>NC_083897.1:36297234-37497234 GCF_032452875.1 Bos javanicus | reverse complement strand
CCTAGTGGTGTTATATCCTGTAACTGTACCAAATTCTCTGATGAGCTCTAGTAGTTTTTTGGTGCTGTCTTTAGGATTTTCTATGTACAGCACCATGTCATATGCAGATAATGACGGCAAATAGTGACAAAGAGTGACATCCATTGGTGGGTGAAGCTGGTTCTGAGAAGTCTTCTGAAGCTAGAGAAGTCTCACTGAAGGGCAAGACTAAGGTCCAGGGGACTCTAGGCCTGGTGCCTGCCCATTGGTGGGCAGAGCTTGGTCACAGGTTCTCTGGCTGGAGGTCCTGGATCTGGTGACTGCACAATTGTGTGCAGGGACAAACCCTGTGCCCTCTGGTGGGCAGGGCCATGTCCAGGGGCTGCTGTGGTCTCAGGGGGTTCTTAAGGCAACCTGTCTGTTAGTGGGTGGGCTGTGTTCATGCCCAGTTATTTGCTTGCCATCATGTGTCCCAGAATTGGCACCTATAGATGTTGAGCCAGGACGGGACTGCATTTTCTTGCTAATAAGCCAGACAGAGGATTCCTCAATGGCATTTGCAAGCACCAGTGTCCATGTGGTAGAAAGAGCTCCCCAGAATGGCTGCCACCAGTTTCTATGTCCCCAGGAGGAGTTGCAGTTGCCCCCTGCTTCTCCAGGAGACTCTCCAAAATCAGTAGGTGAGTCTGACCCAGCCTCCTATTCCTGCTTTTGCCCTGGACCATGTGAGAGTGAAGTCTCTATTTCCCCCAGATCTATGAGACTGTCAATTGTATGCATTACTGGCCTTCAAAGCCAAATGCTCTGGGGGCTTGTCTTTCTGGTCCAGGATCCCTGGACATGGGAGTCTGATATGGGGCTAGATGTCTTACTTCTTTTGAGAAAGCCTCTGCACCTGTAATTCTTCTCCTATTTGTGAAATGCCCACCCAGGGATATAAGACTGGACAATATCATGATGTCTGCCCTACCATCTTATTGCAGTTCCTTCTTTATAGCTTTAGTTGTAGAAGATCTGCTCTGGTAGGTGCAAGTCTTTTCCATTGATGGCCGTTCTGAAAATAGTGATTGTGATTGTGGTGTGCCTGTGAGAGGAGGTGAGCTCAGGGTCTTTCTACTCTGCCATTTATTCATGAATGGACACTTAGGTTCTTTCCAGGTCTTGGTTATTATGAAGAGTGCAGTGATAAACATGGGAGTGCAGGTATCTCTTCAGGATCCTGATTTCATTTCCTTTGTATATATACCCAGAAGTGGGATCGCTGGATCAGATGGTAGTTCTCTTTTTAACTTTCAGAGGAATCTCCACACAGTTCTTCATAATGGCTACACCAATGTACATTCTCACCAACAGTGCACGAGGATGCTTTCTCTACATCCTTGCCAACATCCTTATCATCCTCTGACTTTTTGATAACAGTCATTTTGACAGGTATGAACTGATATCTTACTGTGGTTTTGATTTGCATTGCCTGATGATTAGTGATGTTGAGAACATATTCATATACCTGTTCATCACTTCTTTATCTCTTTTTGAAAAATGTAATGGTATTCCATAAGTCCTGCAGGCTTTTTTCATTCCTTTTTTTCTCCTCTTGACTCAATAATGCCAAAAGATTTATCTTGGAGTTTGCAGATTCTTTCTTCAGCTTAATCAAGTATGTTTTTAAAGCTCTCTGATGCCTTTTTTCATTCATTGTATTCTTTAGCTCCAGGATTTCTGGGTTCTTTCTTTCTTTTTCAATGTGTGATTCAGCAGCTCCAGTTCCAGAGAGGGTACAACAGCATAGACCACATGCAGCTCGGTCAGCTGAGGTCAGTGTCAGCAAAGATTATGGAGGGTCCTTAGTTGTCAAAGCTGTGAGTGTCCATGATGGTGGTGAGGGTTGTTGACCTCCTAGGTGGTGAAGGCTGCTGGGGTTCTTTTGTTCTTCTTTTCACCCACAGACTGAGGCCCTAGCTGAGGGGATTCTTGGTGCTGGGTCTGGCATGTGAGAACACAGGCCTGGGTAACAGTGCTGGTTTCTGGGGCAGAGACGTGCATGCATTTGTGATGATTCCACTGTTTGGAGTGCGGGTGCCTAGTGTGACAATGGAATTCACTGTCCCTGTGTTTGGAGCCTGAGCACACCTGCTGTGGTGGTGCCAGTGTCAAAGGTGCAAATGGGCCATTAGCCAAAAGTAAACCATATGCTGGGCGCATGGCAAGTATCACCACATTTAAAAGAACTGTAATCATACAGAGTCTGTTACATGACCACAGTGAAGTTAAAATAAGAAATCAGTAACATAGAACAGGGGCTTTATTTAGCTTGAGCTTTATAATCAAGATAGAAAATTTCCCCTCAAGACACATAAAGCAGAGTTTCAATTTGTCTTTAGAATTTAACTCATCACCAAAGTAGTTTACAAGCTTCTGAAAATATTGATATTTTAAATAGCATTTTCTGCCTACACACACACACACACACACACACACACACACACACTTTCTTTGGTTTAGACAATTACAATCATAATATGTATACTGTTTTATAACATTTTTGCATGTTTTAAATTTATTCATTCATTGAAAAAATGTGTATTAAGCATCTACTATAGGCCAGGCACTATAAACATTGGGGATTCAATGACAAACAAGATGACAAGGTCTCTGAGACCTTGCAACTTAGATGTAAAGCAGATAATGAAGATATAAACATGAAGAAACAAGATACTTTCAGAGGTATTACTGGAGTTCTGTCAGGGTCTTCTTCACTCACTTCCCACAAAAATACATTACTGAAGTATAAGATGAGTTTCTGGATATGAAGGTGAATCTATGGTTTTATATGATAAGATTGGTTTTGATTCCCTAGAAATTTCCCCATGAGAATTTATCTCCAGAAAAGTCATAAGTGTAAGAGAATAACTGCAATCTGTTAGGTTTAGACAGGGTCAGTGTTCCTCCTGATCACCAGACTGCTGCTGCTAAGTCGCTTCAGTCGTGTCCGACTCTATGCGACCCCATGGACTGCAGCCCACCAGGCTCCTCCATCCATTGGGTTTTCCAGGCAAGAGTACTGGAGTGGGGTGCCATTGCCTTCTCCAGATCACCAGACTGGGTGCACTCAAAAGCTTTGCCTTTGAGTCATTCTGGAAGGAGGCAGATGAGAAGTTGACAGCCACGTTCGTCTTGAAGGCTTCACAGTGGTTTGATGGTATGTGCTCATGCAAGAAGAGATTATTATGCACTTCCCAACAAAACCAATGTTCACAAGGCACACAGAAACATATTTAGCCAGACCCTGTGTGTTAATTGCAGGTATAAATGTATATTCACCACTACAGTCTAATAAACACACTTAAAAGGTTGGCCTACAGCAAGTAAAGGCACTTTTTTAAAGCAAAGACTTTTAACTTAAACATTTGCTGTGGTGCATATGTGCATGTTCAGTCATGGCCAACTCTTTGCAACCCTATAGACTGTAGTCCGCCAGGTTCCTCTGTCCATGGGATTCTCCAGGCAAGAATACTGGAGTGCGTTTCCATGCCTTCCTCCAGAGGATCGTCCCAACCCAGGGATCAAACCTGCATCTCTTGTATCTCCTGCACTGTGGGTATATTCTGTCCCCACTGAGCCACCTGTGAAGCTCATTTGATATGGTCCTGTCATTAAAATGCCTTGCAATTACTAAAATCACCTGAACCATTTAGCATGTGATGAGCTAGTAGGCAGATGTGAGCTAGTGGGCAAAAAACCATGTGAATGGCCAGTGAAGCAAACACTGCTGTTAGTAAAAGAATAATATAAATAACTAACCTGGATTTTCCATTGACATGAAGACAGTTTCTCCTGAAAAGGGGAATAGGGTGAGTGTATCTTCATAGACCATTTTGTGTTTGAAGGTATATCCAGAGAAGAAGACAGAGAGGAAGTCAATTTGGGCTCCAACACTTAGAATGTACCAGTATGCCACCTCATGCAAACAAACCGACAGCTGCAAGCTATCAAAAACATAGCCATTGATGCCTGCAAAAGAAATGGAGAATAGAAGATTTTAGCAGTATCTGGATTTATTATTTTTTGTCATGATATGATTATAAATGATTATAAGTTATGCTCCATATCTTATTTTCAAAAAGAGATAACATTATACCTTCCAAAAAAGCAACCTGTAATGCTTGATCAGCTAGGTTTCAGTCTCAAAGTGAGGAGAGTTGTAGACCATGGTAATGATGCATTTAGGTGCTATATGGTGGGTGGCAGGTTAATGAGGAGGAGGGCATTTGCATGGTCTCAGTGTATCTCCCTACACACTGAATATTAGATGCAAAGAGAAAAATAATAACTATACAGAGGGGGAAAAAAAAAACAAGAAAATCTTTGATCTGGTGATTAAAATAATTATCTGCTAATGTTCCAAATTCAAGGAAACACATTTCAAAGAATCAGGACAACTAGATCCAGGACTACAGCCTGAACTTGGAAGAGGAAATGCTACAAAGAACAGCATTAATTGATACAACTGGAATATTGGCTGTCAATTAGATAAACGTATTATATTATGTATTAGATAATGAATCAATGCTACATTTTCTGAATTTCATAACTCCACTTTGATTATGTAAGAGAATATATTCATTCATAGGAAATACACAATAGAGTATTAAAAGATAAAGGGATATGATGTCTACAGTCTATTCTCATGTTGAAAGTAAGTTATAAAATATGTATATAGAAGAAAGAGAATGATAAAGAAAACATAGCAAAATCTTAAAAATGAATGAATCTGGATAAAGTGTATATGGGAGTTCTCTATTATTCTTGCAGTATTTCTGTAAGTTTGAAATTATTTCTGAATGAAAAGTAAATAAAAGTAAAATAGATTTCAACTTATTAAGAGAATTGTTTCTGAAAGCCTCTTCCATATATGTCTATCCAATCAATAGATATTTGTCTACTCTGCAAGGTGGTGGCCCACAAATCCAGACACTAGCTTAGTGCAACTGAGAATCAAAGTTTCTTCTCTTCAAAGTGATAAAAGGTATTTTAAAGCTACTGTAATTATAAGCATGGTCTTAATGCAGGTATGGTCCCTGGTGGCTCCAATGGCAAAGAATCTGCCTGTGATGCAGGAGATCTGGGTTCCATCCCTGGGTTGGGAAGATCCCCTAGAGAAGGGAATGGCTATCCACTCCAGTATTCTTGCCTGGAAAATCCCATGGACAGAGGAGCCTGGCAGGCCATAGTCCATGGAGTCGCACAGAGTTGCAGGTATAGATGATTATAACAATCAGAACATAGAGTCCAGAAACAGATACAGATATAAATGGAAATTTAATATATTATAAAGGGAGCATCCCAAAACAGTAGCAGAAAGAATGAACTATTTGGTAAATGCTAATGGAAAAGATGGCTGTTCATATGGAACCACAAAAAACCCTGAATAGCCAAGTGAAAGTGAAGTCGCTCAGTCGTGTCCGACTCTTTGCGACCCCACGGACGGTAGCCTACCAGGCTCCACGATCTGTACAGATCCTGCACATTTTGTTAGATTTTGGCCTAAGTATTTCATTTTTTGAGGCATTATAAATGGTATTATTATTTTTTAATATAAATTTATTTACTTTAATTAGAGGATAATTACTTTACAATATTGTATTGGTTTTGACAAACACTGACATGAATCTGCCACGGGTGTACATGTGTTCCCCATCCTGAACCCACTTCCCACCTTCCTCCCCATACCATCCCTCTGGGTCATCCCAGTGCACCAGCCCAAAGCATACTGTATCATACATCGAACCTGGACTGGCGATTCGTTTCATATATGATAATATACATGTTTCAATGCCATTCTCCCAAATCATCCCACGCTCACCCTCTCCCACAGAGTCCAAAAGACTGTTCTATACATCTGTGTCTCTTTTGCTGTCTCGCATACAGGGTTATCGTTACCATCTTTCTAAATTCCATATATATGCATTAGTATACTGTATTGGTGTTTTTCTTTCTGGCTTACTTCACTCTGTATAATAGGCTCCACTTTCATCCACCTCATTAGAACTGATTCAAATGTATTCTTTTTAATGGCTGAGTAATACTCCATTGTGTACATGTGCCACAGCTTTCTTATCCATTCGTCTGCTGATGGACATCTAGGTTGCTTCCATGTCCTGGCTATTATAAACAGTGCTGCAACGAACATTGAGGTACAAGTGTCTCTTTCAATTCTGGTTTCCTTGGTGTGTATGCCCAGCAGTGGGATTGCTGCATCATATGGCACTTCTTTGTCCAGTTTTTTAAGGAATCTCCACACTGTTCTCCACAGTGGCTGTACTAGTTTGCATTCCCACCAACAGTGTAAGAGGGTTCCCTTTTCTCCACACCCTCTCCAGCATTTCTTGCTTGTAGACTTTGGGACAGCAGCCATTCTGACTGGCATGAAATGGTACCTCATTGTGGTTTTGATGTGCATTTCTCTGATAATAAGTGATGTTGAGCATCTTTACATGTGTTTGTTAGCCATCTGTATGTCTTCTTTGGAGAAATGTCTGTTTAGTTCTTTGGCCCATTTTTTGATTGGGTCATTTATTTTTCTGGAATTGAGGTGCAGGAGTTGCTTGTGTATTTTTGAGATTAGTTGTTTGTCAGTTGCTTCATTTGCTATTATTTTCTCCCATTCTGAAGGCTGTCTTTTCACCTTGCTTATAGTTTCCTTTGTTGTGCAGAAGCTTTTAATTTTAATTAGGTCCCATTTGTTTATTTTTGCTTTTATTTCCAATATTCTGAGAGGTGGGTCATAAGAAGATCCTGCTGTGATTTATGTCGGAGAGTGTTTTGCCTATGTTCTCCTCTAGGAGTTTTATGGTTTCTGGTCTTATGTTTAGATCTTTAATCCATTTTGAGTTTATTTTTGTGTATGGTGTTAGAAAATGTTCTAGTTTCATTCTTTTACAAGTGGTTGACCAGTTTTCCCAGCACCACTTGTTAAAGAGATTGTCTTTCCTCCACTGTATATTCTTGCGTCCTTTGTCAAAGATAAGGTGTCCATAGGTGCATGGATTTATCCCTGGGCTTTCTATTTTGTTCCATTGATCTATATTTCTGTCTTTGTGCCAGTACCATACTGTCTTGATGACTGTGGCTTTGTAGTAGAGCCTGAAGTCAGGCAGGTTGATTCCTCCAGTTCCATTCTTCTGTCTCAAGATTGCTTTTGCTATTCGAGGTTTTTTGTATTTCCATACAAATTGTGAAATTATTTGTTCTAGCTCTGTGAAAAATACCGTTGGTAGCTTGATAGGGATTGCATTGCATCTATAGATTGCTTTGAGTAGTATACTCATTTTCACTATATTGATTCTTCTGATCCATGAACACGGTATATTTCTCCATCTATTAGTGTCCTCTTTGATTTCTTTCACCACTATTTTATAGTTTTCTATATATAGGTCTTTAGTTTCTTTAGGTAGATATATTCCTAAGTATTTTATTCTTTTTGTTGCAATGGTGAATGAAATTGTTTCCTTAATTTCTCTCTCTATTTTCTCATTATTAGTGTATAGGAATGCAAGGGATTTCTGTGTGTTGATTTTATATCCTGCAACTTTACTATATTCATTGATTAGCTCTAGTACTTTTCTGGTGGAGTCTTTAGTGTTTTCTATGTAGAGGATCATGTCATCTGCAAACAGTGAGAGTTTTACTTCTTCTTTCCAATCTGGATTCCTTTTATTTCTTTTTTCTGCTCTGATTGCTGTGGCCAAAACTTCCAAAACTATGTTGAATAGTAGCAATTAGAGTGGGCATCCTTGTCTTGTTCCTGACTTTAGGGGAAATGCTTTCAATTTTTCACCATTGAGGATAATGTTTGCTGTGGGTTTGTCATATATAGCTTTTATTATGTTGAGATATGTTCCTTCTATTCCTTCTTTCTGGAGGGTTTTTATCATACATGGATGTTGAATTTTGTCAAAGGCTTTCTCTGCATCTATTGAGATAATCATATGGTTTTAATCTTTCAATTTGTTAATGTGGTGTATTACATTGATTGATTTGCGGATATTGAAGAATCCTTGCATCCCTGGGATAAAGCCCATTTGGTCATGATGTATGATCTTTTTAATATGTTGTTGGGTTCTGTTTGCTAGAATTTTGTTACAGATTTTTGCATCTATGTTCATCAGTGATATTGGCCTGTAGTTTTCTTGTTTTGTGGGATCTTTGTCAGGTTTTGGTATTAGGGTGATGGTGGCCTCATAGAATGAGTTTGGAAGTTTACCTTCCTCTGCAATTTTCTGGAAGAGTTTGAGTAGGATAGGTGTTAGCTCTTCTCTAAATTTTTGGTAGAATTCAGCTGTGAAGCCGTCTGGTCCTGCGGTTTTGTTTGCTGGAAGATTTCTGATTACAGTTTCAATTACCATGCTTGTGGTGGGTCTGTTACGATTTTCTATTTCTTCCTGGTTCAGTTTTGGAAAGTTTTACTTTTCTAAGAATTTTTCCATTTCTTCCAAGTTGTCCATTATATTGGCATATCATTGCTGATTGTATTTTTGTAATTTAAGTTTCCACTACTAGGCTATTGTTATATAGAAATTTATATGCCAGCTTTGTATTCTGCAATTAGACTAAACTCAATTCTAGGGACTTTTTTGTGGATATCTGGAGATTTTCAATGTAGATAATCATGTCATATTCAGTTTTATTCCTTTACTTCCAATCTGCATGCTTTTAAATCTTTCTAATTTCTTTCCCCAATTTACCTCCTGCAGACTACATTTCAGGGTTTTCAGACAGCTGCTCAATGCATGCTATTAAGGAAAAATCCAGTAGAATAGACAGAGTGATTCCATTTTAATCAGAACCAGAACTTCAGAAGGCACACATATTTAATTTAAATGGCTTCAATCAGATCGGTTTCAAAAAGACTGTGGTAGTTATGCACTAGCATTGTATGATAGTATTCTTTTTTTCACAAGCCCACTAGTAATAGGGCTTCCCTGGTGGCTCAAATGGTAAAGAATCTGCCAGCAATGTAGGAGACCCAGGTTCAATCCCTGGGTCAGGAAGATCCCCTGGAGAAGGGAATGACAACCCACTCCAGTTTTCTTGCCTGGAGAACCCCATGGACGGAGGAGCCTGGCAGGCTACAGTCCATAGGGTCACAAAGAGTCAGACATGACTGAGTGACTAACAACAACCACTAGTAATAATTGTATTATAATTTTTCCAGTCTGATAGGTATAAAGTGTTATCACGATGGTATTCTATTTTCCATTTCTCTATAGTGAGATTGGAATTTTTTTCATATTTTTGACCATTCTGACTTGTGTGAATGTATAAACACATACACATATGTGCTCCCACCCAAATGCTTATGGTGAAGTTCTAATCCCTAGTACCTCTGAATGGGTCTGCATTGAGAGATAACATCTTTAGACAGGTAATTCTTTAAAATGAGATCATTAAGTTTCTTCTGAGTCCCCCTCCTTGGCTGGTAAATGGTCTTTCCTCTGTGTGTGCACATGTCTCTCTACAACTTTCCTTATAAGAAGAAACCAATCTTGTTGACTCCTTGATCTTAGACTTTGAGTCTCTAGAACTCTGAGAAAATAAATATCGTCTGTTGAATCCCCAGTTTGTGGGATTTTGTTATGGCAAGCCTAGCAGACTAATACAACATATATGTGTTTATATATGATTATACATTCATGGAAAAATATGTTTAAACATGGGGCTATGGTTTTTCCAGTGGTCATGTATGGATGTGAGAGTTGGACTGTGAAGAAAGCTGAGCACCGAAGAATTGATGCTTTTGAACTGTGATGTTGGAGAAGACTCCTGAGAGTCCCTTGGACTGCAAGGAGATCCAACCAGTCCATTCTAAAGGAGTTCAGCCCTGGGTGTTCTTTGGAGGGAATGATGCTGAGGCTGAAACTCCAGTACTTTGGCCACCTCATGCGAAGAGTTGACTCATCGGAAAAGACTCTGATGCTGGGAGGGATTGGGGGCAGGAGGAAAAGGGGATGACAGAGGATGAGATGGCTGGATGGCATCACCGACTCGATGGACGTGAGTTTGAGTGAACTCTGGGAGTTGGTGATGGACAGGGAGGCCTGGCATGCTGCAATTCATGGGGTTGCAAAGAGTCGGACATGACTGAGCAACTAAACTGAACTGAACTGGGCTACCTGAACACAAAATAGTTAGTGAAAAGGTATATGATGGAAGGAGGTGAGCAGATAAAAGGGAAGAGGAAGCCAAAAAATATATAAAAGATCATGTTTTACACTTAAAATATATATAATAAAGCTGAAAAAAGATGTTGCATTTTTTTCATGTACAATGTCTTGACTAATTTGACTGTTAAACTGTTACAGCTGGCAACTGTTTTACCAGCTATATGTATATATAAAATTGCATATTCCTTTTCTATTTCATGTGTAATTTACTGATTGAGTATATTTCATATTAAGGTGTATGTATGCTTGGGTAAATGAAAATTGTGTCTCTTATTTAATTTATCCTTTAAAATAAACTTCTCTAGATACTTGATGCCTGCTAAAAGAAAATATATATGCATTATGTGATCATATTTATGCATTTATATAAAATTGCACATGCTCATATATAATAATTTTAAGGAAATATGATTCTTGTGGGGCTTATAAAGTAATGCATTAACTGCACATCTCTTTGGCAGTTTCAACTTCCCTTTATCCATTACCCTTTGGACTCAAATGCTGAATCACTTACTATGCATGACATTGGAGACTTGGAACTCTGGATCCTGGGGCTGTACTCCATTGGGGAGGAAGCGCTGAATATTCTCTGTGAGGTACCAACTTTTATTCTCATCAAATACAGAAAACAGGATGACATTTCTCTTGTCTGACATCATCTGTTAATTAAATGCATTGAAAGAAAGAAATGTTACTATTACTATCAGGTAGAAATTAGCAGCCTGTGATGGAAGTGATGGCATGCATATGATATATCCATAATCCTCGGGATCAATGCCATTTTCCCCCAAGGGTCACTATTATGGCATGTCCCAGGGCCTAGGAGTGGGAGTGGATGCTATGAGCATTGAATGTACATTTAAAGCAAATGTGTCCTCAGGGCAAGAGGTGACTGGACCCATTAAACTTGGTTTCTTCTGGACCTGAGGTCATATGCTGGCTGATATTTTTCATGGAGTCTGTAGTCTCATTCTCTCCATGTTCAGATTAGAGGATTTTCACTCTTTAAAGACCCAAGTGATTATTCAAGGTCTTTCTTAAACAGTTTAGTCAAATCAAGTAAGATAATGTCTTCCTAAACCTTCATCTAGCAAATGTCATTCCACAAGGCTAACTATAAAAAATTAAAAGTAGAAAACATAAATTTAAATAACAAAGTTAAGATGAATCATAAATGTTTACTAACACTAATACTTTTTAGTTTTATGTTTACAAAGTTTAAAGTTTTTTTTTTTTTTTGAGAGGAGCTGTTTGTATCTGAATCAAAGTTACAAGCTGTCACTTGCTAATTAAATCTGTTAAGATTTAATGTATAAACTTCACTAACATGTTCAAAAGCAGGGACATTACTTTGCCAACAAAGATTCATCTAGTCAAGGCTATGGTTTTTCCTGTGGTCATGTATGGATGTGAGAGTTGGACTGTGAAGAAAGCTAAGTGCCGAAGAATTGATGCTTTTGAACTGTGGTGTTTGAGAAGACTCTTGAGAGTCCCTTGGACTACAAGGAGATCTAACCAGTCCATCCTAAAGGAGATCAGCCCTGGGATTTCTTTGGAAGGAATGATGCTAAAGCTGAAACTCCAGTACTTTGGCCACCTCATGCGAAGAGTTGACTCATTGGAAAAGACTCTGATGCTGGGAAGGATTGGGGGCAGGAGGAGAAGGGGACGACAGAGGATGAGATGGCTGGATGGCATCACTGCTTCGATGGACGTGTTTGAGTGAACTCCAGGAGTTGGTGATGGACAGGGAGGCCTGGCATGCTGCGATTCATGGGGTCGCAAAGAGTCAGACACGACTGAGTGACTGATCTGATCTGATCTGAACATGTATAAATTTCATTTTGTATACCCTTTACTACAGAAATGAAAATGCTGAGGGGCAAAGATAGGAAAATATAGGTATGTTTCTGTCCTCTTCCAAAAACTGATGGGAAAACTATAATTAGGAAAAATTAGTCAGGAAAGGTACTTGTCTAAATGTATGCCGCTCTGGGTTTGTGTGCCAAATGTTTTATCTGTATTAAAGTTCATGAAATGTTTTCAGACTAGTCAGTCAGTTCAGTTGCTCAGTCGTGTCCAACTCTTTGCAACCCCATGGACTGCAGCACGTCAGGCTTCCCTGTCCATCACCAACTCCCAGAGTTCACTCAAACTCATGTCCATAGAGTCAGTGATGCCATCCAACCATCTCATCCTCTGTCATCCTCTTCTCCTCCTGCCTTCAAACTTTCCCAGCATCAGGGTCTTTTCAAATGAGTCAGTTCTTTGCTTCAGGTTGCCAGAGTATTTGAGTTTCAGTTTCAGCCTCAGTCTTTCCAATGAATACTCAGGACTAATTTCCATTAGGATGGACTGGTTGGATCTCCTTGCAGTCCAAGGGACTCTCAAGAGTCTTCTTCAATACCACAGTTCAAAAGCATCAATTCTCTGGTGCTCAGCTTTCTTTATGGTTCAGCTCTCACATCCATACATGACTACTGGAATAACCATAGCTTTGACTAGACAGGCCTTTGTCAGCAAAGTAATGTCTCTGCTTTTTAATATGCTGTCTAGGTTGCTCATAGCCTTTCTTCCAAGGAGCAAGCGTCTTTTAATTTCATGGCTGCAGTCATCATCTGCTGTGATTTTGGAGCCCAAGAAAATAAAGTCTGTCACTGTTTCTACTTTTTCCCCATCTATTTGCCATGAAGTGATACGACTCGATGCCAAGATCTTAGTTTTTTGAATGTTGAGTTTTCAGCCAGCTTTTTCACTCTCCTCTTTCACCTTCATCAAGAGGCTCTTTAGTTCTTCTTCCCTTTCTGTCATTAGGGTGGTATCATTTGCATATCTGACGTTACTGATATTTCTCCTGGCAATTTTGATTCCATCTCATGCTTCATCCACCCCAGTGTTTCTCATGATGTACTCTGCATATAAGTTAAATGAGCAGGGTGACAATATACAGCCTTGACATAGTCCTTTCTCAATTTGGAGCCAGTCTGTTGTTCCATGTCTGGTTCTAACTGTTGCTTCTTGACCTGCATACAGATTTCTCAGGAGAGAGGTAAGATGATCTGGTATTCCCATCTCTTGAAGAGTTTTCCACAGTTTATTGTGATGCACACAGTCAAAGGCTTTGGCATAGTCAATAAAAAAGAAGTAGATGTTTTTCTGGGATTCTCTTGCTTTTTCTATTATCCAATGGCTGTTGGCAATTTGATCTCTGGTTCCTCTGTCTTTTATAAATCCAGCTTGAGCATCTGGAAGTTCTCAGTTCACATACTTTTGAAGCCTTGCTTGGAGAATTTTGAGCATTACTTTGATAGTGTGTGAGATGAGTGCAATTGTGCAGTAGTTTGAACATTCTTTGGCATTGCCTGTCTTTGGGATTGGAATGAAGACTGACCTTTTCAGACTAGAAGGAATCCTATATATCATAAATAACCAAATAGACATACAGTCAAGCCTCAGCAATATGGCAATGAATTATTTTGAAGAATTAAGCTTGTTAAAAGATGCTTGCTACTTGGAAGAAAAGTTATGACCAACCTAGACAGCATATTAAAAAGCAGAGACATTACTTTGCCAACAAAAGTCCATCTAGTCAAAGCTATGGTTCTTCCAGTAGTCATGTATGGATGTGAGAGCTGGACCATAAAGAAAGCTGAGGGCCAGAGAATTGATGCTTTTGAACTGTGGTGTTGGAGAAGACTCTTGAAAGTCCCTTGGACTGCAAGGAGATCCAAACAGTCCATCCTAAAGGAAATCAGTCCTGAATATTTATTGGAGGGACTGATGCTGAAGCTGAAACTCCAAAACTTTGGCCACCTGATGTGAAGAACTGACTCATTTGAAAAGACCCTGATGCTGGGAAAGACTGAAGGTGAGAGGAGAAGGGGACGACAGAGGATGAGATGGTTGGATGGCATCACCGACTCGATGGACGTGAGTTTGAGTAAGCTCCAGGAGTTGTTGATGGACAGGAGGCCTGTCATGCTGCAATCCATGGGGTCACAAAGAGTCAGACATGATTGAGCGACTAAACTGAACTGAAGCTTATTAAATTCAGAGTATTTCAGTTTATTTTTCAAAAACAGCAGAAGTGGTCCAAATTCTAAGCATATTCTGAAATATTTTATACATTTCCTCAATTTTACTCAGGCTTCCCTGATAGCTCAGTTGGTAAAGAATCTGCCTGCAATGTATGAGACCTGGGTTCGATCCCTGGGTTGGGAAGATCCCCTGGAGAAGGGAAAGGCTACTTACTTCAGTATTCTGTCCTGGAGAATTCCATGAAATCCATGTGGTCACAAACAGTTGGACATGACTGAGTGCCTTCCACTTCACTTCAGTTTTATTCAACAAATATTTGTTGAACTACTAAATGCCATGCACTATGCTAGGTGTGTTCATTTAGAGGTGTTTTGAGTCAATCACAATGAGATATCCAGGGGAGACATCTAGGTAGTCATACAGATTTGCAGGTAATCTAAAAGTAATCTAAAAGTAGGTGGCAACTGATCATGTAAAAATGGGCAAGATCACTTTGAGAGAGAAATTTTAGGCTAAGAATGAGTGTTATAGAAATAATCTAGGGCCCAGGCTGTCCTGTCCATCCAGCAGGCAAGTTTATTACACCAAAGTCAATAAAAGCTATCATAAATCCAGCTCACTTCTTTTACTGCTCAATATTGCAGACTCCTATATTTTCTGTAGGCTTTAGGCTGATATCCACTGAGAGCAGAATATAGGAGATATTATTTGGAAATGCATAAGCCTCTTCATTCCATTTCAGCTTCAGACTCAGCACTTGGAAAAAGATGAACTCACCTGGTTTCCTCTTTGATCTACAGATTCTTTGTAGCAGATGAGGAGGGGGCCAATGAGTCCTGAAGCTAGATCTTTCTCTAAGTTAATGAAACTCGAGTAATATCGGGTCAGACACCGAGGATCTGATTTAGTTGGCCCATCTTCTACAGTCACTGTCCATTTATACTTGAACACTTCTCCTGGCAGAATTGGCATGTCTTTCAAATGTTTCACACCTACCCACACCCAACCCCAAAATAGCTTGATTAGAAGTATAACAAGGCATATATTGGTGATTATGTCATTATTGCAATGGCTCTACCAATTTATACATACATATGAAGTTTCCCAGTAAGTGAAAACTGAATTTGCCACCTCTTATAAGTTTAAGATTCATGCAACTTTTTATAATAAAAATAGGTACAGGAGATTTCTGCTAGCATGTTAGTTTGAGTTGAAATGGGCAGGTCTCCCCACTCTAACAAATACAAATAAATAATAGATGATATTTTGAAAGATTTTAAATGTATAACTGAAAATGCATCAAGAAGGAAAAAAAAAAACCTCAAGTGCCAAAAAAAGAAAGACACATCAAAGCCAGACTGGCCTGAATTGATGCCACAGGACTGGGCAATGAAGTTTTAACTCACATGTGGTATCAAGACTTGTGGCATCTGGTGTCTGTGAGGAATGGAAGCAGTAATTGAAATATGCTGTTGGGCTACTGTCAACAAAGGTCCGTCTAGTCAAGGCTATGGTTTTTCCAGTGGTCATATATGTATGTGAGAGTTGGACTATAAAGAAGGCTGAGCACAGAAGAATTGATGCTTTTGAACTGTGGTGTTGGAGAAGACTCTTGAGAGTCCCTTGGACTGCAAGGAGATCCAACCAGTCCATCCTAAAGGAGATCAGTCCTGAATGTTCATTGGAAGGACTGATGCTGAAGCTGAAACTCCAGTACTTTGGCTACCTGATGTGAAGAGTTGACTCATTGGAAAAGACTCTGATTTTGGGAGGGATTGGGGGCAGGAGGAGAAGGGGATGACAGAGGATGAGATGGCTGGATGGCATCACTGACTTGATGCACACAAGTCTGAGTGAACTCCAGGAGTTGGTGATGGACAGGGAGGCCTGGCGTGCTGCGATTCATGGGGTCACAAAGAGTCAGACACGACTGAATGACTGACCTGAACTATTGGGCTAATGGGTCCTCAGAACAAGGACTGCCTGATTTTCATAATCAAAACTCACTTTTGAATATGCTTAATACCTGAGTATCTAGTCTATAACCATTCCCTACGCATACATAATAGGGAGTGAGGGTAGGTGTGTAATAGAGGAAAGGTAAAATAGATTGTTTCTTAATATATCCTGCTGTGTGAGTACTTTGTCTACAGTTTGGTCACCAATGCTTTTTGCGTGCCAGGTGCCCGAATGATGGTCTTCTCTTACGGGAGGCATATCCTTTTCTTGGAGTGACCATCAGGACCCCAGCACTGGGCACTTCCATGCCATGAGAGAGGATTATTTCAGCTATTCTTTTGTATCCCTCCTCTCCCCAACCAGCTCTGGTTACACCCAGTGATATATCCAAAAGCCTATTATTTCTGGCTTCCCTCACACTGCCTTCTCAGACAAGGTATCTTCAAAAAGAGACCAAGCCAGCTACTTGCAGCCATATCTACTTACAGAAAAAAAAAAAAAAAAAAAAACACATGCATCCTTGGGAGGTCAAACAGGAAGAGCAAGCTGCCTCACTCTTACCCTCTCTTCTGCAGAGTTCTCCACATAAAAAGCAAGTTACTAGGAACTGGATTTGCGGATGCCCCCAAATTTCAGGGTACACATTCAATATCTACCCAGAATTCTGTTTCTGTGCCCTTCTCCCATAAAGGAATGCAAATCAATTTTTCATTTGAATTTTGACCAGCAACCATGAGGATTAGAAAACAGAGGATTAAAAGTTATTTATATCCATCCTAGCTATCCATCATATTATACTGAAGGACTCATAGAGTTTATCTCCTATATACTAAATGCACTCAGAAGTATATTGAAGATATACTTCCAGAAAAACAAAAGAAATAACAATAACAATCCAGAAATATACAAGATAAGAGAGGTAATGGCACTAGCCTGTAAGTCCAAGTAAAGAAATCCAGAGATGGCAGCTTTGTAGCAGGCCTAGCAAGCATATCATCCATATTAGAACAGTAAGCTGGAGAACAACAAGAACATCTTTAGAAGAAAAAAGGATCAGATACTAATAAATAGCATGATTAAGAAGCTGGAAGACCTAAGGGATATGGTGAAAAGTCATATATTTCTTCTCTTGATAAAAGAAAGTCTTTCTTCAGGAATACAAACACAAAATATATAAGATTAGCATGGTCTTAATATACTGCATATATTGAGACTTGCCTGGTGACTCAGTCAGTAAAGTGTTTGCCTACAATGTGGGAGACCTCGGTTCGATCCCTGGGTCAGGAAGATCCTCTGGAGAAGGAAATGGCAACCCACCCCAGTACTCTTGCCTGGAAAATCCCATAGACGGAGGAGCCTGGTAGGCTACAGTCCATGGGGTTGCAAAGAGTCAGACACGACTGAGAAACTTCACTTCACTTCAATATACCGCAAGCTAAAACTCACCATGATTTTGAACTACTGGTAGAGAATAAAGAAGGATAATGCATTTGACTGTAACAGTAAAATCATTGGAACTGTAGACAAAAGAATAACCATAGCACACCACCTAGTTCTTCAGTAACCTCATATTCTTATAATAAAAAATACATACTACAATAATATAAATGCTGGTTTTTGACTTTTAAAGTTTAAAATAAATATATAGAAAAAGCAAGGAGTTATTTAAAATTAAAGAACAATATGTAAATGTTATCAGCTTTAGTTTTTTTTTTTTTTTAGTTTTCTGTTTTTTTTTTTAATTTAATTTTATTTTTAAACTTTACGATACTATAAAGTAAAGGTATGGCTGGCAGCAGTTGAGAAATGGAAGAACAGATGAGAGGAAATGGCAAAGGGAACAGTTGTTAGTACTCTTAGTATAGTATCATAATGATATAAAAAGTAGGTATTTAGCATATTTTTAAAATTCTGCCAATTGAGGAACTAAAACAGTGATAAAAGTCTAAAACAACTGGAATAGGAAGAGGTGTAATGCTAAATCCTTATTTAACACAAAATTAAATATATAATGTTGTAACTATAAATATACTACTACTACTACTAAGTCACTTCAGTTGTGTCTGACTCTGTGCGACCCCACAGACGGCCGCCCACCAGGCTTCCCCGTCCCTGTGATTCTCCAGGCAAGAACACTGGAGTGGGTTGCCATTTCCTTCTCCAAACTATAAATATATATTTATATAAATAACTTTATATAAATATATAAAGTTGTTAAACAAAGGCGTAGCAAATAAATGACTTTTTTGAGATACAGAGGTAACTGCCAAAAATCTAAAGCAGAAATGCTTAAAAATGAAGGCTTTCCAACCCAGAATTCTATGTCCAGCAAAATTATCCTTCCAAAGTGAAGGCAAGGACTTTCCTGGTGGTCCAGTGGTTAAGAATCCACCTGCCAATGCAGGAAACACAGATTCGATCCCTGGTCCCTGGAAGATTCCACATGCCATGGAGCAACTAAGCCCCTGAGCCCATATGCCCTAGAGCCCATGCTCTGCAACAAGAGAAGCCACTGCAGTGAGAAGCCCACACACCACAACTAGAGTAGCTCACTCTCTGCAACTAGAGAAAGCCTGCAGGGAGCAATGAAGACTCAGCACAGCCAAGCAAATAAATAATTTATAAAATAATTAAATAATTATTTTACAAATACATAATTTATAATAAAAAATTAATAATTATTCTACAAATAAAAAAGTGAAGGTAAAATGAAGGCGTATTTTTAAATAAAATAAAAGTTAAGAGAATTAAGGATGGGGTAATACATGTGCATGATTGTAGTTGTTGTTGAGACTCTGTCCTCATCTGTATTTACAGGTAAGTAAGACCTAGAAAATTGAGGTAAAGCTTACCTTTTGGAAATCTCCCTGAGTGCAAAGGACTGACATCAGTGATTCCATGAGGGTAGATGTTATATGGCCGGCTTGCTTGATTCTTAAATATAATCTGAAAGTATAAATGAGATATAAGGTTGAGCACTAAGACAATTAGGATCAAGAAGCAAAATGTGGCCTGTCTCCAGAAAATAAAAGCTGCCTTGTATCTACAGTATAGGGGTTTAAGCCTAGATAGAGCTCAAAATATGTGTTCTTTTGGTTAAATTGCTCAGATAGCTACTTAGGTTTTTCACTAAAGGCTCATTTATTTTAAATTATTTAAAATTCACTTATTTAAAATTATTTTAGTTGCTTCAGGAAGAATTCCTTGTATCTTCTGACACTAGTACTTGAAATCTGGATGTCTGCTGAGGACACTGCTTCCCCTCAGTCTTTTGCACAATTTGGGCACTGAGTTCCCAATAGTGGAGAAGAAAATAGTGGTTCAAGTGATAAAACCTTCACTGGATGAGCAGGCAGGACCAGGGGGACAGTTGATTAGAGCATTAAGCAAGGGTGGCAGCTGGCATCATATGACTGCCTGAGCTTTCCAAAAGAGATGAAGAATAGAAAAGTGATAACATGGGAGCATCATTAAGCACCCTGAACTTATCAACCAGGCTCTATACTGAGGTTGTGTGATATGAGGATTAAAAAAACAAACAAACAAACAAAAAAACTTCTATTTGCAGGCTTATCTTACACACACTCATTTGGGAAAAGCCAACTGACAACCTATTCCTTGCCTGCTCCTAAGCAGCAGAATGATGTAGGAGAAAAATCACACAGCTCTGTGTGATTTAATTAATTAATTATTTAATTAAATTAATCAATTATATATATTCAGTTCAGTTCAGTCACTCAGTTGCGTCTGACTCTTTGTGGCACCATGAACTGAAGCATGCCAGGCCTCCCTGTTCATCACCAACTCCCAGAGTTTACTCAAACTCATGTCCATTGCGTCAGTGATGCCATCCAACTATCTCATCCTCTGTCATCCCCACTCCCGCCTTCAATCTTTCCCAGCATCAGAGTCTTTTCCAATGAGTCAGCTCTTCACATCAGGTGGCCAAAGTATTGGAGTTTCAGCTTCAGCATCAGTCCTTCCAATGAACATTCAGGACTGATTTCCTTTAGGATGGACTGGTTGGATCTCCTTGCAGTCCAAGGGACTCTCAAGAGTCTTCTCCAACACCATAGTTCAAAAGCACTAAATATAATTATATATTAATTAATGTAATATCATTATTAATGATAAATTAATGATAAAAAATCTCAAACAGATGCCCAAACTACCTAGATATACTATTATGTTTTCCTAGAAATTAATCTTCCCACTTACTCAGCTACTTTTCGCTTCCTGATCCTCATGCTCAGGTGTTTCTTTTTTTCACTGAGAAGAGAGACACATTCAGAAAAGAAATTCCTCATCCTCCCACCCTCAAGTCTACCAACCTAGATGCATATATGACCATATTTTCTCCTGTTAAAATCAGGTCCTATCTAACGACGACAACATCTCCCCCTGTGTACCAGTACATAATGAAGTGCCATTTTAAAAACTTCCTTTTGGAATAGAAAAGAGAACCCAGAATTAGATCCACACAAGTACAGTCCATTGATCTTTGACAAAGAAGCAAAGACAATCAAATGGAGTAAAGATGGTTTTTTCAACAAATGAGGCTGGAACAAGTAGACATCCACATGCAGGAAGAAGAAGAGGAGGAGAAAGGAGGGGAGGAAAAATAATCTAGATGCAGACCTAACCTTGCACAAAAATTCAGAAAAATAGATCACAGAGCTACATAATTGATTTGGAATTTTTATGTGAGATTTGCCCCTACCCTTCCATTTATTTATTTTTGAATTATTTATTATCATCAATATAGACTCATGCATATTTATTTTATAATTTAAGGTATACTTTACCACTACTTTATTTATTTGATTGGTTATATTCTTCTGGTTTGGCCATTAGAAGCTCCTGTATTCACTTGACATTATTCCCATTCTTTCATTTTTTGAGCACTTTCTTCCTTTCTGAAACCACAAGATGCTCCAGGCTCATCTTGTATCTTCCCTGGCCCAACCCTTGAATCATCGGTTCCCCAAAGGGCTTTGGTTCCTTTCACTCAGTTCAGTTCAGTTCAGTAGCTCAGTCATGTCCGACTCTTTGCAACCCCATGAATTGCAGCATGCCAGGCCTCCCTGTCCATCGCCAACTCCCGGATTTCACACAGACTCACGTCCATTGAGTCAGTGATGCCATCCAGCCATCTCATCCTCTGTCGTCCCCTTTTCCTCCTGCCCCCAATCCCTCCCAGCATCAGAGTCTTTTCCAATGAGTCAACTCTTCACACCAGGTGGCCAAAGTACTGGAGTTTCAGCTTTAGCATCATTCCTTCCAAGGAAATCCAGGGCTGATCTCCTTCAGAATGGACTGGTTGGATATCCTTGCAGTCCAAGGGACTCTCAAGAGTCTTCTCCAACACCACAGTTCAAAAGCATCAATTCTTTGGCGCTCAGCTTTCTTCGCAGTCCAACTCTCACATCCATACATGACCACAGGAAAAACCATAGCCTTGACTAGACGGACCTTTGTTGGCAAAGAAATATCTCTGCTTTTCAATATGCTATCTAGGTTGGTCATAACTTTTCTCCCAAGGAGTAAGCGTCTTTTAATTTCATGACAGCAGTCACCATCTGCAGTGATTTTGGAGCCCCCCAAAATAAAGTCTGACACTGTTTACAAAGTTTCCCCATCTGTTTCCCATGAAGTGATGGCACCAGATCCCATGATCTTCATTCTCTGAATGTTGAGCTTTAAGCCAACTTTTTCACTCTCCTCTTTCATTTTCATCAAGAGGCTTTTTAGTTCCTCTTCATTTTCTGCCATAAGGGAGGTGTCATCTGCATATCTGAGGTTATCGATATTTCTCCCAGCAATCTTGATTCCAGCTTGTGCTTCTTCCAGCCCAGTTTTTCTCATGATGTCTCCTGCATATAAGTTAAATAAGCAGGGTGACAATATACAGCCTTGACGTACTTCTTTTCCTATTTGGAAACAGTCTGTTGGTCCATGTCCAGTTCTAACTGTTGCTTCCTGACTTGAATATAGGTTTCTCAAGAGGCAGGTCAGGTGGTCTGGTATTCCCATCTCTTTCAGAATTTTCCACAGTTTATTGTGATCCACACAGTCAAAGGCTTTGGCATAGTCAATAAAGCAGAAATAGATGTTTTTCGGAAACTCTCTTGCTTTTTCGATGATCCAGTAAATGTTGGCAATTTGATCTCTGGTTCCTCTGCCTTTTCTAAAACCAGCTCGAACATCTGGAAGTTCATGGTTCACGTATTGTTGAAGCCTGGCTTGGAGAATTTTGAGCATTACTTTACTAGCATATGAGATGAGTGCAATTGTGCAGTAGATTGAGCATTCTTTGGCATTGCCTTTCTTTGGGATTGGAATGAAAACTGACCTTTTCCAGTCCTGTGGCCACTGCTGAGTTTTCCAAATTGGCTGGCATATTGAGTGCAGCACTTTCACAGAATCATCTTTCAGGATTTGAAATAGCTTTGCTGGAGCAGCCGTGAAGAGATACCCCATGTCCAAGGTAAAAGAAACCCAAGTAAGACAGTAGGTGTTGCAAGAGGGCATCAGAGTGCAGACAAACTGAAACCATAATCACAGAAAACTAGTCAATCTAATCACACTAGGACCACAGCCTTGTCTAACTCAATGAAACTAAGCCATGCCCGTGGGGACACCCAAGACAGGCGGGTCATGGTGGAGAGGGCTGACAGAATGTGGTCCACTGGAGAAGGGAATGGCAAACCACTTCAGTATTCTTGCCTTGAGAACTCCATGAACAGTATGAAAAGGCAAAATGGTAGGATACTGAAAGAGGAACTCCCCAGGTCAGTAGGTGCCCAATATGCTACTGGAGATCAGTGGAGAAATAACTCCAGAAAGAATGAAGGGATGGAGCCAAAGCAAAAACAATACCCAGCTGTGGATGTGACTGGTGATAGAAGCAAGGTCTGATGCTGTAAAGAGCAATATTGCATAGGAACCTGGAATGTCAGGTCCATGAATCAAGGCAAATTGGAAGTGGTCAAACAAGAGATGGCAAGAGTGAATGTCGACATTCTAGGAATCAGTGAACTAAGATGGACTGGAATGGGTGAATTTAACTCAGATGACCATTATATCTACTACTGTGGGCAGGAATCCCTCAGAAGAAATGGAGTAGCCATCATGGTCAACAAAAGAGTCCGAAATGCAGTACTTGGATGCAATCTCAAAAACGACAGAATGATCTCTGTTTGTTTCCAAGGCAAACCATTCAATATCACAGTAATCCAAGTCTATTCCCCAACCAGTAACTGAAGAAGCTGAAGTTGAATGGTTGTATGAAGACCTCCAAGACCTTTTAGAACTAACACCCAAAAAAGATGTCCTTTTCATTATAGGGGACTGGAATGCAAAAGTAGGAAGTCAAGAAACACCTGGAGTAACAGGAAAATTTGGCCTTGGAATACGGAATGAAGCAGGGCAAAGACTAATAGAGTTTTGCCAAGAAAATGCACTGGTCATAGCAAATACCCTCTTCCAACAACACAAGAGAAGACTCTACACATGGACATCACCAGATGGTCAACACCGAAATCAGATTGATTATATTCATTGCAGCCAAAGATGGATAAGCTCTACACAGTCAGCAAAAACAAGACCAGGAGCTGACTGTGGCTCAGATCATGAGCTCCTTATTGCCAAATTCAGACTTAAATTGAAGAAAGTAGGGAAAACCACTAGACCATTCAGGTATGTCCTAAATCAAATCAAATCCTTTCACTAGAGAATGGTAATTAGAAACCAAGATCTGAAAAAAAAAAAAAAAAAGAAAGAAACCAAGATCTGGGTGTGCTCATTGCTACTGGGGTGTCACTGTTCCCAGGATCTCTTAGGAGGAAATACACTAATTCAAATATATGCACACATATGTAATTATTTCTGTATGTATCCATCTGTCTCTATAGGCAAACATGAACCTATAGTAATGTCTCCAACTCTAATCCAGTATCACATGATTTATTCTGGCCTTTTCTTTTTATTTATAATTACCCTCTCCCTGGTGGCTTCCCTGGTGGCGCAGGCGGTAAAATGTCTGCCTGCAATGTGGGAGACCCGGGTTTGATTCCTCAGTCGGGAGATCCCCTGGAGAAGGAAATGGCCACCCACTCCAGTACTCTTGCCTGTAAAATCCCATGGACAGAGGAGCCTGGTCAATTACAGTCCATGGTGTTGCAAAGAGTCGGACATGACTGAGGGACTTCACATGGTCATAGTCATACCCTCTCCAACAGTGACAAATATAGCTCCCACTATCATTAGTATCCAACCAGTCCATTCTGAAGGAGATCAGCCCTGGGATTTCTTTGGAAGGAATGATGCTAAAGCTGAAACTCCAGTACTTTGGCCACCTCATGCGAAGAGTTGACTCATTGGAAAAGACTCTGATTCTGGGAGGGATTGGGGGCAGGAGGAGAAGGGGACGACAGAGGATGAGATGGCTGGATGGCATCACTGATTCGATGGACGTGAGTCTGAGTGAACTCCGGGAGATGGTGATGGACAGGGAGGCCTGGCATGCTGCAATTCATGGGGTCGCAAAGAGTAGGACACGACTGAGCGACTGAACTGACTGATCATTAGTAAAATCATTCATTTACTTAATCTTCAAATAATAACTGGGGCTTCCAAGATGGCTCTAGTGGTAAAGAATCCGCCTGCCAATGCAGGAGACAGACATAAGAGACATGGGTTTGATCCCTTGGTCGCAAAGATCCCCTAGAGGAGGAAATGGCAACCCACTCCAGTGTTCTTGCCTGGAGAATCCCATGGACAGAGGAGCCTGGTGGGAATATGGTCCATGGGGTCGCAAAGAGTGGAAAATGACTGAGTGACTTAGCACACACACAAATAATAACAGTTTTGTTTATTCTTTTCCAACCTTAAAACTTTATCTTTTTCTCCTAAGGATATTGGTTAGAATTTCTAGTAGAATATTAAATAAAGGTGGTGATACCTGTTAACTGTTTCTTATCTTGATCTTAAACAAGGATTTCTGAGTTTCACCACCAAGTATGATGGTGACTATGGATTTTCTGTAGAGCTTTATCAGGATTAGGCTGTCACTTGCAATCCCAGTTTCCTATGACTTTTTATTATGAACAGATTTTGAATTTTCACAAATATTTGTATGAAACTATTGAGATTATCAAATGATATTTTACCTTTTTATGTGTTACTGTAGTATATTACCATATTTGATTTTCTAAAGTTAAATTCATCTTGTTGTTCAGTCGCTCAGTTGCGTCCAACTCTTTGCGACCCCATGGACTGCAGCACGCCAGGCTTCCCTGTCCTTCACTATATCCCAAAGCTTGCTCAAACTCATGTCCATCAAGTTGGTGATGCCATCCAACCATCTCATCCTCTGTCGTCCCCTTCTCCTCTTGCCCTCAATCTTTCCCAGCATAAAAGTCTTTTCCAATGAGTCAGTTCTTCACATTAGGTGGCCAAAGTATTGGAGTTTCAGCTTTAGCATCAGTCCTTCCCATGAATATTCAGGACTGATCTCCTTTAGGATGGACTGGTTGGATCTCCTTGCAGTCCAAGGGGCTCTCAAGAGCCTTCTCCAACACCAAGTTCAAAAGCACTAAATTCATCTAGTACTCCTCAGATAAATCAGTTAGATCATAATATATTTACAATCATTTTTATATATTGTGCCACTGGGTTTATTAACTTTTGTTTAGGATTTTTTTGAATCCATGTTTGTAATACAACTGGTCTGTAACTTTAATTTTCCTTTCTTATACTGTCCTGGTCAGGTTGACAACTAAGGTTGTGCTAGCCTATAAGTACTGGTGGGTCTTTACTTTTCTCTGATACTAAACTTCCCTGGAGGTCCAGTGGTTAAGAATCTGCCTGCCAATGCAGGGGACATGGGTTCTCTCCCTGGTCTGGCAAGATTCCACATGCTGCAGGGCAACACGTGTACCACACATGTCCACAACCTGTGTACCACAACTACTAAAGCCTGCACTCTGCAAGAAGAGAAGCCACCACAATGAGAAGCCCATGTACAACCACAAAGAGTAGCCCCGGCTTGCCTCAATTAGAGAAAGCCAGAGCAAAGCACCGAAAACCCAGCGAAGTCGTAAATAAACTTAAAAATTTGAATACAAATTATATATCCCTTGAATATTGGGATAAATAGCCAATAAAATAGTGATCCTTTCTAGGTTAATAGTGATTTTCTTGCAACACATTCAAGATGTGACTTCAGTGTCTTCTGGCTTCCTTTGTTGCTTTTGAGAAATAGGTTGTGAGTTTATGTGGCAGTTTTAAAATATGGTTCCAAAATTCTTTGACATTCCTCCCATCAGAGGTAGGCCAAATTTTCCCTCTCCTTGATTCCGGGTGGGCTTTGACTCTGATTATGCCATAAAATGCTGTGTGACTTCTGATGCTGGGTCGTCAAAGGTGAGGCACTTTCTGACTTGTTTAGTGGAACACCCAAAGTTGGAGTCCAGAGTCGCTAATGTGCTTTCTGCCCTACAAATAGGCCTTTCCTAGATATTTCATATAAATTAAATCATGTAAGTGTTTTTTTGCTTGCCTTCTTTAATTTATCATAATACTTTGAGTTTTATCCATGTTGTATCATGTATGAGTAGTTCACTTCTTTTAATTGCTGACTAGCATTCCAATTGGCGTGCTATTCATGGGGTCGCCAAGAGTCGGACACGACTGAGCGACTGAACTGAACTGAACTGAACTGATTCCAATTATATGGATATACTACATTTTGTTTATTCATTCACTAATTGGTGAACATTTAAATAGCTTCCAATTTGGGGCTATTAGGAATAGTGCTGCTGTGAACATTCACATACAAGTCTTTGTGTGGACCTATATTTTCATCTTTCTTGAGTATATGCCTAGAAGGAATTGCTGAGTCACAGGGTAACTCCATTTTTAATGTTCTGAGGAATGGCCAAACTGTTATCTCAGACTGGATGTAACTCTTTTCCATCAGAGTTTATGAGACTTCCAATTTCTCTACGTCCTCACCAATGTTTGTTATTATCTGCCTTGCTGATTATAGCTATTCAGAAAAAGTGCAAGTGTTAGTCACTCAGTCGTGTCTGACTCTTTGCGACTCCATGGACTGTAGCCCGCCAGGCTCCTCTGTCCATGGAATTCCCCAGGCAAGAATACTGGAGTGGGTAGCCATTCCCTTCACCAAGGGATCTTCCCCACCCAGGGACTGAACCCAAGTCTCCTGCATTGCAGGCAGATTCTTTACCATCTAAGTCACCAGTGATTTTGATTTGCATTCCCCCAATAGCTAATGGGCTTCCCTGGTGGCTCAAATGGTAAGGAATCTGCCTGCAATGTGGGAGAGCAGGTTTGATACCTGGGTGGGGAAGATCCCCTGGAGGAGGAAATGACATCCCACTCCAGTATTCTTGCCTGGAGAATCCCATAGACAGAGGAGTCTGGTGAGCTACAGTCCATGGAGCCTCAAAGAGTTGGACACAACTGAGCAACTAATCCTTTCCTTTTCAAAGCTAATAATGTTCAGCATCTTTTCATGTGCTTTTTGGTCACTTCTTTGTACATCATCTTTGGAGAAATGTCTATACAAATACTAAAGGACCCAGGATTATTATTTTTTAGTTGGATTATTTGCCTTTTTATTATTCAGCTGTAAAAGTCCTTTATATGTTCTGGATACTATTCTTTTCATCAGATATATGATTTGTAATTATTTTCTCCTATTCCATGAGTTGTCTTTTCACTCTCGGGTTGGTGTCTTTGAGGCACAGAAGTTTTTAATTGTGATGAACTCCAATCTTTTATCTTTTGTTGCTTGTTGCTTTTGATGTCATACCTAAGAAACTATTGTGTAATCCAAGGTTACAAACATTTACTCCTGTATTTTCTTCTAAGGGTTTCATAGTTTTAGCTCTTACATTTATATCTTTGATCTACTTTTAGTATGGTATGAAGAAGGGTCAATCTCTTTCTTCTGCATGTGGGTATCCAGTTGTTCCAGTATTCTTTCCCCATTAATTGGTCTTGGGACATTTGTGAAAAGTCAAACGGTCACTTCTTACACTGTTGGTGGGAATGTAAATTGGTGCAGCCACTATAGAAAACAGTTTGGAAGTTCCTTTAAAAAACTAAAATAGAGCTACCATATGATCTAGCAACCCCATTTTGGGGGATATATCGAGAAAAGATGAAAACTCTAATTTTAAAAGATACATGCACCGCAATGTTCTTTGCAGCACTATTTACAAAACCCAAGGCATGGAAACAACCCAAATGTCCATCGACAGATGAATGGATAAAAAAGATGTGGTACATATATACCATGCAATATTGTTGCTATTCAGTCACTAAATCATATCTGACTCTTTGGGACCCATGGACTGTAGCACACCAGGCTCCTTTGTCCTCCACTACTTCCTAGAATTTGCTCAAACTCATGTCCATTGAGTTGGTAATGCCATCTAACCATCTGATCCTCTGTCACCCCTTTCTCCTTTTGCCTTCAATCTTTCTCAGCACCAGGCTCATGTAATATTTCTCAGCTGTAAAAAAGAATGAAATAATGCCATTTGCAGCAACATGGATGAACCCAGAGATTATCGTACTAAATGAAGTAAATCAGACAAAGACAAATACCATTTATCACTTATATGTGGAATATAAAATATGACACAAATGATTGTATTTACAAAATAGAAACAGATTCACTCATAGAAAACTAGCTTAAAGTTATCAAAAGGGAAAGAGAAGGGAAGGGGGATAAATGGGATTAACAGATAAAACCTATGATACATAAGATACACAGATAAGCAACAAAGATTTACTGTATACCACTCTAATGGCAGAAAGTAAGGAGGAACTAAAGAACCTCTTGATTGAGGGTGAAGAAGGAGAGTGAAAAAGCCAGATTAAAACTAAATATTACAAAAACTAAGATCATGGCATCCAGTACCATCACTTCATGGCAAAAAGATGGGGGAACAATGGAAACAGTGACAGACTTTATTTTCCTGGGCTCCAAAATCACTGCAGATGGTGACTGCAGCCCCAAAATTAAAAGATGCTTGCCCCTTGGAGAAAAGCTATGACCAACCCAGACAGCATATTAAAAAGCAGAGACATTACTTTGCTGACAAAGGCCTGTATAGCCAAAGCTATGGTTTTTCCAGTAGTTATGTATGGATGTGAGAGTTGGACCATAACGAAAGCTGAGCACCGAAGAATTGATGCTTTTAAACTGTGGTGTTGGAGAAGACTCTTGAGAGTCCCTTGGACTGCAAGAAAATCAAACCAGTCAATCTTAAAGGAAATCAGTCCTGAATATTCATTGGAAGGACTGAGGCTGAAGCTGAATCTCCAATAGTTTAGCCATCTGATGAGAAGAGCCAACTCATTAGAAAAGACCCTGATGCTGGGAAGGATTGAAGGCAGGAGAAGAAGGGGATGACACAGGATGAGATGGTTGGATGGCATCACTGACTCAATGGACATTAGCTAGGGAAAACCTCAGGAGATTTTGAAGGACAGGGAAGCCTGGTGTGCTACAGTCCCTGGGGTCACAAAACATTGGATACAACTTGGTGACTTAACACAACAACAACAGGAAATTATGCCCAATATTTGTGATAACCTATAATGGAGTATACTATGCAAAAACACTGAATCGCTATACTGAAATTAACATATCTTAATATTGTAAATCAACTATACTTCAATAAAAAGTCGAGTCTCCATAGATACATAGGTTTATTTCTGGACTCTCAATTGTTTTCCGTTGATCTACATATCTAACCTTATGCTGGTACCACTCTTTCATGATTACTGTAGCTTTGTGGTAAGTTTTGAAATTGAAGTGTGAGTTCTCAAACTTTGTTTTTTCTTTTTCCCCAAGATTCATTTGTCTATTAGGGGACCTATGCAATTTCATCTGTATTTTAGGATCAGCTTGTCAATTTATGCAAAAAAGACAGTTGGGATTTTGATAGGGATTTAATTAGATCTATAGATAAATTTGGAAGAGCCTTAAAAGTAAGTGGCTCTTTCAATCTATAAATATTATATGTTTATCCATTTATTTAGATATTTAAAAATTATCCCAGTAACAATTTTTACATTTTTCACTTTACAATTTTTTACAATATATTTTTCACATTTTTATAGTTTTTTACAATACATTTTTTCAGTTTTCAGTGTCCAAGTCTTATGCCATTTTTGTTAAATTTATCCCAAGTTATTTCATTCTTTTTATGTTATCATGAATGAAAGCTTTCCTAATTTTCTTTGCAGATTTTTCATTGAAGTGTAAAGAAATACAACTTATTTTTTAATATTGATCTTGTATCTCATAACCTTGCTGTGCTGGTTTATTAGTTCCAATACATTTTTAGTATTAAAAGATGCTTGCTCCTTGGAAGAAAAGTTATGACCAACCTAGACAGCATATTAAAAAGCAGAGACATTACTTTGCCAACAAATGTCTGTCTAGTCAAAGCTATGTTTTTTCAGTAGTCATGTACAGATGTGAGAGTTGGATCATAACGAAAGCCGAGCACTGGAGAATTGATGCTTTTAAACTGTGGTGTTGGAGAAAACTCTCAAGAGTCTCTTGGACTGCAAGGAGATCCAACCAGTCCATCCTCAAGGAAATCAGTCCTGAATATTCACTGGAAGGACTGATGCTGAAGCTGAAACTCAAATACTTTGGCCACCTGAGGAAAAGAGCTGACTCATTTGAAAAGACACTGAAGAGCTGACTCATTTGAAAAGACACTGATGCTGGGAAGATTGAAGGCAGGAGGAGAAGGGGACAACAGAGGATGAGATGGTTGGATGGCATCACTGACTCAATGGACATGAGTTTGAGTAAACTCCGGGAGTTGGCGATGGACAGGGAGGCCTGGTGTGCTACAGTCCATGGGGTTGCAAAGAGTCAGACATGACTGAGTGACTGAACTGAACTAAACCTTTTTAGTAGATTCTTTAGGATTTTCTATATAAAATATTGTATCATCAGCAAATAAAGACAGTATTACTTCTTTCTTTCCAATCTAAATGCCTGTAATTCCTTTTTTTTTTTTTTTTTTGCTTTACTGCATTGGCTGCCAGTACAGTGTTAAATGGGCTTCCCCCCATGACTCAGTGGTAAAGAATCTGCATGCCAATGCAAAGACGCAGGAGACATGGGTTCAATCCCTGGGTCAGGAAGATCTCCTGGAAAAGGAAATGGCAATCCACTCCAGTATTCTTGCCTGGGAAATTCCATGGACAGAGGAGCCTCTGGCTACAGCCCATGGGGTCACAAAGACTTGGACATGACTGAGCAACTGAACAATGACAACAACAGTGTTAAATATAGCAAGAGTGGACATCTTAACTTGTTCCTAATTTCAAAGGGAAAACATTTAGTCTTTCACCAAATTATAAATTTTCCTTAAATGTTATTCATCAAGTTAAGGATCTTGCACTGTGTTGCTAGTTTACTAAGAGTTTTGTCTATCATGAATGGGTAATGGATTTCGCCAAGCCCTTTTTCTTCACCTATTACATGATCACATGATTTTTGTCCTTTGTTCATTAATATGTTGAGCTGTACTAATTTTCATATTTTAATCATCCCTACATTACCGAGATAAATCTCACTTGATTATGGTATATGATCTTTTAAAAGTGTTGCTAGATTTGGTTTAATAATGTGTTGTGGAGGATTTTTGCAATTATGTTCACAAGAAATTTTGGACTTTAGTTTTCTTTAAAATTTTGAGGCTTGTTTCATGGCCTAATGTATATAAAGTCTATCCTGGAGAATGTTTTGTGTTCATTTGAGAAGAATATGTATTCTATTGGAGTTGGGTGGCCTGATCCATAGATGTCTGTTAGACCTAGTTGGTTTATAGATGAAATGAGATTAGCCATTTGTTGATAAATGGTGAAGCTGAGTGATGGATTCAAGGAAGTTTATTTTACTATTCTCACTACTTCTGAATAAATTTGATAATTTCTGTATACAATGTAAAAAATAATCCTCCAGTTTTCACATTAACAGAAAAGCCTCACAGGATTCAGCATATGTAAGTTCACAACACGAGAAATGAAAGAATAAGGTTCACCAACATGAAATGCCAGGTTGAATGAAACACAAGCTGGAATCAAGATTGCCAGGAGAAATATCAATAAGCTCAGATATGCAGATGAAACCACCCTTACAGCAGAAATTGAAGAGGAACTAAAAAGACTCTTGATGAAAGTGAAAGAAGAGAGTAAAAAAGCTGGCTTAAAATTCAACATTCAAAAAACTAAGATCATGGCATCCAGTGCCATCACTTCATGGCAAATAGATGGGAAACAATAACAGATTTTATTTTTGGGGGCTCCAGAATCACTGCTAATGGTGACTGTAGCCATGAAATTAAAAGATGCTTGCTTCTTGGAAGAAAAGCTATGACAAACCTAGACAGCATATTAAAAAGCAGAGGCATTACTTTGCCAACAAAGGTCTTTCTAGGCAAAGCTATGGTTTTTCCAGTAGTCATGTATGGATGTGAGAGTTGGACCATAAAGAAAGCTGAGTGCCAAAGAATTGATGCTTTTGAACTATAGTGTTGGAGAAGATTCCTAAGAGTCCCTCCAAGGAGATCAAACCAGTCAATCCTAAAGGAAATCAATCCTGAATATTTACAGGAAGGACTGATGCTAAAGCTGAAGCTCCAATACTCTGGTCACCTGAGGCAAATAACTGACTCATTGTAAAAGATTCTGATGTTGAGAAAGATTGAAGGCAGGAGGAGAAGGGGACGACAGAGAATGAGATGGTTGGATGGCATCACTGACTCAATGGACATGAGTTTGAGCAAGCTCTGGGAGTTGGTGATGGACAGGGAAGCCTGACATGCTGCATTCCATGGGGTTGCAGAGTCTGACACAACTAAGCAACTGAACTGAACTGAGGTAGACTTATATATCTTGATATGAAACGATATCCAAGATACATTGTTAAAATTTTTAAATCAAGGTACAGAACAATTTTCAGGGACTTCCCAGGTGGCTCAGTAGTAAAGAATCCACCTGCCAGTTCAGGAGCCACAGGAGACATGGGTTCAATCCTTTGGTTGGAAGCATCCCCTGGAGGAGGAAATGGCAATCCACTCCAGCGTTCTTGCCTGGAAAATTCCATGGACAGAGGAGCCTAGTGGGCTACAGTCCATGTAGTTGAAAAGAGTCAGACACAGGTAAGGGACTGAACACACTTGCGCAGAACAATCTACATCATGCTTCTGTTTTTGTGTGAAATATATGCACATGTATTGGTATAGTCTTAGTTTCTCAGTTGTTTCAGATTCTTTGCAACCCCATGGAATGTAGTGTATATAGTTTATGCATGTCTTTGTATAACTTATATTATTCCTGAAAGGGAATATGAAAAACTGACAGCAATAATTGCAGCTCAGACTAGGGTACTAGAAGTCTGGGAGGAAGGTAAGTTTCCTTTTGTTTTGCATACACTTTTTTGCCTTTTGAGTTACTTTTACTAATTAAAAACAGGTAAATAAAATTCAAAAAGAAAAATGTACAATAATAGCTAACTAAAATTTTAAAGAAGGGCAATGAAGAAAGACGTGCCCTACAAATATCAGAACATATTACAAGATTGTAGTCATTAAAACAGTATAGTAACAGATCAGTTAAAGAGAACAGATTTCAGCATTTTAGTATATAATCAAAAGAACTTACCAGGTGGCTCAGTGGTAAAGAAACTGCCTGTGATGCAGGAGACCTGGGTTTGATCCCTGGGTCAGGAAGAACCCCTAGAGAAGGGAATGGCTACCCACTCCAGTATTCTTGCCTGGGAAATCCCATGGACAGAAGAGCCTGGTGGGCTACAGTGCGTGGGTTCGCAAAGAGTCAGACATCACTAAGTATGCATGCATATAATAAAAAAGGCATTTTTCAATTAGTGAAGAAATGTTGATTGGGCCAAATTGCTGTCACTTGCAGAAATCCTTATTTGACACTATGCTCTATACCCAAAAGTAACTTCCAGAACAATTAGAATGCTTATTATAAAAATAAAACTGTAAACACAAAAAGAATAAAATATAGTAGACTATTTTTATCATCTCTTAGGGGTGGTGAAGATGCTCCTGGGAAGAAAACATAAATGAAAAATATTCAGAAAAATATAAATGTAAAGACTGATAAAAAGATCTTGACTATATTAAAACTGAAAATCTTTATAGGGAAAAAGGCATCATAAACAAGTTAAAGTACAAGTGACAGACTGAGAAAAATACATGAAAGATAAATAATAATGTGCTAATATCTGTAATACATAAAGCCTTTTACAAATATATAAGCAAAAGATGGCCATTTCTAACAAAATTTCACGGTGATAAGAGAACAGACTCTATGATTTCAATATCTTTAGACCATGAAATTTTTACACCTTGCTTTATGTCCCTAGATATCTTCCAGGGTCTCCTAGTTTATAGTCTATAGGGACTTGAATAGAATTCATATGCTACTGTTGTGTGAAAAATTGTATAAACTTCAATTATGTTGAATTGGTTCACAGTGCCTTTCAGGTCTACTATATGTTTATCCTTCTCTGTATATTCATTTTATTAATTTTTGAGAGTTTGGTATTGAAACTCCAACTAAAATCTTCATTTACCTACTTAAAAAATAATTGCAATATATAGAGGAAGTATGTGTATTTCCCAAGTCTCCTGTAAATGCGTTATCATACTTTCATAATTTAAAAAAGGAAAATAAAAAAGGAATGCTGCCTGCCATGTCAGTAATCAACAGATGTTGCAGTCATCAGCAATTGCAGTCACCCTCAACAGTGAGCCCTTGGGGTACTTAGGCTGGAAACAAGGAATGCCTGCCATCTAATGGTCAGCAAACTGAAGCCACCCCCAGTGGTGCAGGTTGAGGAAACTCAGGATGTGAAAACACAGGATCCTGGCCCCAGATACCTGAGGTGCAGATCAAAGGAATGATTTCACTGAGCACACTCTGGGATCTTCCCATGCACAGAAAAGTCCTAAATTCCTCAACTTGACATATCTAGTTGTCTTTAATTAGAAATAAATCTTTTGACAGTCTGACTACCTGCCTCTTGCTGGAAAGAAAGAAAGAAAGAATGAAAGAAAGAAAGAATAAAGAAAGAAAGAAAAAGAAAGAAAGAGAAAGAAAGAGAAAGAAGGAGAGAAAGAAAGAGAAGTCGTTCAGTCATGTCCGACTCTTTGCAACCCCATGGACTGTAGCCCAACAGGCTTCTCTGTCCATGGGATTTTCCAGGCAAGAGTACTGGGGTGGGTTGCCATTTCCTTCTCCAAGGGATCTTCCCCTCCCAGGAATCGAACCCCGGTCTCCTGCATCATAGGCAGACGCTTTACCGTCTGAGCCACCACGGAAGTCTTTGTTGCAAAGATTCCTATATATCATGGCTCCCCTCCTCAGAAGAGTTCTCTCAAAGTTATTTGAGATGCTGTCTCCCCAGCCCAAGTTCTAAGAATGGTGACTTACTAAAATGTAACTCTCCACTTTTTATGTTGTGCATTTTTTTCCCTCATTGACATGACCATCTATCTGTAAACTGATTGTGAAAAAATATCCCTGCTTTTTTTAAACCATTGTTCTCTGCAGCATAAGTGTTACTAATATCTTCCATCAAGGGCCATGAAATGTTTTCTGGAAAGGGATGGGTAGATAGTAAATGCTCTAGGCTTTCTGGGCTATATCTACACTCTGTTACATATCTTTGTTGTTTTTTTCCTTGCTGAGTTACTTTAGTCATGTCTGATTCTGTGCAACCCCATGGACTGGAGCCCACCAGGCTCCTCTGTCCATGGGGATTCTCCAGGCAAGAATACTAGAGTGGGTTTCCATTTCCTTCTCCAGGGGATCTTCCTACCAGGGATCAAACCCACATCTCTTATGTCTCTTGCATTGGCAGATGGGTTCTTTACCACTAGCACCACCTGGGAAGCCCCATTCTTTTCCTTATAGCTCTCAAAAATGTAAAATCCTTCTATGTTCACAGGTTCTCCAAAAGTAGACTATGAGACAAATTTGGCTCACAGCCCTTAATCTGCTGATTCCTGTACTATATAACTAGTGGAAAAAATTGTAGAAGGATATGTATGAAAGTTTAAGCAATGAGTATTTCAGTGGAGTGGCAGGTTTAATGGGTGGCATTAATTTTGTTTCCTATGTATGAATATTTTAAAACAAATTTATAATTTACATTTATTTGTGTAATATTTATACATTTTAAAAGATGATGCCCATTGGACATGAGGCTGAAACAGGAAGTTGCAGAAAACTCACAACTCTCCAGCCTTTGTCTTCTTACCCAAGCTTTTATCTTTTCTTCAACTTACCAAAAGTGTGTCTCCAACTTCTCCATAAAGTAAAGGCCCCAGGATCCCTGATTCATGCTGAATAGCTTCACGAGTCTTAAATGTTCCATCTGTGTAAGCTATAAACCGTACTTTTCTGTACTTCCTACCAATCCGCTGAGGACCGTGGTTCAGATACAGACTTTTATAACTTCTGTATGAGACACAAAAAGATAAGACGTTGGAATGAAGCATGCCAGGTAAAGGACTGGTTGCTAAAATTCAACTTTAAAACAGCTGATATGATTTCATCAAGGAAGGGTGAGAAAAATCTAGGTATCCCTGGTGGGAATTTCTGAAATATGTTAATACTCTTGGTCTGCTTAGCCGGAGAGAGGACTTCCCCTGTGCCTCAGAAGGTAAAGCATCTGCCTACAATGCGGGAGACCTGGGTTTGATCCCTGGGTCAGGAAGATCCCCTGGAGAAGGAAATGGCAACCCACTCCAGTACTCTTGCCTGAAAAATCCCATGAACAGAGGAGCCTGGTAGGCCACAGTCCATAGGGTCCCAAAGAGTGGACACGATTGAGTGACTTCACACTTGCCTGTACCTAACCCTACACATGGCTTAAGGGTTTGCTGTTTTGAGAAACTGGGAAGAACTTTTGGATTATGGGGAAGAGATAACACCAAGAGTCAAAAGTTCCTTACCTGTCACTGGTGGTGAGGACCGAGGGGGCATAGTCCCAGTCATCCTCCTCAGCAGCAATGTAGTGGACCCAGGTTTTAGGATGCTTCTTTGCAACTGAGCGCATTTGGATAAAGGGAGGCGCACTGTCGCCATCAAACCTGACCACATCCATGTCAGAGTCATCCAAACCATCATCATAATCTTCTTCTTGGTTATTTTTCATCCATAGTCGGGGTTCCTCTGGGCAACTATCTACTTTGACATAAGCTTCCATACCATCTGAAGTCAGACAAAACCAACATGAGGTTCAATGAGGTTTTCTGGCCTCAACTCTTCTGACTTTGTTTTCTCTTATGCCTTCAAGGCCTTCTCCTAAGGGTTTTAACCTCCTGTATGTTTTACCTTCCCTATAGCTGGTACTTTCAGGTTTCTTCCTGTGGTCTTTGCACTCACCATTTCCCTTCTGCCCAACTCTCCTCCAATCTATGACTCCTGTTTCAAGATTTCCTCATTTGCTTTTCTTTCCCTTCTTGAACTGGCTCTGAGCCTATCACTTCCCAACTCTCAAATTGTAAATAAGAAGGCCTGAGGAATTGCATATTTTCAGCTTTTGGAAACCTAGGTCAGACTAATTCCCCACCCCTACAGTTACCTAATAATTTTTATACATAGTCCATTGAATTATGATACAAACCATAGATTTAGTAGCTTGTCAAGAAAAATCATAGTATAGATATAAATTTTAAGACATATCCAAAGTTAATAAAAACATGAAAAGGTTCAGCTTAGAATTAAGGAAATACATTATATATTTTAAGAGCATGTCCGACTGTGGCTAGATGTAAGCCTTAAAGCAAGTCTATTAAGCAATCTTAATCTCATTTGCATGCTTTATAAAATGTAAATAATAATAATCCCTCCCCTATCTAATGCCATAGGACAGCTTTGAATAAAAATTCTAAGAAAGGAGACCTATTTACTGGGTGATGGGGAACAAGGCAGATTTTAGGAGCAGCAAGCACCTAGTGTGGGTTCATGTGGCCTTAAACAAAATTCAGTCTAGATCTAAAAATGAAGGATTTTGTATGAGTTCCAAAAAGACAAAACATTTTTCTGAAAAACAAGGATTAAAATCAGCATAAAGAAGGGTCAAAAGAATAAGAAAAAGAGAGAGAACATAAAACAAACTCTTCTTAAACAGAATCAGGCTTCAAACTAGGTCATGAGCAGCCTGCATACAAGTAAATGACCTTTCCCTATGTGCCTATAGGATCGACTTCCTGTTACTTGTCTGGTATAACACATTTTGTCTTGTCAAAAATCCCATAATTATTATGTAACTTTTTATGTAATGTATCAGGAAAAGAGGTTCCTATGTTTCCTCACTACAGAGGACTAGAAACAAAGTCACTCACAGAAAATAAGTGGGAAAAAGTGCAAGATCAAATCTCTTTTTCAGGGCAACCAAGGAACCTGAAGGGAGGGTTAATACTAGATTGACAGGAATAACAAGTGCTGTTCATCATGAAAGATCAGGCCTCCCCAACATTTCTTTCCAATAGCTCTCAATGGCCACAATAGAGGAGGAGACAAAGAGAGCTGTTAGACTGATCCAAGATTAAGAGTTAGCAGAGTAAATATACAAGAAGAAAAATGGGGATGAGCTGATCATGTAACATGAGTTTTCATAGCCTATAGCTACAAATGAGCTCACTCACATTAACGATAATTTGCAACCGTAGGTACCATCATCTCAACTTCCTTAGGTAGGATCTTTGACCCTTTGCAAAGTCAAGTCATCCTTGAAAGCTTCACGTGGTGCCTCACGTGTGTTTACCAACTTCCACTCCCATGTTGTTTCTCCTGATGTCTCTCATCTCTGACCGAGTATCTACAGCATGCCTCCTTGTATACCAGTTGTCTGGTGTCTCATATGGAGCACCACAATATCCTTTTGTATTTGCTATATATTGGGGCATCATTACTGACATCCTGGAGCCCTTAGGATTACATCCTAGATTCCATGACCCCAAATCGCTCTCTCCATAGTACTAAAGCCTACTTAATGTTGGGAAAACAACATTAAGTAGGCTTTAGTAAACAACAACATACTCTCCTCCTCACATTCGCCACCTCATTCTTCACTAAACCATTTCCCTTCCCTTGATCACAGATAAACCCCCAAGTCCTATTTACTAATAATCAAGCCCTCTTATATTCAAGGTGAAATATTTAAAAGAAGAGCTGGATATTTCTAATACTCATTTTTTAAGATCTATAGACATTACCATGTTGGTGGGAAGAGATACGACAAAACAGTAGAAACTGGCCACAGTCCATCAGGACTGTCTGAGCGGTAAGGAAAGTTATTGGTGAGATCTCCAAGGAAGCCTGGCGATGGTTCCTCACGAGAAATGTGTGGCCTTCAAGGAAAATTGAGTGCACTTCCGGGGTGGTGCCCATTCCAATCACGTGCCAATAGACTGATTTCTTATGACATCCAATCAGACCTGGGAAGTAAGAATAACATAACTAGAGCCAAGAAGCAGAGAATCTGAAATGGAAAACACTTTCTAGGATAGGATGAACAAACTCTGTGTACAAATTTTTATTATCTTGACTTGAAACCCAACTTTCCAAGGACACGGGGGTACTCTCAAACTAACAGCTCTTGCTGAAGTCATCAATGACTGTTGTGCTTCTGAATCCAATGGATCGTTTTCAGTCTTCATCTGCATCTGTTAACCATTCATTCCTTCTTGAAATTCTGTTTTCCCTTTGCCTCTGTGCCAACAGACTTTTGTTTACCTAAGGCTTCAGTTCAGTTCAGTCACTCAGTTGTGTCCTACTCTTTGCAACCCTATGAACCGCAGCACGCCAGGCCTCCCTGTCCATCACCAACTCCTGGAGTTTACCCAAACTCATGTCCATTGAGTCGGTGATGCTATCCAACCATCTCATCCTCTGCCATCCCCTTGTCTTCCCGCCTTCAATCTTTCCCAGCATCAGGGTCTTTTCAAATGAGTCAGCTCTTCGCATCAGGTGGCCAAAGTATTGGAGTTTCAACTTCAACATCAGTCCTTCCAATGAACACCCAGGACTGATCTCCTTTAGAATGGACTGGTTGGATCTCCTTGCAGTCCAAGGGACTCTCAAGAGTCTTCTCCAACACCACAGTTCAAAAGCATTCCTAAGGCTTAGATTGCTCCTTCTTCTGTTTCACTCTGTGACAGCACCTCTTTACCCATCCATTAAATGGTAGATGACCTCAGGGCTCATCCCTAGCCTAATTATTCTTTTGTTAAACAAATTTTCTCCCTGAATAATATCATTCATTTTCACAGGATTAATGATCATTCATATGCTGATAACTCCCCTGTTCTCCCAGAACTCCAGACTTGCACAATCACCTTCTCAACATCTTCACCTGGATACCTCAGGAAACACACAGGTACAAAAATATATTTTTCGTCTTTACCACCTCATCTTCTTCCAGAGTTCCTTATTTCAGTGAATGGTATTAATACAAGCCTGGATTCAATTCTGCAAGTGAGAGTTATTCTTGTCCCTACTCTCACTTCTCACATCCAACCTAACACCAATTATGGCAATATCATTAATAACTGTAATATTTACTGAGCACTTGCATAATATCAAGCACTGTTCAGGATATTGTACAAGTTTGAACTCCCAATATTTCCCTGGTAGCTCAGACAGTAAAGCATCTGCCTACAATGTAGGAGACCCAGGTTCTATCCTTGGGTTGGGAAGATCCTCTGGAGAAGGAAATGGCAACCCACTCCAGTACTGTTGCCTGGAACATCCCATAGATGGAGAAGTGTGGTAGGCTACAGCCCACAGGGTCGCAAAGAGTCAGAGACAATTGAGTGACTTCACTTTCAACCCTATATTATGAATGAAGAAACTATAAATGTCATCCCTTCCTTAAAGGAGAGGAAACTTATGCACAGAGAGGCAATTAATGTGACATATGAGAGCAGGGACTTCTATGTTTTGAAAGTTAATTTCTTTTCTAAACCTGAAGTCTTGCATATTAATTACAGAATTGTTGAATATCATTAATAACTGCAATATTTACTGAGCACTTGCATAACATCAAGCACTGTCCAGAGTATTTTATAAAAACTAAGATCATGGCATCCAGTCCCATCACTTCATGGCAAATAGATGGGAAGAAAATGGAAACAGGAAAGATTTTATTTTCTTGGGCTCCAAAATCACTGCAGATGGTGACTGCAGCCATGAAATTAACAGATGCTTGCTCCTTGGAAGAAAAGCTATGACAAACCAGACAGTGTATTAGGATGCAGAGACATCACTTTGCCACCAAAGGTCTGTTTAGTCAAAGCTATGGTTTTTCCAGAAGACATGTATGGATGTGAGAGTTGGACCATAAAGAAGGCTGAGCACCGAAGAATTCATGCTTTCAAACTTCAGTGCTGGAAAAGACTCTTTGAAAGTCCCTTGGACAGCAAGATCAAACCAGTCCATCCTAAAGGAAATCAACCTTGAATATTCTTTGGAAGGACTGATGCTGAAGTTCCAATACTTTGGCCAACTGATGGGAAGAGCTGACTCATTGGAAAAGACCCTAATACTGGGAAAGACTGAGGGCAGGAGAAGAAGGGGGTGACAGGATGAGATGGTTAGATAGCATCACTGACTCGATGGACATGAGTTTGAGCAAACTCCAGGAGACACTGAAGGACAGGGAAGCCTGATATGCTGCAGTTCATGGGATCACAAGGAGTCTGATATGACTTAGTGACTGAACAACAACAAAAACCTTGTTTCAATTAACTTTGTATTTTAAGAAGTATATTCTTAATTTTGTAAGCATGTTGGAGAAGGAAATGGCAACCCACTCCAGTATTCTTGCCTGGAAAATCCCATGGATGGAGGAGCCTGGTAGGCTACAGTCCATGGGGTCGCAAAGAGTCGGACATGACTGAGCAACTTCACTTTCTTATTCTGATTGTTTCTTTTTCATATAATCCTATTATTACTTTTGTAAACTTACTAGAGGATCTGTTTATTCTACAAGCATGTAACTCAGGAACATCCAGAGGGAAGTGACATACAGGGCAAGGCCTGGGGAAGGGCTCAGAGCTTCCACACTCTCTCCAGGCACCTCTCTCCCAGCATCTCCATGGGTTCATGCATTGTCTAATTTACTTTGCTTATCTTGCATATTGTCTTTGTGTTTCAGGCTTTCCTTCAAGTATCTGTTCATCCTTGGATGCCCACTTAGAAAGGAAAAGAGAAATCGGTAAGCTCTGTATACACTAAGAAAAGAAAAGAAAGTGAAGTCACTCAGCTGTGTCTGAGTCTTTGCGACCCCATGGACTGTAGCTCACCAGGCTCCTCCATCCATGGGGTTTTCTAGGCAAGAGTACTGGAGTGGGTGGCCACTGCTTTCTTCAGGTGATCTTCCCAACCCAGGGATCGAACCCAGGTCTCCTGCATTTGGGGTAGGCACTTTATCATCTGAGCCACTGTATACACTTCAGTTCAGTTCAGTCACTCAGTCATGTCCGACTCTTTGCGACCCCACGAACCGCAGCTCACCAGGCCTCCCTGTCCATCACCAACTCCCAAGTTTACCCAAACTCATGTTTGTATACACTGTATACACTAGCAGTCCTTAATTTTTTGATGACTGTAAGAAGGACTGGTCACCATACCATAAGATCCCCCAGAGGCCAGAATTCAATATCTGAGGACAACTGGAGAAGAGATCTCTGGTGGTGAATGTAGAAGATCCTGAGGATTCTTGAGCAGGTTGTACATACCTGGCAGAGACCTGTTTATATAGCCATTGATGGTGTGCAGTGCAGATGCAGAATCCATAACACGTGTCAAGGACTCATTTTTTCCCGAGTGCCAACTTTTCCCTGTTGAGAAAGGACAGAAACAGAGGGCCAGTTAAGTGTCTGTCTCATGACTGACCCTCCCTTTCCCCTTCCCTCCCTCCCATCAGGCAAATAAGGCTCACATCTTTTTTTGTCAGCGGAGATGACTTGCCCTCAAAGTCGGTAGGCAAAGGGGAGAAGACAGTTACCAAAAGGCCAGACCCTTATTGCTTGGACTGATGCTATCTGTCTATATTTATCCATGACAGTAGGTAGAAGGGAATAATGACAAATGATCACTAGGAGAAGGGAGAATATTGGTTAGTTTGTATCATGATGACTTCTATTCACTGGTTGACTTATGTTAGAGGGAGAACATGAAAATCCTCCTAAGAAAAGGCTGCCAGTACCTGTCCCTGTCCTACTTGCTTCATCCAGTCTGTAATAATGAAAGCCCATGGACAGGAAACCTTCCCAACCTTGTCACTGAAATTAATAAAAGTGAAAGAAGCAGAAATATTATTATTAGCAATGCCTTGAGGTTGCCCTCAAGAACTGACTCATTAGAAAAGACCCTGATGCTGGGAAAGATTGAAGGCAGGAGGAGAAGGGGACAACAGAGGATGAGATGGTTGGATGGCATCATAGACTCAATGGACATGAATTTGAGTAAACTCAGGGAGTTGGTGATGGACAGGGAACCCTGGCATGCTGCAGTCCATGGGATCACAGAGTTGGACACGACTAAGTGACTGAACTGAACTGAGGTTGCCCTTCTATACAAAAGACAAACTTTCTGAAGCACTGAACCTTTGGTGAACTCTCATAAGTTCATTTATCCAGTCATCCACTCATGTGTTCATTCAGTCAAACATGTTTACTGAGTACTACTGAGCATTAGGGCTTCCCAGGTGGCTCAGTGGTAAAGAATCCCCTTGACAATGCAGGAGATGCAAGAGACGTGGGTTTAATCCCTGAGTCGGGAAGGTCCCCTGGAGGAAATGTCAAGCCACTCCAGTACTCTTGCCTGGAGAATCCCATGGACTGAGACTAATGGGCAACAGTCCATGGGATTGCACAGAGTCAGACATGACTGAGTGACTGAGCACAGCACAGCACACTGAGCACTAGCACTGATGACAAAGAAGTAGACACAGCCTCTGCCTTCAAGGTGCTTACAATGTAGCTCAAATAGACAGAGACGTGGACCATTATTACAAAGAATGAAGAGTGAAGTAAAAGAGATAAGAACAGAGTATTATGGGACCAGAGAAGAGAAGGCACTTCACTCTGCTTGAAGAGAAAGGAACAGGAGGGTAAAGAAGATCAGTATGGTTTAGTGTGATAAGCAGGAAGCTCAAGTGCTGTGGAAATACATAAAGAAGCATCTAACAGAGGCTAGAAGGAGTGGAAACTTACTTGACATGAAGCTGGAGACACGCTTTCCAGGCCAAGGAAATGGCATGAGCAAAGGCCTGAATGCTAGAAAAAGCATAGCGTGTGTGGGTGTAACGCAAAATGTGTTCAGTGTGGTTGCAACGTGAATGGATCAAGAGGAGCAAAACAAAGTTAGACAGGTCGTCGGGGATGAGGTCACATATTATTGTGTAAAGAAGTTTCCATTTGCCTTGTGAAACTGAAGGATTTTAAAGACTGGCGTGACAAGATCAGATTCACATTTCAGTAAGTTCCCTTTGGCTGCTACAGTAAGAACGAAGTGCTGGGGGCACAAAAAGACAAGGGGACTAGTTGGAGGAGAGGTGATAGGGGTCTCAGTTCAGAAGATGGCAGTGTAGGAAGATCCAGAGGAGAGAGAAGGTGATGATAGAACTATTCTATCAGGAGGAGAAGAAAGCAGAAGTACTAACATCACCTTATGTCCTGAAAAGTGAAAGTGAAGTGAGAGTGTGTCCTCAGAAAAGTGTCGCTCAGTTGTGTCACTCAGTTGTGTCCAACTCTTTGTGACCCCATGGACTTGTCCATGGAATTCTTCAGGCCAGAATACTGGAGTGGGTAGCCTTTCCCTTCTCCAGAGGATCTTCCCAACCCAGGGATTGAACCCAGGTCTTCCGCATTGCAAGCAGATTCTTTACCAACTGAGCCACAAGGGAAGCCCAGGAATACTGGAGTGGGTAGCCTATTCCTTCTCCAGGGGATCGTCCCAACCCAGGAATCGAACCTGGGTCACCCACATTGCAGGTGGATTCTTTACCAACTGAACTATAGGGAAGCAAGGTCCCGCGTTACTGAATTGAAATCAGTCAATCCTCACAACCATCCTATGAAAAAGTAGATATTATTTTAACTTTAAAATGGAGGAAACTGAGACACAGAGGGGTTAAGTAACTTGCTAAAGTTATTTAAAAAGTAAGAGATGAAGATAAGAAAAAGCATACTCACAGAAACACAGAAGAGAAGGGTGACTGCAAGGGTTTTGGGAAATGGGGAGATGTTGGTCCAATGGGACAACCTTTAACTTTTAAGACAAACAAGTTCTGGGGATCTAATGTACAGCATGATGAGCAAACTACATTGAACACCAGAAATAAGCTCAGGGAATAGATCTCGCACAAAAAATGATAACTATGCGGCCAGACACGTTAACTTGACTGTAGTAATCATTTCTCTATCTATATTTATCTAAAATCATTTCGTACACCTTAAATATATATGATTTGCAGTAAAAATTTTCTTTTAAAGAGGAGGCATTGAGAAAATAAAGCAACAGGTCACTTCCAAAAGGGCTTGTAGGACTAAAACCAGGAGCTCTTAAATGCTGTGACCAAAGACTGACATTCTCCATAAGATGTGATAGCCACTCAATTGTGCTGTTTTCCTGAGTAGAGACAGATGCCTCAGCCACTTGCGCCATGATTGGTGATATGTGGAAAAGTAAATAAATGCACCCCAAGTTTCACCAAGGGCTTCCCTAGTGGCTCTGCAGGAAAGAACCTGCCTGACAAAGCAGGAGACAGATTCGATCCCTGGGTTAGGAAGGTCCCCTGGAGAAGGAAAAGGCAACCTACTCCAGTATTCTTGCCTGGAGAATCCCACAGACAGAAGAACCTGGTGGGCTACAATCCATGGGGTCACCAAGAGTCGGACATGACTGAAGCGACTTAGCACACATGAAGTTTAACTAAAACTAACAAGCAAACAAAAAAAAATTACATACAAGAGACACTGTGAGGGGCAGAGGCCTTGCCCCTTTCCCGTCCTTCAGACCAGAGTTCCTTGTGCAAAACTGCTGCACCTCAACTCAGCTGGGAGGAGAAAGTGCGCAGGTCACTCACCACAAGAAGGCACTGGGCGCCCGGAGCAGAGACGCGGCTCACCCACTGGATCAGCAAGTGCTCCTGCGTGGAGAGCTCCACCCACTTCCACCCACCCGCTTCCACCCACCGGCTTCTGCATAAAGTAGCCTTGCCCTGGGACTGTGGGAAGAGTGTGTGCTCTAGAACCCAAGCTTGTACCTCTCCCGCCTTGATCAAATCATTAAGCTTTCCTTTGCTTCTACACTAGCAAAAAAGGAAAGTGAAAAGTCTTTGAGAGACTTTCACTAATGAGAGACAAGGCCATCTGTTACCCAGCTCCTCTCTCTTCTTACTTCATAGCTGCCCATGAAAGTCCGCAGGCATTTTGTTCTTGGCTTTCATTTTCATCCCTATCTACATCATTCCATTCACAGCCCTCATGCTCAAGTACCACGTTACATTAGTCTATTTCATTTCTTTCAGCAGACCAAAATTCGATTGCAGGTCACTAACCTTCATCAAATACAGCAAACAGTAGTACGAATTTGTGCAAGGTCTGTGTCCTTTCTTTGATCAGAGTTCCTGAAAAAGAAGTGAGAGCATTTATTTTCTATAGAAAATCCTATCACAGGAAAATGACACTAGGGGGACACATAACTTAATCAACTGCTTTGTCTCTTGATCTCTTATTAACCTCAATTCAGTTCAGTTCAGTAGCTCACTTGTGTCGGACTCTTTGCAACCCCATGGACTGCAGCCCACCAGGCCTCCCTGTCACCAACTCCTGGAGTTTACTCAAACTCATGTTCATTGAGTCAGTGATGCCATCCAACCATCTCATCCTTTGTCGTCCCCTTATTAACTTAACCATAGCATAATTTCCTTGGTGTCACATCTATACCAGTGCTCCTAAAATTATCTGGGGTAAAGGACTTGATAAAAAGTTTAAAATTTGTTGCACACCATTACTTTTATAAAAGATGACAAAAATTAATTACTAAAAAAAGAAAAATAATCAAATGACAAGCCCATATAATCATATTTCATGTACATGTATATATTCACAACAAACATACAAAAGGAAAAGAAAAACTGCAAAAATCATACACATTGCTCATGGAAATGTGCATATATGTAAATAATTAATAAATTAAATATATTTTCTATTAAAATACAGAAAAAATGCCAACAAAGGTCCATCTAGTCAAAGCTATGGTTTTTCCAGTACTTGTGTAGGGATGTGAGAGTTGGACTAGAAAGAAAACTGAGTGCCAAAGAATTGATGCTTTTGAACTGTGGTGTTGGAGAAAACTCTTGAGAGTCCCTTGGACTGCAAGGATATGAAACCAGTCAATCCTGAATGAAATCAGTTCTGAATATCCATTGGAAGGACTGATGCTGAAACTCCAATACTTTGGCCACCTGATGCAAAAAACTGACTCATTGAAAAAGACCCTGATGCTGGGAAAGACTGAAAGCAGGAGGAGGGGACAACAGAGGATGAGATGGTTGGATGGCATCACCGACTCGATGGACATGAGTTTGAGCAAGCTCCGGGAGTTGGTGATGGACAGGGAGGACTGGCATGCTGCAGTCCATGGGGTCGCAAAGAGTCAGACATGACTGAGTGACTGAACTGAATTGATAGAAAATTTCTATTATGCTTTTAACTTTTTTTTTAACTTCTGCAATTGTAAATTAAAAGTTATGAGCAAAGTAACAATTATCCATGTTAAATACCTATACTCATACTTAAAGTGAACACCATGTATATCAATATTTAAAGTTATCAATGTTACAAATGACCTTGCTTCATGGTTTAACTGTTGAATTTGTTAGTTGTCTTTCTTTCTTTTTTCATTTGATTGGGAAGTGCAGGTTTATTTTGAGTAGGAAGAGTTTTGTTTATAATGTTCTTTTCTCTCTCTTTTATTCTTGATGCTTAGAAAGTAAAAGTTAAACTGGATGAAGAAAGTAACTCACCCATACAAATTTAAAATACAGATAAAGCTGTCTGAAAAGACTTTAAATCTTCTTACAATATTTTTATAATTATCAAGCAGTGAAATTGATATCTTTCAATAGGTTAATGGATAAATAAACGTCAGTCCATCTAGACAACAAACTATTATTCAGCCCTAAAAAGAAATAGGCTATCAAGCCATCAAAAACATGGAGGAAGTTTAAATACACAGTACAAGTGGAAGAAGCCAATATGAAAAGGCTACATACTATTTGACATTCTGGAAAAGACATTCTGCCAAAACTATGGAGACAATTTAAAAGACAGTGCTTGCCAGAGGGTAGAAGAGGGAAGGATATACTATGACATATATATCATACTATATAATATATGACACTATATGACATATGATACCATATGATACTACTATAATGGACATATGTCATTACATATACAATCCAAGTGCACAACATAGTGATTCTGTATTTCTTTACATTCCAAGATGATCACAGCAAGTCTAATTGCCATCTATCACAATACAGATTATTACACTGTTATTGACTCTATTCCCCATGCTGTACATTTCATCCCTGTGACTCATTTATTTTGTAACTGGAGATCTGTACCTTTCAGTTGCCCTCAACTATTTCACTCATCCCTCGACCTCGCTCCCCTCTGGCAATCACCTGTTTGTTCTCTTTTTCTACAGCTTTGTTTCTGTGTTATTATTTTTGTTCATTTGTTTTGTTTTTTAGATTCCATATATAAATGAAATGATACAGTATTTGTCTTTCTCTGTCTGATTTATCTCACTTAAGATAATGCCCTTTGGTCCATCCATGTAGTCACAAATGGCAAGATTTCATTCTTTTTTATTGCTGAGTAATCTTCCCCAAGGGCTTCTCTGGTGGCTCAGATGGTAAAGAATCTGCCTGCCAATGCAGGAGACCTGGGTTCGATCCCTGGGTCAGGATGATCCCCTGGAGAAGGAAATGGCAACCCACTCTAGTATTCTCACCGGAGAATTCCATGGACAGAGGAGCCTGGGGGGCTACAGTCCATGGGATCACGAAGAGCTGGACATGACTGAAGTGACTTAGTACACACAGAACAGTGCAGGAGATTCTCTATTTCTCCACATCCTCACCAACACTTGTTATTTATGGCCTCTTTGATAATAGCTATTCTGATAGGTAGGACTTCCCTGGTGGCTCAGTGGGTAAAGCGTCTGCCTACAATGTGGGGGACCCAGGTGCGACACCTGGGTTGGGAAGATTCCCTGGAGAAGGAAATGGCAACCCACTCCAGTACGCTTGCCTGGAAAATTCCATGGACTGAGAAGCCTGGTAGGCTGCAGTCCATGGGGTCGCAAAGAGTCAGACACGACTGAGAGACTTTGATAGGTGTGAGGTAATATCTCAAAGTTTTGATTTGCATTTCCTTAATGACTAGAGACGTTGAGTATATTTTCATTTGTTCATTCATTTGGCACTAGGTTGTACACTGGAGAGGGAAATGGCAACCCACTCTAGTACTCTTGCCTGTAAAATCCCATGGACAGAGGAGCCTGGTAGGCTACAGTCCATGGGGTTGCAAAGAGTCGGACATGACTGAGTGACTTCATTCACTCTGTGCACTTGTAACTATAACAGTGTTGTTGGTTAATTATATTTCAATAATTTTAAAAATTATATTTCAATAAATTTTTAAATGTTTATTCACAAACATTTCAATAAAGTTATTTTAACTTTTTGTTTTGTCCACACTGTGCAGCTTGTAGGATCTTAATTCCCCATCCAGGGATTGAACCCAGGCCCTTGGCAGTAAGAACACAGAGTCCACTAGATGGCTAGAGAATTCCTAATAAAAATTTTTTTTTATAAAAGGTTTAATTGATTCCTCCAGTTCCATTCTTCTTTCTCAAGATTGCTTTGGTTATTTGAGGTTTTTTGTATTTCCATACAAATTGTGAAATTATTTGTTCTAGCTCTGTGAAAAATACCATTGGTAGCTTGATAGGGATTGCACTGAATCTATAGATTGCTTTGGGTAGTATACTCATTTTCACTATATTGATTCTTCTGATCCATGAACACGGTATATTTCTCCATCTATTAGTGTCCTCTTTGACTTCTTTCACCAGTGTTTTATAGTTTTCTATATATAGGTCTTTAGTTTCTTTAGGTAGATATATTCCTAAGTATTTTATTCTTTTCATTGCAATGGTGAATGGAATTGTTTCCTTAATTTCTGTTTCTATTTTCTCATTACTAGTGTATAGGAATGCAAGGGATTTCTGTGTGTTGATTTTATATCCTGCAACTTTACTATATTCATTGATTAGCTCTGGTACTTTTCTGGTGGAGTCTTTAGTGTTTTCTATGTAGAGGATCATGTCACCTGCAAACAGAGAGAGTTTTACTTCTTCTTTTCCAATTTGGATTCCCTTTATTTCTTTTTCTGCTCTGATTGCTGTGGCCAAAACTTCCTAAACTATGTTGAATAGTGTGGTGAGAGTGGGCACCCTTGTCTTGTTTCTGACTTTAAGGGAAATGCTTTCAATTTTTCACCATTGAGGATAACGTTTGCTGTGGGTTTGTCATATATAGCTTTTATTATGTTGAGGTATGTTCCTTCTATTCCTGCTTTCTGGAGAGTTTTTTATCATAAATGGATGTTGAATTTTGTCAAAGGCTTTCTCTGCATCTATTGAGATAATCATATGGCATTTATTTTTCGATTTGTTAATGTGGTATATTACATTTCTACTACAAAGCCACAGTCATCAAGACAATATGGTACTGGCACAAAGACAGAAATATAGATCAATGGAACAAAATAGAAAGCCCAGGGAAAAATCCATGCACCTATGGACACCTTATCTTTGACAAAGGACGCAAGAATATACAATGGAGAAAAGACAATCTCTTTAACAAGTGATTCTGGGAAAACTGGTCAACCACTTGTAAAATAATAAAACTAGAACACTGTCTAATACCATACACAAAAATAAACTCAAATGGATTAAAGATCTAAACATAAGACCAGAAACCATAAAACTCCTAGAGGAGAACATAGGCAAAACACTCTCCGACATAAATCACAGCAGGATCCTCTATGACCCACCTCCCAGAATATTGGAAATAAAAGCAAAAATAAACAAATGGGACCTAATTAAAATTAAAAGCTTCTGCACAACAAAGGAAACTATAAGCAAGGTGAAAAGACAGCCTTCAGAATGGGAGAAAATAATAGCAAATGAAGCAACTGACAAACAACTAATCTCAAAAATATACAAGCAACTCCTGCAGCTCAATTCCAGAAAAATAAACGACCCAATCAAAAAATGGGCCAAAGAACTAAACAGACATTTCTCCAAAGAAGACATACAGATGGCTAACAAACATATGAAAAGATGCTCATCATCACTCATTATCAGAGAAATGCAAATCAAAACCACTATGAGGTACCATTTCACGCCAGTCAGAATGGCTGCTATCCAAAAGTCTACAAGCAAAAAATGCTGGAGAGGGTGTGGAGAAAAGTGAACCCTCTTACACTGTTGGTGGGAATGCAAACTAGTACAGCCACTATGGAGAACAGTGTGGAGATTCCTTAAAAAACTGGACATAGAAGTGCCATATGACGCAGCAATCCCACTGCTGGGCATACACAATGAGGAAACCAGAATTGAAAGAGACACATATACCCCAATGTTCATCACAGCACTGTTTATAATAGCCAGGCCATGGGAGCAACCTAGATGTCCATCAGCAGATGAATGGATAAGAAAGCTGTGGCACATATACACAATGGAGTACTACTCAGCCATTAAAAAGAATACATTTGAATCAGTTCTAATGAGGTGGATGAAACTGGAGCCTATTATACAGAGTGAATTAAGCCAGAAAGAAAAACACCAATACAGTATACTAGCGCATATATATGGAATTTAGAAAGATGGTAACGATAACCCTGTATGTGGGACAGCAAAAGAGACACAGATGTATATAACAGTCTTTTGGACTCTGTGGGAGAGGGCGAGGGTGGGATGATTTGGGAGAATGGCATTGAAAGATGTATAATATCATATATGAAACGAATCGCCAGTCCAGGTTCGATGCATGTTACAGTGTGCTTGGGGCTGGTACACTGGGATGACCCAGAGGGATGGTATGGGGAGGGAGGTGAGAGGCGGGTTCAGGATGGGAAACACCTGTACACCTGTGGCAGATTCATATTGATGTATGGCAAAACCAATACAATATTGTAAAGTAATTAGCCTACAATTAAAATAAACAAATTTATATTTAAAAAATAAACAAAAATAAAAGCAGGGGCCATGCTCCTAGGAGGAAAAAAAAAAAAAAAGAATAAACTCCAAATGACTATAAAAAAATAAATAAAACAAAAGGTTTAATTTAAATGACTATGATTTTTAACATAAGAACTTATAAGCATGTATAAATTCTTGCTTTTCTCAGATTTTTGCTTTGGGGTTACAGATGACAAACTAACCTCCCGAAATGGCCTATACACCATTCAGTTCAGTTCAGTTCAGTTGCTCAGTCGTGTCCGAATCTTTGTGACCCCATGAATTGCAGCACACCAGGCTTCCCTGTCCATCACCAACTCCCGGAGTTCACTCAAACTCACATCCACCGAGTCGATGATGCCATCCAGCCATCTCATCCTCTGTCGTCCCCTTCTACTCCTGCCCCCAATCCCTCGCAGCATCAGGGTCTTTTCCAATGAGTCAACTCTTTGCATGAGGTGGCCAAAGTACTGGAGCTTCAGCTTCAGCATCATTCCTTCCAAAGAACACCCAGGACTGATTTCCTTTAGAATGGACTGGTTGGATCTCCTTGCAGTCCAAGGGACTCTCAAAAATAAATAAATTTATATTAAAAAAAAAAGAGTCTTCTCCAACACTATAGTTCAAAAGCATCAATTCTTTAGCGCTCAGCTTTCTTCACAATCCAACACTCACATCCATACATGACTACTGGAAAAACCATAGCCTTGACTAGACGGACCTTTGTTGGCAAAGTAATGTCTCTGCTTTTGAATATGCTATCTAGGTTGGTCATAACTGTCCTTCCAAGGAGTAAGCGTCTTTTATTTTTATTTATTTTATTATATTATTATTATTATTTTACTTTAGAATATTGTATTGGTTTTGCCATACAGCAACATGCATCTGCCATGGGTGTACACGTGTTCCTTGTTTTGAACCCCCCTCCCACCTCCCTCCCCATACCATCCCTCTGGGTCATCCCAGTGCACCAGCCCCAAGCTTCCTGTATCCTGCATTGAACCTGGACTGGTGATTCGTTTCTTATATGATACTATACATGTTTTGTGGGAGAGGGATGGGGGATGATTTGGGAGTAAGCATCTTTTAATTTCATGACTGCAATCACCATCTGCAGTGATTTTGGAGCCCCCCAAAATAAAGTCTGACACTGTTTCCACTGTTTCCCATCTATTTCCCATGAAGTGATGGGACCAGATCCCATGATCTTAGCTTTCTGAATGTTGAGCTTTAAACCAACTTTTTCACTCTCCTCTTTCATTTTCATCAAGAGGCCTTTTAGTTCCTCTTCACTTTCTGCCATAAGGGTGGTGTCATCTGCATATCTGAGGTTATTGATATTTCTCCCAGCAATCTTGATTCCAGCTTGTGCTTCTTCCAGTCCAGCATTTCTCATGATGTACTCTGCATATAAGTTAAATAAGCAGCGTGACAATATCCAGCCTTGACGTACTCCTTTTCCTATTTGGAACCAGTCTGTTGGTCCATGTCCAGTTCTAACTGTTGCTTCCTGACCTGCATAGAGGTTTCTCAAGAGGCAGGTCATGTGGTCTGGTATTCCCATCTCTTTCAGAATTTTCCACAGTTTATTGTGATCCACACAGTCAAAGGCTTTGGCATAGTCAATAAAGCAGAAATAGATGTTTTTCTGGAACTCTCTTGCTTTTTCGATGATCCAGCGGATGTTCGCAATTTGATCTCTGGTTCCTCTGCCTTTTCTAAAATCAGCTTGAATGTCTGGGAGTTCATGGTTCACGTATTGCTGAAGCCTGGCTTGGAGAATTTTGAGCATTAGTCACACACTTAGATGTACTATTTACCTTCATGGAGGTTTCAAGGAACCTAATACAAAATTTGTATAAAGGACTACTGAGAAAGCCCATAGGATATGTGAAGCATAAAGCAGAAGAAGAGAAAGTGAAAGTGAAGTCACTCAGTTGTGTCCGACTCTTTGTGAACCCATGGACTGTAGCCTTCCAGGCTCCTCTGACCATGGAATTCTCCAGGTGAGAATACTGGAGTGGGTTGCCATTTCCTTCTCCAGGGGATCTTCCCAACCCAGGGATTGAATCCATGTCTCCAGCATTGTATGCTGACTCTTGACTGTCTGAGCCACCAGGGAAGAGAAGAGATACCTAATTCTAGAATTTGGCTTTTGTTGGCCATTAGAGTGCACAGTGGCTATATGGGATGCATAGATCCTACCATGGGGTTCTATTCATCTCAGAGACTATTCTCCTTTCCATGGCCATGATTCGAAGCAAAAGAAACCTCTTTCAGATTAAAGAGTGAAGCACCATTTTTTATGAATCGACACAGATGTTTGTACTTCCTACTTTTTCTTATACTTACCTTCCCTACAAATTAGCAGGGCTCCAATGAGACCTGAGTTCACGTCTTTCACCAGGTCCACATGAGAAAGATATGAGTAGGTGAGACATGGTGGGTCAGAGGCTGTTGGACCATTTTCTTTCAGGATCTGCCAGACGTAGGTATGACTTTTACCAGGAATGACTTTGTCATCTTCCTTCTCCCTTTGGCTGGTTTCATCCTCATATGCAGCACCTAAATCAAGGAGGGATAAAGTTGTCCTTTCTACGCCCATTGCCCACTCGAGGAGGCATCAAATTTATTGTCACCAGTAGACTCTATGCAAGAAGCAACTTTTCTGAAACAATTTGGAATACTAAACAGCAGCAGCTATAAATGAAGAGAAGCCGCCTTATGTATTTCAGAGGAGTTCATGACCACTAGGGCAAACGTGAGTGGTTGAGTGGTTCTGTGAGAACTTCAGATTGTAACAATAATACTGCTTCCATTATTCCATCTTTTTACCTAATTCAAGTCAGTTCAATTCAGTAGACAAACATTGGGTATGTGCTTTGTTTCAGACTCTTTAGTAAGCAGTGGTGAGGGTCAGGGAAGGGTGAGATGCAGAGATTTTTTTAACAGATATTTTCTTGCTCTCTCATTCTTAGTGATGTTAAAATTGACCTCTGAATTATCTGATACCTTTATTCTACAATGAGCACTATGTGTGTTCATTCTTAAAGCAGTGTTATTGGTTCTAGGTCATTTCATTGGACAGAAGTAGAAAATATTCAAAGGCACTGACCATAACACTTACACTGTTATTGAACTATTTTTCTAACAACTCACCTTGGTTTCTTGAATTCATAATGGTCTCTAGGACTCCAGAGCATTCAAGGCATTCAGGGTGTTCTTCATTTATACTCCATCTTACCCCACAATAGCTATACATCTAATAGAGGGACCTCTCTAACAGAGCACAGGAGACCCCTGCATTGACTCACTACAAAAGCAGCCTCCCTTATAAATGGGTATCCCTCCACTGGGCATTAGGGACAATTGGCTTCATCCAGAAGCAACAGGGGACCAATATTGGTGCTTAGCAGACCCTGGTGGACATTTAGAAAAACATGAGCTGCACTTCAGGATGGAGAATGTCGTCATGTCTCTGTGTGATTGTGGGTTGGTAGCAAATTCTGAATAGTGAAAACATTTGGATAGGAAGAGAGGGGATCACGGAGGGGTAAAAAGGGGGCTTCAACTGTGTCTTCTGTTTAATTTCTTAAAATAAAGTAGGCAAAGACAGCAAAATGTTAAGATTTGCCAAAGTGCAGTCTGGATGGGAGGGCAGTTTGGAGGAGCATGGATACATGTATCTGTATGGCTGAGTTGCTTCTCTGTCCACCTGAAACTATTGCAGCATTGTTTGTTAATCAGTTATACTGCCATACAAAAGAAAAAGTTTTCAAAAAGGATTTGCCAAAGTGAGCTAGGGCTTCCTTCAGAGCTCAGTGGGTAAAGAATCCGCCTGCAATGCAGGAGACCCCGGTTTGATTCCTGAGTCGGGAAGATCGCTGGAGAAAGGGTAGGCTGCCCACTCCAGTATTCTCAGGCTTCCCTGGTAGCTCAGCTGGTAAAGGATCCACCTGCAATGTGGGAGACCTGGGTTCGATCCCTGGGTTGGGAAGATTCCCCGGAGAACTGAAAGGCTACCCGCTCCAGTATTCTGGTCTGGAGAATTCCATGGACTTTATCGTCCATGGGGTTGCAAAGAGTAGGACATGACTGAATGACTGTCACTTTCAAAGTGAGCTAATGGGTACATGTTTGTTGGCTCTATTATTTCCTGTACCTTTTTCTGTTTGTTTGAAATATTTCATTAGCAAAAGAATCCCCTCTTACCTAATAGTATAGTTGGGAGAGGGATGAGGGGTTAATGAGAGGTCAAGAGTGTGTGAAAACTGCATCTGTCTTGATGAGGACAGTGAGTGGATTGGGAGGATATCTGGGCAGTGGTAAGGCACCGCTTAAGGCGAGGTGCAAGGTTTATTTCAACTATAGCCATTGCTTGGTTGCTAGTAGAAGAGATGGAGAACAGATTTCACCAGGGTAGCAGTTTAGCCAAGAGAGTAGAATAGAAATCAAGGAGGCCAGGAACCTGTGGATCCCAAGGAGAATGAAGAATTCTTGGAGTGGGGAGGGAAAGAGTGACGGCTGGCAAAATAGGAGAATGTTGACAGCTGGAACCTGAGATCTTGGATTTGACTCAGGTTGCTCACAACAAGGTCTGTCCTTCAGTGAAGACAAAGGTGATTTGTCCAGACCAAGTGAAGTGGTGCCTGGGCAAAAGCATTGTGCATAGCCTTGAAAGTTGCCATGTCTACTCAGGTATGTTTCCTTTGGGAAACCTCTGTCTGCAGAGTCTTACTTGAGCTTCTATACCAGCCACCTGCAAATACTCTGAGCAGAATGCATTTTGTGCAATTGCCATCTTCTGTTACATTCCAAACAACACTGTTGGGAACATTCGAGAATGTTCTGGAAAGCCCTCTATTCACCCCCCTGCAGCTGTATCAGCCTTGCCCCAGGCATGGTCAAGGGCCCCAGAGCCTGACCTGCTCAGACACCCCAGCTCAGTGACCCCTGGGCATGAGTACTCAACCACAGGCCAAATGCTGTGCTTCAGAGGCTACTGCACTGCACTCTCTCGTGCTTTCAGTTGCTTTTTCCTTCACCTCAGCAGCTTTGGGTCGGCACCTGTTAACTTGTCTGTCCCCATGCTGTCTTTCATAGCCTCATTGTGTGGCCTTACTTACAGCCTAGGGTGGTGTTAGAACCCTACTTGTCCAGAAAATAATTTAAAAGAATTTCTCTAGCACCGGGTTTCCCTTTTCAGCTCAAGACCAAACTTGAAATTTCCCTGGATCTGCTTTTAACTCTCCTTCTGGCTCCTTTGACAGACATTCCATGGGAATTAGCTGTCCTGACATACATCTTATGCTTTTAGATTCTATTAGCTAGAAAAAGTCACGTGGTCATGTCCAATACTAATATGGTAGGGAAATGTACTCCTCCTGCTCTGGAGGAAGGGATGGCCATTTGCTGAACTGAAATACAATTTCCCAGAGTTTTGGTTTGGGAGATTAACATGACAGGCTTACAAAGCAGCTCAGTGGTTGCCTGGGGCTGGGGGTGGGAATGGGGCTTGAACAGCAAGACCAGAACTTCTTGACACGGTTGGTGTTGGTGGCCCCATGACTGTCTGAATTGAGTCAAAGTCATCAAACTACTTTAAATGACTGAATTTTGTGGTATGTAATTTAAACCTCAATAAAACTGTTTTAAAATGCTATCGGAAAACCATACACAAAAATTCATTTGTGATGGGTTATAGACTTTGGCATGAAAGGCAAAATAATAGAACTTCTAGAGGAAAGCATGGAAGAAATCCTTCATGACTTGGGGGTAGGCAAATGTCTTAAACAGGACCCAAAGTCTAACATACAAGGAAAATATGTGATACCTTTTTTGTGTGTTTCATTAATGTTTGAACTTTCATGCTTCACTAACTTTAAGAACTTTACCAAAAAAATTATCAAAAGAGTGAAAATTCAAGCTACAGACTGGAAGAAGATATGTAAATATTTCTATGTGTCAGAGGATTTGTATTCAGAATATATAAACTAACTCTACAAATCAATCAGAAAAAGATAAACAAATCATTGTCTTTGTAACAGGAAAAGCACTTAAACAGTTGATCAGATAGTTTATTAAAGGATATCAGAAAGGTCAATAAGCATGCAAAGTTATACTTACCATCATCATGGATTTACCTTACATGCTGGGGCCCCTAGGCTAATCTAAGGAGGCCAAGAATTTGTGGATGATAACATATAAACACACAGGCTTGTGATAGGACTATAAATCACATGGGTATTAGGCCACTGACTCACTGTGTTCTTCCTGGACTGTTGTATGTATGACAGATTAGACAGATTATTTTCCTAGAACTCACAAGGCTTAGGGTACAAAACAGTCATCTCTATACTGAGCTCCTAGGTGCAGAATTGGGGGAACCCTGGTCTCTCTAAAATGAGCCTAGATTAGTTCTGGACACCTTCAAGTAGATAAGCCTCATGGAAATAGCCTGTTAGGCATGGGGCAGAACCTGAGATGCCTTTTCCTCTATATCCATGCCTGCTCCTATCTTTCACCTTCCCTCAGTCCACGTCTGCCCTGACCTCAGGAGTGCAACCGAGAAAGGTAGTACTCTTCATTTTTGCATGAGAACTTAGTCAACATCGAAGCATAGTCAGACCATACAGTACAGGACATGTGCTCCAATAATGTACTGATGATTTGCTTGAAACTTCTTGATCTGTATATGTCATAGTCCATCTGGGCAATATCAGGGTCCACTGTGATATTCCCTTTCATTCCTTCTCGCACTATGGGAATTGTGGCCAAACAGGTTTTTTTTTTTTTTTTTCTTTGTTGTAATGAGGTCAGCTTGTGCTTCAGCTAGTTGGCCCTAACCACATGGTGACATTCATATTTTAGCAACTGGAAGAAGGGGAGGGAAAGGAAATGTCTGAAAAATCTGAATCTAAGGAAGGAGAAGGAGAATTCACTTTCATTGCTACACCAATGGCCTTGATCTTCCCTAGGATGTTTTCTCGGCATAAGAAGGCAGATAAAGTGGGATTTTAGGATCTGTGGCCTATTTCCCCAAGGGATAACAGAGGACAGAGACAAGCTTTGGGATAAGACCAAAATAACAATGTTCTTGACTTCATGCAATGGGCCTAGGTTTGAATCCTGACTCCACCCTTCATTAGCTGTATGACCTTATACTCACTACTCTTCTGTCCATAGTATGACTGAACCATAGGAGGGCATTTGACTCACCTTCAGAAGATTTCCAGTAGGATACGCCAATAGCATGAAGACTAACAGGATGAGAAGCCATATTCTTAAATGTAATGACCACGGTGTCATAAACCTCAGCCTGGATAGTTGGACCCAGCAGACCTGCAATGTCATTTGGAAGGATGTTTAGCTGGTAAGTCATGTCCGACTCTTTTGCGACCCCATGGACTATAGCCCGCCAGACTCCTCTGTCCATAGGATTTCCCAGGTAAGAATACTGGAGTGGGTTGCCATTTCCTTCTCCAGGGGATCTTCCTGAGCCAGGGATGGAACCCACATCTGCTACATTGGCAGGCTGATTCTTTACCATTGAGCCATCAGGGAAGCCCCATTTGGAAGGTAGCACTCCAAAAAATCTGTTACCACAAAAATGATGGTCAAAGTCACAGGACAGAAGCAAGTCCTTCAGATTACTGATAAAAAGTAGTAGCCAAATGAATACATTAACTTCTATAACCAGCCCAGCCTTACGGTTGTTCTGAGGACAGATTTCCGGCAATGCATTCAATGCATTGATTCATTCAACTAATAATTGGGTTCCTACTATATTCTATAAACCATCCTAGGCACTAGACAAGAAGTAATTAAGAAGATAGGCCATAGAGATTAAATTAGAGAGACATTAGTAAAACTGAATGTCGCTCAGTCATGTCCGACTCTTTGTGACCCCATGGACTGTATCCATGGAATTCTCCAGGCCAGAATACTGGAGTGGGTAGCCTTTCCCTTCTCCAGGGGATATTCCCAACCCAGGAATTGAACCTGGGTCTCCTGCATTGCAGGCGGATTCTTTACCAACTGAGCCATGAGGGAAGCTATTAAATATGTAAATAAACAGGAAAACTTTAGGTTGTTATAAATGCTGTAAACCATGGTGGCATACTAGAAAATGATGAGGCAGCAACCAGAAGATACTTTAAAGATAGCAAAGTAACCTGTGGCTGAAGCAAAGTGAATGAGATAGAAGATAGCAGAAAAGAAGGTTATAGAGGCAGGCAGGGAATATAACATGTAAGACTATGGAGGTTACAGGAATTTAGAAGAAGAAATGGACTGGAGACTTGTTTTGGAGGAAGACATTCAAAATAATATTTTGAATGAATATTTATAATATTAATAAAAATATTAAAAAAAGAAACATCAGTTAAATAGAATTCGAGACCAGAAGGGGAACTCTCATGCCCTGTAACAATAGCAGAGCCCAAGGAGGAAAAAATTCCTCATCATTGTTGGCAAGGACTCAATCAATGAGCAGCCGTGGACTCTCTGTTTTCCTGAGCCCTTCCAAGTTCCTTTACCCCTCTGTGAACTGTGCTCTTCTCTTCTTGTTATTTGAGGACTTGTTTGCAACTTGCTATGGTTTCAGACACCAAACTGCCATCCTCTGCTGATCCTCAAGAAACCCATCTTTTCTGGAGAGACATCTGGTAGTCTATTTTAGGTCAGCAAGTCAACAAGACTTGCTCATAAGTTGCATGTTGAAGATGGGGTGGGAGGGAAGCATGAAAGACATCGGAACCAGGCATGACTCCTGTGATTTTGATTTGTGCAACTGAGTGGTCATCAGGCCATGGCACAGAAAATTTGGAGGAAATTGATGACTTACAGACAGTCATACTAGATATAAGTGAAAGCGAAGTCGCTCAGTCGTGTCCAACTCTTTACAACCCCATGGACTGTAGCCTACCAGGCTCCTCTGTCCATGGGATTTTCCAGGCAAGAATACTGGAGTGGGTTGCCATTTCCTTCTCCAGGAGATCTTCCCAACCGAGGGATTGAACCCAGGTCTCCCGCATTGTAGCAGACGCTTTACTGTCTGAGCCACCAGGGAAGTCTATACAAAGTACAGTTCAGTTCAGTTGCTCAGTCGTGTCTGACTCTTTGTGACCCCATGAACCGCAGCGTGAGGCCTACAAATGGCTTTACTGAATGGACTGGATTTAGTGGGATGAAAATATGAAACAGGTTTCTTTTTCATAGTTTTTAATTGTATGTAGAATTTCCCTTTCTCGCATTTTGAGCAATCCCAATTTTCCCCCAGGTAACCTTCACATATTAACAGTATTATCGTAGGTACTAAGAAGTCCAGTCTGGCCTCATAGCAAACTTTTGATGTTCCCTGCGATTCAGGGATTCCCCCCTCCTCCAGTTCAGCTCTGAAATAGACTCAGAAATCAGTAATGGGGAGAAAAAGATATTTGGTTAGCAGGTTCACTGCTTTCTCGCCTTCCCTCGCCAATCACCTTACTGCCTCTGGACTTTCTAAGGTTGGAGCTTAGGACAGGAGTGGAAAAAAGGCATAATTATAAGATTTTTCTTGGTCGTTTAGCGATAATGTGGCTTTGGTACCCCCTGCATGTGGCATAGGCCAAATTTCTACATCTTTCTTTCTTAGAGAACTTATGTGAGTTCTTTGAGAACTCTCTCCCTCTCAGTATGGTGACATCCTACTCCATTTCCCCCTGTCCTGTGATATGCCCTGTCCAGTTTTCACTTTATCTCTCCTCTCATTTTGTGCTTCTGAGAGTGCAATCACACAGATCTTCTCTGATGGGATCACCTAGCCCTGGCAAAAAGTCCTCTCAGGCAGGGTCTTCTTGAGGCAAGTTTTGTCCAATAATCTTCCTGGTCTCACACCTAACAGTGGCGGTGCAGTCAGCTTCTGCCATATCCCACTCTCCTTCTGACACCATAGGGGAAACTCCGCAAGACTTTGGCCTTGAAAGTTTTTTCCAGATAAAAATGAGGCACGAATCAGTATCCTCGAAGTGCCAAAAATTCTCTCAAGTTTTCTAAACGTTTCTGCTAAAGCCTCCCTCACTGCAGCTTGACATGGTGGGGAGGGGAGATCCTTCCTCTCCGTGGGGATATATACAAAATACCAAAAATGCTTTCACAGGAAATCCTCAAACCTAAAGTTTTTCATAAGTTCCTAGCCGTCTTTTATAAAACTTGAAGGTATATGATGGCCTAAAGGTTGCTGAACCAATTTGGAGCACTATCTGAACAAGTCTTGAATAGGTGGGCTGTTATCTTTCTTTAGAATTTGGGACTACTTGTCAGCTATAATTCTCAGAAATAATTCTAAGACAGGAAATCTTAACACCTTGTTACATGCTTATTTGGGCTTCCCTGGTGGCTTAGCTGTTAAAGAACCTGCCTGCAATGTGGGAGACCTGGGTTCAATCCCTGGGTTGGGAAGATTCCCCTGGAGTAGGGAAAGGCTACCCACTTCAGTATTCTGGCCTGGTGAATCCCATGAACTGTATAGTCCATGGGGGTCACCAAGAGTCAGGCATGACTGAGCAACTTTCACTTTCACATGCTTATTTGACATCTAAGTGGAGGTATCAAACAAGGAGTCTGAACTGAAGATATAAACTCGGGGGTTACTGGCATATATGATCTTTTAAAGCCATGAGCATGGATAAGACCAACTAGGAATTGAAAGCAGGGAGAAAAAAGAAAATGAACCCAGGTCCAAGATAAAGGGCACTTGAACATCTAAACACAGGAGGAGATCCAGGCAAGAAGACTGAGACCATTTGGTCAGTGTATTTCCCCAAGAGGTGGTAATAAGGGAAGGCTGACCAAGAAGATATTTTCTTTGGCAGCTGCCCTCTTAAAAAACTGCAGTCCAAGGCTGGGTAATTCTTGCAAGGAAACAAGACACCCAGTTTCACAAGAGTCAATCTTGTTTACATTACCCATCCATGGTGGCCTGGGCTTGGCGATGTTGAAAAGTTGATCCGTGAACTCTACAAACACAGTCTTTCTGTACATGACTGAGGTGTTGAATGGAAAAGGTTTGGGCACTCTGGGAGGAAACCTGTGTGAAGAGAAAAAGTCATTCATTTTGGTTGACCCTTCTCTGAACATGCTTGGAAAAATAGCTGGAGGTCATGCTTCCATCCCACTCTCCTCTACCATAAACAAGGCAGACTGGAAATGGTATCTGGATCCCTGCTAGAGACTGAATGTTTCTGTGCAGAACCCTCGCAAATGGGATTAGTGCCCTTATAAAGGACCCCCAAGAGAGATATCTCACCTCTTGTAACCATGTAAGTTACAACAAAAAATGGCATCTCTGAACCAGCAAGAGGGCTGTTACCAGACACCAAATCAGTTGGCACTCTGATCTTGGATGTCTGGCTTCCAGACTGTAAGAAATAAATGTCTATTGTTTATAAGCCACCTAGTCTATGGTATTTTGTTATAGACGCCTGGACAGACCAGGACAGGCTGTCGCTGGAATTCTCCAGGCCAGAATACTGGAGTGGGTAGCTGTTCCCTTCTCCAGGGGATCTTCCCAACCCAGGGATCGAACCCAGGTCTCCCACACTACAGGCAGATTCTTTACCAGATGAGCCAACAGGGAAGCCCAAGAATACTAGAGAGGGTAGCCTATCCCTTCTCCAGTGGATCTTCTTGACTCAGGAATCAAACTGGGACTCCTGCACTACTGGCAGATTCTTTACCAGCTGTGCTACCAGCGAAGCCCAGACAATTCATAACATCTATCAAATCAAAGAGCAAATCTTTCCTCATAGCGTAGTTGGTAAAGAATCTGCCTGCAATGCAGGAGACCCGGGCTCAATTCCTGGGTCAGGAAGATCCCCTGGAGAAGGAAATGGAAATCCACTCAAGTAATCTTCCCTGGAAAATCCCATGGACAGTGGAGCCTGGCGGGCTACAGTCCATGGGGTCACAAGAGTCGGACATGACTTAGCAACGAAACCACCACCACCATCAAATCAAAACACTGTTTTCAAAAGTCATCTGACACATTAAGTGCCATACAATAAGAAAAAGCATAAAATCAATACTCATACACTACCAGCCAAAAAACCCTTTGCCAAAACAATAACTTCATCCTTCAATTTTATCTCTAAAAAATACTACAACTTTCATCTAAGTACCTTGAATTCAATTTTTTCAGTATATACCTAAAATTACCAGATACCACCAATTATCCAAGGTGGTTCAGTGGTAAAGAATTCACCTACCAATGCAGGAGACACAAGAGACATGAGTTCGATTTCTGGGTTGGGAAGATCTCTTGGAGAAGGAAATGGCAACCTTCTCCAGTATTCTTCTCTGGAAAATTCCATAGACAGAGGAGCCTGGTGAGCTACAGTACATGGGTTTGCAGAGTTGGACACTACTGAGCATGCGCATGTGCGCGCGCGCACACACACACACACACACACACCCCACATCCATTTACACATGGATCAGCTACTGAATCAGACATTTCATAATTATGTTCAATTCAGTCACTCAGTCATGTCTGACTCTTTGCGACCCCATGAATTGCAGCACGCCAGGCCTCCCTGTCCATCACCAACTCCTGGAGTTCACTCAAACTCACGTCCATCAAGTCGGTGATGCCATCCAGCCATCTCACCTTTGTCATCCCCTTCTCCTCCTGCCCCCAATCCCTCCGAGCATCAGAGTCTTTTCCAATGAGTCAACTCTTCGCATGAGGTGGCCAAAGTACTGGAGTTTCAGCTTTAGCATCACTCCTTCCAAAGAACACCCAGGACTGGTCTCCTTTAGAATGGACTGGTTGGATCTCCTTGCAGTCCAAGGGACTCTCAAGAGTCTTCTCCAACACCACAGTTCAAAAGCATCAATTCTTTGGCGCTCAGCTTTCTTCACAGTCCAACTCTCACATCCATACATGACCACTGGAAAAACCATAGCCTTGACTAGATGGACCTTTGTTGGCAAAGTAAAGTCTCTGGTTTTGAATATGCTGTCTAGGTTGGTCATAACTTTCCTTCCAAGGAGTGTCTTTTAATTTCAAGGCTGCAGTCACCATCTGCAGTGATTTTGGAGCCCCCAAAAATAAAGTCTGACACTATTTCCACTGTTTCCCCATCTATTTCCCATGAAGTGATGGGATGCCATGATCTTAGTCTTCTGAATGTTGAGCTTTAAACCAACTTTTTCACTCTCCTCTTTCACTTTCATCAAGAGGCTTTTTAGTTCCTCTGCACTCTCTGCCATAAGGGTGATGTCATCTGCATATCTGAGGTTATTGATATTTCTCCCGGAAATCTTGATTCCAGCTTGTGCTTCTTCAAGCCCAGCGTTTCTCATGATGTACTCTGCATATAAGTTAAATAAGCAGGGTGACAGTATACAGCCTTGACGTACTCCTTTTCCTATTTGGAACCAGTCTGTTGTTCCATGTCCAGTTCTAACTGTTGCTTTCTGACCTGCATGTAGGTTGCTCAAGAGGCCTGTCAGGTGGTCTGGTATTCCCATCTCTTTCAGAATTTTCCATAGTTTGTGGTGATCCACACAGTCAAAGGCTTTTGCATAGTCAATAAAGCAGAAATAGATGTTTTTCTGGAACTCTCTTGCTTTTTCAATGATCCACCAGATGTTGGCAATTTGATCTCTGGTTCCTCTGCCTTTTCTAAAACCAGCTTGAACATCTGGAAGTTCATGGTTCACGTATTGCTGAAGCCTGGCTTGGAGAATTTTAAGCATTACTTTACTAGCATATGAGATGAGTGCAATTGTGCAGTAGATTGAGCATTTGTTGGCATTGCCTTTCTTTGGGATTGGAATGAAAACTGACCTTTTCCAGTCCTGTGGCCACTGCTGAGTTTTCCAAATTTGCTGACATATTGAGTGCAGCACTTTCACAGCATCATCTTTCAGGATTTGAAATAGGTCAACTGGAATTCCATCACCTCCACTAGCTTTGTTCTTAGTGATGCTTTCTAAGGCCCACTTAACTTCACATTCCAGGATGTCTGGCTCTATGTGAGTGATCATATCATCGTGTTTATCTGGGTCGTGAAGCTCTTTTTTGTACAGTTCTTCTGTGTATTCTTGCCACCTCTTCTTAATATCTTCTGCTTCTGTTAGGTCCATACCATTTCTGTCCTTTATCGAGCCCATCTTTGCATGAAATGTTTCCTTGGTATCTCTAAATTTCTTGCAGAGATCTCTAGTCTTTCCCATTCTGTTGTTTTCCTCTATTTCTTTGCACTGATCGCTGAGGAAGGCTTTCTTATCTCTTCTTGCTATTCTTTGGAACTCTTCATTCAGATGCTTGTATCTTTCCTTTTCTCCTTTGCTTTTCACTTCTCTTCTTTTCACAGCTATTTGTAAGGCCTCCCCAGACAACCATTTTGCTTTTTTGCATTTCTTTTCCATGGGGATGGTCTTGATCCCTGTCTCCTGTACAATGTCACGAACCTCTGTCCATAGTTCATCAGGCACTCTATCTATCAGATCTAGTTCCTTAAATCTATTTCTCACTTCCACTGTATAATCATAAGGAATTTGATTTAGGTCATACCTGAATGGTCTAGTGGTTTTCCCTACTTTCTTCAACTTAAGTCTGAATTTGGCAATAAGGAGTTCATGATCTGAGCCACAGTCAGCTCCCGGTCTTGTTTTTGCTGACTGTATAAAGCTTCTCCATGTTTGGCTGCACAGAATATAATCAGTCGATTTCAGTGTTGCCCATCTGGTGATGTCCATGTGTAGAGTCTTCAACTCAATGAAACTAAGCCATGCACTGTGGGGCCACCCAAGACAGGCGGGTCATGGTGGAGAGGGCTGACAGAATGTGGTCCACTGGAGAAGGGAATGGCAAACCACTTCAGTATTCTTGCCTTGAGAACTCCATGAACAGTATGAAAAGGCAAAATGATAGGATACTGAAAGAGGAACTCCCCAGGTCAGTAGGTGCCCAATATGCTACTGGAAATCAGTGGAGAAATAACTCCAGAAAGAATGAAGGGATGGAGCCAAAGCAAAAACAATACCCAGCTGTGGATGTGACTGGTGATAGAAGCAAGGTCTGATGCTGTAAAGAGCAATATTGCATAGGAACCTGGAATGTCAGGTCCATGAATCAAGGCAAATTGGAAGTGGTCAAACAGGAGATGGCAAGAGTGAACATCGACATTCTAGGAATCAGCAAACTAAAATGGACTGGAATGGATGAATTTACCTCAGATGGCCATTTTATCTACTACTGCGGGCAGGAATCCCTTAGAAGAAATGGAGTAGCCATCATGGTCAACAGAAGAGTCTGGAATGCAGTACTTGGATGCAATCTCAAAAACGACAGAATGATCTCTGTTCATTTCCAAGCAAAGCATTCAATATCACAGTAATCCAAGTCTATGCCCCAACCAGTAACGCTGAAGAAGCTGAAGTTGAACAGTTCTATGAAGACCTACAAGACCTTTTAGAACTAACATCCCCCCAAAAGATAATTATGTTAATGTTCCCCAAATGTTATTCTTTGCCTCAATTATTAAAACTCTTTTAGGTTAAGGCTGATACCCAACTGTTTCCTGTCTCCCTATCTGACAAGTTAGGTTTACATGTCCTCGGGCCCAGTCTAGTTTGAGTAATCAAAAGGACTATGGTGAATCATAGCAAAGAAAGCCCCAGCCAAACTGGCAGAAAATACAAAATGGTTGTAGGTGATTATGTCTACTCACTGATTTTCATGTGCCGATTTTTTTACCCCATGGAGTAGTTTTGCAGTTTTTTACATGCCATAGAAGGCTCTCTTCCTGGTTTATGCTCTGACCACCTAATTCTTGTCTGTCATCATATTTTTACCAATTGGTAATCTTTCAACAAGCCAAGGAAGTGTAGGCAAGAGGCATGAACATTTGAGTTATAAAGATTCATATGGAGAAAACAAGGCTCTTGCCTTGACAGAAAGCTTTCACGTGGAGAGTCAAAAAAATTGAGCACTTACCCCCTGCAAATGTATATTCATTCACTTATAAACCATGTACTGCATGCCACTGTACCATCCCAGGACACATGCTAGAAATATGCAAAAAGAGAGGCTTTAAAGGTATATAAATAAATGTAGAGTGGGTGTTGTTTCTTGTCTTATTGCCCCTCAGGGGTTTTGCAAAACAGGATATACGAGAGATTGAGAATGGTACAAAGGACAACAATAAAGATAAATTGCTAAAAAGAGTGGCAGCTTCTGATTGTGGGTATTGGTATACTTGGAGTGATAGGCACACTATACTTGGGATTACCATGCAGTGAAATAAATAACAAGGCATCTCACATTTATTACTTACTTCTTTCTCAACCTTATGCTAAAACAAAAATTTCAGCATTCCTTTGAGGAGTAGCCACACCAGAGAATAATTTATTCTCATAAGAAATTTTTTTGTTTGTTTGTTTTCTTAGAAAGGTTTTAGTGGGAATACTGATGTAGAAAAGGCAAATGCAATCTAAAATGGTAAAAGTTGCTAAATTGGAAAATCACTGACCTACAGGGATTGTAAACTTTTCCCAACTTTTTGTTGCAGTAAAACATACAAAACATAGTATTTACTATCTTAAACATTGTTAAGTATACATTCCATTAGTACTAAGTATATTAATTTTATTAAAGTAACGATAACCATCCCCACCACCCTTCTGCATAACTCTTTTTACCTTGCAAAACTGAAAGTCTAACTCCTCAGTGCCCACTTCCTCCAGGTCCTGAAACCATTAGTCTACTTTCTGTTTCTATAGAGTTCACTACTGTAAGCACCTCATGCAAGTGGAATCACACAGTATTTGTCTTTTTGTGACCGGTTGATTTCACTGAGCAGAAACTCTTCAGTGTTCAATTATTTTGCAGTAGGTGTAATAATTCTCTTCTTTTTCAAGCCTCAGTACTATTCCATTTGATGTATATATCACTTTTTTTTTAATGTATTCATTCATCGATGGATATTTGGGTTGCTTCCATGTTTTACTTATTGAGAATAATGCTACTATGAACATGGGTGTACAAACAGCTCAAGACTCTGCCTTCAATTATTTTGAGTCCATACTCAGAATTAGAATTGCTGAGTCATATGACAACACGAATGGAAGGGCAGGGAAGAGTGGCAAGAAAAGGGGTAGACCCAGACAGACACACGGGACAGCCACTCACGGAAGGATGCTCCATGAGCCCGAGATGGGGTCAAGACCGAGGAGGAAGGATCAGCCAAGGAAGTGAGGTAGACGCCTCTTCAGAAAACGGAAGGGTTTGGCTGAGCCTGAACATGGGAGCGTGCACTTAACATTTCCCTTCCTCCACGTAAAGTCAAGATGGTCGGAAGCACAAGAGAAAGTGGCCAAGTGATGCAGAGGCGCAGAGGAAGACCTCTGAAGCCTTGCAGGGGTCAAACATCAAGATTGACTGCAAATGCTCTTCCCAAGTGTGTGCGGACCTCTTTCAGGGAGGCTGACTGAAAAGGCCAAGAGGAGGAAGGAAGGAAGACCTCATCTTGAACTTTGAATAAAGATGTCATTGAGAGGTGCCATCAGGGGATCTAGGAGACCATTCTTCTGGCCCTTTTCAAATGCGATCTAGTGAATTAAAAGATAAGTGACTCCCCGCCTCCCTCCCATCCCAGAGAGCCTTGCAACTCAGTCCATCCCAGGCTTTCCAGATCGCCCCAGAAAGCACATGCCCAGCGAGCAGCTTGGCCAGCCCAAGGCCGGGACAGATGACTCTGCGCTGGCTGAGGGCCTGAAGCCAGCATGCTGATAAGGAAGCCCTTCCAGTAAAATCAGCTGATTCACGGAGCACGGAGTGGAGACCTGCATGGATTGCAGCTGAATGAGCGGATCCTCAACAGCCCATCTCATCTAGTCCTGCTACACGGTCGCTGGTACCTCACGTTACACTTACAGCCATGTCAGGGATCCCTGGAAACCAGCTGCTAAGGGGAGAAAAAACTCTGAGCTTTATTTCCAGATGGGTCAGCTTGCTGTGGGGCTTCCCAGGTAGCTCAATGGTAAAGAACCTGCCCGCAAAGCAGGAGATCCGGGTTCGATCCCTGGGTTGGGAAGATACCCTGGTGGAGGAAATGGCAACCCATGCCAGGATTCTGACCTGAAGAATCCCATGGACAGAGGAGCCTGGCGGGCTACAGTCCATGGAGTCGTAGAGTCAGACACGACTGAAGCGACTGATCACACACACACACACAGCTTGATACCCAGGGGCAAGCCAAAAATGGACTGACGCTGTATTACAGCCCCACTCAGGGTTGGACTTAACAGAGAGTGGAGAAGGAATATCCCCTAATGGGCCACAGTTTGGCTAAAGTTGTTGCTTCTTCACTTTGAACAGAAAGAGAAACAGCCAAATATATTGAGACTGATGGACAGCAGCAGATAGCTTGACTGTCTGTTCAGGAGCCTAGAAGGAAAAGGAGTGGAAAGTCAGGGACACTAATGTCTGGAGCCAAAGCATGTTAGTCAGTGGGTGCAAAATAAAAAGACCTGCATGTCCTATGTTCATGCCTCAGACAGTATCTATTGTGGAAGAAGCATAAAAGAATAACATAGACAACATGACTGACTGTTACCATTAGCCAGCCTTGACACATGTCATCTCTGTGCTGTCAAGATATAAGCTAAGTGGCTATGGAGAGAATTAGTGAATGGTCCCAAAAGCAAAGTTTCCCACTGACTAAGGCTGCAGCCATGAATTAAAAAGAAGCTTACTCCTTGGAAGAAAAGTTATGACCAAGTTAGACAGCATATTAAAAAACAGAGACATTATTTTGCCAATAAAGGTCCATCTAGTCAAAGCTATGGTTTTTCTAGTAGTCATGTATGGATGTGATTGTTGGACTATAAACAAAGCTGAGCACCGAAGAATTGATGCTTTTGAACTGTGGTGTTGAAGAATTTTGAGAGTCCCTTGGACTGCAAGGAGATACAACCAGTCCATCCTAAAGGAAATCAGTCCTGAATATTCATTGGAAGGACTGATGTTGAAGCTGAAACTCCAATACTTTGGCCACCTGATGCGAAGAGCTGACTCATTTGAAAAGACACTGAAGAGCTGACTCATTTGAAAAGACACTGATGCTGGGAAGATTGAAGGCAGGGGGAGAAGGGGATGACAGGATGAGATGGTTGGTGTCATCACCGACTCAATGGACATGAGTTTGAGTAAACTCCAGGAGTTGGTGATGGACAGGGAGGCCTGGCGTGCTGCGGTTCCTGGTGTCACAAAGAGTCGGACACTACTGAACAACTGAAGTGAACTGAACTGCAGGCTCATTTAACTAGTGTCACCTCCAAAAATCCAACCCACCAGCAAGAGAAACCACTGCTGAATTCCCAGTTGGTCCATCATGCACACTAGCCAAATATTTGGTGGCAAAATGATTGCCTTAAATCCCTTCCATCCTAGCAGGGCTGGCGCTTCATTCTGGTGGGAAGAGACATGTATTCCAGGGATATGTTAGCTTTCCTGCCTGCTGGGTCTCAGCTAGCACAGGCACCTGAGGACTCACCGAGGGTTTGATTCACTGATTCAGGATCCCATATGACATCCTAACAGATTGGGACCAGTGTACAGCAAAGGAGGTGATGCAGTGAGCCCACGACCATGGCATTGATTGGATTTATCGGATGCCACCCCATCCAGATGCTGGGAGGGATTGGGGGCAAGAGGAGAAGGGGACGACAGAGAATGAGATGGCTGGATGGCATCACTGACTCGATGGACATGAGTCTGAGTGAACTCCAGGAGTTGGTGATGGACAGGGAGGCCTGGCGTGCTGCGATTCATGGGGTCGCAAAGTCGGACACGACTGAACGACTGATCTGATCTGATCTAATCTGACCCTATCCAGAAACTGCCAGACAGAGAAAGGAATTGGAGGACCTCTCTACCTAAAGCTCCACGAAGCTAGAGGGTCAGCCTCCAAGGTGCCGGATATGCACTGATTCAGAGATGCTTTGGGGGCCCCAATGAGAACACAGGCATTTAGGAACCAAAGAATGACAGCAAACAAATCTCTTTTCCCCTGTGACCCACCCAGGGAGTCTGTGCTGCCCGTCCCCGCCTGCAGCTCTGTTTGGGCTCAGCGATTCCAGAAGGTCCTTGCAGCTAAACACAGGGGTCTCACTGACTGAGAAGCCAGGGGCGCCCCTTGGGTACCTGGGACTACCTTACCCAAGGAGCGGAGCGCCAGAGGAGCCCACGGGGAACCGCCAAGAAGAGGAGGTGGGTACCGCCCCCCGGGAGGCGGGCAGGACTGGGTCACACCCCTGGGCAGCCCCCACAGCTGAGGGGCACAGTGCAGCGGCCCCTGGGACCTGGAGCAGTTGCCCCCGATACACGTGAGGACATGGAGGGTGAGTGGGTGGGGGCCGAGATGGAGACGAGGTTGCGGGGGTGGGGAATGGCCCGGAAAGTGCTCGAACCCGGCCACCTGGGCTCTGGGTGCTGCTGGAGGCCCACCCCCACCCTCGCCCCCGCCTAGAGCTCAGGTCTCTTCTAGAAGCCGATGCCCCGCCTACAGTGGCCTGGACGTCCCCTCCCCATAGCAGCCCACGGGCCCTTCCCAGGGAGGCCACACCCACCCCAGAGCAGACTGCACCCCTTTCTGGAGCAGGCCTCGCCCCTCTTCAGAGCAGGCCACACCCCCTCCCAGGATAGTCAGGGTTCAGTGGAACCGGTGGCTGAGTTTGTTTTTTGGGCTCCAAAATCACTGCAGATGGTGACTGCAACCATGAAATTAAAAGACGCTTACTCCTTAGAAGGAAAGTTATGACCAACGTAGACAGTATATTAAAAAGCAGAGACATTACTTTGTCAACAAAGGTCCATCTAGTCAAGGCTGTGGTTTTTCCGGTAGTCATGTATGGATGTGAGAGTTGGACCATAAAGAAAGCTGAGCGCCAAAGAACTGATGCTTTTGAACTGTGGTGTTGGAGAAGACTCTTGAGAGTCCCTTGGACAGCAAGGAGATCCAACCAGTCCATCCTAAAGGAGATCAGTCCTGGGTGTTCATTGGAAGGACTGATGTTGAAGCTGAAACTCCAGTACTTTGGCCACCTCATGCGAAGAGCTGACTCATTTGAAAAGACCCTGATGCTGGGAAAGATTGAGGGCAGGATGAGAAGGGGATGACAGAAGATGAGATGGTTGGATGGCATCACTGACTCAATGGACATGAGTTTGGGTAAACTCTGGGAGTTGGTGACTGGCAGGGAGGCCTGGTGTGCTGTGGTTCATGGGGTCGCAAAGAGTTGGCCATGACTGAGTGACTGAACTGAATGGCTGATCATTACGGAGATACAGGGGCCTGGTGGCCTTGGCCCAACCGGGACAACTCAGAAGGGTCAGCTGAGCTCCAGAGTTCCGTGGAGGGCTGGCCTGCACGGCGGCCCAGTTTCTCCCTCTGCCCACTCCTTCTTCCTTGGGTATTGATCCCAAGACAACTCTAAATAACATTCCTACAGGACAATCTCTATCTCACAGTCTGCTTCTAGGGAACTCAATCTGTGACACTAATTAATATTTCAATGTGCTCTAATTTCATCCATCCCTGGAAATTTCCATGGCACTAGCTTTGGCATAGACCTACAGGGCTTTTAGTCATTGAAACTTGAGTTGATTTGTCCCATCTCCTGGCAACCTTGAGGCACAGTCATCAACTCCTCCCTCGAGTTTGTTCCCTTCTCCTCTGCCTAGTCCATCTCCTTGATTCTGCTGAGTCTGTCTTACCCAGTTTCTCTGAAGTTGCCAGTGATTTCTAACAAGACTCAGATCTATGTCCAGAGATAGGTATTTTGCTACACACTAGCACAGTGCTTTCACTTTAATATTTCTGACTAAAATGAAAATCTAAGACATAAAAAGTGTTTACTAGATTAAGAGCTTGGAAGACCAGAGAAGGAACAGGATCACCAGTACACAGAAACAATTTTTTTCTCTCTCTGAGGGAAAAGGGAAAAATCAAAAGCTAGATAAAAGAACAAGGTTGTGCAACAGAGAAAACAGAAGGCCTAGGCCCTAGTCAACTTGGACGTGATTTATAACTCCGATTCAGCATAATCTGCACAGTAAGTGACAAAATGTTCCCAGGTTCACAGGTTTTACTCTTTCCTAACTTATGTGGGGTTTTGTTTGTGTATTTCCCTTGGGCTTTGATATATAAATCTTGCCAAATATATTTCACAACAATGTCCTTGACGTGAACTGTTCTTTCACATTTTATCTAAAATCCATCGGAAAACCTATTATATTCCCTGACCTTTGCTTAGAAGAAGTTGAGCAGCTGCAGGAATAGATAATATAAAACTGAATTTCCCAGATGTTTATTTCAAGTCTTGGCAGACGTTGTCAGGATATGTTCAGAGTCAGCTTATCCTGTTAATCAGTATCAAAATAATCTGGACTATAAAATGGTATCATCAAAATAAAATTCTATCAACTTTTTCCTGGTAAATACATGTGACTGCCTATAAAACAAAAGAAATCTAGATACTAAATAAATCGTTTTCTCCATTCAGTTTTATACACAGACTGTGTGATTCACTATACCTCAACCTGCATGCTATAATACAAGCACAACATATGAAGTACAATTATCTCAACACTAATTTTTAAATAGTCCAATATTAACAGATAAATGGCCAATGGTTCATTTAGATACCAGGCTACTGATCATCTGGGCCTCTACTTCAGGATCAGTCACACTGCACAACCACAGGCTTGGATCCCTTACTTAAACTATCCACAAAAATTAACTCAAATAACTCAATATAAGAGCTAAAACTATAAAACTCTTAGAAGAAAGCACTGGTATAAATCTCTGTGACTTTGGATTTGGTAATAGCTTTTTAGATATGATACCAAGAACACAAGCAACTAGCAGAAAAAAATAGATAAATTGGAATTCATCAAAATGAAAATCTTTGTGCTGTGAGAAAATTTTGAAAACAAGTGTACTTGTATCCAGAATATATAAAGAATTCTCAAAACTCAACAATAATAAGACAACCCAATGTAAAAACGGGCTAAATATTTGCATCATTATGTTATTAAATAATATACAGGAATGGTCAATCACAAATGTAAAGATGCTCAGTATCTTTAGTATCAGAGAAATGTAAAATTAAACATACAGTAAGATATCAGCACATAGTCATTAAAATAACTAAACTACTTCAGTTCAGTTCAGTCACTCAGTCGTGTCTGACTCTTTGAGACCCCATGAACTGCAGCATGCCAGGCCTCCCTGTCCATCACCAACTCCTGGAGTTTACCCAAACTCATGTCCAATGAGTCAGTGATGCCATCCAACCATCTCATCCTCTGTCTAGCAACATCTCATACCCAGTATGTGTTGCAACTGGCACTTTCATGCATTGCTGATGAGAGTACAAAATGGTATAATCATTCCAGAAATCTGTTCATAGTGTCTTATAAAGTTAAATGTGCATTTTCACATGATCCAGCGATTTCACTCATTGAATATGCAGCTAAGATAAATGAAAGCGGATGGCCACACAAACACTTGTACAGGAATGTTCACAGCAGGTTTATTTATATTAACCCCTGGAAACAAGTCAAAGGTTAATGTGGCAGTGAAAAAGTATACATTGTGATATATTCCCTCAAAAGAGCAGTAATCAGCAATAAAAAGGACAGAACAACTTCATGTGACAGCCTGAGCAAATTTCCAAAATCCAGATACTGAAGAGTGCATACTGTATGAATTTACTGATATAAAAGTCTTGTAAAGTCAAAAGCAAATTTGTAATTCCAGAAAGGAGCTTGTTGCCTGGTGCCAGGTCAAGGTAGACAGACTTACTAAAAGGCTGCAGGATGATTGATTGGGGTGGTGTTTATGTAACTGGTATGATTTGTCAAAACTTCTCAAACTGCACATTTAAAAATCTGTGTGTTTCACTATATGTAAATTATACCTGTGGTAGGGAAAATGTCTCTCGTGACCTCTGCCCCTTGGCATTATGCTCAGGAATATGTTCTGTTAGGTAGCAGAAGAAACTTGACAGATGGAATTAAGGTTGTTAATCAGTTGATCTTGAGATGGGAGAGGATCTTGAAATGTCTGGGTGGGTCCAATGTAACCATGAGGATTCTTAAAAGTGGAAGAGGGAGACAGAGCAGAAGTTTTAACAGATGTCATGGAGATTGAAGTTAGATCTGAAGCATGAAAGAGACTTGATGTACACTTGTTAGCATGAAGATAGAGGGCACTGCATGGAAACTGAAAGAAGGAACTAAATTCCAGTTGAGCATGGAAGTGGGTTTCCCCCTACTCCCCCAAGCTGGAGCCTCCAGTAAGGACCATAGCCCTGTGAACACCTTGATTTTGGCCTTGTATGATCCCAAGTCGAGTTCCTAGTTGAGCCCACCTGGATTTCTGACCCACTGAAACTGTGAGATAATAAGTAGATGTTATTGCAAACTGCTACGAACAAAGCTAGTGGAGGGGATGGAATTCCAGTTGAGCTACTTCAAATCCTAAAAGATGATGCTGTGAAAGTGCTGCACTCAATATGCAAGCAAATATAAAAACTCAGCAGTGGTGACAGGACTGGGAAAGGTCAGTTTTCACTCCAATCTCAAAGAAGGGCAGTGCCAAAGAATGTTCAAACTACTGCACAATTGCACTCATTTCATATGCTAGCATGCTGCTAAGCTAAGTCACTTCAGTCATGTCCGACTCTGTGCGACCCCATAGATGGCAGCCCACCAGGCTCCCCGTCTCTGGGATTCTCCAGGCAAGAATACTGGAGTGGGTTGCCATTTCCCTCTCCAATGCATGAAAGGGAAAAGTGAAAGGGAAGTCGCTCAGTTGTGTCCAACTCTTAGCGACCCCATGGACTGCAGCCTACTGGGCTCCTCCGTCCATGGGATTTTCCAGGCAAGAGTACTGGAGTGGGTTGCCATTGCCTTCTCATGCTAGCATAGTAATGCTCAAAATTCTCAAAATGCTCAAGCCAGGCTTCAACAGTATGTGAACCAAGAATGTTCAGATGTTCAAGCTGGATTTAGAAAAGGCAGAGGAATCAGAAATCAAATAGCGAACATCTGCTGAATCATAGAAAAAGCAAGAGAATTCAAGAAAAACATCTACTTCTGCTTCATTGATGATGCTAAAGCCTTTGTGTGGATCTCAGCAAACAGTGGAGAATTCTTAAAGAGATGGGAATAACAAACCACCTTACCTACCTCCTGAAAAACCTGTATGCAGGTCAAGAAGCAACAGTTAGAACCAGACATGGAACAACAAACTGGTTCCAAATTGGGAGAGGAGTACGACAAGGCTGTATACTGTCACCCTGCTTATTTAACTTATATGCAGAGTACATCATGAGAAACGCTGGGCTGGATGAAGCACAAGCTGGAATCAAGATTGCCAGGAGAAATATCAATAACCTCAGATACGCAGATGACACCACCCTTATGGCAGAAAGAGAACAGGAACAAAAGAGGCTCTTGATGAAAGTGAAAGAGGAGTAAAAAAGCTGGCTTAAAACTCAACATTCAAAAAACGGAGATCACGGCATCCTGTCCCATCATTCATGGCAAATAAATGGGGAAACAATGGAAACAGTGATGAACTTTATTTTCTTGGGCTCCAAAATCACTGCAGGTGGTGACTGCAGCCACAAAATTAAAAGACACTTGCTCCTTGGAAGAAAAGCTATGACAAAACTAGATAGCATATTAAAAAGCAGATATATTGCTTTGCTGACAAATGTCTGAATAGTCAAAGCTATGGTTTTTCCAGTAGTTATGTATGGATGTGAGAATTGGACTATAAAGAAGGCTGAGCACCAAAGAATTGATGCTTTTGAAGTGTGGTGTTGGAGAAGACTCTTGAGAGTCCCTTGGACTGCAAGGAGATCCAACCAGTCCATCCTAAAGGAAATCAGTCCTGAATATTCATTGGAAGGACTGATGCTGAAGCTGAAACTCCAATACTTTAGCCATCTGATGTGAAAAACTGACTCATTGGAAAAGATCCTGATGCTGGAAAAGATTGAAGGCAGAAGAAAGGGAAAGAAATTTTACATAGTCATTAAATTGACTTGCACAGGATTCCATTAGGTGTTAATGAGTGAGAAAAATGTATAGTATCCTATTTTTGTAAAACAATGACAAAGAAAACCTTTATTTGCATATATGTGCAAACATGTGTGTTCATGAATCTATATTACCATACTAGGGCTACCCGATTGGGGATAATCAAGAAGCAGGTTCAGGTAGAAGAAATGTAGGGAGCAAAGCAAGCAGAACAAAAAAGATTGTAACACTTGTATGACATGACCATATATAATATTTACATTACCATCAAGTATGTACTGGGCTTAAAACTTTATAATACACATTTAAAGAAAACACAACAAAATTGTAAATAAATGTTTCAGCATTCAACTCAATAAGCAAACAATTAGATCAACAAAATGAACCAAAGGAAGTAAGGAAGAAGAACTGATGAAAATAAAAGTGGAAATTGATGGACCCAAAAGAGGCAGGTTCCTGACAAAAGCAATACAATCCAGAAACGTCCTGAAAATATTACTTGTAAGAGAGGTAACGAGAACATACACAAGCTAAGAACAGAGATATAACTACAGACACAAAAGAGGTTAACAATATCACATGACTACTATGTGACTTGATTCCAATACACTATAAAATCCAGGCATAATGGATTGCTTTCTAGGAAAATGTATATAAATAAACATTGACCGAAGAATAGGTAGAAAATCTGACTAAATCAATGACCACAGATAATATTGGAAAGATTATTTAATCCTACTCTTACAAAATGTGCCAGAACCCAGAAAAGATGAAAAGCTTCTGAATTCATGGTTAATACTATCTTTACACCAAAACTGGGTAATACTGATGGGTCTTGTTGCTCTTCTCCCTGATAGAAGTTTTGTTCCATCTCTTACGCTTCTTGCCTCTCTGCCCTCACTCTATCCCACTCTCCAGTTTCCAGAGTGGCAGCATGTGACAAAGAGTAGCAATGGACAAGATAGGGGAAAAAAATCAACAAATAGGTTATATCTACGAAAAGGATTGGCAGTGACTTGGAAATGCTCTTTAGGGCTTCAGTAGTATCACAGCCACTGTAACCCATGTCTGTATCTTCCGCCAGCCAGAGTCCCACACCCACCATCCTGCCCAGCACCTCAAGAACCTGGGTTTACCTTGTGTTCACATGCAGCTCACTGAGCAGTTCACTTTGCATATAGTCCCAGGAGAGTTCCACTGCACCCAGGTAGTATCTTCTGATGGCACTGAAGCTGCATGGCCAGAGGCACAGAAAGAAGCAGGTAGAGAGCTTGATGTGCATGGCTCTGATGGCTGGAAAATGTTCAACTGGAGAAGCGAAAAATCAGTTCTCTAAAAACATCCTAGGCTTCCAGGAGGCAAAAAAAAAAAAAAAAGGTAAATTTTCTATGATTTCGTGAAAAGTTCCAAAGTTTTTGGAAAGGACATTAGGGGACTTAAGAACGGCATGAGAGCTCAGCAGTGGCAGATAGGATTGCTTCCTTTTGGGTGATGGGAAGCCACCACAGGAAGAAGTGAGTAGGAAGAGGAAGGCTGAGCTCAAGCTTAACCCATTCACCTCTGAAAGCAGCAGGGGCCCAAGACTGTTGCTTTGATCAGAACTTTGGAGAAAAGGAAGAAGTGGGCTCAGGTGAAGAGGATCACCAAGCTGTCTTCATATTCCTGGTGGCCTCCAACCCTCTTTCTTACCAGCAGGAAGAAGAGACACTCAGGATGTCGAAGATTCTGGAATCTGTGCATGAGCAAGAGCAACCTGCATGCTAAGAGTTGCCCCTGCTTCTCCCCTTGCCCCTCACGCAGACACCACTGAATGACCTTTAAAACCATAAAGCAGATCCAGTCAGTTCTTTGCCCAGAACCCTCCACTGGCTTCTGACCTCATTCAGAGCAATAGCTTACATTTGGACCATGTCCTAGAATCTTCCCTAAGGGATTCCCTGGTGGCTCAGATGGTAAAGCATCTGCCCACAATGTGGGAGACCCATGTTCGATCCCTGGGTCGGGAAGATCCCCTGGAGAAGGCAATGGCCACCCTCTCCAGTACTCTTGCTTAGAAAATTCCATGGATGGAGGAGCCTGGTGGACTACAGTCCATGGGGTCACAAAGAGTGGGGCATGACTGAGGGACTTAACTTTAGAGTCTTCCTGATGGTTTGCATGTCCTTTTCTCCTACCTCTAAGGTTTCACCTCAGTCTGGCTACTGGCCTTCTTGTTCTAAAACACTGAGCACCTGAATCTTAGCACCTGCCATCTCCTCTACCTGAAACACCTTTCCCCAGGTCACCACATGGTTTCACTCTCCTGGCTCAAGTTTTGCCTTCTAATGAGCTCACATGTGGACCTGTGCCTTGACACTATACGCTCTCTCTCTACATTGGCGCCATCAATATGTGGGCCATATTGATGGGCTTCATTTTCCTACAGAGCACTCAGAACTACCTAGCTTTCATGTATTTATGTTTCTGGCACCATTTCTACCTGATGCTTCTTTTTTTTCCAAAATGTGACTTTTGGTTTATTTTTTTAAATATAAATTTATTTATTTTAATTGGAAGTTAATTACTTTACAATATTGTATTGGTTTTTGCCATACATCAACATGAATACGCCATGGGTATACACGTGTTCCCCATCCTGAACCCCCTTCCCCATACCATCCCTCTGGGTCATCCCAGTGCACCAGCCCCAAGCATCCAGTATCATGCATCAAACCTGGACTGGCGATTCATTTCATATATGATATTATACATGTTTCAATTCCATTCTCCCAAATCATCCCACCCTCTCCCTCTCCCTCTCCCACAGAGTCCAAAAGACTGTTTTATACATCTGTGTCTCTTTTGCTGTCTCACATACAAGGTTATCGTTACCATCTTTCTAAATTCCATATACGCTTCTTAAGGTTGTTTACATTTGGCCAGAGTATAGGCTGTATTCCCTTACATAAAAATATAGCCATGCTGCACTCAAGCAGAAACCCTACTCAGTTTAATGCATATTAGCAGGTATGAGAGCCTCCCCTAAGGGTCTCAAAGTACAGGAGCTAATAAGAATCTTTGTCAGGGTTTCTATAAGAAGTGTTATCATGCAGAGTCCAGTTGTACACAGATAAGAATTGGCTGGGAGAAATTGGCAAGGTATTGTCAGGCTTGGAAACAATCAGGAAGAAACCCCCTTGGTTAAATATTTGCTGAGACCTTCTCTCTGCTAGGCACAACATTGCAGAGATAATAGTGGGCATGTAATATATTCCAGGAAGTCTTCTAAGTGCTTTCTAAGGCAACAAGCATTCTTGTCTTCATCATACAGGTCATGAAACTGAAGCATGGAGAGGTTAGGGATCTTGGCCATGGTCACACAGTTTGTAAACTGTAGCATTAAAAAACCATTTAATCTAGCTCCAGAAGCCATGCTCCTAACCCTTTTTCTATACGTCCATGCTTCAGAGATGAATAAAATCCAGTTCCTGCCTTATGGTAGTCATAGCATAGCCCCGTAGATAGAAAAGTAGATACATAGTTACTATGAGGGTCAGTTGCCTAGTCGTGTCTGACTCTTTGAAGCCCCACGGACTGTAGTCCGCCAGGCTTCTCTGTCCATGGAATTCTTCAGGCAAGAATATTGGAGTGTGTAGCCACCTCTGCCAGAGGATCTTCCTGATCTAGGGATCGAACTCAGGTGTCCTGTGTTGCAGGCAGATTCTTTACAGTCTGAGCCACCAGGAAAGCCTCTAGTTACAAAAGAGTGTGATAATTATGGCAGTGACGCTGGCGACTCTTGGACATGAGTTTGAGTAAGCTCCAGGAGTTGGTGATGGACAGGGAAGCCTGGCGAGCTGCAGTCCATGGGGTCACAAAGAGTCGGACACGACTGAGCGACTGAACTGAACTATGTCAGATGCTTTACACATTATGTGACTTAATCCTCACAGTGAGACTGCAAAGTAAGTACAGGTGCAGCATCTAAGGGGCAGAGTGGTTAAGTGGTTCGCCAAAGAGCACACAATGGCTCATTTGTCCTAATCAGGCACGGTCCTACGCAAACACCGTCCCAGGCACCGGGTGCACAGCAGGGAAAACCATCAACTGAGAGAGGCTAAGCAATACCTGTAAGACAGGGGTCCCTTATGCATGTCAGGTGAACTAAGAACTGCGCCCAAAAAGAAAGTAAAGTATGAGAAGGGGAAGGAGGGATGAACCAGGTCGCAATTTTAAATTCCGATGGTCATGGGATGCGTACCTTAACGCGCAAATATAAGAAGCTTACATTTCAGTAAGGGGCCTGTGACTTGTACACTGAAGGCTCTAGGGAGCCATGGTAGGGTTCTGAGCAAGGGAGGGTCGTGATCTCTGGCCACAGCCGTGAGGATCGGGTTTAATGGTACGATAGCAGGTGGCCTGTTCGCTGAGGGCCATTTGGGCTGAGACGGAAGCATTGGAATAACAGCAAGGTTTCTGGCAGGGCGGTGTCGCCGTGAACTAGGACGGAGTCACAACAGCTGTCGCTGTCGCTTGGGGCTGGGGCAGTGATAAGTACGTGCTCAGTGTTGACATGAACCACCACCAAGAGCCCGCCTTTGAACTTTTTCGTAAAGGAAGGAGCGAAACAGCGTTCGCGAAGGAAAGGCCGCGTAACGTTTAGCGGGGAACCGAAAGTTCCCCTGCGAGCGGGACCGGAAGTAGGGAGCCAGCGCGGCCGCAAAAGGCCTTCTGCGCACGCGCGGCCTGGCCCGCCGGGGGGCGGGGCCACTACGCTTGTAGCCCCGCCCCCGGGGCTCTGTGACGCGCCAGCGCGCCGAGAAGGGGAGGGGACAGCCCGTGCCCCGCCCGGCCTCTTCCGCCGCCGCCGTGGGAATGGAAACATCTACCCAACGTACCGGAAGCCAGCTCGCGCAGACGGCGGCGGCGCGCCACTCCGCGTCCTCCCGCGGCGAAGCCGCGCGGGTGTCATCGCGAGACGAGCTCGCCGAAATGGCCGCCGCCAGTCAAGGTAAGGGCGGGCGCGGGCCCCCGGTGGCGCCGCGAGGAGCCGCCTTCCCGGGCTCCGGAAAGGGATGGGCTCCGCTCCTCCCAGGCCAGGCCGCGCCCTCCGCCCCAAGGAACCCGCGCGGCGCAGGGGCGGGGGAGGGCGCTGGAGCTCCGGCCGGGCCCAGCCAAGGTCAGCGGCCGCGCTGGAGCCGACCTTTTCCGGGGGTTCGGCTCGGGGCAGGCTCCTCCGCCTTCCGGCCCCGCCCCGGCAGCCTGGACCCGGCAACTTTTGGTTTGTGTTCTCGGAAGCGGTCGGGAACCCAGAGACTTCAGGCGGGTCATTCTGTGTGCGGGCTGCCCCTCCTGGCGCTTTGATGGGTTTGAAAGCGGACACAGGATACGGTTCTTGGAAATCGTCTCTGTAGTCTGCATACTCAGGAGTCTCAGAAAAAGACAAAAAACAGAGTCCCTGTAATCAAATACACAGTGGACCAAGTCTTCCTGCTTCTTGTCCCACTGTGAATGCTACAGACTGTATTCAGTTCAGTACTGTCTCATAGGGCTTCCCTGGTGGCTTAGATGGTAAAGCATCTGCCTGCAATGTGGGAGACCCGGGTTCGATCCCTGGGTTGGGAAGATCCCCTGGAGAAGGAAATGGCCACCCACTCCAGTACTCTTGCCTGGAAAATTCCATGGACGGAAGAGCCTGGTGGGCTACAGTCCATGGGGTCCCAAGGAGTTGGACACGACTGAGCGACTTAACTTTCACTGTCTTACAGAGCCATCACTGAAAACTCATATGTACTTGTATGAGTTTTATAAATTTACATAAACAAGGTTACAGAAATTCTGTTTAAAACACAAGAATGGAAGGACTCAGAATTCATTCTCTCTTATTTGCCATGTTTCACTGTTATCTGTACTCTTCGGTTATGGACAGCTGTCATGTCCATGTGGTGGAGATAGCCCCACACCTCTTCCAGCTGCGCATTCAGTGCCGTCACAATTTCATGATGTCACGCCCTGGTTGTGCGCGTCCAAGACAGACACAGACACACACACACACACCAGTCTGCCCCCGCCCCAGCTCTGCGTTCAGCGCCGTCACAATTCCATGATGTCATGCCCTGGCTGTGGGTGTGCAACACACACACACACCAGTCTGCCCCCCCCAACACACACACTAGTCAGCCCCCGCCCCAGTTCCTCATTCAGTGCCTTCACAATTCAGTGATGTCATGCCCTTGCTGTGCTTGTGCAACACACACACACACACACCAGTCTGCCCCCCCCCACACACATACAGACACCAATCTGCACATGTGCACTCACACACACTAGTCTGCCCCCGCCCCAGCTCCTCATTCAGCGCTGTCACAATTCAGTGAGGTCATGCCCTTACTGTTCTGTGCAACACACACACACACCAGTCTGTACACACACACACTGATACACCCACCAGTCTACCCCCCCCCACCAGTCTGCACACACACACACACACACACACACGCACGCACGCACGGCTGCCCCCGCCCCAGCTCCTCATTCAGCGCCGTCACAATTCAGTGATGTCATGCCCTGGCTGTGCATGTGCAACACACACACCAGTCTGCCCCCACCCCAGCTCCATGTTTAGTGCCATCACAATGGCTATTCATGTGCAACACACACACCAGTGAGCCCCCCCACACACACCAGTCTCCCCCGCACACCAGTGTGCACACACACACACACACACACACCAGTCTGCCCCCTGCCCCCACCATACACACACCAGTCTGCACACACACACACACATACACACAGACCAGTCTGCCTCCCACACACACACACCAGTCTGCCCCCACACACACACACCAGTCTGCCCCCCCCATACCAGTCTGCCAACACACACACATACCCCAACCTGCACACGTACACACACACACACCAGTCTGCCTCCACCCCAGCTCCGTGTTCAGCACCGTCACAATTCAGTGATGTCATGTCCTGGCTGTGGGTGTGCACGACACACCAGCATGTCCCCACCCCATCGCGATCCTTCCATGTTTCCCAGCACACCACGGAATTGCAGTGACTCTAAGGTGTTGGTAAAGAGTCAGCCTGCAATGCGGGAGACTTGGGTTCAATATCTGGGTCAGGAAGATCCCCTGGGGAAGGAAATGGCAACCCACTCCAGTGTTCTTGCCTGGAAAATCCCATAGACAGAGAAGCCTGGTGGGCTACAGACCACGGGGTCACAAAGACTCGGACACAACTGAGTGATAAACACTTGCAAGGTGTTGGTATCCATAAGGGAGTTTCTGCAGAGCAGACTGCCCTCAATTTACTTAAAATGTGTAGCGAATAAGTTATTTGCACCTAGGAATTGTGGTGAGAAACCTTGAGGTTGACAGTAGGGATTTGTCTGTATCATACTGATGATCAATAATCCTGTAATCCTTTCTGCCCCAAATGGCAAGCAAGGCTACTGACTTCTCCACATAGCACTTGGCAGCATTTGTTTAATGACTGAGTGACTTTGGGTGAACTCAGTGTTTCTGATTTGACCCGTTTGGGCTGGAGCCCTCTCTTGAGCTAAAGGTCTTGACATTAAAACAAAACTCAAAAAAACTCTTGCTTGTTTTCAGTGACGTTCTTTGACCCAGGGAGAGCTTTTCTTCTTCAACACAGCATTAATGTGTTGTGGTTACATTGGAAGAAAAATTGTCATTTAACTACTGCTTAGGCCATACAGGGCTTCCCAGGGGGCTCAGTGGTAAAGAATCTGCTTGCCAACGCAGGAGATGCAGGTTCGATCCCTGGGTGGAAGGAAATGGCAACCCATTCCAGTATTCTGGCCTGGGAAATCCCATGGGACAGAAGAGCTTAGCGTGCTACAGTCCATGGTGTCACAAAGAGTCAGACAGGACTGAGCAACTGAACGAGAGCAGGCCCTAGAAAATCCAGTTCCTTAAACACCCATAGTTTGGTTTTGCTAAATTGGAATCTGTGGTCAGCCTTGAATTAATTCTTCAATTATATTTTGGGCATTGTGTCAAGTAAGGATTGACCTTTTGTTTTCATTAGTACAGATACCTAGTTTCACACAATGTGTTGAAAACTTTCCCTAGTAAATAACTTTTGTGCCATGACACTGACAATCAAATGACTATATGTGTAGATCTACTTCTAGATTCTGGGTTCTCATCCATTGGTAGATTTTTCTGTGCTTATGTCAGTTCTGCACTGGTAAATAGATTAGTTGTATAACTCTTGAAATTAGTTACCTCTGTGTTACTGTAATTTTGTAAGAATTCTCCTACCAGTTTTTCCTGGGTCCTTTGGGGGTTTTTCAGCTTGAGAGGAGAAACTGGAGTACTCATTCTAAATTGTGGAGATTTTTTCCCCCTCTAAGATATTTGTTGATTTTTGTCTGATTTTCAAAAGTTGCTGGTCAGAATTTCCGAGTGAATTTGCTATTTAAAACAGATAAATATTTGGAGGTTCTTATTACAACTGTCTCTGTTTCCTTAAATGTCTCTTAATCTAGGGTAGGAATGTTAGTGATTTATTGTGACAGTAACTGTTTTCTTAACCAGTATCTTAATTCTTGTAGGAAACTTTGAGGGAAAGTTTGAGTCACTGGACCTTGCAGAACTTGCTAAAAAGCAGCCATGGTGGCGCACGCTCTTTGGGCAGGAATCTGGGCCTTCAGCCGAAAAGTATAGTGTGGCAACCCAGCTGTTAATTGGAGGTGTCACTGGATGGTAAGTGATGGAAATGATGTCCAGTGTCTGTTTTTGGCACAATGCAGTGTTTTGGTCATATAAACCATCTCCTGTAACCAATGAAAATACTTTAACTTTTGTGAAATTGATCAGTGTTTTGGTCATAGAAACCATCTCCTTTAACCAATGCAAACACATTGACTTTTGTGAAATTGATCAATGTTTTGGTCATAGAAACCATCTCCTGTAACCAATGAAAACACATTGACTTTTGTGAAATTGATCACCTCACGTGTCATATACATCTACACATAATGGTCAAGTGCTATTTAATGGTTACACATGGTATTCACTACTTGCCAGGTGCAATTTTAAGGATATAGATCCCGCATTTCCTGCTCACAACAACTCTGAAATGGGTATTGCTATGATCTGTCGTCATTTCATAGAAACTAAGGCTTAGAAAGCGGGCCTCCCTGAAAGCTCAGTTGGTAAAGAATCCGCCTGCAATGCAGGAGACCCCAGTTCGATTCCTGGGTCGGGAAGATCCCCTGGAGAAGGGATAAGCTACCCACTCCAGTGTGCTTGGGCTTCCCTGGTGGCTCAACTGGGAAAGAATCTGCCTGCAATGTGGGAGACCTGGGTTGGGAAGATCCCCTGGAGAAGGGAAAGGCTACCTACTCCAGTATTCTGGCCTGGAGAATTCCATGGACTGTATAGTTCATGGGGTAGCAAAGAGATGGACACAACTGAGTGACTTTCATTTCACAAGACCTGAAAAGGTGTACTTGTCCAGAACAACATAGTTAGTGCTTTGAATCACTATAGATCACTTGGCATCTTCTAGAATCATATGTGAATGGAATTATGCAGTGTGTATTCTTTTTTTTTAAAATCTGGCCTCCTTCACTGAGCATACTAATTTTGAGGTTCAGCTGTGCTGTTATGTGTATCATGAGTTCATTCCCTTTTATTATTTTTTTTATATTTGTTTTTTTATTGTATATATATTTTTATTTTCTTTTAAAAAATATATATATATATTTTATTTTAATTGGAGGCTAATTACTTTACAATATTGTATTGGTTTTGCCATACATCAACATGAATCCACCACGGGTGTACACGTGTTCCCAATCTTGAACCCCCTCCCACCTCCCTCCCCATACCATCCCTCTGGGTCATCCCAGTGCACCAGCCCCAAGCATCCTGTATCCTGCATCAAACCTGGACTGGCGATTCATTTCTTATATGGTATTATACATGTTTCAATGCCATTCTCCCAAATCATCCCCCTGCCCACAGAGTCCAAAAGACGGTTCTATACATCTGTGTCTCTTTTGCTGTCTCGCATACAGGGTTATCGTTACCATCTTTCTAAATTCCATATGTATGCATTAGTATACAGTATTGATGTTTTTCTTTCTGGCTTACTTCACTCTGTATAATAGGCTCCAGTTTCATCCACCTCATTAGAACTGATTCAAATATATTCTTTTTAATGGCTGAGTAATACTCCACTGAGTGTATGTACCACAGCTTTCTTTATCCATTCATCTCCTGATGGACATCTAGGTTGCTTCCGTGTCCTGGCTATTATAAACAGTGCTGCGATGAACATTGGGGTACATGTTTCTCTTTCAATTCTGGTTTCCTCGGTGTGTATGCCCAGCAGTGGGATTGCTGCGTCATAAGGCAGTTCTATTTCCAGTTTTTTAAGGAATCTCCACGCTGTTCTCCATAGTGACTGTACTAGTTTGCATTCCCACCAACAGTGTAAGAGGGTCCCCTTTTCTCCACATCCTCTCCAGCATTTATTGCTTGTAGACTTTTGGATCACAGCCATTCTGAATGGCATGAAATGGTACCTCATAGTGGTTTTGATTTGCGTTTCTCTGATAATGAGTGATGTTGAGCATCTTTTCATGTGTTTGTTAGCCATCTGTATGTCTTCTTTGGAGAAATGTCTGTTTAGTTCTTTGGCCCATTTTTTGATTGGGTCATTTATTTTTCTGGAATTGAGCTGCAGGAGTTGCTTGTATATTTTTGAGATTAGTTGTTTGTCAGTTGCTTCATTTGCTATTATTTTCTCCCATTCTGAAGGCTTTTTCACCTTGCTTGTAGTTTTTTTTGTTGTGCAGAAGCTTTTAATTTTAATTAGGTCCCATTTGTTTATTTTTGCTTTTATTTCCAATATTCTGGGAGGTGGGTCATAGAGGATCCTGCTGTGGTTTATGTCGGAGAGTGTTTTGCCTATGTTCTCCTCTAAGAGGTTTATAGTTTCTGGTCTTACGTTTAGATCTTTAATCCATTTTGAGTTTATTCCCTTTTATTGCTGAGTATTAGTCCACTGTATGGATAAAATAGTTCGTCCAGTCCCCTTGATGATACTGGTTTGTTTGCATTTTGGTGCTAAAACTGCTGTTCACGTTTGTGTACCCATCTTTATATGATTATATGCTTCCATTTCTTGTGGGTAAATACCTCGAAAAAGTATGGTTGAGTCATAGTAGGTGAATGTCTTAACTTTTTAAGACTCTGTCAAGCAGTTTTCTAAAGTACCATCTTACGTCTCCCCCAGCAGTGTATTAGAGTTCCAGTTTCTCTACATCCTAACACTTGGCATAATATCTTTTTTGTTAAGTGTAGTTGACTTACAATATTGTGTTACTTTCATATACACAGTGTAGTGATTGAGTATTTCTGCTGGTTAAATGCCATTCTTACAAGATAATGTAAGAATTCTGACAAGATAATGGCTCTGTTTTCCCTGTGCTGTACAATATATCCTGGTTGCTTATCTAGTTGATACATGGTAGTTCTAATCCCCTAGCCCCATCTTGCCCCTTCCCACTTTCTTCTGCCACTGGTAAACACTGGTTTGTTCTCTATGTCTTTCAGTCTATTTCTGGCATAATGTGTTATTGACTACAACCATCCTAGTGGCTGTGAAGTGATATCTCACTGTAGTTTTAATTTACATTTTTCTGGTGAATAATGATACTGAAAATTTTTTTCATGGGCTTGTTTTTTACTATCCATCTATTTTTGGTGAGGTATGTTTAGATATTTTCTACATATTTTTATTGGGGAGTTTGTTTTTTCTCACTACTGGGTGGTGAGATTTCTTTATATTCTGGATACATGTATATGCAAATACATGATTTGCAAATATATTCTTCTATTTTGTAGCTTTTTATTATTTTGACAGTGTCTTTCAAAAAACAGAAGGTCTTAATCTTGAAATACCACTTATCAACTCTTTATTTTATAGCTGTGGCTTTTGGTGTCATGTCTGAGAATATTTACCTAATCCAGGGTCACCAAAAGTTTCTTCTGTATTTTCTTCTATATGATATATAGGTTTAGATTTTTCATTTAGTTCCGTGATCTGATTTGATTAACTTTTGTATATGTTGCTGTGAATCACTGTTCATCACTTACATTATAGAAATGCAATTGTATATTGATCGAGCACACTGCAGCCTTGACAGAGTCACTAGTTTGAAGAGTTGGGGGTCCCCAAGACTACTCTCATGTGTGACAATTGCCTTGGAGGATCCACAGAACTCACTGAGAGCTGGTATATTCATGGTTATGATTTTTTACCACAAATGGATAGAGATTAAAATCAACCAAGGGAAGAGCCACATGGGGCAGGGTTCAGGAAAGTGGAGTCTGTATGTTTAAAACAGGTTTCTTGTAGACAGCATGTAGGTGGGTCTTCCTTTTTTCATTCCACTTTGACAATCTGTTCATTTTAGAGTGCTTAGATGGTTTCTGGAGAAGGAAATGGCAACCCACTCCAGTATACTTGCCTGAAGAATCCCATGGACAGAGGAGCCCGGTGAGCTACAGTCCATGGGAAGTGACTAACACACAGGCTGTTTACATGTAAGTTTATTTTCCTTATTATCAGGTTTAAATTTATTATCATGGTATTCTTTTCTTTTGGATCAGGTATGTGTGTGTAATAAACATAGGGATACTGTGTATACTGGAGAAGGCAATGACACCCCACTCCAGTACTCTTGCCTGGAAAATCCCATGGACGGAGGAGCCTGGTAGGCTGCAGTCCATGGGGTCGCTAAGAGTCGGACACGACTAAGCGGCTTCACTTTCACTTTCACTTCACTACTGTGTATATGCATATATATATATATATATTTTTTTTTTAATTAAGGTGAAATTCACCCAAAAGAAAACTGACCTTTTAGAGTGTACAGTTCAGTGACATTTAGTCCATTTACAGCTTTGTGTAACCATGGCCTCTTTCTAGGTTCAAAATAAATCAAATCATACACTCTGTGACCTTCTGTGTCTGGCTTTCCCTGAGAGCATGTTTTTGATGTTCATTCATGTTGCAGTGTGCATTGGGACTGCTTTCCTTGTTACAGCTACATCTCACCAACACTATTTTGTCAAGTAAAAAATTATTATAGCCATCTTAGTGGGCGTGATCTGGGTCTGACATGGTGACTACTGATGTTGAGCATCTTTGATGTGTGTGTTGGCCATCTCTGCCTCTGATCTGAAAAAATGGAGTTGTTTTGTCTTTCTGTTCTTCAGTTGTAAGAATTCTTTGCTTGGGATATTTGACTCTTGCCAGGGCTGCAGTCCATGGGGTCGTTAAGGGTTGGACGTGACTGAGCGACTTCACTTTCACGCATTGAAGAAGGAAATGGCAACCCACTCCAGTGTTCTTGCCTGGAGAATCCCAGGGACGGGGGAGCCTGGTGGGCTGTCGTCTATGGGGTCGGACAGAGTCAGACACAACTGAAGCGACTTAGCAGCAGCAGCAGATCTGAATGAAAACATTTTATTCTATTAAGTTGTCTTTCTAGTTTCTGGATAAAGTCCTTTCTAGAAAATTTGATTTATTGAATTGGCTGTACTGGATCTCTGTTGCTGTGTGTGGGCTTTCTCTAGTTGCAGTTCCCAGGCTCTGGGCATAGAGGCTTGGTTGCCTTGTGGCATCTGGAATCTTCCTGGATCAGGGATTGAACCCGTGTTGCCTGCATTGGACATTCACAACGGGACCTCCAAGGAAGTGCCATAATGTCCTTTAATGGACAGAATTTTTAGTTTTGATGAAGTCCAGTTTTCTTTGTGCTTAGTTGTTCTGCTGCTGCTGAGTCACATGAAAAGTTAAACTGAAAGTGGCTCAGTTGCATCCGACTCTTTGTGACCCCAGGGACTTATAGTCCCTGGAATTCTCCAGGCCAGAATACTGGAGTGCGTAGCCTTTCTCTTCTCTAGGGGATCTTCCCAACCCAGGGATCGAACCCAGGTGTCCCACATCGCAGGCAGATTCATTATCAGATGAGCCACCAGGGAAGCCCGTAATTCTGTTTATGTCCTTTCTTGGTTTATTAGCTATGTCTCTTCATTGTGTGATTTTCGTGGTTGCATTAGGGTTTATAGGATGTATCTTTTATTTATCAGAGTCTGTCATCAAGATAAATACCAGTTCACATAGACTGGTGCTCTTATAACAGTATACTTCCATTTAACTCCTTTACCCTTGATTTTCATTGTCATACATTTAACATGTATGTGTTATTAATCCATAATACATTCTTATTATTTTTCATTGAATATTTAATTCTTATATTTTAAACAGGAGCCTGGCAGGGTCTCTGAGGTTGCAGGAGTTGGACACGACTTGCGGCTAAACCACCACATATTTTTAAATAATGAAAATGAAACCTTTCAATTTACTTTCACAGTTTCTTTTACTCATCATGCTTTTGTGTGTATCTGCATTTCTAGCTGGTATCATTTTCCTCTGCCTGAAAGATTTCTTTTTAGTATTCTTTGTTCTTTGGGTCTGCTAGTGATGATTTCTTTTTCAGATTTTGTGTATCTAAGAAAGGTCTTCATCTTTGTTTTTCGCAAGATATTTTTACTGTATTCAGACTATTTTCCTCATTATTTATTCAAATATTTTTCTATCCTTCAACAATTCCCAATAAGACAGATATTACACTGCTTGAAATTTTCCTGTGATTCCCTGACACTTAGGTTTTTAAAAAGTTTTTATTTTGAGATAACTATAGCTTCACGGCAGAGAAGGCAATGGCACCCCACTCCAGTACTCTTGCCTGGAAAATCCCATGGATGGAGGAGCCTGGTAGGCTGCAGTCCATGGAGTCGCTAAGAGTCGGACACAACTGAGCGACTTCGCTTTCACTTTTCACTTTCATGCATTGGAGAAGGAAATGGCAACCCGCTCCAGTGTTCTTGTCTGGAGAATCCCAGGGACGGGGAAGCCTGATGGGCTGCCGTCTATGGGGTCGCACAGAGTCGGACACGACTGAAGCGACTTAGCAGCAGCAGCAGCATAGCTTCACGGGTGCTTGTTAAAAATAACCCAGAGAGAGCCCATCCTCCAGCTTTCCCCAATGTATAACTGTAATTCAGTATTACGGGCATGTTCATGTATTTTTCTGTTTCATTTTGATTGTGTTTATTGCTGTGTCATGTTTACTGATCTTTTTTCTACGTTGATCTAAACAGCAATTTGATCAAGCATAGTGTTCATCTCAGACACTATAGTTTTCACCTCTAGAAGTTTGATTTTCATCTTGGCAAAATATGTTCCTTGTCTCTACCTATTATATACAGCCTTTGCTCTAGCTTCTTGAACACATGAAATACAGTCAGAGTAACTGCTGTTTTTGTCCGTGTTGTATCTTTGGTGCCACTTCTAGGTTGCTTTCAGCTGATTTATTTTTTCCTTCATTATGGGCTTTTTTTCCTACTCTGCACGCCTGGTAATTTAATTAAGATAGCAGTATTGTGCATTTTACCTTACTGGGTGCTGGATATCTTTTTTATTCCTCATATAATTGATTCTGGCTCTGGGGCACATTGACAGACTGCTGTACCAAATTCCACATGTGCCCTATACTTTATTCTCTAGAGCTAATTTTAAAGATGAAAAGGGCCTCCCTTGGTGGGCCAGTGGCTCAGACTTTGTGATCCCTGGTCAGGCGAGTACATCCCATGTGGAGCAACTGAGTTCACATGCCATGACTCACATGTTGCAGCGAAGGCCAAATGCAGAAATAAATACACGCCACTGCGGTCTGCATCATCATTCGGGGAAGAATCCTGTCCCGTTTCCGATGCGAGTCCTCTAGGCTTGAACACAGTTATGTTTTTCTTCCCTCCATCACATGGCCTTAGTGCAGACCCCCAGCATGTCTCCTCCGTTTTTCTGATCCATTCTCCACCATGTTGCCAGAGTTCTCTGAGAAATGCAGGGATAATAGCCAGGACATAGAAGCAACCTAGATGTCCATCAACAGACGAATGGATAAGAAAGCTGTGGTACATATACACAATGGAATATTCAGTTCAATTCAGTCGCTCAGTCGTGTCCGACTCTTTGCAACTCCATGAATCCCAGCACGCCAGGCCTTCCTGTCCATCACCAACTCCCGGAATTTATTCAAACTCCTGCCCGTTGATTTGGTGATGCAATCCAGCCATCTCATCCTCTGTTGTCCCTTTCCCCTCTTGCTGCCAATCCCTCCCAGCATCAGGGTCTTTTCCAATGAGTCAACTCTTCACATGAAGTGGCCAAAGTATTGGAGTTTCAGCTTCAGCATCAGTCCTTCCAATGAATACCCAGGACTGAACTCCTTTAGAAGTGATTGGTTGGGTTTCTTTGCAGTCAAAGGGACTCTCAAGAGTCTTCTCCAACACCCCAGTTCAAAAACATCAATTCTTTGGCGCTCAGCTTTCTTCACAGTCTAACTCTCACATCCATACTTGACCACAGGAAAAACCATAGCCTTGACTAGACGGACCTTTGTTGGCAAAGTAATGTCTCTGCTTTTGAATATGCTATCTAGATTGGTCATAACTTTCCTTCCAAGGAGTAAGCGTCTTAATTTCATGGCTGTAGTCACCATCTGCAGTGATTTTGGAGCCCCCCAAAATAAAGCCTAACACTGTTTCCACTGTTTCCCCATCTATTTCCCATGAAGTGATAGGACCAGATGCCATGATCTTCGTTTTTGAATGTTGAGCTTTAAGCCAACTTTTTCACTCTCCTCTTTCACTTTCATCAAGAGGCTTTTTAGTTCCTCTTCACTTTCTGCCATAAGGGTGGTGTCATCTGCATATCTGAGGTTATTGATATTTCTCCTGGCAATCTTGATTCTAGCTTGTGCTTCATCCAGCCCAGCGTTTCTCATGATGTACTCTGCATATAAGTTAAATAAGCAGGGTGACAATATACAGGCTTGACGTACTCCTTTTTCTATTTGGAACCAGTCTGTTGTTCCATGTCCAGTTCTAACTGTTGCTTTCTGACCTGCATACAGATTTCTCAAGACGCAGGTCAGGTGGTCTGGCATTCCCATCTCTTTCAGAATTTTCCACAGTTTATTGTGATCCACACAGTCAAAGGCTTTGGTGTAGTCAATAAAGAAGAAATAGATGTTTTTCTGGAACTCTCTTGCTTTTTCGATGATCCAGCAGATGTTGGCAATTTGATCTCTGGTTCCTCTGCCTTTTCTAAAACCAGCTTGAACATGTGGAAATTCATGGTTCACGTATTGCTGAAGCCTGGCTTGGAGAATTTTAAGCATTACTTTACTAGCGTGTGAGATGAGTTCAATTGTGCAGTAGTTTCAGCATTCTTTGGCATTGCCTTTCTCTGGGATTAGAATGAAAACTGACCTTTTCTAGTCCTGTGGCCACTGCTGAGTTTTCCAAATTTGCTGACATATTGAATGCAGGACTTTCACAGCATCATCTTTTAGAATTTGAAATAGCCCAACTGAAATTCCATCACCTCCACTAGCTTTGTTCTTAGTGATGCTTTCTAAGGTCCACTTGACTTCACATTCCAGGATGTCTGGCTCTATGTGAGTGATTACATCATCGTGTTTATCTGGGTCGTGAAGATCTGTTTTGTACAGTTCTTCTGTGTATTCTTGCCACCTCTTCTTAATATCTTCTGCTTCTATTAGGTCCATACCATTTCTGTCCTTTATCGAGCCCATCTTTGATGAAATGTTCCCTTGGTATCTCTAAATTTCTTGAAGAGATCTCTAGTCTTTCCCATTCTGTTGTTTTCCTCTATTTCTTTGCGTTGATCCCTGAGGAAGGCTTTCTTATCTCTCCTTGCTATTCCTTGGAACTCTTCATTCAGATGCTTATATCTTTCCTTTTCTCCTTTGCTTTTCACTTCTCTTCTTTTCACAGCTATTTGGAAGGCCTCCCCAGACAGCCATTTTGCTTTTTGGCATTTCTTTTTCCTGGGGATGGTCTTGATCCCTGTCTCCTGTACAATGTCACGAACCTCCGTCCATAGTTCATCAGGCACTCTGTCTATCAGATCTAGTCCCTTAAATCTATTTCTCACTTCCACTGTATAATCATAAGGCATTTGATTTAGGTCATACCTTAATGGTATAGTGGTTTTTCCTACTTTCTTCAATTTAAGTCTGAGTTTGGCAATAAGGAGCTCATGATCTGAGCCACAGTCAGCTCCCGGTCTTGTTTTTGCTGACTGTGTAGAGCTTATCCATCTTTGGCTGCAAAGAATATAATCAATCTGATTTCTGTGTTGACCATCTGGTGATGTCCATGTGTAGAGTCTTCTCTTGTGTTGTTGGAAGAGGGTATTTGCTATGACCAGTGCATTTTCTTGGCAAAACTCTATTAGTCTTTGCCCTGCTTCATTCCATATTCCAAGGCCAAATTTTCCTGTTACTCCAGGTGTTTCTTGACTTCCTACTTTTGCATTCCAGTCCCCTATAATGAAGAGCACATCTTTTTTGGGTGTTAGTTCTAAAAGGTCTTGTAGGTCTTTATAGAACCGTTCAACTTCAGCTTCTTCAGTGTTACTGGTTGGGGCATAGGCTTGGATTACTGTGATATTGAATGGTTTGTCTTGGAAATGAACAGAGATCATTCTGTCATTTTTGAGATTGCATCCAAGTACTGCATTTCAGACTCTCTTGTTGACCATGATGGCTACTCCATTTCTCCTAAGGGATTCTTGCCCACAGTAGTAGATATAGTAGTAGGTATAATGGTCATCTGAGTTTAATTCACCCATTCCAGTCCATTTTAGTTCACTGATTCCTAGAATGTCAACATTCACTCTTCCCATCTCCTGTTTGACCGCTTCCAATTTGCCTTGATTCATGGACCTAACATTCCAGGTTCCTATACAATATTGCTCTTTATAGCATCGGACCTTGCTTCTATCACCAGTCACATCCACAACTGGGTATTGTTTTTGCTTTGGCTCCATCCCTTCATTCTTTCTGGAGTTATTTCTCCACTGATCTCCAGTAGCATATTGGGCACCTACCGACCTGGGGAGTTCCTCTTTCAGTATCCTATCATTTTGCCTTTTCATACTGTTCATGGGGTTCTCAAGGCAAGAATACTGAAGTGGTTTGCCATTCCCTTCTCCAGTGGACCACATTCTGTCAGACCTTTCCACCATGACCCATCCGTCTTGGGTGGCCTCACATAGCATGGCTTAGTTTCATTGAGTTAGACAAGGCTGTGGTCCATGTGATCAGACTGGCTAGTTTTCTGTGATTATGGTTTCAGTGTGTCTGCCCTCTGATGGCCTCTCACAACACCTACTGTCTTACTTGGGTTTCTCTTAGCTTGGACGTGGGGTATCTCCTTACCTTGGACGAGTGGTATCTCCTCACGGCTGCCCCTCTTTACCTTGAACGTGGAGTAGCTCCTCTCGGCCCTACTGCACCTCAGCCATTAAAAAGAATACATTTGAGTCAGTTCTAATGAGGTGGATGAAAGTGGAGCCTATTATACAGAGTGAAGTAAGTCAGAAAGAAAAACACCAGTACAGTATATTAACGCATATATATAGAATTTAGAAAGATGGTAAGGATGACTCTATATGCGAGACAGTGAAAGAGACAGATGTAAAGAACAGTCTTTTGGACTCTGTGGGAGAAGGCGAGGGTGGGATGATTTGAGAGAATAGCATTGAAACATGTATATTATCATACGTGAAATAGATCGCCAGTCCAGGTTTGATGCATGAGACAGGGTGCTCAGGGCTGGTGCACTGGGATGACCCAGAGGGATGGGATGGGGAGGGAGGTGGGAGGGAGGTTCAGAATGGGCAACAGATGTACACCCATGGCTGATTCATGTAAATGTATGGCAAAAAACACTACAATATTGTAAAGTAATTAGCCTCCAATTAAAATAGAAAGGTATTTTCTCAAGACCACAGAATTAAGTAGGTAGAGCCAATATCTCAATCTGAGTCTTTCTGAGTCTCTACCGTTTCCTCCCTCTGGAGGGGACTGGCTGTATGTCCTATGCAGCAGGAAGTTGGCTGGATCGTCCCAAGGTAAGACGTAAATGTTGTCAGAAGTCCACATGTGTGCTTCTCTGACAGCTGGTCCCGTTGCTTTTTGTAGGTGCACGGGTTTCATATTCCAGAAGGTTGGAAAACTGGCTGCAACGGCTGTGGGAGGTGGATTTTTTCTGCTTCAGGTCTGTACGGGAAATGTTCCTGGATGCTTGGCTGTTCCCCTTGCCCATTTGGAATGTAGCCGGGGGAGGTGTAATCTAGCCCTGGCTCTGTGACACTGAATGGTTTCATGTACTTTTTGAAAGGCTGATGACTTTTTGAATCAAACTTCATCAAGTATCATGAGATGGATTCTTTTGTCATTTATAACATGGGAACATGAGTATGTATTCCTTATCATCTCTCCCTTCCAGGGTTTTTAAGACTGCTTGAAAGATGAAGCAGGTGTGGTTTCAAAAATCCCCAGTGTGATGCAAGCGCCCTATGATCTGACTTATTCTTAGACACTAAGCTGGTGAGACATGAGGGCTAAATGACCCTACGGTCAGATGGTCTGTGCTGTGCCTTGGCCTGGAGTTTGTATTTGAATAACTGCCTGCTGGTTCCCTGAGGCCACCCCTGTTTACTTGGTTTGCAAACCTGACTCCACATTGGAATCACCTGGGCGTTTGACACAACACCGAGGCTTGGGGTCTGGCCTGCCCACCTCCATCTGATTTCAGAGCTTGTGGGCTTCCTTGGTGGCTCAGCTGGTAAAGAATCTGCCTGCAGTGCGGCAGACCTGGGTTCAGTTCCTGGGTCGGGAAGATCTCCTGGAGTAGGGCAGGGCAACCCACTCCAGTGTTCTGGCCTGGAGAATCCCCGTGGACAGAGGAGCCTGGTGGGCCACAGTCCATGGGGTTGCAAAGAGTCGGATGGGACTGAGCGACTCAGCCCAGCACCAACATACTGGTCTGTTGGAATATTTTCCAGCTTCTGAGGTGCAGCTGAGCTGGCGAATGCCTGCTCTGTAGGAGCCATAGTTCGTAGACTTGTGCTGGGGTCCCATTTTAGCAGGGTAGTCCCACGTGAGATTCACAATTTGAGTGACTTTTCCCGATGGGTTGGGGTGCACCAGGGATTCAGCTGTCATTGTCCTGGTGTCGAAAGGTGTGAGAGGAAGGAAGGCTGATGACAACCCAGAAGGAAACAGGAAGGAGTGAGCAGGGGCTTGTCATTATCTTCCTGGGTGATCATGGACTGTGTGGCAGGTGGGACACAGGGGTCTGTCACCAGGGTAGTCACAGTGTTGGGAGAACAGGGCTTGTCATTTGACATAAGGATCCAGTTTTCTCTCTTGTCTCTGGATGACTATCCTAGCTGCCTTTAGCGAATGTCTTCCTTTATTTGTACCACTGCCTCTATCATACGTGCAGATTCATCTATGGGTGGATTGGACTCTGTCTGCTTTGCTAGTCCTTGATAGTTGGCAAGACAGGTTCCTGCACGTATTCTTCAGGGTCATTGTGGCGGCCTCTGTACCTTCACTTCTCCCATTTAAATGTTAGGACAGTTTCCTTGGTGTGTATGCCCAGAAGTGGGATTGCTGGGTCATATGGCAGTTCTCGTGTACCCCAGTGTTCATTGCAGCACTGTTTATAATAGCCAGGATATGGAAGCAACCTAGATGTCCATCAGCAGACGAATGGATAAAGAAAGCTGTGGTACATACACTCAGTGGAGTATTACTCAGCCATTAAAAAGAATACATTTGAATCAGTTCTAATGAGGTGGGTGAAACTGGAGCCTATTATACCGAGTGAAGTAAGCCAGAAAGAAAAACACCAATACAGTATACTAATGCATATATATGGAATTTAGAAAGATGGAAATGATAACCCTGTATGCGAGACAGCAAAAGAGACACAGATGTATAGAACAGTCTTTTGGACTCTGTGGGAGAGGGAGAGGGTGGGATGATTTGGGAGAAAGGCATTGAAACATGTATAATATCATATGTGAAACGAATCACCAGTCTAGGTCTGATGCATGATAAAGGATGCTTGGGGCTGGTGCACTGAGATGACCCAGAGGGATGGGATGGGGAGGAAGGTGGGAGGGGGTTCAGGATGGGGAACACATGTACACCTGTGGCAGATTCATATGGTAAAACCAATACAATATTGTAAAGTAAATAAAAAATTTAAAAAATATATTAAAAGAATTAAATGTCACAGGCTTGTGAATTCCTTTCAGAGATTTTGTTTCCTTTTTGATTGGAATTGCATGGGAACCATATAGATAAATTGGGGGAGAATTAAAATCCTTTATGAGACTGCATCATCTAGCTGTGAACACCTACTGTCTCTCCATTTCTTTTGGTCTTCTGTAGCGTCTTTGCCTAGAATTTTATTTTTTCCATATAAATCTTGTCCATCTGTGGCTCAGTTTTATTCCTTATAAGAGCTTGCCTTGCTCTTATGCCTTTCCTCAGCCACTCACCCTTAGTCCTAAAGCTCTCTCGATTGGACTCAGTGATACAACTCCTGATGTGATACAACATCATCTTAGGTGTTTATCTGCTGTCCAGAGCTCATTTTTGGTGAAGTATCTATTCAGGTCTTTTGCCTGTTTTTTGATTGTGTTTTCTGTTTCTGTTATTATTCTGGCCTATTACTCTCTGTGTCCATCTCTTCTGTGTATCTTCTCCAATATCCCACTGTCTTGATTGCTGTGAAATCAGGTAGTGTGATTTGGCTGTTCTAATTTCTTTGTCTTCTCATACAGATTGAGAAGCAGCTTGTTTAGAAAAAGCTCTAAAACAGCTTGCTGGGGTTGGGTTTGCAGTAACTCTGGCCTAATCTGGGGCTTCCCTGGTAGCTCAGTTGGCAGAGAATCCACCTGCAATGCGGGAGACCTGGGTTTGATCCCTGGGTCGGGAAGATCCCCTGGAGAAGGGAATGACACCCACTCCAGTATTCTGGCCTGGAGAATTCCATGGACTTTATGAGGTCATAAAAGTAGGACATGACTGAGCGACTTTGACTTTCTTTCACTGGCCTGATCACTTCTATTTTGAGTCTTCCATTCTGTGTACATGGCCTGCCCCTCCATTTATCTTGGTCGTCTTTGAGTTCTTTCTTCAACATTTTGTCGTTTTCAGCATAGAGATATCCTGTATGATTTTTGTGTAGATTTGCACCTGCTGCTGCTGCTAAGTCGCTTCAGTCGTGTCCGACTCTGTGCGACCCCATAGACAGCAGCCCACCAGGCTCCCCGTCCCTGGGATTCTCCAGGCAAGAACACTGGAGTGGGTTGCCATTTTCTTCTCCAATGCATGAAAGTGAAAAGTGAAAGTGAAGTCGCTCAGTCATGTCTGACTCCTAGCGACTCCATGGACTGCAGCCTATCAGGCTCCTCCTTCCATGGGATTGTCCAGGCAAGAGTACTGGAGTGGGGTGCCATTGCCTTCTCCGGATTTGCACGTAGTATTCAGTCATTTTGCAACTCTCGTAAAATCTTAACTTTTATTTCCCATTTCCAGTTCAGATTGTTAATATTAACATTGCTAATACAGTTGATTTTGTGTATTCATCTTAGTAGTGTAGATCCTGGCTACATTAACTTTTGGGGGTGTAGGAATTTTGGGGTTTTGTTGGATTCTTTGAAATTATATAGAAAAACATGTCAACAAATAGTGACAGTTTTTTTTTTTTTCCTTTCTCACTTGGATGCCTCTTACCTCTGGATATAGCCAAACTACTCTCTTACAAAGCTGCTGATTAACCCTCTCAGGAAGAGTGTGGTAGGAGTGTCCATTGCCCTATCTCCTTCGTAGCACTGTATTTTCAGTAGTTTTATCTACAATCTGATAAAGAGTTATGGTACCTTGTTAACGATAATGTTAATTTCCTTGATTACTTACGAAGTTGAACTTCTCCTTTATGTTGGCCACTGTCTTGTGTGAGTTGCCTTTTATCTGTTTTTCAAGTGGGTTTCTTCCTTTACTGATCTAAAAGAATCTTACTTTTTATCAGTATTAATGATTTTTTTTATTCATGTGTAGTGCAAATACTTTGTCCAGCCTGGTTTGGGTGATGGATTAGTTGGTGGTGCCATTAACTAGAGGACTTGAGGGTGAGCAGCAATGCAGGAGAAGACTAGACAGTGGAGAAGAATTTCAGTTTCAGATATTTTGAGCTATCCAGAGAGGTAAAATCATATCCAAAATTGGAAGGAGAGAAGTGTTATGTTTGGAGGGTTGGCTGTCTCTTTGTTCCCTGGGTAACACTAGTCCATCAGGAAAAGTCATGCCTGAATCAGTCTTATCCTGTTCTCACATTTGTGATGAAATGCTTCTCACTAAGTCTGTGTGTGTGCCTGTCTTGAGTAAGGGAAGTAGTCATATCCTGTAGGTATATTTGGATGGCTTCTCTCTGTGCCGCTTGAAAGAAATCACTCATGAGGAGTCTCTTTGGGGCCAGGTTCTAGAAGATTTCTGACTAGAAGTGATTACTACCTGACAGCCTTGCTCTGTTCACGTGGTCAAGAAAGTCTGGCTTATGTTGGCTTTAAGGTTTCTTTACCTTACCTCTCTACTTACAGTTCTGATTTTCATTTACCATTGTATTTTTTAAGCTAACTTAAAACTTTATCAAGGTGGGTAAGAGTTAAGGTGAAATAATTGCCAGTAGTCATTGAAGGCTTGTTTGTCGATTTCCTGTGCCAGGGATTGGGCCTTGCACATTGGACAGATGATGAGGAGCTCTGGCGCTAATATCATAGTTGTACCAAAACTTGGATGGCATATGTCTCCAAAAAATAGAAATTCAGAAGGGTTTTTGATAAAGGATTTTAGTAATTTATCCTGAACAAGAGAAATAACCAGACTGTGTTTCTCCTCTCTTGCGGTCATTTTTGACACTAAAGCTTGCAAACCATACTGGCTACATCAAAGTGGACTGGCAGCGTGTAGAGAAGGACATGAAGAAGGCCAAGGAACAGCTGAAGATCCGCAAGAGCAACCAGATACCTACAGAGGTCAAGAGCAAAGCAGAGGAGGTGAGACTTCATTTTGTTTCTGTGAAGCCTAAGGGTGTACACAACTTTGTACAAAAATGGAGAAGACATACCCGTATGTCAGCCTGGGATGGAATATCTTTACCTCAGAGGCATTTTCAAAGGGTAAACCTACAAGGATCAGTAGAAGGTTTGGTGACTTTTACTGGGGATGCAGGCACACACGTGGGTTGATCATCCCTTGAACTAGTTCTTGTCAGGAAGTGAGGAGGATGAGGATGTATGTTTTACAGCTACTCTGATCATTTTGATGGGCTTCCCTGGTGGTTCAGATGGTAAAGCATCTGCCTGCAATGCAGGAGACCCATGTTTGATCCCTGGGTTGGGAAGATCCCCTGGAGAAGGAAGTGGCAACCCACTTCAGTACTTTTGCCTGGAAAATTCCATGGACAGGAGCCTGGTAGGCTACAGTCCATGGGGTCACAAAAAGTCGGACATAATTGAGCAACTTGACCTTCCTGATCATTTTGAGTCATACTTTTGGGTACATACCCATCTCTGAAGTATCCAGAATATGTAGCCCAGGGGTTGGTAAGCTTTTTTTGTAAAGGGTCAGATGATACATATTGTCAGCTCTGTACACTGTGTGGTCTCTGTCACAACTATTGAATTACAGGGTGTAGCGTGAAAATAGCCAGAGACTATGGGTAGGCAGGTGGGTGTGGCTGTGTTGCACCGAAATTTTATTTAAAATAAAATTTGGCCCTTGGGCTGTAGTTTGCTAATCCCTGATCTAGCGTACAAAATCAGGTCAGATTATATTGGCTGATACTGGAGGGACAGGAGAAGACTGTCTCTTTTGAAAGATATACTATATTTTGTTAGGTCTTTATGATCTTTAGAAAATTCTCAAATACCACAAATAAGTAAAGGCACTTAACTGGAGGAAGTAGACCAGGATCAAGGTGTTAAGAAGGTGCCTGATTAATTCTGCAAGGACCCAAGAGACCAGGAACATGTCAGCAAATGTTTTCAAGTTGGAAAGCAGTTAGACGAGGCATAGATGACTTAGCAGAATATGAAAATACTGAACAGACAGCTCTGTGTGGTGGTAAGTGCTTGGCCAAAGCTGTCCATTGCTGCCATGCTACTCAGATATAAAAGATAATGACATTTGGCCATTTGCAGCTACACGGATGGACCTGGAGATGATCATACTGAGGGAAGTAAGTCAGAAAGAGAAAAATCCCCTATGAAAGCACTTATCAGTGGAATCTGAAATATGACACAAAGGAATATCTCTATGAAATAGAGACAGACCCCCAGAGAGAACAGACTGGTCGGGGAGGGAAGGGGAGTGTGGGATTAGCAGCTACAGATTATTAAAAACTGTATGGGTATTTTTGAATGGGTACCAGCCCGGGCCTATTGTATAGTACAGGGAACTGCATCCAGTCTTCTGGGATAAACCGTAATGGAAAAGAATATTTTAAAAAAGAATATATGTGCACAACTGAGTAACTTTGCTGTGTCTAACTTTGCCCAACATTGTAGAAAACCTATACTTCAGTAAAATGAAAAAGCAAACCAAAACAATTAAGTTATCCATTGCCCAGAGTGGCAGGTGGCCTTTGTCGGGGGCTCACATACCTAGATAGTCCTTCTCCCTTCCATCCCCCTCAAGCTCAAGGTTACGAAAGTTGCACTTTTTTCACCTCTAAATTATTTTTTATTCGGACATGTACAAAAACAATGCATGGTTTCAAAAGCTTCTTTAATGATACAGAAATGTATACAATAAAAAATAATATTGTTCATGTTTGATTAGAACTTCCTGGTGACTTAACAGTGAACACTTGTAAACTAACCAGAAGGTTTGGAATCGGTTCATTCATTCTCCAAGTTTTTGCTTTCCTCTTCTGAGGGAGGGTGGCTGTTCTTGCAGCGAGCCTATTGTCATATTTGGGGTCAGTGTGTAGCAACCAGGAGGCCATCAGGGATTTCATTGTGAATAGTTGCAGTCAGATGGTGGGATTCAGAGCCAAGGTGTACCAAGTTGAGGCTCATTAGTAAAGAGCATGAATGCAAGCAGGTATTTCAGAAAATGGTATGATTGTTTTCATCCCTGTTCCCCGCCCCAGGGCAGGTGGCAAGAGACAGTGCCTCTAATAAGGGGGCCAGGGGGAGGGCACTTAGGTTCAGGAAATTAGTAAGCTAGGCTGCAGGGTGTGTTCCTGGTGAACACTTTTCTAAGATGGTGTTTGCATGTGAGAGAAGAGGGTGTCCGTCTGCCCTGCTCAGCCAAGTGCGGTCTGAGATGGAGGTTGATCGTGGACACATGCGGGAGCCGTAGGGCTCCGACTCTCAAACAGGCGGGACCTTTCACTGGAGGCAGGAAGCTGCGGGAATCAGAGAAGAAATCCGATTTCAGAGGAGGGTGTCTGGCTAGACCTGGCAGATTGTGGGTGGGAGGATCGCGTGGACAGGTTGGAAGGAGAAACCTCTGCCAGCAGCTTAGCCTAAGACCTGTCAGCTCGCCTTCAGATCCCCATCCTCCCCAATAACAGTGTCCTCAGCTGAGTAATCCACTGTGCTGTCTTCTGTTCCTAGGTGGTGTCGTTTGTGAAGAAGAACGTTCTAGTGACTGGTGGCTTTTTCGGAGGCTTTCTGCTGGGCATGGCGTCCTAGAGGGGATGACTTCACCACCATTAGTCCTAGCTTTGCCAACCAGCAGCCTCTCCCCACCACCCTAGGACAGCAAACTCCTCCTCTTCCTCCTCCCTGCCATGGCGTATCTGAGTGGCTTTGTAGGCATCTGGTGGTTCAAGTTGGGAACGGCCCCACTGTGAGCTTGACGGCAATGGAAGAGACCATAGATGTTAGCGCTTATCTAGCACACTCCCCCGGGACTAATCTGTAGGTCAGCAAGTATATTCCTTTCTCGCATAAGATACTTACCAGAACATAGGACAAGATGACACGCCGAGTGGATCTTCAAAGGTTGCCCCACACTTGATTTGGAAAAGACATTGCAAGCGTATAACATACCTCGTTAAGTTTTGCATGGAAAGGAACTGAATACACTGGCCTTTAAGCATGAAAGATTTTGCAATTGTGGTGTCTACTTTCTCTTTTAGTAGATTTGAGATTACAGAAAGAGAACTACTCTTAGTGCGTGACAGTTGAAAAATCCGAATATGGAATGAACTTGTCCTAAAGTGACATACGATGAGCTGAAGCTGTGTTTGGTGGGAAGGCCTTTGGGGAAACCAAGCAGTCGATAACATTTAGGATGGTCAGACTTAGTGAATCATTTAAAGGCATTCAGATATTATCTAGGAATGTTTTCCACCACACAGGGTAATGCATCTCATGGCTGTTTCCAAAGGGTTTATTGATGGTAAAATAAGTGACTTTAGGTGTAAGAGGGAAGAAGCTCTTGGGTTTTTATTTAATAGAAAGGGTTTGAAGCTGTTTGAAGCTTTGAAATGTGAACTTTTCTTTGTCCGGTCAAAACGTCAGGGGTAGCCTGTAGCTCCTCTGTGTCAATTCTGTTTCTTTATCCAGAGTTTTAAAATGGTGGCATTTCCAAAAAAAATAAAATGGTGGCATTTCCAAGCATTAAAAGTTTAGAACAGTAGCATCAAAGGTATCTACTGTCTCATGATGACCCCAACTCTTTGAATTTATCTTTAGAATTCAAGTTTATACACACACCCATCCTTAGAAACAAGACATTTTTCTGTAATGACCTTTTACCATGTCTGGAATATCCAGTGCAGAAAGGCAAGGCTGTGTCTTCATCATTGTATACATGGAGTCAAGCACTTAGTAGATACTCAGTCTGTTGAATATATGAGTAATGAGGTCATAGAAAAGTATGTGGAAAATGGAGTGATCAGCAGGATTTTTGAGACTTGATGAATTCTGAGAATGCTGAAAACTCAGAATTAATTCTTAAACTTGCAGGTGATCCCTTGCAAAATGTATGTTTTCAATGCCTTCCTTTTAAAATGTTTGCCTTTTAACTTGAATTTGGAAATTGTAGCTACTAGCGGATGTGTGGAATTTTTTAGAATTCATCCGTTTGCATTTTTCTCCTTATTGTAATATTTTAAGGCAACATTAAGTAGTTTTGCTTGTAACATGTGGATTATATACAAATCATAATGGTATGAGCTACATTGTCCTATATTTTTGTATAAACTCAAAATTTTTTCACTTTTTCTTATGCTCAGACATATGTAAACATACAGATGTTCAAATATATATGAAAGTACAGTGACCCCCATGGGCCCACCACCCACCTATAATGATCATCAAAATATAGTTTGTTTTATCAGTGGCTTTGAAACAAATACCAGATGTGTCCCTTTATTATATTTTGGTATGTGTCTTAAACGGTAAGAACTCTTAAAAATCATAAATACATAGATCCACTATTAGACTCATGTGACCCCACCCACGCCAATGGAATACTGGGGCTGCAAAAGCTAACTGAAGTGTCCTGTGCCCCTCCGGGTTGCAGGTTGGGGTGGGTGGCCTGTCTCTGGTTTCCCTGTCGTCCCTGGTACGGTTGAGGTCAGTATTATAGGTTGCTTTCATCATAGTACAGTGAGAATGGCCTGGCCTTCTGCCTACTGTGTGGGGCTACCACTGGTAGCCATGCCAAGTGGGTGCTGATGTTGGAGAGTGGCAGGGCTCTGGTGCACAGTGCTGGTGGGACTTAGTGGAGTCCCCCCAGGCCTTTAGGGGTGCCTCTAAATGGATGCTTTTGAACTGTGGTGTTGGAGAAGACTCTTGAGAGTCCATTGGACTGTAAGGAGATCCAACCAGTCCATCCTAAAGGACATCAGTCCTGAATACTTATTGGAAGGACTGAGTCTGAAGGTGAAACTCCAGTACTTTGGCCACCTGATGCGAAGAGCTGACTAATTGGCAAAGACCCTGATGCTGAGAAACATGGAAGGTGGGAGGAGAAGGGGACGACAGAGGATAAGATGGTGGAATGGCATCACTGACTTGATGGACATGAGCTTGAGCAAGCTCTGGGAGTTGGTGATGGACAGGGAGGCCTGGTGTGCTGCGGTCCATGGAGTCTCAAAGAGTCAGACACGACTGAGCGACTGAACTGAGTTGAACTAAATGGAGGCCTTGTTGCCAGCAGCTTGGTTTCAGACGGTGAAGTGAGGGCGGTTTTCCCCCAGAGCAGCTTGCTGCCCCTTCCTGCGAAACATGCCAGGACTAGGCAGCTGCACCCATTGATTCTGTGTTTGCCCGTGACTGGCAAGGCCTGTTTAAGGAGGCATGTGTTTTCCTCCAGGGCCCAGAATCCAGTACTGTGCTGGGCCTCCTTTTTAGTGATGGGGGCTGAAGAGACTGCAGCTTCTCTTGAAGCCTTTCCAGTCGTCCCTTTGACCGGGTTTGGGCGTCTGCTCCCCATTGCTCAGAGCTTCCCTCCCTCTGTCCTGGCCTGTGCCACCTCTGACAGCTGGTGGCTTTTCTCCCTTTTCACTCCTCACCCCTGAGCCCCCTTGTGCACCTGCTGTTCCCTGCCACTCTCGGGGTACCCTGGGACCAGCTCAGATGAGCTGTTCACAGAGGAGGGGAAGAGGGGTCCAGGGTTCACTTTCTGGCTACTGTCTGCTCAGGGCTGACAGATAAGACTCCTGTGTCTTCAGTCTTGCTAAGGCTCTGTATCCTCATGGCCGGCATGGCTGAAATTGGAGCAACCTGACTGTGATGCATATCACTGTGATTATTATAACATGCAGATAAGGCCCCTCCCACCGCCTGTCTGGGTCACGTGTCTGCTCCCACATCCCGACACTTGGCCTCAGGGACATTCATCAATAGGACGGGGTGGGGTATTCACTCTCACGTGTGGCCTGTCACCTGGGTAAGAGCCCCGCCTAATGGACCTGCCAGGACCCAGGACATGATGAATGACTTCCATAATTCTAGCTTACATGGTTTTGAAAACGCTTAACTATTGTCAAAGTGTCCCCTCCATCATTTTCCTGGTTTTAAGACTGGGCTCTTACTTTGAACATCTACATTTTTGTAGTTTGGGAAATGCCATGCATTGGATTTTAAAAATTGTCTTAGGGATAGATTGGCAAGATCTGAGTATCATTGGTATTCCATGATGATCTCAGTTTCTTCTCTGAGGGAAACTTTCTTAAAGCCAGTTGTGGACCCTGCAGACAAAATTCGAGTCCTCCCCTTTCTGGGGAGGTCTCCACCAAGTTACCAGCTTCATTTCTTTGTCATGGTTCCAAGTCTGGGGCTTGCTTGATCACGTATGCAATAGTAGTGTGATCTCTTGGAGACATGGGCAGAAAACCAAATCATACAGTGTGGCGTATGTCTGTGATGTTTGATACTTCTTAAGCATCTTACTGTGAAAGTGCTGCACTCAGTATGCTAGCAAATTTGGAAATCTCAGCAGTAGCCACAGGACTGGAAAAGGTCAGTTCTCATTCTAATCCCAAAGAAAGGCAATGCCAAAGAATGCTCAAACTACTGCACAATTGCATTCATCTCACACTCATCTCACATGGTAGTAAAGTAATGCTCAAAATTCTCCAAGCCAGGCTTCAGCAATACATGAATTGTGAACTTCCAGATGTTCAAGCTGGTTTTAGAAAAGGCAAAGGAACCAGAGATCAAATTGCCAACATCCGCTGGATCATCAAAAAAGCAAGAGAGTTCTGGAAAAACATCTATTTATGCTTTATTGACTATGCCAAAGCCTTTGACTGTGGATCACAATAAACTGTGGAAAATTCTGAAAGAGATGGGAATACTAGACCACCTAACCTGCCTCTTGAGAAACATGTATGCAGGTCAGGAAGCAACAGTTAGAACTGGACATGGAACAGACTGGTTCCAAATAGGAAAAGGAGTACATCAAGGCTGGATATTGTCACCCTGCTTATTTAACTTATATGCAGAGTACATCATGAGAAACACTGGGCTGGAGGAAGCACAAGCTAGAATCAAGATTGCCGGGAGAAATATCAATAACCTCAGATATGCAAATGACACCACCCTTATGGCAGAAAGTGAAGAAGAACTAAAGAGCCTCTTGATTGAAAGAGGAGAGTGAAAAAGTTGGCTTAAAGCTTAACATTCAGAAAACTAAGATCATGGGATCTAGTCCCATCACTTCATGGGAAATAGATGGGGAAACAGTGGCTGACTTTATTTTTCTGGGCTCCAAAATCACTGCAGATGGTGATTGCAGCCATTAAATTAAAAGATGCTTACTCCTTGGAAGGAAAGTTATGACCAACCTAGACAGCATATTAAAAAGCAGAGACATTACTTTGCCAACAAAGGTCTGTCTAGTCAAGGCTGTGGTTTTTCCAGTGGTCATGTATGGATGTGAGAGTTGGACTATAAAGAAAGCTGAGTACTGAAGAATTGATGCTTTTGAACTGTGGTATAGGAGAAAACTCTTGAGAGTCCCTTGGACTGCAAGGAGATCCAACCAGTCCATCCTAAATGAGATCAATCCTGGATGTTCATTGGTAGGACTGATTTTGAAGCTGAAACTCCAATACTTTGGCCACCTGATGTGAATGAAGAGCTGACTCATTTGAAAAGACACTGATGCTGGGAAAGATTGAGGGCAGGAAGAGAAGGGGACGACAGAGGATAAGATGGCTGGATGGCATCACTGACTCGATGGACATGAGTTTGCGTAAACTTCAGGAGTTGGTGATGGACAGGGAGGCCTGGTATGCTGCGATTCCTGGGGTCGCAAAGAGTCGGACATGACTGAGCGACTGAACTGAACTGAAATGTAGTTGTAAAATGTTTCATTAAATTGTTTTACTATTAACAGAAGACATTGAAATGATTTTATGAGAATGTAGCCCTGTTTTCCTGGTCTCTTAAGGCAGCATTTCTCCAAAGGAGTATGTTCCCCTCCTTTGAGAGATGCTATCTGCAAAATGGGGTTTGCTGGTAGAGTTGGCAAGTATTACATATAATAGTCCTTTCCAGGGAATCATACTTCACATGAACTTATGAAAAGCTTTAGCCTTGCAGGAAAGAAACCTGTTGATTTTTGTGGAACCTGGTATTCCCTGAATTTAGCTTACCAGGCAATCGTTTTTTTCTCCATTACAGCAATTCTTAGAAAAGCTGATTTAAAGAACACTTGGTCTCAAACAATAGTGATATTTGAATATCAGGGACTATCTGAGTTTGTTCACAGCAGTGTAGACTCTAGTGTACTAAAAGAGGGGAGGAAGGATCATCCCTGTTCTGGCTTGAAATCCTAACCCCTTAATACCCAAGGTGATGGCATTTGGAGGTGGGGCCTTTGGAGGTAATTAAGTCATGAGTGCAAGGCCCTCATGAGTGGAATTAGTGATCGTATAAAATAGACTCCAGAGAGTTCCCTTGTCCCTTCACATGAGGATATGGTGAGAAGGCTGCCGTCTATGAATCAGGCAGAGGGCCATCACCAGACACTGAATCTCAGCACCTTTATCTTGTATTTTCTGCCTCCAGAACTTTGAGAAATAAATGTATGTTGTTTAAGCCACCCAGTCTATGGTCTTTTGTTACAGCAGCCTGAATGGACTAAGCTTTTGCTTAAAAAGTCATTGTTTTCCTTTTGCGGGGGGGATGGTAGAGGGATGATGTTTCTAGGACCTGAGGAAAGCAAATGGCCTGTTCAATACTGCTCCCCCCTCAACCACTGCATGAAGTTAATTGTCAACAGGCTTCCTTCAATAGCCTTATGTTAAAACCATCAGTATCCACTGGAATATGTTTTGATTATAAGGCCATACAGTGTAGGTAAACCACTTAAGACTTCTAGTTCTGTCTGCCTGGTTTCCAATGAACTGTTCCCTCCAGTTCTCTCATAAGAGTCACTGAACAAATTTGAAGTGGCTTCTTCTGACTAGGCACTTACAATGGGGGAACACAGAAGTGGAAAGAGGTGTTCTGATTGGCATCTGGAAGGATACATGGCTCAATTATTGGCCATGGAGTCACACAGGTGACAGGCTCAATCCCACAAAACTGCACCCACTTGTTCAGATGCCTATTCCAAACCCTGGTTGTCACCCTCTGCTTCTGATCAACTAGCTGCACATCTGAGGTTCCCAACAATACCTCCTTGGGTTCAACAAATTTATAGAGCAGCTCACAGAGCTTGGGGGACATTTCACTTCAGTGCTTACCAGTTTATTATAAAGGATATAGATGGACAAGCAGCCAGGTGAAGAGGTACCAGGGTGAGGTCCGAGCCAGCTCTGACACACAAGAGCTTCTGTCCCCACAGAACTGCAGTGTGTTCCCTCCTGGCATGTGGATGCATTCTGGTTCAACAAGGAAGCTCTCTGAACCCCATCCTTTTGAGTTTTTAAGGAGGCTTCATTACACAGTGTTAAAAAACACATGGACTTCCCTGGTGGTCCAGGATAGGAATCTACCTGCCAATGTAGGGGACACAGGTTTGATGCCTGGTCCAGGAATATTCGACATGCTGCAGAGCAACAAAGCCCATGGTCCTTAACTACTGAGCCTGCACTCTGGAGCCCAAGAGCTGCAACTATGGAGCCTGCATACTACAACTGCTGAAACCCATGTGACTAGAGCCAGTGCTCTTCAGCAAGAGAAGCCACAGCAATGAGAATCCCGTGTACCACAATGAAAAGTAGCCCCTGCTCTCAGCAACTAGAAAAAGTCCATGTGCAGTAATGAAGATTCAGCACAACTAATAATAAATACATAAATTATTTACAAGCTCTTATATATACCCAATATCAGTCAGTTTAGTCGCTCAGTTGTGTCTGACTTTGTCAACCCATGGACTGCAGCATGCCAGGCTTCCCTGTCCATCACCAGCTCCCGGAGCTTGCTCATCCTTATGTCCATTGAGTTGGTGATGCCATCCAACCATCTCATCCTCTGTCGTCCCCTTCTCCTGCCTTCAATGTTTTCCAGCATCAGGGTCTTTTCCAATGAGTCAGTTCTTTGCATCAGGTGGTCAAAGTGTTGGAACTTCAGTTTCAGCATCAGTCTTTGCAATGAATATTTAGGAATGATTTCCTTTAGGAAAAGAAAAGCTATGACCAACCTAAATAACATATTAAAAAGCAGATACATTACTTTGCCAACAAAGGTCAGTCTAGTCAAAGTGACTAAACTGACTGATATTGGGTATATATAGGAGTTTTAAAATAATTTATGTATTTATTTTTAGTTGTGCTGAGTCTTCATTACTGCACATGGGCTTTCTCTAATTGCTGTGAGCAGGGGCTGCTCTTCATTATGGTGCACAGGCTTCTCATTGCTATGATAGTAGGAGACTTTAACACCCCACTCACATCAATGGGCACATCTTTGAGACAGAAAATCAATAAGGCAACAGAGATTCCTAAATGATAACAACAGAACAGTCACACTCAATTTATATTTTCAGGACATTACATCCAAAAAAACCCAGAATACACATTCTTCTCAAGTGCACATGGAACATTCTCTAGGACTGACCAAAAACTAGGGCACAAAACAAGCCTCAATAAATTTAAGAGATAGAAATTATCTTTTCTAACGACAATGGCATGAAACTAGAAATCAACCACAGAAAAGGAAATGAGTAAAAAATGACTACATGGAGGCTAAACAACATGATACTAAAAAACCAATGGATCAACAATGAAATCAAAGAAGAAATTAAAAATTCCTCGAGGCAAATAACCATGAAAACATAGCCATACAAAATCTATGGGATATAGCAAAAGCATTCTTACAGGGAAGTTCATAGTAGTACAGGTCTTCTTTAAAAACAAGAAAAATCTCAAACAACAGAACTCACCACCTAAAAGACTTAGAAAAAGAAAAAACAAAATCTAAAGTCAGCATAAGGAAGGAGATAATAAAGATCAGAGAGGAAATAAAGATTTCAAAATTTAAAAAGTCAATAAAACCAAGAATTGGTTCTTTGAAAGGGTATAGAAAATTGACAAACCTCTGACCAAGCTCATCAAGAAGAGAGAAAATAAATAGACAAAATAAGAAATGAAAGAGGAAAAACTATATAACTCATACTGCTGCTGCTGCTGCTTAGTCGCTTCAGTCGTGTCCGACTCTGTGCAACCCCATAGACGGTAGCCCACCAGGCTCTCCCGTCCCTGGGATTCTCCAGGCAAGAACACTGGAGTGAGTTGCCATTTCCTTCTCCAATGCAGGAAAGTGAAAAGTGAAAGTGAAGTCGCTCAGTCATGTCTGACTCTTCGAGACCCCATGGACTGTAGCCCTTCAGGATCCTTCATCCATGGGATTTTCCAGGCAAGAGTACTGGAGTGGGGTGCCATTGCCTTCTCCAGATAAACCCTGCTACTGCTGCTGCTGCTAAGTTGCTTCAGTCGTGTCCGACTCTGTGCGACCCCATAGATGGCAGCCCACCAGGCTCCTCCGTCCCTGGGATTCTCCAGGCAAGAACACTGGAGTGGGTTGCCATTTCCTTCTCCAATGCAGGAAAGTGAAAAGTGAAAGTGAAGTCTCTCAGTCATGTCAGACTCTTAGCGACCCCATGGACTGTAGCCCACCAGGCTCCTCCATCCATGGGATTTTCCAGGCAAGAGTACTGGAGTGGGGTGCCATTACCTTCTCTGATAACTCATACTGCAGAAATACAAAAAAAAAAAAAAAAAACCCATAAGAAAATACTATGAGCAATTATATGCCAATGAATTTGACAACCTAGATGAAATGGACAATTTTTTAGAAACATACAGCCCACCAAAACTGAATCAAGAAGAAATAGAAAAAAAGACAACTTGAAAAGACCAATCATCAGAAATGAAATAGAATCTATAATAAAAACAAATCCAAAACACTCCCTACAAACAAAAGTTCAGGACCAGATGGCTTCATAGGTGAGTTCTACCAAATATGCAAAGAAGCTCTTATACTGATCCTTCTCAAAGTTTTCCAAAAGATAAGAGGATGGAACCCTTCCAAAATCATTTTATGAAGCCACCATCACCTGATACTGAAACGAGACAAAGACACTACCAAAAAAGAAACAGTCAGTCCAATATCTTTGATGAATATAGATGCAAAAATTCTCAATGAAGTATTAGCTAACTGAATCCAGCAACACAAAAAGAAATATCATACACCATGACCAAGTTGGATTCATCCCAGGGTCACAAAGATGGTTCAGTATGCACAAATCAGTGTGATATAACACGTCAACAAAGGACAAAAACCACATGATCATCTCAATAGATGCAGAAAAAAATGAAATAAAATTCAACATCCATTTATGATTAAAACTCTTACCAATGTGGGTATAGAGGGAACATACCTCAACATAATAAAAGCTATTTGTGACAAACCCACAGCTAATCTAATACTCAGTGGTGAAAAGCTGAAAGCCTTCCCACTAAAATTTGAAACAAGACAAGGAAACCCTCTTACTTCTCTTAACATTATATTTGAATTCCTAGCCACAGCAATCAGATAAGAGAAAGAAAAAGTATTCAAATTGGTAGGGAAATGGGTAAAACTGCCATTGTATACAGGTGACATGATATATATATATGCAGAAAACCCTAAAGACTCCACACAAAAACTACTAGAACTGATCAACAAATTCAGCAAGGTAGCAGGATTTGGGGAGAAGGCAATGGCACCCCACTCCAGTACTCTTGCCTGGAAAATCCCATGGGCAGAGGAGCCTGGTAGGCTGCAGTCCATGGGGTCACACAGAGTCAGACACGACTGAGTGACTTCACTTTCACTTTTCACTTTCATGCATTGGAGAAGGAAATGGCAGCCCACTCCAGTGTTCTTGCCTGGAGAATCCCAGCGACGGGGGAGCCTGGTGGGCTGCCGTCTATGGGGTCACACAGAGTCGGACACGACTGAAGCGACTTAGCAGCAGCAGCAGGATTTAAGATTAACATACAGAAATCAGTTGCAGGGAGTGGAGGAGGGAGCGGGGTGGGGCGGGTTGCGGGGGAGAAATTGTTTGCATTTCTTTACACTAACAATGAAATATCAGAAAGGGAAGGTAAACAATCTGTTTTAAAATTACATTTAAAAAATACTTAGGAATAAACCTGACCAAGTAGGTGAAAGATATATGCTGAGAACTAAAAGAACATTCTTTTAGTTCCACTTCCCTGGTGGCTCAGTGATAAAGAATTCCCCTGCAATGCAGGAGCCATAGGAGACGTGGGTTCGATCCCTGGGTCCAGAAGGTCCCCTGGAGGAGGGCGTGGCAACCAACTCGAGTACTCTTGCCTGGAGAATCCCATGGACAGAAGAGCCTGGTGGGCTACAGTTCATAGGGTCACAAAGAGTTGGACACAACTGAAGTAACTTAGCACAAAAAAATATTAACAGAGGAAATTGAAGATGATTCAAGGAAATAGAAAGATATCCCATGCTCTTGGATTGAAAGAATTAATATTGTTAAAATGGCCATACTACCCAAAGGAATCTACAGATTTAATGTGATCACTATCAAACAAATTACCCATTATATTTTTCACAAAACTAGAACAAATAATCTTAAAATTCATTTGGAACCATAAAAGACCCAGAATTACCAAAGCAATCCTAAACAAACAAACAAAAAAAACCAAGCAGGAGGCATAGCCCTCCCAAACTTGAGACAGTATTACAAAGCTACAGTAGTCAAAATAGCATGATATTGACACAAAAACAGACATATAGATCAATGGAACAGAATAGAGAGCCCATAAAAAAACCTATACACCTGTGGTCAATCGTGTAAAATGTGTACTCAGTCACTTAGTCGTGTCTGACTCTTTGTGACCCCATGGACTACACAGCCTGCCAGGCTCCTCTGTCCATGGGATTCTCCAGGCAAGCATACTGGAGTAGGTTGCCATTTCCTTCTCCAGCAGATCTTCCCAACCCAGGGATCAAACCCAGGTCTCCTGTGTCTCTTGCATTGGCAGGTGGATTCTTTACCACTCAGCCACCTGAGAAGCCCTAATGGTCAATTAATCTTCAACAAAGGAGGTAAGAATACACAATGTGGAAAAGACAGTTTCTTCAGGAAGTGGTGCTGGGAAAGCTGAACAGCCACATGTAAATCAATGAAGTTGGAACACATCCTCTCACCATATATAAAAATAAATTCAAAATGGCTTAATACTTAAACATAAAACATGACACCATAGAACTCCTAGAAGAGCTCATAGGCAAAACATTCTCTGACATTAATTATTTCAATGTTTTCTTAGGTCAGTCTCCCAAGGCAAAAGAAATAAAAGCAAAAATAAACAGTGGGACCTAATGAAACTTGTAAGGTTTTGCACAGCAAAGGAAACCACAAACAAAATGAAAACACAACTTACAGACTGGGAGAAAATATTTGAAAATGGTGCAACCAAACAAGGGCTTAATTTCCAGAATATACAAAGAGTTCATACAACTCAATAAGAAAAAAACCAATGTCCCAGTTGAAAAATGGGGAGAAGATCTAAATAGACATTTCTCCAAAGAAGACATACAGATGGGCAATAGGCACATGAAAACATGATAAGAAAAGATGATCAACATTGCTAATTATTAGAGAAATGCCAATCAAAACTACCATAAGGTACCACCTCACATCAGTCAGAGTGGCCATCATTAAAAAGCCTACAAATAACAGGGAATTCCCTGGCATCCCAGTGGTTAGGACTCCACACTTAAGGGAATGGGTTCAACCCCTGGTTGGGGAACTAAGATCCTGTAAGTCGTACAGTGTGGCAAAAAAAAAAAAAAAAGTCACAAATAACAAATGCTGGAGAGCGTGTGGAGAAAAGGGAGTGAGAGCCCTCCTATACTGTTGGTGGAATGAAAGTTGGTACAGCTGCTATGGAAAACAGTATGGAGGTTCCTCAAAAAACTAACAATAGAGCTACCATATGATCCAGCAACACTCTTGGGCATATATCCGAAAAATATGACAACTCTAATTTGAAAAGATACATGTACCCCTATGTTCATAGCAGCACTATTCATAATAGCCAAGACATGGAAACAATCTAAACATCCACTGAATGGATAAAGATGTGATACTTACGCAGTGGACTACTTACTACTCAGCAATAAAAAGAAATGGAATTTTGCCATTTGTAGCAACGTGGATGAACCTAGAGATTATCATACTAAGTGAAGAAAGTCAGGAAAAGACAAACACCATATGATATCACTTATATGTAGAATCTAAAATATGGCACAGAGGAACCTATCTGCAAAGCAGGAGACTCATGGACACAGAGAACAGACCTGAGGTTGCCAAGGGTGGGGGATGAGACTGGGAGTTTGGGACTCGGTAGATGCAAAACTATTATATTTATGATGGATAAACAACAAGGTCCTAATGTATAGCACAGGGAACTATATTCAGTATCCTGTGATAAACCATAAAGGAAAAGAATATGAAAAAATATATATATGTGTATATCTGAATCAGTTTGCTGTATCACAGAAATTAACACATTGTAAATCAACCATACTTCAATAAAAATTAAAGAAATAAGAAGGAGAAACTGAGACTAGCTTTGAAAACTCCTTGAGCAGACAAAACCAGTTTAGTCACACAAGCAAGGCTTAATTTAACTTTGGGAGACTAATCTGACCTAGGTCATTTCTTGCTTATGCTTCTGAAAATCGTAAGACAAAGCTGAACTGTTTTCCAAGGCTGATATGAGGTAACCACTGACCAATTCCCTACCGTTTAGGAAAATTCTAATAACATAAGCAGTCACTGCGAAGCAAAAACAGTCACTGCTGTCATGCTATGTAAACTATTTTATAACAGTACACCCCTGGGCCTCATCCCATGTTTTGGTTTAAGTGCTCTGTGTTTACAAACTGTCTTTTTGGTGTGTGTGCAAAAAACGTTCATTAATTACTATAGTGATAGTGAAGTTGCTCAGTCGTGTCCGACTCTTTGCGACCCCATGGACTGTAGCCTACCAGGCTCCTCTGTCCATGGGATTGTCCAGGAAATAGTCCTGGAGTGGATTGCCATTTCCTTCTCCAGGGGATCTCCCCAACCCAGGGATTGAACCCGGGTCTCCCACATTATAGACAGACGCTTTACCGTCTGAGCCACCAGGGATCATTAATTACTACTTTGATGATTAATTGACTTTGTTATTTTTCGGTGATTTTTTTTGGTAAATTATTTATTCATTTAAGTTGTGCTGGGTCTTCATTGTTGCATGGGCTTTTCTCTAGTTGCGGCAAGCAGGGGCTACTCTCTAGCTGCAGTGCATGAGTTTCTCATTGTGGTGGCTTCTCTCATGGGACACAGGCTCTAGGGCACTCAGGCTTCAGCAGTTGTGGTACATGGACTTAGTTGCTCCTCAGCATGTGGGATCTTCCTGAATCAGGGCTTGAATCTGCATCTCCTGCATTGGCAGGTGGATTCTTATCCACTGCGCCACCAGGGAAGTCTTTCTGTGATCTTTTAACAAGTCACCAAGATCACCATTGATTGTGACAAGTCACAATTGACCAAATCATTGGTCATTGGTGACTGAACTTAGTCTTATTCAGCCTCTCACCCATATTCCCTCCTCAGAGGTCAGGGTGGGGGTGGAAACTGAAAGTTACAACCCTCTAACATTGCAGCATGGTTCCCCTGGCAACCAGCCCCTATCCTAAAGTTATCTGCTGCTGCTGCTGCTAAGTCGCTTCAGTCGTGTCCAACTCTGTGTGACCCCATAGACGGCAGCCCACCAGGCTCCCCCATCCCTGGGATTCTCCAGGCAAGAATACTGGAGTGGGTTGCCATTTCCTTCTCCAACTGGTGTGCTCCAACTGCAGCACGCCAGGATTCCCTGGTGTGTGTCTTCCAGAGTTTGCTGAAACTCATGTTCATTGAGTTAGTGATGCCATCCAGCCATCTCATCCTCTGTTGCCCTCATCTCCTCCTGCCCTCAGTCTTTCCAATGAGTCAGCTCTTTGCATCAGATGGCCAAAGTATTGGAGCTTCAGCATCAGTCCTTCCAATGCATATTCAGGGTTGATTTCCTTTAGGATGGACTGATTTGATCTCTTTGCAGTCCAAGGAACTCTCAAGAGTCTTCTCCAGCACCACAGTATGAAAGCATCATCTTCAGTGCTCAGCCTTCTTTACGGTCCAACTCTCACATCTGTACATGATTACTGGAAAAACCATAGCTTTGACTATACGCAGCTTTGTTGGCAAAGTGACGTCCCTGCTTTTTGATACACTGTCTAGGTTTGTCATAGCTTTTCTTGCAAAGAGCAAGTGTCCTTTAATTTCATGGCTGCAGTACTGTCCTCAGTGACTTTGGAGCCCAAGAAAAGAAAATCTGTCACTGTTTCCACTTTTTCCCCATCTCTTTGCCATGAAATGTTGGGTCTGGATGCCATGATTTTAGTTTTTTGAATGTTGAGTTTTAAGCCAGCCTTTTCACTCTCCTCTTTCACCCTCATCAAGAGGCTCCTTAGTTTCTCTTTTCTTTCCATGATTGCACTTATCACTTAGGAAATTCTAAGAGTTTTAGGAGCACAGTGCAAAGAATGGAGATAAAGACCAAATATATATTTTGTTATAAAGAAAGCAGCTCTTTTGCCCTTTTCCTATTTGCCCATTTCTGGTTCCCCTGTAACCTTAAAAGAACCTGATCATAGGAATGAATCACCAGGCAATTTAAGCAAACTCCTGACTTATGTGTCCTGAATGCACGCCATGCCTCGCCTAACTTGTTGATTCTTTTCCTAGACAGAAGTAGGTAGGCCTCCACCCCCAGTAGCCCCCATAAGTAATCCTGCCAATAAGATAACATCTGAAGAGTCAGCTAGTCTGCACACAAAGGAGAAGGATGCAGAAGCCAACCTCCTGCTTAAATGATTCCCTGAGATTCTTCCCCCTTTTCCCTTTAAAAACTGTCATGGCTGATCAGAATCTTCAGAATTGGAGTGAGGACAAGAGTCTACCTCCTCCCCAGCTTGCCTGCTTTTCTACTGACACTTGACCCTCCATTATCACCTTTCAAACAAGCAGTCAAGTCTGCCTTTAGTAACAAGAAAGCAAAACATCACATATATCAAACCAAAAATGTTCACTGAAAAGATTTATTTTAGCAGCTGTTTTATCCCATTCTACACATTTGTTCAATATATTTATATTTGTTCTGCATAGATGGCATATTAACTTTTATAGTTGACTTTTTCATTGGATATTTGCTGCTACCTGGCCTGAAGAAAGAGTCAGGAGGATAAATAAAACCCGCATGGTGGAAACGTAGAGCAGCGTTTTGGTTCTCGGCAGAACTTTACTGTGGTGTGCACTTCAGTGTCTGCTTTTCTTCCTCTTCTTTCTCAAATCCTGAGCAGATGAGAGATCTTCCCTTGGGATATCGAGCACAACACTTACGCAGTTCTTCGATGACAGCCTGACACTTAGATTCCATGTAGTTGTTGGCTGAAAAACAGACAGGCAGACCCTAGTCATGATCTTATAGAACTCAGGCACAGGGACGTTGAGACCTGAACTTCCCAGTCCTTTTCACCTTAATGTGCCTACAGACATGGAAGAAAGAGGATGTAACCACATCCACTGAATTCTTTCTGATTTAGAGACCCATCGACAGCTTAATAAGGAAGAAAAGTATGATTTACAAAGTGCTCAGAAGATATTTTCACATCTAATTTCCTTTTCTTTAAGGCTGATTACTTATGTGCCTTTTTCTAGGGCAGTGGTTTCTAACCTCCTCTCTTTTTTTTAGGGAGGAGTCACTCATCCCTTGCACATTAGTTTGCACTCAGTTTAAGGTGGCTGCTGGATGTTCCCAAACAAACCTTTGCATTAGGGGTTGAGAAACTGCAGCTTCAGCCTTTTTAACAGCTGAGCTAAGAATAAATTTATTTGGGGGGTTCCCAGGTGGCACTAGTGGTAAAGAACCCACCAGCCAATGCAGTAGACATGAGAGATGCAGGTTCGATCCCTGGGTTGGGAAGATCCCCTGGGGAAGGGCATGGCAACCCACTCTAGTATTCTTGCCTGGAGAATCCCATGGACAGAGGAGCCTGGTGGGCTATAGTCCAATGGGTTGCACAGAGTCAGACATGACTGAAACGACTTCCCATGCATGAGCTAAGAATGGTTTTTATAGAAGGTTGTAAACACACACCCACACTCACCCACACCCACAGCCACATACACCTACCCAAAGACCTCCTGACCTCCAAAGCCTAAAATGTTTCCTGTTAGGTCCTTTATATAAAACATTTGCCCCAAAGATAGACCCTAAGTCTAGGAGGACTTTATCTAAAGGTTCTAGGTAAGCTGTAGTCGATTTGAGTTCCCTATTACCAAAATAGGATGCATGGGAGTTAGTCTGGGATAGGAAAGACAATTCTGATTAGCAAGAGTACGGTTGGGTGGCTAAGTCCAGGTTTGGACCCAGACCAAAGGAGTTCCAATCATCACTGTGCCCCTTACTAGTTCTGTGACCCTGGACAAGTTACAAAGCTTATATCCATCTCACGGGTGAAAGGATTAAGTCAATGTTATTTAAAGCCCTTTCAGTTGCGATTGTCATACACTGAGTATTTAGTGGTCTCTATTTCAGTCCTTCCGGCTCTCACTGTAGCAAGGGGGTGTAACCAGCTCTAACTTGATGTGTGTTCTCCTTTAGCCATATGATGCTAATTTAAATCAGGAAAGAATCAGAATCACCTAAGAATTTATCTGGGAGAAGAAATTGTGAAGAGCATTCTTTGCAGGCAGGTGGTGGATGACCTGGGCCCATGGTAGTGAAAGCATGGAGTCCTAACCACTGGACTGCCAGGGAATTCCCCGTCCTTTTTCATCAATTTGGAGAAGGGAAAGAAAAGGATGAATAAAATGGCATTCTTATTTTCCATTAACATTTCAGATTAAAAGATTTAAAAAATATTGCTTGCATCATAAATGGAAAAGTCCAAGAATCAAAGTTAAAGGTCAATGGAAATACACAAACAAGGGTTTTCTTTGGTGGTGAGTCTTTGGGTGAATTCTGAACATTTTCTCTTCTTTCATTTTTATGTTTTTGTGGGCATCCATGTCTATTACTTTAATAATGGGAAAAAAATGATCAAAAAAATCAGTTTTCAAATTCAGATAGCCTTGTAGCTTTCTGCTAGTAATCATTGGCTGATTTAAAAAAACTAAAATTCTCTAGTATTTGGTCCAACAAAATGGACAAATCATATCAAATATGCTTTAGCTGAAATTAACTTTTGCCTTTAAGAGTTAGTTGCTGAATCCCAATTGTATTTTCACCCCCACACCTTCTAACTTGACTGCTCTTAAAAAGTGAGTTGTCGGCCACCAAAGTGAGTTGGTAAAGTATGACCAACCCATTTAGAACTGCTGCTGCTGCTGCTAAGTCGCTTCAGTCGTGTCCGACTCTGCACGACCCCATAGACGGCAGCCCACCAGGGTCCCCAGTCCCTGGGATTCTCCAGGCAAGAATACTGGAGTGGGTTGCCATTTCCTTCTCCAATGCATGAAAGTGAAAATGAAAGTGAAGTTGCTCAGTCGTGTCCGACTCTGTGCGACCCCATGGACTGCAGCCCACCAGGCTCCTCCGTCCATGGGATTTTCCAGGCAAGAGTACTGGAGTGGGTTGCCATTGCCTTCTCCACATTTAAAACTAGTCTTTTTAAAAAAGGACTTTGCTCATCTTAGTGATTCTCAACTCTGGCTGTGTATTAAAATCACCTGGTTAATGATTTCGATTGAGTCCTACCCAGACCCCAGCTGCAGAGAGTGTGATTTAATTGTTCTAGGCAAGTTTTTGAAGTTCTCCAGGTGATTCTAAATGTACAACCAGGATTTGTTAACCCTAAGCTTAGGTCACATTACTTATTTTCTGCCATCTTTGCTTTATTTTCTGCCATCTTTGGTGATATAATGAGGAAAAGAGGATAAATTAATTACAGAAATATTATATTCTGAGTGGAGTTAGTATTGTCTGATGATAAAAAGAACACTTGGTTTCTTGTTAGTTCACAGATAAAGTGGAAACATAGAAAAAGCATTTAACGTACTACCTTGTAAACATTTCTGTATTTCACAGGCTTGTTTCTGGCACGGATCCTTCTGCGGCATATCCAGAAAACTAAAATAAGAAAAATGATTTTTATTTTGTTTTTTATACATAAAGACTTTAAAGCCCCTCTAGATGGAATTTTCTTCTGAGACAAGCAGTATGCTCTTACAATTGCTGGAAAACAATTACACTACAACGTTCTTCCCGTTCAGAGGATGAATATGCTGTATTTGTGTAATATTCCATTTGGTTTGGAAGATATAAATAGCTTGGAAAAAAAACCCTTGAATTCAACTCATCTTGACCACTGTAAACCAACATTGGGCTAGAGAAGCCAAAGCTGCAACCTGACGGCTCTATGACTTACAGAACCACCTTTATAAATGATTTAACTCCTTGAGCCTTTTCCTTATTATTGATGTGCAAAATAGGGATCATACCTACCTGAAAGCACTGATGGAAGGATTAAATGTCATAAAGGCAATAAACTGCATAGAAGGCAGTAAGGACTGAACACATGATAGCTATTATTCCCAAGATTTTTTAACAAGTAAAACCTTACTTTTAACGTACATAAAGTGCTATGAGTATTTTAACTCAGGAAATGTCTTTATCAGGTAGTGAATCAGCAATATTCGGTGCTATTACTACTTCCTGAGAACGGTGCTAGGTAAGCAGTTAAAATTTTTCGTGGAGTTCTTACAGAAACCAACTTCAGATATTTGAAACCAGAGAATAAACTTAAATGCCCCTGATTCTGATCAGCAATTTCTAATAATGTGAAGACACCATGTCAGAAAGGAAAAAGGCCCAGGAGCCTTGGTAGCTATTTCATGAATGCAAATAATCTTTTTCTCTTTTTTTCCCCTCAGAGCCCCCTAACTTCTCAGTAGATCTGAGTTAGGTCAGTACTGGGATGGGAAACACTGGCGCAAAACCTAGGATATTTACAGGATGGGAGAAGGAAAGGCAGGTGAATTGCTGCAGGGCAAATTAGCGACAAAGAGATGCTGATGCTGCTAGCAGTTGCTCTCTTCTCTCTAAATCAGTACCAAGTCCTTGGTGATCGGGGCATCTGTTCTGTAGCAGGTGCTGACTTTTGTGGGATTCATCAGATCCCAGGTCCAGCGGATGATGTCCATTAACGGGTCTATGGCAATTTCCAAAGGAGTCAATGGCAAGTTACGTATCCTAACTACATGCTTGTGTTGGCTTGCTTTCTACCTGCATAACCCTTCCTCTGCAGTTCCACTTTCCATGTTCTTCATGGCCCTTTCTAAACTTCTGTGTTCTTGAGCAGTTTTTCACCCCACGCCCCCCCACCCCAGGCCCACAGGTGGGTGCACTGCAGTGGTGAATGTCGTGATTGTCATTTACTGAACAGAACAGTGGAGCATCTCTTCCTAGAATCCCAGCACCTGGTGGGGGGGAGGGGTGGAAAAGAAAAGATCATTAACATCACCATGATCAGAGCGAAAAAGCAGCAGCAGGGTAGGGACAGGGAGAGAGAGAAAATACGTACCCGGTTAATCATCAGGCAAAAGCTTAAGCAACAGTTCCTCTACGCCCCTGACCTGCCAGAAAAAGAAAAGTTTATAGAGTACTCTGTCATAAGAGGCCCAGGACAATGAAAAAAAAAAAAATGATTAAGCAACAGGCCTACCATTAAATGATGCTGGATTTGCCACAAGCGAGAGTTGTTGTCCATGTAGCGCTCCTCGGGGTAGAGTTGCCACATGAGAGGTAGCTGGGAGGTGAGAAGGTGACTTGGCCTGGCTGCATCACCTAAAGGAACCTGAACTTGCTGAACTCGGGCCCTTAGGAAGCTCGTCTCCTGGTGGAGAGAAGCGATCACACAGAAAACCAGAGACTTCAGGATGGTGCAACGGATGTACTTGAAAGCAAAAAATCGATCAAGAAATCCGCAAAGGAGAAACAATTACCTCTTCCAGGACGGCCACCCACGTGCGCTGGTACTCGTCGCGGTAGACACCCTCTTGGTGAACCCAGAGGCGATCGGGTGGGGCCCCCACATCCTGTCCTGCCATCCTGGGCTTTGGGGTCCAATGCTAGCCCTGCTTTTCTCCACCTAAGCCTGCAGCACCCGTGCACAGGACACAGGTGTGACTTTGGGCCTTGGATTGAACACACCCATGAGCCAGGGGACCTGGTACTAGCAACCACCAACTAGAAGCCAACCTCTTTGACGCTTACTTGCGCCGTCTACACTGAACCCGGGGCATCTGAAGCTCGTGGCCGGTTTGAAACTTGGGGCAGAACCTCGGGTGAGGCTGCTGACGGCGAAGCACTCGAGAACTCAGGGAGGGAAGGGGTTCTGGGGGCATGTAGGAACAGCGCTATGGGAAGCCAGGGGTTGGGGGGGGTGGTCTCGCAGTCTTTGCATTCCGCAAACAGCATCGGACAAAATGTAGTGAGCCATGGAGTATGCACAGCAGTGCACAGAAGGACACACTTATTGGGGCAGGAAAGCAGTAGAACAGATGCATGCATGCCATCTGTCCCCAAGTAAAAGCCCTTTCCAAGCAGTTTCCATCTTAAAAGGTAAGACTGTGCAGGTCAAATCATGTAATCATGTGTGTGGCTTTCTAAATGGCAATCAGAATTTTGTTTTAAAAGGCAAACGACCTGTTAAGCAGTTTTCTTAGAAAGCTTACTTGGCATTACCTTTTGGCATTTCCAAAAGGCAGTTTTCTTTTTAGTGAAAATATATAAGGTCATATCATGGAATGTTTCAGTTCCAAGACAGTCTGGGATTGTGATGATTAAGAGTTGAGAGACAGCAAAAGAGGTTACCCATCTCATTTCATTTTAATGCTTCGGGGTGTCACAGAAGCCCATTTTCCCACAGACGGGTGGCTTTACATTCTGTTTTCCCAAGTCAGAAAAGCAGAAAAGCTCACCTGCTCTTTGAGAGGTGTAAGTGAAGCACACCTTTGGGGCCAAATCTTCCGTAACACAAACTCAGCTCTACTGTAAGGATCCTCTGCCCACTTCTGGATCGGATTTCAGGGTCTCACAATACCTCGACCTGCACTTTGCAGGAATGAACCTTTGGGGGCCAAGTTTCAGCATCACGGGGTGGCTTCCCTGGATGTCTACATTGGGCAGGGTGCAGACATGCCATTGGGGAATCCACTACAAAAAAAACAGAGGCCTTCTATTCCCACTGGCTGACCATTAGGTAGGAGAGGGACTGCAATACGGCTTGGGAGGTTGCTAAACCCTCAAAATGAGACTGTCAAGAGCAAACAAGAAGCCAGAATGCAGGGTGAAGTCCGAGAGGAGAACTAACTGAGCTGAACCCAGCCTTTGCCAGAACAAGCTGAGTCTGATTTGTTGTTTTTCCTTAACATTGTTAGTTTACCTTCACTGAAAGGTAGGTGGAAATATGTTTGAGAGAGGGAGGAAATGGTTTGATTGGCATGAATGATTTAAGAGCATCATGGTTGCTTTGCCCATTGTACCCTGAGTGGACCTGATTCTGAGCCTATCATACCTTTTGTCTTATAAGTAAGTGTTAGTTGCTCAGTCATGCCTGACTCTTTGTGACCCCATGGACTGCAGCCCATCAGGCTTCTCTGTCCATGAGATTTCCCAGGCAAGGATATTGGAGTGGGTCACCATGCCTTTCTCCAGGGGATCTTCCCAACCCAGGGATCGAACCTGGGGCTCCTGCATTGCAGGCAGATTCTTTACTGACTGAGTTACAAGGAAAGCCCTTTGTCTTATATGGCTCTCTTATTTCAAACTCATCAAAGGCAGAATGCCTTCTCCTTAACCAAATCCCAATTTCTCTCAGTGGCAACACAGCCTCTCCTGATCCTGCAGATTAAAAACTTATGACTTATCCTGGACTTCCTCCTCTTCTTCAGTGGGTACATCCCACCTGTCACCAATGCCAACCAGTGCCACTACCACTATTATTTGAGACCAACTTCACCCCGATACCAGATTCATTGTGTCCAGTGCTGTATCCATGTTCTCCCTGTCCAGTTCAGTTCAGCAGCTTAGTTGTGTCTGACTCTTTGCGACCCCATGGACGGCAGCACACCGGGCCTGCCTGTCCATCACCAACTCCCGGAGTTTACCCAAACTCATGTCCATTGAGTCGGTGATGCCATCCAGCCATCTCATCCTCTGTTGTCCCCTTCTCCTCCTGCCCTCAATCTTTCCCAGCATCAGGGTCTTTTCCAACGAGTCAGCTCTTTGCTTCAGGTGGCCAAAGTATTGGAGTTTCAGCTTCAACATCAGTCCTTCCAATAAACAGCCAGGACTGATCTCCATTAGGATGGACTGGTTGGATCTCCTTGAATTCTCCCTGTCCACTCACCTATAATATGGCTTCCCAGGCCTCTCTGCCTATCTCAGTGCCATGACCACAGAGGGTACATGTCTGCCTCCTTGATGAAAACATCTTGCCTCTGATGACTACTGAACATTTATGTCTAAAATCACATTTTGGCCACTAATTATAAATCACTTTGCATTTTGCTCTGCTTATTTCACAAGTCCTGTCCCCGCCCCACCCCGATATAGTATTATAAGCACTAGACAGAAGGAATAACACAGTACTGGGCAGTACTGGGGCACTGTGAGCCTCAAATGCTAGTCAGTGTTCCTGGGAGTGGATGGACATGGTATGCTGAGTAGACAGACAAAAGGCCATATAAACATGGGTAGAGAGTGGTTCATTCTCTGGGTCGATTAGATAGCTATTATTTTGTTCAAAGCCTTTTTTTTCCATTTCGCAGACACAACTATTCTGCCTCTCTTCCCCGTCCCCCACCCCACAGCTTTGGAAAGGAGTGATCCAAGAAAAGAAAAACAGTAAATAGGAATGTCAAAAAGAGAGTCAAGTCAGAATTTTGATACAGAAGAAATTGGTGTGTTTCCCCCGCCCCCCCCTTTAAAGTAGAAACCCAGCGTTGAGGGTTTTAGAGCCATCTCAACTTCACAGGTAGGCCCTGACAACAACTAACAGACTGCCACACTGACATTTACATGTTTTGAAGGAAAAGCAAACATTTACTGGTTACTCTGACTTTGAAAGGAGATATTTCCAGCAGAATAGAGGGCCAACCAATTGGATGGTATAAGTTAGGAAGAATCACTACCAAGAGGCCTGTGAACCTCTGCAAAATATTCTGAGAGGAAAGGCACCACGTGTACTGCTGTGACCCACAGGACAACATGCTGGGCATCAGTGGGGTGAGCCTGGGGACAAGCCCCAACATACAGCCCTGGACTCCCACTCGGAGACATGTGACGGCCCAGTGGAAGGCAATTGCAGGGATCAAGGGACTGAGAAGCTGCCCTGTGAATGCAAATCAATAAGAACCTCAGCTGAGAAATGCAAAGGCTCAGTGAGAGGGATTAAGAGCAAAGCCCCCAGAATCACCAGAGAAGGCAATGGCACCCCACTCCAGTACTCTTGCCTGGAAAATCCCATGGACGGAGGAGCCTGGTGGGCTGCAGTCCATGGGGTCGCCCAGAGTCAGACACGACTGAGCGACTTCACTTTCATTTTCACTTTCATGCATTGGAGAAGGAAATGGCAACCCACTGCAGTGTTCTTGCCTGGAGAATCCCAGGGACGGGGGAGCCTGGTGGGCTGCCGTCTATGGGGTTGCACAGAGTCAGACACGACTGAAGCAACTTAGCAGCCCCAGAATCACAGGTTGTATGAATGGAACACAGTCTCCCTAGAGGTGATCCTTGGAACGCTGGCCCCTAACTTTTTCTTGGTCAAGTAAGTTTGGGAATCTTAGGGAAGCATAAAGCACCTAAGGATAATAAAAGCTCTGGCAAGTTATACTGGCACGAAACTTTAACATTCCCTCCAGTTTATCTGACTAGAGAACATTCTTCTGTATATGACACTTGTGCATAAACTTCAGGGCCCTGTGAACGAAGATGAATCTCTGAAACCTCGAGATAAACTTAGGTACAAAGTGCAATACAATACACGGAATATAACCCTGTTGCACTAAACTCAAGGTATACTACCAGATACAAATTCAAGTGGACTCAAAAAAGTGTTTACAGGGATTTCCCTGGCAGTCTAGTGGTTAAGTCTGTGCTCCCAATTCAGGGCTCACGGGTTCCATCCCTGGTTGGGGAACAAAGGTTCCTGCATGCCTCACGGTGTGGCCAAAAAAAGTGTTTATATTCCTTTATTACCCATGAATGTAGGGCTTCCCTGGTGGCACTTGTGGTAAAGAATTCACCTGCCAATGCAGGAGATGCAAGAGACGTGGGTTTGATCCCTGGGTGGGGAAGATCCCCTGGAGGAGGACATGGCAACCCACTCTAGAATTCTTGCCTTGAAAACTCCATGGGCTGAGGAGCCTGCCAGGCTACAGTCCATGGGGTCACAAAGAGTCAGACATGACTGAACGACTGAGCATACCCATGAATACACTAAGAAAGATTGCCCCCATGGGGGTTACCCTGATGGTAACCTGAATATGACCAGGGACCACACTGGCCTAGATAGACTATTTCTTAGTAAGGCGGTTTGTAAACTACTTTAAATAGATGACAGATCACAAAGAAGGACTTCCTTAGGTATGTAAGTAAAACCATTATTTTTCATGTATATAATGAATTATTGTGTCTTTTTAAAAATTTACAATTTGGCTTAACTTCCAGGTGTTTGAACAGCTTTCAAACATAAATCAGTCGAATACACTTATTTTATTTGAAGTGAATTAATAAACTCATCTAATTACAATGAGTGAAGTTATTAATATCAAGAATGCCAGCCCTGGAGTCAGCCTGGCCTGTATATGAATGCTGGTTTTGCAACTTACTAGCTCTGTGACCTCGGATAAGTTAAGCTGTCTACACTCCAGCTTTCTAAAATGTTAAATGATAAAAGAACATATTGATCATGATTGTCAGCACTTACTTAGCAGTTTCTACATGTCTTATATATATTGACCCTTGCCAGCTTCACAATCACTCATTAGATACTACGATTACCTTCACTTAAAGATGACGGAAGTAAGGCACAGAGAAGTTAGCTAACTTGCATGAGGTAACACAGCTAGGAAGTTGCAGACGCCGGTTCCAACTGGGGCAGTTTACACATATGAGACATAGAGATGCTTTGTAGTCTAGCACATAATAAACTTTGACATAAATGTCGGTAGTTTTTTTTTTCTACTCCAATTAAACTTTAGAGCTGTCTAATACACCCATGAGCATTATAAAAGAGAATGTCAATGTTGAATGTGAGATTGAGGAACACCAACCATAGACAAAAGGTGTTTTTCTTCTCTTTTAGTGCTGCCTAAAAGTGGTTATAAACGGAAGAAGTCCCATCAGAAAACAATAATAACAGCCATTCGTGCACCATCAGCGCAGGGCACACTAGCCGCGAAGAGCAATTGAAAAGAATATATGCTGTAAAATCGAAGCTTAAGAGCAAAATCGGATAGGTCGAATGTAATCGCACACTTGAAATGTCGCCCCTGCTTCACCATTAGCAAAATGAATAGTGGAAGGATCTGCAATATGATTCTTAAACTTTAGGTAAACAATGGAGGTTGCTGGCATAGATGTTCCACGGGACGTTGGCCCTATTTGTGGGGAGATTGGGGTTGGAACTGACTTGGGAGAAGAGCAAAGCATCAACACGTCCTCCAGCAGCACCCTGGGCGTGTTCCCTTTCCAGTACTGGCCTGTTCGCCTGGCTCCCAGACTACACACGAAACCGGTCAAACCAACAGGCACTGACCGGCTGTAGCGGCAGCACGGCATAGATTGTCTTTGATTTAGACTCGTTCAAGAACCCGCGTGTAATTTCTAGCCTTGGCAGTTGGGAGATGCGTACTTTCCCTTATGGCGTGTTTATCACACCTCCAAAGAAAATGACTTTTACGTATAATTTCACCGGGTCTGATATCACAGAGACAAGGCGAGCTGAGGAAACTCGTGCGTATCTGCGGCGATCTGAGATACATCTGACCTCAAATCGAAACTTGAATTCCCCTTTCCCTTTCCCTGTATCGAACACAGAGATACCTAAAAGCCTTCGGAGAAAGTAGCAGCCACCAAGCTTAGGAGTGATACTTTTCAGATACAGTGTAGCACTGTTTCTGCCAAGAGGTTACTCACATGAATATAGTGTTTCTTGGGCTAATTAATCCGCCTCAAGAGCAGCGAGGCTACAACTTCAGGTCACCCACCCCGGGCCACTCAAGCCGAGATCGGGACGTGAGCCCGGGGAGAGCCGAGGCGCATTCCGAGCCGAGGTCACCGAACCGAAGTTACCGGCCGGTTACCGGAAGTGGTCCAATGAAAGAGTGGTCCCAAATTCAAGGCCCCTAACTTGGAAACAAAATAAAAGAAAACCTTAACTCGGGACCCAGTTTTCAAAGAGCGTCCCCTGGGCGCGAGAAGGCCGGCGGGGGCAGCGATGCCGCTGGCGGGAGGTCCCCGGAGCGTGTAGGCCGCGCACGGCTCTTCTCGGCGGGCGGGCAAAATGGGCGCCGGCGAGCAGGAGGCGCTGGCCCGGCCGTCCGCCCGTTCCTCACACACCACGTCCGCCCGCGGCCCGACAGCGCCGCCTCCCTGCCGCCCCCCGAGCCCGGCCCCACGTCCTGCCCGCGGCCGGCCACCGCCCTCCGCCCCAACGGCCACGCCTGCCTCAACCGGGGCGGGCGTTTCCCAGGTACCGCTGGGCCGGCCCCGCCCCCGCGTCCCAAGCTCCGCCCCCGCGCGCCCGCCCGCCCCGCGCCCCACGCCCCGCCCCGCCCCAAGCCCCGCCCCCACTCGCCCGCCCTCCACCCACCCCGCACCCCAGGCCCCGCTCCCACGTCCCAAGCTCCGCCCCCGCGCGCCCTCCCGCCCCGCCCCACCCCGCGCCCCAGGCCCCGCCCCCCGCGGAACCCGCCCGGCCCGGCTGAGCGGCGGGTTGGCCAGGGCCGAGCTGGCCGGAGGCGGACGTGAGCGGGCCGGGCCAAGATGGCGGTGCAGGTGGTGCAGGCGGTGCAAGCGGTCCATCTGGAGTCAGACGCCTTCCTGGTGTGTCTCAATCACGCTCTGAGCACGGAGAAGGAAGAGGTGATGGGGCTGTGCATTGGGGAGGTAAGTCAGCCGACCAGCCCGGCCAGGACCCTGCCGAGCGGTCTCCCCACGTCCCCGGGCGGCTGCTGGCCGCGCCCGGGGCTCTGGAGGCCACAGGCCCCCTCGGCTCATCCTTGGATAGGTCATCCCCCTTGCCTCTGCTCGCTGAAGGCTTCGGGAGCCTTCCAAAAGCCCCCAGCGGTCCCCATCAAGCCTTTGGGAGAGGCGGGGGCAGGGGAGGGAAGATTTGCATTTTCTCCTGGGTGTGCTCAGTGCTGGCCGACTCTTTGCGACCCCGTGTATTGCAGCCCGCCAGGCTCCTCCGTCCGTGGCATTCTCCAGGCAAGAATACTGGAGTGGCTTGCCATTTCCTCCAGGGGATCGTCCCCACCCAGGGCTCGAACCTGGATCTCCTGCATCTCCTACATTGGTAGGCGGGTTGTACTGTGTGGCTTTTCTTTAGATCTGGAGTTACCACCCCAGTGACCAAACCCGCGAGTCAGACCAGAAAGAATCTGTTACAATGAGGACATCAGTGTATTAGGAAGCAGGCGTCCACGATTAGGGCCTTCACTGTTCCCTCTAGGAGTCATTTTGAGGGCATCAAATAACCTAAGACAGGTGAGGCTTTCTAAGACTCCCAAATTTCCGCTGTGTTAAATATTGCAGAGGGCGAAAGAGACCAAGCTTACTTGTTGATAATCCAAAGTAAGAGTTGTCCAGGCTTTCATGCTGGTGTACAGGAACCTGTCACCTGATTTTCATTTTATCTGCATCATGTACCTCTAATACAGTTAATGTGATCAATAATCTTTTCTGCTCTTTCCCACTCTAGTTAAATGATGACTTAAGGTAAGACTCTATTTGTTTATTCCTATCTTTTGATCTCTTTGTTACTGTTAACGCCAAATTATCACAGCTTTCCCAGTATTTTGGACTGGATGTATTCTAACTTACCTTGATGACTCTGGAGCTCCCTCAATAACCCAGTTTCAATTCCACCCCACCTCTGAAAGTTGTTTTCCACCTGACTTTCTAGTTAGGAGGATTGGCAGTTGAGATATGGATGTGAAAAATATGGTTGCGGGAACCAAGATCCTAAGTGAAAGCTCTTTGGGGCAGATAGCCTGCATGGGAAGGGGCTGTGTCCCTCTATTAATCCATTTCTCTGTCTACATTGTCAGTGGCTTTCTGCCTCCCCCTGGTGGACCCTACAGTGATCTCCAAGGTCTCCAGCAGCTTGAATGCTTTTGGTGGTGAAAGCTTTGGGTTACCTTTATTGAAACGTCAAAGCATAGAATTTCTCCTTGGCAAACTCAAGTGCTTAATATCCAACATTATAGGACTTTAGCTTTGATCATGAAAACTGTGTGCTTGCCACTTAAGCATGTGTCTCAGACTCCTCCTAACAGTCATGAGCACAGCTCTAGTCTCAGTTTATTTCCCTCCTCTTCCTCTGTCTTTACTGTTTCATTGCAAAAACTGCTAATCCTGTTACTTTGCTTTGAGACCTTTTTTTTTTTTTTATATTCCCAAGCTCAGTTCCTTTTTTTCTAATTTATCCCCAAAAGGAATGACCCCAAATTTACATATACTGGAACTGAAATGCGCACAGTTGCTGAAAAGGTACGTGTGCTCTCATTTTGCATGATGCAAACTTGCACTCGGGGATGGATATCTGTCTGTTTGATGGTCTCAGCCAGGGATGAACCTGCTTCCTGCAGACCTTCATTTGTGGCTGGCGGTGGGGGGGTGGGTGGGTGTTCTCTCTAGTAAAATCAGATGAAGAATCTCCTCACTAGGAATGGGACCTATTCTTCACAGGAAGTTTTTCCTACTCCATCGAAATGAGTAACTGCCATCAGCTCTCCTCCTCAATGGCCTCTGCTGGGTTTGTGGCCCTTCTCCCATCTTCCTTGAGACTTTGGCTGGTTCGCATCCCTGTTATCTTTTTATCCCAAGTCTCAACAGTCACTCAGGCAACCCCTCTCTGCTTACAGGCAACCTGTCTGCACTTCTGCTCCACCTTTTCTGTTATTCTCATTTTTGTGGTCGAGTATCATGCTTCTCAACCTAATTGTGCAGTTCAGTTCAGTTCAGTTGCTCAGTCGTGTCCGACTCTTTGCAACCCCATGAACTGCAGCACACCAGGCCTCCCTGTCCATCACCAACTCCCAGAGTTTACCCAAACTCATGTCCATTGAGTTGGTGATGCCATCCAACCACCTCATCCTCTGTCGTCCCCTTCTCCTCCTGCCCTCAATCTTTCCCAGCATCAAGGTCTTTTCCAATGAGTCAGCTCTTCACATCAGGTGTCCAAGGTATTGGAGTTTCAGCTTTAGCATCAGTCCTTCCAATGAACACCCAGGACTGATCTCCTTTAGCTTTAGGACCAGTTAATTTCCCCCCCAGTGTGTTGCAGACCACCGCTTCTGTAAAATACAATAAAAGTGAATTCTGTCCTCCCATGAAGCAGATGATGAAGGTGATAAAAGCTATCAGGCAACAACTCCATCTAATTATTACCCGCACATACAGTCCTCTCCATGTTAAACCACTTTGCCTTGCTTCTTCCCATAATTAGGAAAGAAATTTACTCCTGTCTAAAGCTATAGCTTCTTCACAGACCTTGCTTCTCAAATATCCTTTCTCTCTTTTGAGTTTTCAGCCTATTCCTGTGATCTGGCTTTTTTCCCTTAGAATACAGCTGTGCTTCAATTACTGTCTTTTTCAGAAAGGAAGGAAAAATAACATCTCAATTCTGTCTGTCCCTGTAGTTAACTTATTTTGTGTCCTTCCTTTAATAGCTGTGTCTACCTATTCCTTCCTTCTCTCCCTCTCATCATTTATGGACTTTTCCTCCTCTGCCTCAAATATGGTATTCTCCGAGTTTCTGCCTTTATCTCCTCTTCCAAGGATGTCTTCTTGGCCAACATGAACTTCCCTGTGGCTTTACCTTCAGCAGACATTGAGGTTAGACAGATCTGTCTGCAAACACTTTCTATGATACTTATGGTGTGACTTTGGGCATGTGACTTCACATCTGTGAGCTTTGCTTTCCTTATCTCTAAAACAGGGATAATAATAGCTGCCAGCTTCCTAGAATTGAGAGAGTTGGATCTATGTAATGTGTGTAAAACATCATCTGCAGAATGGGTATTCCAGTAGTACCAACCTTCCTGGGTTATGGGGAGAGTTCAATTAAGTTAATACATGAAAAGCACTTTTCCAAATGCCTGACACGTGGCATGTAGCCAGTAAATGTTGGCCATTCTGACTGGTTGCTAATGCTTGGTAGATGCTAGTTAGTATAAATTACCCCATGCTCCAGAACTTCATACTTCACTGCCTTCTGGACATCCATGTTTAGTGTTCAAAACTTTCCTCTTCCCCAAACCCTCTCCTCCAACATTCCTCCTGCCATAGTAGTTCCCATACCTAGCCACATCTTGGAATCGTGAAATAGTCTCTACAGAATCCCAATTCTGACTCGGTTTTTGGTGAGACCTGTGTGGCGGCAGTCTGCAAAGGTCCCCAGGTGATTCTCACGTGCAGCCACGTTTGGGAACCACAGCGTCTCCACAGTCTCCTTGCCAGGAGTCTGTCCTGCCTGTAGGCTTTTCTTGTGACTGCTTAGGATGTGATCTTTTGAGAACAGCACTCTGCTACAAGTCTGCTGAAAAGGCAGTGGGTTTTCTATTTTTTTTTAGGATGAAGTCTTCTTAGTGAAGCAGTCAGGATCTTTCCTGACTTCATATCTGTTTCTCTCCTTACATGTCTCTAGGTGGGTTCAAGTTCTAACCATGGCAAATGATGTCAGTTTCCAGATGATGCTGTGCTGTTTCACTTCTTCTGTCTGCTGGGTATTATGTCTGGGCTTCTTGCTTATCCTCCTCTGTTTGGCTGACTCCCTTTCCCTTGTGGTTCAGTGCAGATGCCTTAAAGGAACCTGCCCTGACTTGTAGCATATCGATTAGGGTACATCAGGGATGTTGTCTTTGAGTTGTCGCCCTGCCTGTCTCTCTTCCTGGATGTGACTACTGTATCCTGTTTATCTTTGTATACTTTAGCCCTCATGTAGTGCCTCACATATCGTACAGACTTGATAAACACATTTTGTTTGAATTAGCATACCTCCAGTGCAGTAAGAAATTAGGGTTACCTGCCCAGGATCCCTGGAGTGCCATGCCAGGGGGTGCAGACTTGTTGGAAAGGGCCAGATGGTAAATATGTTTAGCGTTGGGGGCCATACAGTTTCTGCTGTAGTTCCTCTGCCAGCATGGTGCAGAAGCAGATACTGGAAGATAAATGAATGAACATGGCCAGGTTTGGCCCGAGGGAGACCAGGCCAGCCATAGTTTGCTGACCTTTGATCTGTACCATGGCAGAAGCACAAAAGGAACTGGAAAAGGGTAGGGGCTGATCTAGTCCAGCTGGAATATCTTCTTTCCTGTGTGACTATGACCATAACAGTCTGTTCCTCAATCCCTTCAGCTCCTTGTGACTTTCGCAGACATCTGTCAGTCCTCTGTGACTTCTGTGCTTATTTTGTTTTCTTTTTGAGACCTGGGCTGGTCTCACCACCCTATACTAAACTTCTATTTTTCATTCCTGTTAGGCACTAAACCTTTCTCTGAGTAGAGAAAGAGAGAAAATTCACCCTGGGCAGCAACTCCTGTTAAAATAGTTTAATGATGTAATTTGATTTTTTCAGAGTCCATGTCCTCATCTTGAATTCTCTGTCAGTTTGTACCATGCACATTCGATATGAAACTTCATGAGTTGAGCAACCTTATCTGTCTAGTTAATGTTGGCATGGAATATCTTTTTCCATCCATTTGTTTTTAGCCTTTTTGTGTACTAATATTTGAAAGTGTCTCTTATTGGCAGCCTGTAGTTTTTAAAAAAAATCTAGTCTGATAATCATTTGAATTGGACTGTTTAGTCCAAATACATTTACTGTAATTATATATATATAACATGCACACCAGACAGATCTATAGATATATATGTTATAACTGTCATATTTTTCCTTTCTATTTGACCTTCTTTTTTTTTCTTTGTCTCTCCTTCCTTGCCTTCTTTTGGATTCATCAGTATATTATTTCCCTGTGATCCTCCATTAATTAGATATAACATTTTTTACTCTTTTTGTAGTTATTATCCTACATATTGCAGTAGGCATTCTTGATTTGTTAGTCTAATACAAATTACTGTTCTTAATATTTCCCTGATAACAGTAGAACTTTGAACATTGAAATTTCGTTTACATCCTCCCACCTTTTGGATTACTATTTGCGTGGATTTTATTGATATGCTATTTAAGCCCCACATGACATTGTCATGCTGTTCTGTACAGTTAGCTGTATTTGTATTTACTCATATTTTACCCTTTACAGTGTTCTTCACTTTGTCATACCTGAGATTTTCCTTTCTCTTTTTAGCGTTTCTGGGCTGATAATGATCTCTCGGTTTTTTTGCACATGAAAATGTCACCCATTCTCTTTATGCTTGGTTGTTTCTGTTCCAAAGTCAGCTCTTGCCTTGTTGCTCCTTGGAAGGTTGAATTTATTTCTGTCTCTACTTTTCTTTTCTTTTCTTTTTTGTGTTAAAGGTAACAATGATTTATTTGGCTGCACTGGGTCTTAGTTGTGGCATGCGGGATCTATAGTTGTGGCCCACTGGATGTTTTTCATTGTGGCATGTGGAATCTTTAGTTGCAGCATGTGAACTCTTAAGTTGCAGCATGTGATATCTAGTTCCGCAACCTGGGATTGAACCCAGGCCCCCTGCATTGGGAGTGCAGAGTCCTAGCCCCTGGACCACCAGGGAAACTCCCTGATTTTCTTTATTGTATCCTCTGTGCCTGCCAGATACTGTACGGTGGCTGGGGTTAGAAAATAACTAAAACATGTTGCTTGCCCTTAAGGAGCTTATGTTCTAGTAGTTGTTGTTCATTTGCTAAGTTGTGTCCAACTCTTTGTGATCCTATGGACTGCAGAACGCCAGGCTCCTCTGTCCTCCACTACCTTCCAGCGTTTGCTCAAATTCATGTCTCTTGAAGCTCCAATACTTTGGCCACCTGATGCAAAAAGCTGACTCATTGGAAAAGACCCTGATGCTGGGAAAGACGGAAGGCGGGAGAAGGCGACGACAGAGGATGTGATGTTCTGGTAGTTCAGCTCAGTCATGTCCAACTCTTTGTGACCCCATGGACCGCAGCATGCTGGGCTTCCTTGTCCATCTCCCAGAGTTTACTCAAATTCATGTCCACTGAGTCGGTGATGCCATCCAACCATCTCATCCTCTGTCATCCCCTTCTCCTCCTGCCTTCCATCTTTCCCAGCATCAGGGTCTTTTCCAGTGAGTCAGCTCTTTGCATCAGGTGGCCATTGTATTGGAGTTTCAGCTTCAGCATCAGTTCCTCCAATGAATATTCAGGACTGATTTCCTTTAGGATAGACTGGTTGGAGCTCCTTGTAGTCCAAGGGACTCTCAAGAGTCTTCTCAAACACCACAGTTCAAACGCATCCATTCTTCTTTGCTCAGCCTTCTTTATGGTCCAACTCTAGTAGAGGAGGAGATTGTCAACAAATAGAACACATGTAAGCTCTAGCAGATATGTGTGTGCAATAAGCGAAGTTGTGTGGGAGGGGAGAAGGACTCATTCTTTATAGGATGAGCAGGAAATTTAAAGTCTATGAAAGAGTCCATGAGGTGAAAAAAAAGGCATGAAAAGGAACCACAGGTGAAGCACAGTAGCCGCACATGCCTCAAGGCTGCTTTGCTGCATAGTGTAGGGTCTATTACTTACTTCAAACGTCTCAGATTTCTCCCTCGTCCTTGCGGTGTCTGGCAATTCCATACTCACCTGTTCTCCTGAAACTCTTCAAACATTTCATTGTTCTGCTTTTGATCCCTCTGTCTCCCTGCCTCATTCCTCTTACTGTACCCCATCCTAAACCATGGGTGCACCCCAGGATTCACCCTGGACCTCTGTTCCCTGTCCTCAAATAATTCCTTGCCTTGATTTCCAGACTCTCACCTGAGTTCAGCTCATCTGAAAACGCTCTCATCTTCCCTCTCCTAGAGCCTTTCTAAGCTTAGATGTGCCTCCTCTGTTCTGAGTTTCAACCTTGACAGTTTCCTGGCCTGCATCACTTAGGCTGCATAGGCTCCAAAATCTTGCAGATTCTTCTTAATGATTATCTAGTCTGTTTCTTCCATCTTGGACATACACACAGGCTGGTACTTCATGGTCAAGCGATCTGCAATAGTCTCCTTCCTTGGATGTCATCCTGCAGACCACGGCTTGCTACCCGAGACCTTGTATATTTCCACTCTAACATTTCTCAGCCTGTCTGCCATTCCACCTCGAGTTCTCGATTTCAATCAGTTGGCCAGTTTGTCTCCCAAACATCTTACTGACGTTGATTTGGCATCTATGGAAATTCTGTCTATCTGTGCACATACACACAACAATTAGGAGATAAGATACACTCGGCTGCCTTTTCTGGAAAGCTTTCTTTTTTTTTTTTTTTTCAATATAAGTGACTCATTTTCTCTGCACTTCTGTAGCATTTATTTACTGCATTATTTTAATGTAGTTTCACGTATGATTCTTGCTGTGCAACCACATGTTAGGTGGTCGGCACTCAGCCTTGTATTTTTGCACATAGTTGGAAATCAAATGATTATTACTTGATTGTTGCCAAAGTCCTCCCTTGGTATAAATCTCACATTTTGTTTGGAAATGTATATATTGAGTTTGGATGTATTTGAAACATTCCATCATGCATGAGAAAAATCCCAGTTTTCTAAGATGGCTACTTTTTGACCTGATAGTGTAATACGATGTGTCCACTAATTGCAGGAGGAGATAATTATTGGAGAGAGACAGAAGTAAACATTTCTGTGGATTTTCCTGTAGGTTGACACCGTCAGAATTGTTCACATTCATTCTGTCATCATCCTGCGACGTTCCGATAAGAGGAAGGATCGTGTGGAAATTTCTCCAGAGCAGCTGTCTGCGGCTTCAACAGAGGCAGAGATATCCTTACTGGTCGATAAGAAGCGTTTATGTGCTCTTAGGCTTCCAGGTTCCTCTGTTTGCTCCTTTTCTGCCTGGTGACTGTTTCCCAGTTCTCATATTTACCCCTTAGATCCAGTTGCTTGGTTAAGTGATCAGATGGGGCATTTGCTTCCCACAATTCTGGATTCCACAGGTCAACCATAACAAATCAAATTTGCATCAGTGGTTTTAATAATTTATCATTCCTTTGGAATAAGTTAATCTTCTAGTCAATTGAAAAGTAACTTTGAAAACTAGAAAACATGCATGGTAGAAACTTTTAAAAGGTACAATAGTGTATAAAAAATAAGTATTTCTCTCCAGTTTCCATGCCCCAGTTCCCCAACCATTCCTCCCTGGGCATAACCAGGACTATCACATCTTCATGTGTCTTTATGGTTGAATTCTTTGCATACAGAAACATATAAGAATGTTTTCTTTTTTACAAAGTTTTGAATACATATGGTAGCTGTAACGATACATAACAGTATACCTAGAGAATTGTCCACCAATATAGAGAGATACCCACTCTTAAGCCTGCATAACATAGCCCTGGATGGTTGAGCTGACCTCATGCAGATGTTGAGGTTATTTCCAGTCTTTTACTGATGGTGCTGCAGTAGAAGCATGGAGCCCTAACCACCAGACCACCAGGGAATTCCTTAAAAAGTCGTCTTAGACTTAGTTGTGTAGAAAGGCCTGTTGGGTTTCAGTGTAAGACATTTGCAGGAAGATGAACCAGCAACAGAAGGGGACAGCTTTTTCTTTTCAGCTGAGTTCTTATCTCAAGTTAGAGCCTCAGATAGTTACAGCACGTGGGCTTAGTTGCTCAATGGCATGTGTGATCTTCCCGGATCAGGGATCGATTCTGTGTCTCCTGCACTGGCAGCCAGATTCTTCACCACTGAGCCACCAGGGAAGCCCCCACATGACTTTTTCAAAATTTTGCACTTCTTAAGAGAATGAGGATAGATTGGACCAGAGAGAGAATAGAGGATTACTTAAGTTAATCATGTGACATCCAAATACTAGCTAAACTGGATTAAGAGGTTATAACTGTATCCAAGAATGGAAACCAAATGAATTCTGCTTTTTTTTTTTTAAAAAAAAAGAAACACCTTTGTCTTTAGATGGAAAGTGTGGGAAATTTTGGTATTGACCTTTGACCTTTTTAGACTTGTTGACATTAAATTGTAACGGGTTTATTTGAAACTTTAAGATGCTCTCTGAGCCCTTATTAGCATCATGGATTCTGTTTCCACAAGTTGAAAATACCTTGACAGACACACAGGTTGGCTGAACTGACAGGTCGTCCCATGAGAGTTGTGGGTTGGTATCACTCCCATCCCCATATAACTGTTTGGCCTTCACATGTTGGTAAGTATTTTGGGGTTGCAGTGTTTATTGTTTTTAGAAATGAATATCATTTTTCCTTCTCCACTACATGGCTTATGGTTTCTCCAGGGGATCTTCCTGACCCAGGGATCAAACCCTGGTCTCCAGCATTGCAGGCAGACTCTTTATCATCTGAGCTACCAGGGAAGTCCTCTCTTTAAGCAGATGTCCTTATTTTCATTTTGCGGTTTTAAAAGCACTGACTTATGTCATATCAATTTGTTGTTCACAGAGATAAAATTTCAGTGCTCCATTTTGACACTGTTCAGGAAATCAGGACTAAAACCTGACAACTGGCTGATATCCAAATAGAATCTTATCACTAATAATAAATAAACCGTAACCGAAAATTGCTGATTGTGCCTGTCTAGTACACTCCCATTCGGAAGAATCAAAGATGTGAAGGGGGACATTTACAAACTTGATGTTTACCTTTTCTCTTTGACATATATATATCATCCTAGCTCTTGGTGCTCTGAACCTACCTTCTCACCCCTCTAATTAGTATAATTTAACAAAATCGTTTTCTCTCCTTTGATTTTTATCCCTTTTCTCTAATCATGGTCATCTTTTGTCTGTACCTGACTCTTTGGAAAGACGTAGAATAACTTAACTTGTAGAAATGAATGTTTTCTCCTCTACCCCATGAGTTAGAGGTCTCCCCCTTCACGTCAGTGAGGAGTAAGCAGATCTGAGGTTTGAACCAGATCTGTCTCCTAGGTCTGTGGTCTTTCCACTGTGAGGTTCTTGTCCTAGCCATAGTCATCAGTGGATTAGAACACTTCTATGTTCATCTACCCAGTGACATGAATTACCCCAAATTAGGAGTTGTGGTTCTTCATGTGGTGAAGGCTACCTCTCAGTCACCTGGAAGAGCTTTTCTAAAATGAACCTGCTCTAAATTTATCTTTCCTCACCCTGTTTGTTATTGCCACAATCCCAGGGAATGGATCGAAACACTTTGTTTGATGGAAGAGAAAAAGTTGGAAGCTGGAACCTGTGGCAACAAGAATAGTGGTATTTTTAACTTTGATTTTGACATAATTTGAGACTTGAAGTTGATAAAATAGTACACAGAATTCCTGAATACTCTTCCCCAAGATTTGCCAAATGTTAACATTTTGAAACATTAGCTGTATCACTGTCTACATACATGTATGTATATGCATGTGTGTGTGAGAGTAAGTTGCAGACCCTAATCCCCCTTTACCCCTAAGTACTCTTTTGGTATGACTCTCTTAAATACAAAGAATTCTCTTATATAGTCACAGTGTGCATTTATCAAAATTGATAAATTAATATTGATATCCTACAATTACTGAAATTACTGACATCGTTCAAATTTTTTCATTGGCTCATCGAACTGAGCACCTGGAATTCGCTGCATGCTGGCAACTGTTATAGTATTTGCAACTATTTACGTTGTATTAGGCATTATATTAGAAGGAAATGGCAACCCACTCCAGTATTCTTGCCTAGAGAATCCCAGGGAGAAAGAAGCCTGGTGAGCTGCCATCTGTGCGGTTGCACAGAGTCGGACACGACTGAAGCGACTTAGCAACAGCAGCAGCAGCAGGTATTATATTAATAATAGATGATTTAAAGTATATGGGAGAATGTGCCTAGGTTATATGCAAATATTGCACCATTTTATTGAAGAGACTTGAGCCTCTGCAGATTTTGGTATCTGCCCTGGGAATTGAGTGTCCTGAAACAAATCCCCTGCAAATACTGAGGGAAGACTCTATATGGCATTTTTGTCCCATGCTTATTACAATACCAAAAAAAGATGCCACAGTATTCCTCAGTAAAACTCTTTTAAGGACAAAGAGAGAGTACAACTGAATATCTAAAGTTATAGGGCAGACACTATTTGAATGATTAACAAGAAAAATCCATTAGGTCTCTCAACTGCCATCTCAAGAGAGTTTGTATGGTCGAACTGTGAGTAGAACTAAAGAAAAAATCATTTCCCAGCTAAACTGCTGTATACAGCTTATCTCCAAACAGCCATTTCAGAATCGAGTCAAACAGTGGCCCTGTATTAGCAGGCCTTGGAAAAAAAATGAGTGATGAATTTTTAAAAAGGTTGATTTAAAGTATGTACAGTACATACATTTCAGAGGGAAAGAATCCCTAGCTATGTTAATGAATGCAAAGAGTAAATGACATTTTTTTTTTTTCCATTCAAGAAAAGGAAGGGAGAGAGAAGGCTGTGAGAATGGGGTGTGTATGTGTGTAACAAGAATTGTAATGCTGTCACCCCTACTCCTCACCCCACTGTAGTCTGGCTTCTAGCCTATTACTGTTGAGGTGGATAGTGCCAAAGTCACCAGAGACATCCAAGTTGAAAATCTTGGAAACATTCTAAGTCTCCATATTATGTAGCATGTGACTCTACAACCACTCTCTACTTCTTGAAACACTTTTCAGATAATCATGAGGGCTGCCTGGCTCTTAAGGGAATAAACTAAGCTCACTGGGAGCTGAAAGGCCTCCTCCCAGACAAGACAGCTACTAAGTAGCAGAGTCAGTATCTGAACAGAGGTTTCTGTGAATTGGGGGCCTCAGATTCCCCAGGGTCTGCTTTGTGTGAAGTGGGAATGCTATTTATGAAAACAGGAAATGGAAAAGGAAGCTTAAGTTTGGTGGTTAGGAAAGAGACAGTTGAGTTACATCATACCAGTGCAACTAACTTACCCAAATTTTACCTAAAGGGCATGGTTTCCAAAGGGCTTCCCTGGTGGCTCAGATGATAAAGAATCTGCCTGCTATGCAGAAGACCTGGGTTCAATCCCTGGGTTGGGAAGATTCCCCTGGAGAAGGGAAAGGCTACCCACTCCAGTATTCTGGCCTGGAGAATTCCATGAACTGTATAGTGCATGGGATCGCAAAGAGTCAGACACGACTGAGTGACTTTCACTTACTCATGGTTTCTAAAAGAAAAAGAGAAGCAGCTGAAATAGCACAGCCTATATCGTAAATCGCATGAGACTTGGCACTGTTTTTAAGTCACTCTTACATTCGATTTCCTGTCTCTGGAAGTGCATAGTAAGAGGAGAAATGTGACTGTAGGTATGTTCTTAATTTTGATACCTGCTCAGTCGTTTTGTAAGAAATGAAGCACTGTTAGAGTGATGTCATTGTTAGTTAATTTATCACCAGAGTTGCTGGATCCCATCAACCTCCCATGACAAACATAGGCTGTGGTTTTAATTAAGCAGTTTTCTATAACCAGTCAATTAAAACATTTACATTTTCCTAAACAAACATTCTCTTCTAGAAATTACAAGTCAATACTCCTCAGAATCATCAACAAACAATTTTTTTTTTTGGATATTACATTTCCATGCTCTTCTTAGCAAACAGACTAAGATGGAAACTCTGTTAGGACAAGAGCCAGAATAAGTGAAGGCGGAACCAAAATTTGGGATGGCTAACTCAGGGTTCGTATTCTAAAGACAAATTGTGCATATCATCTCTCATCTTCTGTCATTTACTCTCAACTTGCCTGAAACAGAGACCACAGGCCCCAGAATAAAGGTTTTTAAGAGAATGAGAGATTATGTATGCAATTGTTTCACACCAGGAAATGGGAAGTGGCATTCTATTGTGCCTTGAGACCATCTGATGCTAAAAGAAAAACTGGACAACACAGTTGCAGGAAGTTCTCTTAGACTGCCATCCTTTAGACTAAAGTGTATCTTTTGGGTTCAGCCTTTCAGTTGTAATTGACAAGGAATTAAGGTATCTGATGAAAAGACCTACATCAAGGTAAAGGGTGAAGAGTTTTTATGTTTCAAGGTGCATGATTAGACCTCATGGAGAAGGTAACGGGATCTAAAACCTGCAGGAAGTAAGAATGGGCCTTGCAAATATCTTGGGGAAGAGCATTCCAGGCAGAGAGGAATAGTCACTGCAAAGGCCCTGAGGATGAGCATGGCTGGAGTATGTGATGAAAAGCAGGAACGCCAATGTGGTTGGAGCTGAGTGATAGAGGGGGACACTGGTGGGAAGTGAGGGCGGGGAGGTAACGGGGGGGACCCTGTGAAAGGGTGCTGCCATGAGCCGTGACTGACGCCAGGATGCGTGACCCCCAGACCAGAGGAAATCGATCCAGGGCCAGTGATGAGGCTTGATCACTCAGAGCTTTTTGTGTATAATACAGTGTTATTAAAGTCTAAAAGAGATGGAGAAAGCTTCTGACGCAGACATCAGAAGGGGGCAGAAAGAGTGCCTCCTCGCTACTTTTTAGCAAGGAATTATGTATCTATTTTCCAGTAGTCATTTACGGATGTGAGAGTTGGACTATAAAGAAAACTGAGCGCTGAAGAATTGATGCTTTTGAACTGTGTTGTTGGAGAAGACTCTTGAGAGTCTCTTGGACTGCAAGGAGATCCAACCAGTCCATCCTAAAGGAGATCAGTCCTGAATGTTCGTTGGAAGGACTGATGCTGAAGCTGAAATGCCAATACTTTGGCCACCTGATGCGAAGAACTGACTCATTGGAAAAGACCCTGATGCTGGGAAAGATTGAAGGCAGGAGGAGAAGGCGACGACAGAGGATGAGATAGTTGGATGGCATCACCGACTCAATGGACACGAGTTTGGGTAAACTCTGGGAGTTGGTGATGGACAGGGAGGTCTGGTGTGCTGTGGTTCATGGGTCGCAAAGAGTCCAACACAACTGAGCGACTGAATGGAACTGAACTATATACCTATGAGCAAGTTGCTAATCAGAGAAAGGAAACCAAAACAGAGCGGCACCAGGCACCTCACCCACAACATGCATCTTGAGATCGCACTGGCAAAGGGTGATTCATCCCCGGGCCATAAAACAATTGCCAAAAATCTTGAAGACAGGCAAATGTCCAAGCAAATACATAGTTTCTTACGATAGCTTCAGAAAGACACTTCCATGAGAAAAATGCATTGCTGAGCTCAAGGTTTGAGATGGAGTTAAGTTCACGCAGAACCAGGTGTTGCCATGACAACGCAGGATGAGAAGTTTGTTTCCTCCTGCCATTTGGGGACCTCTGGCCTCCGTACTGAGGCCATGAACACTCTCCCCTGGAAGGATGGAGTTGCTGCTGATTGAGAAGGGGATGCATTTGGAATAGCAGATCCTGTGGAGGAAATCCAGTCTGTGCTTTCAGACATGTTGAGTTGCAAATAATGTGGTAGGCAAGTGATGCTCACCTAGTCTGGCTTTTGGCCCATAAATCATCTATGTCAGGAGTTCCCTTTTTACTTAGGAAGATGGTAGGTAGAAGTCCTGATCCAGATAAAAAGGTATAAATGAAAGTATCTTTAAGAACATCTGAGCCTCAGTAGTGGCTCAGAGGTTAAAGCGTCTGCGTGCAATGCGGGAGACCTGGGTTCGATCCCTGGGTCGGGAAGATGCCCTGGAGAAGAAAATGGCAACCCACTCCAGTATTCTTGCCTGGAGAATCCCATGGACAGAGGAACCTGGCAGGCTGCAGTCCATGGGATCGCACAGAGTTGGACACGATTGAGCAACTTCACTTTCACTTTCTTTAAGGACATCTAAAACAAGGTAAATGGGCATAAGGCACCAGATGAAACCATGCTCTCTGCACCATTTTACTGGATCTTTTGTATCTATAAATAGTGGTCTGAAGGCTTCAGACCTTTTATCTTGGCCTCTGTTCAGTGTTTGGTAATTTTTAATCCTTTCAAACGTTATTTGGTGTTTATGATTTCCTATTCAAAAATTACATAACCATTTAGTGAGATTTTGTTTCTGTTCCCTGGAATGTAGTGTTTAATTCTACTGTAGTCACTTTTTAGAAAAAAAAACTTTTTTATTTTGTATTGAAGTTTAGGCGATTAACATACAATGGTGTGATAGTTTCAGGTAGACTGCAAAGGGACTCAGCCATACATATACATGTATCCATTCTCCCTCAAAGTCCCCTCCCATCCAGGCTGCCACATGACATGGAGCAGATCCATGTGCTATACAGTAGGTCCTTGTTGGTTATCCATTTTAAATACAGCAGTGTGGACATGGCCATCCCAAAGTCCTTAACTATCCCTTCCCCTGTCCTTTGCCCTGGCAGCCATAAGTTTGTTCTCTAAGTCTGTGAGTCTGTTTCTTTCTTTTTTTTTTTCTTTTAACTTTTTATTTTGTATTGGGGTATAGCTGATTATACCATCAGTTTATTTCAGTCGCTCAGTTGTGTCGGACTGTTTGCGACCCCATGGACTGCAGCACGCCGGGCCTCCCTGTCCTTCACCAACTACTGGAGGTTACTCGAACTTGTGTCCATTGAGTCAGTGATGCCATCCAACCATCTCATCCTCTGTCGTCCCCTTCTCTTCCCGCCTTCAATCTTTCCCAGCATCAGTGTCTTTTCAAATGAGTCAGCTCTTTGCATCAGGTGGCCAAAGTATTGGAATTTCAGCTTCAGCATCAGTCCTTCCAATGAATATTCAGGACTGATTTCCTTGAGGATGGACTGGTTGAATCTCCTTGCAGTCCAAGGGACTCTCAAGAGTCTTCTCCAACACCACAGTTCAGAAGCATCAATTCTTTGGTGCTCAGCTTTCTTTATGGTCCAACTCTCACATCTATACATGACTGCTGGAAAAACCATAGCCTTGACTAGATGGACCTTTGTTGGCAAAGTAATGTCTCTGCTTTTTAATATGCTCTCTAGGTTGGTCATAGCTTTCCTTCCAAGGAGTAAGTGTATTTTAACTTCATGGGTGCAGTCACCATCTGCAGTGATTTTGGAGCCCCAAAAAATAGTCTGTCACTGTTTCCACTGTTTCTCCATCTATTTGCCGTGAAGTGATGGGACCAGATGCCATGATCTTCATTTTCTGAATGTTGAGCTTTAAGCCCACTTTTCCACTCTCCTCTTTCACTTTCATCAAGAGGCTCTTTGGTTCTTCACTTTCTGCCATAAGGGCAGTGTCATTTGCATATCTGAGGTTATTGGTATTTCTCTGGGCAGTCTTGATTCCAGGTTGTGCTTTCTCTATCCCAGCGTTTCTTATGATGTACTCTGCATATAAGTTAAATAAGCAGGGTGACAATATACAGCCTTGGCGTACTCATTTCCCGATTTGGAACCATATACCAATTTGGAACCATTATACCATAGGCTGATAATATAGCTGATCATACCATATGGGAAGACTATAGCCTTGACGATATGGACCTTTGTCAGCAGAATAATGTCTCTGCTTTTCAACACACTGTCTAGGTTTGTCATAGCCTTCCTGCCAAGAAACAGGTGTCTTTGATTTCATGGCTGCAGTCACCATCCCCTTCTGTTTGCCATGCAGTAATGGGGCTGGAGAAGGCAATGGCAACCCACTCCAGTACTCTTTCCTGGAAAATCCCATGGATGGAGGAGCCTGGTAGTCTGCAGTCCATGGGGTCGCTAAGAGTCGGACATGACTGAAGCAATTTAGCAGTAGCAGCAGCAATGGGGCTGGATGCCATGATCTTAGTTTAATATTTAGTTTTAAGTCAACTCTTTCACTCTCCTTTCACCCTCATCAAGGGGCCCTTTAGTTCCTCTTTGGTTTCTACCATTAGAGTGGTATCATCCACATATCTGAGGTTGTTAATGTTTCTCCTGCCTGTCTTGATCCCAGCTTGTAACTCATCCAGCCTGGCATTTCTTATGATGTGCTCAGTATATAGGTTAAACAAACAGGGTGACAGCAGACAGCCCTGTCGTACTTCCTTCTCAATCTTGAACCAGTCAGTTGTCCCATACAGGGTTCTAAATGTTGCTTCTTGACCCTCATACGGGTTTCTCGGGAGACAGGTAAGATGGTCTAGTATTCCCATCTCTCTAAGAGCCTTCCACAGTTTATTATGATTCACACAGTCAAAGGCTTTGGTGTAGTTGATGAAACAGAGGTAGATGTTTTTTTGGAATTCCCTTGCTTCCTTTATGATCCAGCGAATGCTGGCACTTTGATCTCTGGTTCCTCTGCCTTTTCTAAATCCAGCTTGAACACCTGGAAATTCATGGTTCACATTGTTGAAGCCTAGCATGCAAGATTTTAAGCATGACCTTATTAGCGTGGGCGATGAGTGTAGTTGTCCGATGGTTAGCATATTCTTTAGTATTGCCCTTCTTGGGAATTGGTATGGCGACTGATGCTAAGTTGAAACTCCAGTATTTTGGTCACCTGATGCGAACAGCTGACTCATTGGAAAAGTCCCTGAGGCTGGGAAAGATTAATGAGATGGCTGGATGGCATTGCCGACACAATGGACATGAACTTGGGCAAACTTCGGGAGGTGGTGAGGGACAGAGAGCTTGGCATGCTTCAGTCAGTGGAGTCGCAAAGAGTCAGACATGACTGGGTGACTGAACAACAGCAACAGTAGCTGATTCACAATGTTGTGACAACTTCAGGTAGACAGCAGAGGGACTCAGCCATCCATATACATGTATCCATTCTCCCCCAAAGTCTCCTCCCATCCAGGCTGCCACGGAACATTGAACAGAGTTCTCTGTGCTATAGAGTAGGTCTTTGTTGGTTATCTATTTAAAATATAGCAGTCACTTCTATACAATGGTTTCCTAGGTAATAGTTCGACACTGCCATTCTTTAATATCAGGTCTAATATATTCACTTCTTTAGAAGCTGTCCATGAAAAATTTATTCTCAGAAATCTTTTTTGTCTCCTTTCCTTTTTATTTTCTTTTGGAGTCCTCTTACAAGAAATTATCAAGTGTTTTGGGGCTAACAGTTTTCCATCTTCTTTCTACACTCCATTTCATAGCAGGGCTAGTCATGGGCTAGGCAGCCTAGAATCATTAGTACATTTTATTATTTAATTGCTGACTCCCATAGTATTTCCCTAACAAACGAAAAAGTTTTTACTTTGACAAGAGTATTGTCATTCCAGTATATCCTTGCTGTCCTTTTAGAATCTGAATCTTGAGTATCTTTATATTTTCACGTCTGGGAGATAGAGTTCACTGACAGTGGATTTTTATCTTTGTTTCTTTGCAGATGTCCGCACACAAGCCATGTACCAGATGATGGATCAAGGTTTTGTAGGACTTATCTTTTCCTGCTTCATAGAAGATAAAAATACAAAGGTATTGTGTGTGCATGTCTCTCTGTGGGTGTAGGCATGTAGGCACGTGCAGGTATAAACATACACACACAATAGAGAAAGATCTTTGGGAATTTGCATAGTATGTCCAGGGAAGGTTTCAATGAGCAGGGTCATTGAGTCAGGACCTGAAGAAAGTGAGGGAGCAAGTCTTGTGGATTTCTTGGGGGAAGAGCATTCCAGGCAGGGGAAAGAGCCAGTGAAAAGACCCTGCGGTGAGTGTGGAACATTTTGGGGGACATCGAGGAAGTCAGTGTGGCTGCAACACGACCCTCTGTCCCAGCTTGCCTCCATCAGTCCCAGTTTCACCCCATTGCCCCCAGTCTCCTATTCAGGCCACACCTTTCCTTCTTAGAAGTATCCTAGTTTGGATAACTCGTGTGTCATCCTCCAGTGAGGTCTGGGGTGGGGGGTGCTGGTGGGGACATAGGGAAAGAGGGGGTGAAGAATCCATGACATCCATAAAACCAGTTAGGGAGAAACTGCAGTAACTGGGGAAGAGATAATGGACATTTGACTACAGCAGTAGGAGTGGAGTCAATGAGAAGTGGCCAGATTCTATATATTTTTTGGTGACTAATCATAGTAACAAGTGCCACCATTTATCACGTATTGTATGGCACTTAGTGATTATGTGTTTGACATAAATATGCTCAGACCCTGACAACAGCCTCTGAGGGTTATTATTATCCATATTTTCCGGATAAGTAAATTGAAGCTCAGAGTAGTTAAGCAGCTCAATCAATGGCTAGTCTTGCCATTCTCGGGGAAGATCCTCTGGAGAAAGACATGGCAACCCACTCCGGTATTCTTACCTGAAGAATCCCATGGACAGAGGAGTCTGGTGGGCTATAGTCCATAGGGTTGCAAAAAGTCAGACATGACTGAAGCAACTTAGCACACACACCATTCTCTATTTAGAGTGCCTCTGTTTGAGTTTTATGTTCTGATCAAGAGCTTTTACTATGTGTCACTGCAAATGAAAAGAAAATTTCACACTGCAAGTGTGAATTTTGCCAGCTCACCAAGTGTGTTCTGTTGTTTAGTACATTAGTTATAGTCTCAGGACCTATGTTCATAGTGAACAGTCTTCATAATATCGCTCTTGTGAAAACATTAAAGTTCAGTATCTTGAACTTCATAGTTCATTTGAAATGCTTCTGGCTTTGGCATTATAAATTTATTTACTGTCATTACAGATAGTTACAGAATCAGTTTGTCAGTTTCCAACAAAGGAGTCTGAATGGTCTCCTCAGTTTCTTGGGTCTCACATTTGTGACCATTTCTCTGCTGTCATATGAGCAGATGTTTCATTGTAGCCATTTCATGTTGACTGAGTATTTTATCCTTACAGAAACTGATTTATGCATATTTCATCTTTAGAAATCTCTTCTAACCTTCCAGTGCCAGAGGGGCATTTGAGTTTTAGGTTACAGTCTACTAGGTTGCTGTACTTTTTTCAATACTAATCCTCTGTGTGACTTTTATTTCTTTTTTTCTTTCTGTTTTTTTTTTTTTTAAGACTGGACGGGTACTCTATACTTGCTTTCAATCCATACAGGCCCAAAAGAGCTCAGAGTAAGTATGACAGAGATATATGTATGTATTGGTGGGTTAATCTCCAGTCCAGGGAATTGATTGTTTTGTTTCATTTTATTAATGTTTCTCTCATTAGTAAGACGTGAAGAATTCTGTAGTCTACTTATACTTACTAACATCTCTGTGAGGAGTTAGCATCTTTTTAGTATCTTGGATACTGTGGATCTACAAAGCTAGGCTAACATAAGCAGTCTGGACATTGCAATTACATCATTACAGCCCTGTCCCAGATTTCCTTTCCAGCATTATTCTAAACTGAGTTGCACTGTTAACTTTTCTTTTCTCTGATGAATTGTGAAACAAAGACTGAGTATGCAGCCTTACAGATTTGTATAAGCTGTGTTTCCTGTGCCATAGACTTGATTTTAGACTTAAAGCATCTCATTGAAATGTTTACCTAGCTTACTTCCTTCATTGAAATTTAGTTCAAGCTGAATTAGCAAATACAGTATCTACTGTATGCCATACACTGTGGCCTGCACCAAGTAGGCAGAGATGAAAGCCACGTTCAATATCTTATTAGGAGACAGAAGCAAAGAATGCTTCAGATTTTTTTCTTACAGTATTGGTCAATTTCTTATAATATCATTGTTTGAAAGAGCAAAGACCTGGGGAAAAGAACAGATGTCTCTCAGTACAGTACTGATTAAATAAATTATGATATATCTAAATAATAGAATAATATTCGGCTATTAAAAATAGGAGGCTCAGGAGTGATACATAAACATCTCCAAGATACATTGTTAAATAGTAAAAGGCAAGGTACAAGAATAGTATGTATAGAATGCTATACCATTCATGAATATCCGGACCAAAACACATCAGTCACCGCAGCAGAGAGGAAGTGGGAAGACTTCATTGTATTTTCACATGGGTTTGGAATGTTGAATCATACACAAGGGTTACAGTTTTCATCACAGTAATAGATGTATGTGTATAAAAATACAGAATGGTACACATTTTATGATCAATAGTCTTACTCCTCAGGAGGAACGACTTCTTTTTCCAAATCTTGTTTTTAGTTCTTCTGATATTTCCTTTGATATCTCTAAATAACATACTTTTGATATTCTTTCTTGATTTACTAATTTTAGATATTAACTCTTCTCACAAAGGAGGATTTAGCCCACTGATACCACCTCATCTCCATTCTGCCCAGTGTAGTTATATTCCTCCTTTCTGTTCTTCTGTTGTTACTTTTCTAACCTTAAGTAGTTTGCTGCTTTACTTATCCTATCAACAGCAGATAGCAGACAATATCTTTTGAGTCCCTACTGTTATTGACAGATTGAATCAGTATTCAGAAACATCTCAACAAAGACAATTCCAAGACCAGAGGACTTCACTGGTTAATTCTGCCACCCAGTTAAAGAAGGATTAACACTAATCTTTCTCAAACTCTTTCCAGAGGCCAAAGATGCTATTGGATTCAGTGTGGTAGTATTTTGTTGAAGATTTTTGCATCTGTATTCATAATAACATTTTATAATTTTTTGTGATATCTTTGTCTAACTAGTTCTTATGTTGAACATCACTTGTATGCCAGGGTAAATCCCACTTGATCATGGTGTATAATCTTTTTAATATGCAAAAATCCTCAACAAAAGACTACCATACTGAATTCAACAGCACATAAGAAAATCAGTTGATTAATACTCCATGTTAATAGAATGAAGAGGGGGAAAAAAAACACATGATGCACAAAAAGCATTTGAAAAATTTAAAAGTCATAATAAAAACACTCAAAAAACTAGGGATCTAGGGAACATGTCTCAATATTTATGGGCTTTTATGAATCCCACAGCTAACATTTTACTCAGTGTTCAAAGACTGAAAGGTTTCTCCCATAAGATCAGGAACAAGACAAGGTTGCCCACTTTTATCACTTTTACTCAACATTTTACTGGTAGTTCCAGCCAAAACAATTAGGCAAAAACAGAAAAGGCATCCAAATTGGAAAGTAAAAAGTAAAACTATTTGCTGGTGATGTGATCCTATATATAGAAAATGTTAAAGAAACACCCCAGAGCTACTAGAGTTGATAAACAAATTCAGCAAAGGTGCAGTGTTCAAAATCAGTTGTATTTCTATATACCAGCAATGAACCATCAAAAAAAGGACACTTTAAAAATCTATTTATGATGGCATCCAAAATAATAAAATACCTCGGAAAAAATTTAACCAAGAATGGAGACTTATAAAGTTAAAACTAGGATACATTGCTGAAAGGAAGAATACCTAAATATATTAAAAGACATCCCTTGTTCATGAATCAGAAGACATAATATTGTGAAGATGACAGTACTTACCAGAGTTTCAGTAAAATCCGTACAAAACTCCAATGGCCCTTTTTCCAGATATGAAAAAGATGATCCTCAAACTCATGGAATTCCAAAGTGTCCTGAAGAGTCAAAATATCAAAAAAGAAGAATCAAATTCGAGGAATCATACTTCCAGATTTCAGAACTTACTACAAAGGTTCACTAACTAAAGTTTGTGGATCTGGCAAAAGTAGAGACATAGAGACTAATGAAGTAAATAAAGCTGCTTATCTACGGCCAGTTGGTTTTCACCAAAGATGCTGATGTCATTCAATGAGGAAAGAAGAGTTTGTTCAATAAGTGGTGCTGGAACAACTGGTTATCCACATACACTAGGTATAAAAATGAAATCAAATCAATGACCTAAACAGAAGAGCTAAAACTATAAAATGCTTAGAAGAAAACATAGTGGTAAATTTTCATGAAAGAAAATTTGTAGAAAGAAAGCTGAGCACTAAAGAATGGATGCTTTTGAACAGTGGTGTTGGAGAAGATTCTTGAGAGTCCCTTGGACTGCAAGGAGATCCAAGCAGTCCATCCTAAGGGAGATCAGTCCTGGGTGTTCATTGGAAGGACTGATGTTGAAGCTGAAACTCCAATACTTTGGCCACCTGATGTGAAGAGCTGATTCATTTGAAAAGACACTGAAGAGCTGACTCATTTGAAAAGACACTGATGCTGGGAAAGATTGAAGGCAGGAGGAGAAGGGGACAACATAGGATGAGATGGTTGGAGGGCATCACTGACTCAATGAACATAAGTTTGGGTAAACTCCAGGAGTTGGTGATGAACAGGGAGGCCCGGCATGCTGAGGTTCATGGGGTCGCAAAGAGTTGGACATGACTGAGCGACTGAACTGAACTGAAATTTTCATGACATTGGATTTGTTAATGGAATCTTATATATGACACCAAATGCATGGATAACAAAAGAAAACAGATAAATTGGATTTCATAACAATTTTTCTGCATCAAATGATATTATCAAGGAAGCCAAATGACAACCTATAGAATAGGAGAAAATATTGCAAATCTGATATCTGAATGAGTCTAGTATCCAGAATGTATAAAATGACATCTTAAAAATTGGCACAGGACTTGAATAGATATTTCTCCAAAGTAAATGTGCAAAAGGTCCACAGGCACATGGAAAGATGCTCAACATCATTAGTCATTTGGAAAATGCAAAGCAAAACTATAACAAGATCCCACCTTAATCCACTGAGTTGACCATAATATTAAAAATGGAGAATAACAAGTGTTGACAGAGATGTGGAGAAATTGCAGCCTTCAGGCATTGCTGGTGGGGAATGTAAAATTATGAGGCTGCTGTGAAAAAGTATCAGGGAGGTTTTCCAAAAAGTTAAACACAGAATTCTCATATGACCTAGCAACTCTATTCCTAGGTATATACCAAAAAGAATTAAAAACAGGTACTCAAACACTTCGACATGAATATTCATAGCAGCACTGTTCACAATAGCCAAAAGTTGGAAACGACCTAAATGTCCATCAGCTGATAAACAGATAAAATTTAGTATTGATATATGCATTCAGTGGACTATTACTCATCGTAAAAATATGAATGAGGTACCAAAACATACTACAATGTGGAACGATCTTGAAAACATTAATGCTAAGTGAAGGAATCCAAACAAAACAGGTCACATATTGTAGGATTTCATTTATATGAAGTGTCCAGAATAGAGACAGAAAGACTGGTGTTTGGCATGGGTTGGTCAGAGGGAAGGATGGGGAACAGTTGCTTTAATTGATACGGGATTTTATTTTGGGGTAATGAAAATTTTTTAGAACTACATAGAGGTTGTGGTTTTACAACACTGTAAATGTACTAAATTCTATTGAATTGTTGCCTTTAAAATGGATAATTTTATAGAGACACTGATGTATAGAACAGTCTTATGGACTCTGTGGGAGAGGGAGAGGGTGGGAAGATTTGGGAGAATGACATTGAAACACGTAAAATATCATGTAAGAAACGAGATGCCAGTCCAGGTTCGATGCACGATACTGGATGCTTGGGGCTAGTGCACTGGGACGACCCAGAGGGATGGTATGGGGAGGGAGGAGGGAGGAGTGTCTAGGATGGGGAACACATGTATACCTGTGGCGGATTCATTTTGATATTTGGCAAAACTAATACAATTATATAAAGTTTAAAAAAAAATAAAAAAAAATAAAATGGATAATTTTATGTTATGTAAATTTCACCTCGATTTTTAAAAATGGGCAAAGGACTCGAATTGCCACTTCTCTAAGGAGGATATACAGTGACCACAGAGATAGCTGCCCAACATCATTAGTCTTTAAGACCTGTAATGAGATACTAGGATGGCTGTGGGCTTCCCTTGTGGCTCAGATGGTAAAGAATCCACCTGCAATGCAGGGGACCTGGGTTCAATCCTTAGGTCAGGAAGATCCCCTGGAGAAGGGAAAGGCTACCCACTCCAGTACTCTGGTGTGGAGAATTCCATGGACTGTATAGTCCATGGGGTCGCAAAGAGTTGGACACAGTTGAGCGACCTTCACTTTCCTTCACTTTCACTCTCCTGGCTTGCAGATGGTTGCCTTCTCAATGTGTCCTCACGTAGCCTTTCCTCCATACATGTGCATGCCTGTTGTTACTTTGCATGTCAAAGTTTCCTCTTCTTATAAGGGCACCAGTCAGACTGGACTTGGATCCAACCTTAACTGTCATTTTATTTTAATTACCTCTTCAAAGGCCCTTTCTCCAATGCCGTCACCTTCTGAGGTACTGGGGCTTAAGGTTTCAACATTTGAATTTAGGTGGGGGGGGGCACAATTCAGACCATAACAGGGAGTGACTGTTTAACAGGTATGGGCTTTCATTTGGGGTGATGAAACTATTATAGAATTAGGTAACGGTAATGGTTGCACAATATTGTGAATGTACAAGTACCTGAATCACAGACTTTAAAATGGTTATAGTGGTGAATTTTATGTTCTTTGAATTTTACCTCCAAAAAACAGAGCTGGAGAGACCTGTACATTAAAAGGTCTATCAATCATAATAGTTCTAGAAGTAGAGTTTGGTGCTGAAAATCCCCCTCTGCCCACTTCTACTTAACTTTGTGCCTGAAGTCTTAGTGCAATAAAGCAAGAAATAAAGGCATATGAATAGGAAAAGATAAATCAATCTCCATTTGCATAAGACATGGTTGTCTGCATAGAAAATCCCAAGGAATTTATAAAGAAATTCCTAAAACTAATAAGTTATTTAAATGATATCAACAGGATGCAGCGTCAACACACAAAGGGAATATTTCTATATGCTAGCAATAGAAAATTGGAAACAAATTTTTAACACAGTAATACAAGAAATGAAACAGGTGTAAAAATGTATCAAAATCTATCAAATCTACATGCTGAAGACCACAGAATGTTGATGAAAGATATCAAAGAAAACCTAGTTAAATGGAAAGACATACCATGTTTATGGACTGGAAGACTCAGCAGATTAATGGTCAAGATTTCAATTCTCAAAATAATCTATAGATTTAGAGCAATAGTCAAAAGTTCAGCAAGAGTATTTTGTAGATACAAACTGATTCTAGCATTTATATGGAAAGGCAAAGGAAGTTGAAAACCTTCATTTTGAAAAGGAAAAATAAAGTTGGTGGAATCACACTACCCAGCTTTAGGACTTATTATGAAATGATAATAATTAAGACAGTGTGGTATTGGTTAACAGATAAACACCTAGATTAGTGGAACAGAATCGTGTTCAGAAATAGACCCCCACAAAGATTTTTAACAAAACTGAAGAGCTATTTAGTAGAGAAAGGAGGATAGTTTGACTACCATATACAAAATAAACGTCAATCTATATCTCATACCAAACAAAAATTTAAAGGAATCATAGGTCCAAACTGAAAACAGTATGGAAGTTTTAGGGGAAAAGATAGAAAATCTATAGAATATTGGGCTTGCCAACAATTTCTTATTCTTGGAACTGAAAGCATTTTCCATGAACTCATTTGCAAGAGAAAAGCAAAGTCACAGATGTAGAAAACAAACTTTTGGTTACCAGGGGGAAAAAGGAGGGTTCAGATAAATTGGGAGATTGGGATTGACATATACATACTACTATATATAAAATAGATAACTAATAAGGATCTACTATACAAAAACTAAGATCATGGCATTTGGTCCCATCAATTCATGGCAAATAGACGGGCAAACAGTGGAAACAGTGAGAGAATTTATTTTCTTGGGCTCCAAAATCACTGCAGATGGTGACTGCAGCCATGAAACTAAAAGACGCTTGCTCCTTGGAAGAAAAGCTATGACCAACCTAGAGAGCATATTAAAAAGCAGAGACATTACTTTGCCAACAAATATCTGTCTAGTCAAAGCTATGGTTTTTCCAGTAGTCATGTATGAATGTGAGAGAGTTGGACCATAAACAAAGCTGAGCACTGAAGAATTGATGCTTTTGAACTGTAGTGTTGGAAAAGACTCTTGAGAGTCCCTTGGACTGCAAGGAGATCCAACCAGTCCATCCTAAAGGAAACCAGTCCTGAATATACATGGAAGGACTGATGCTGAAGCTGAAACTCCAATACTTTGGCCCCTGATGTGAAGAACTGACTCATTTGAAAAGACCCTGATGCTGGGAAATATTGAAGGCAGGAGGAGAAGGGGATGAGATGGTTGGATGGAATCACCCAACTGGATGGACATGAGTTTTAGCAAGCTCTGGGAGTTGGTGATGGACAGGGAAGCCTGGCGTGCTGCTGTCAATGAGGTTGCAAAGAGTTGGACGTGACTGAGTGGCTGAACTGAAAAACTGAAATTGAATACAGCACAGGGAACTCTTCTCAATCAATACTCTGTAATGATCTATATGGGAAATGAATCTTAAAAAGAGTGGATATATATATTTAACTGATTCAGTTTGCTGCACACCTGAAACTAACATAACATTGTAAATCAACTACAATAAATTTTTTAAAAAACACTTTCCATAAAAGAAATATGTGAACACCTCATAAAAATAAAAAAACTCTACAGAATGAAAGAAACTAAAGATAATGAAAACAGTAGCTACAGTAGGAAAATATTTCAAATCATTTATCTGACAAAAGACTTGTATATAGAATATACAAAGAACTCCCAAAACTCAACAATAAAATAGGAATCAACCCAATAAAAAATGGGCAGAAGATATGAGCAGGTACTTCACCAAGAAGTATGTAAGAATGGCAAGTAAGCACATAAAAAGATGAACTGAACATCATTGTTCTGGAAAAGATACTGAACTCTAAGTATTGGGGAAGTGAAAATTGAAACTGCAATGAGATACCCCTACATACCTGTTGAGGTCCTTTAATGGACCAAAACCTGGTGGTCTGAAGTCGACGATAAGAAAGTGAAAGAGAGAGAGAAGCTGATATTCCTTGGTATACGCAGAAAACCAATAAAGCTCTTGACACAGAGCTTGCACTGCTTCATGTAGGTACCAGGCACCCTCTCAAGGGGGTGAAGGCACAGTGCACCTTCTCGAGAGGGACTTAGAAGCCCAGGCAAGAAAGTGAGCTCAGTGGGCTTCTGCACTCCAAAGAATTAGCCTGAGAGAGAGAAAGAAAGAAAGACACGGGGACCCAAGCTCTGATGGAGCAAAGCTGTTTTATTCAACATAGTGTGGGTATATATACTGTCTTAGAAGGTAGCTATTTTCAGCAAAGATAAAAATCAAAAGTCCAGACTTACAAGTTATCATAAGGCAATCCATATCAGAGAGGGTTGTAAATAATCACTTTTACTGTATGGTTCATAAAAAGGAAGAGGGTTGTAAATAGTTACTTATCACCGTATGGAAAAACTAATGAAGGAAATGCATGCATTCTCAGCCGTGGGAGCAGCTTGCCAACTCTTCTTAATTCCTGAATATTCAGGAATTAATAAGGAACAGGATTCATGACATATCCAAAACAGCACACAGGAAGCCTCCTGTTAAATGCTTCCTGACAATTCCCCCTATTTTAATATATTTGTATAAAAAGTCCTGACCAATTGAGTTTGTTTAGTATTAACCACCCTTATAGAAAGACAATGATAAACAACAAGTATAATTACCAAGACAGTCACCAAAGTTACAGTTCCAGACCCGATGCTGTGCATAATACGTTGAAACCATCCTTGTGGGTCTAGCCCAGATAATTGATCAGCTAGTTGTTCAGCTAAAGTTTCCAAATTAGTGGAAGAGGGCAGAGGTTTAGAAAAAGTTTCAAAGATTTCCTTTTGCAGTAATTGTACATTCAGAGAGGCATTATCATGTATATCTTGTAAATGAAATTTGATTTGTTCCCAGTTGTAGGCACTATGATTAAAATGAACAGGAGTAACACAAAATTGAGTAGAATTCCAATCACATTTTAGTATCACTTGTTTTTCCAAATCTGTTAATTGATCTCTGACCCATTTGATGGCTGTTTTTAGTTCCTGTATTTCCACTTGAATATCCTCATCTACCTGAGCCTGAGCAGCTCACATATTATGAGCATCTTCAGTCCAATTTTGGATAAAACTATATATTTGAATCGAGGTATGTAAAGCAGCGCCGGCGATGGCAGCAGTGGTGCAAATAGCTATTAACCCCAAAATGCCAAGAATCAGCCATCCAACGAATTGTTTAGATTGCTGGAGCAGTTTAGTAACTAATCTGGAAGCAAGTCCAGCCATAGGACCTTCTTCCCAGGGTCGTTGGAGATTTATTGGTAGCTTCAAATTACGTTGAGATCAAAGAATCAAAAGGGAATCATTTCTTAAAGAGAGGAGTTAAGACAAGTATATAGTTTGCAATTAATACAAGTTACAGAATGTAAAGTCTTATTAAATTGTAAATTTCCTATGGCTATAGCAAAAGGAAGTGGGACACAGGCCTGTATAAAATATGATTGATTATAGCGAAAGAAATAGTTACTGTGACCATGACTGGTCCCTGTGAAATGTCCAGTCCAAGTTCCAAGTTCTTTGGTGCTCACAGCAAGTTTCCAAATGTCCCATTGTTCAGGCCCACTCTGTTTATCGAGGATGATCCTAGGACGCGGTGGGGCTAATCCACCATCAAACCACCCAGGAAGTCCTTTGTCATGGTAATGCTCCATCGTAGTGTCATTAATTTTCCATGCCACTTGAGTAGCATAGTCACACACAGAGCAGTTAACATCTTCTGAGCAGTTAGATAACCACATACCACGGGGTCCCCAATCAACAATTATATGATTAGCCACAAACATTAATTTTCCTGATTTGGCTTGACATTTGTCCCAACAAACAGGAGTATATGTAAAGTTTTTATAAGTAAACCCTTTGCATAATGTTCTATGTTCTTTCCCTCTTTCCATAAAGTCTTAGTACTATAAACATGGTTCACAGACAAAGAAAGGGCAGTAAATAATCCAAGCAAGGGAGGTAGGGCGAAAGCCCAAGTTTGTCAGCTAACATTTATGCATAATTCTGCTGGGCCTATGCACAAAGGAAGGACTTCATAACCTAGAGAAATATTAATTAGTTTTCCTTCTTTTTCAGGGTGTGAGGGCCCTTTAATGCTCCAGGGAGAAGGCATATGTATAGAGTCATTAGTTGAAACGATTGGTCCTCTCTCTGTCCATTCGACCACCTGTAGTAGAGGGGGTTGGGTATGTAAGCCCAGGAAGTATGATTAGTTAGAGCTTGAGTTGGGGAGGCACAGGCCAAGAGACTGAGCATTGCCAGGAGAATGTATTCAGGACTCCAAGGCATTCCTTGTTGAGAGACCAAATTTTCAGCTCAATTAGTAAGGGTTTTTATTTGTCCCCAAGTGGGGAGATCATAAGGGTGATGCCGCCGAGGGTGGTGCTTCCTGGAGATCTTTAGAGCCGCCATGGCCCGTATTGGAATTTCTTCCTCCTGGGGTCCTTGTTGTCCCGTCTCCATTTTGAAGGCTGGGGGCCCCCTTGGGTCAAATCTTGCAAAGAGGGAGCCATGTGAGTTCATTGGATCCATTTGAGGAAATACAAGCATACCCCTTTCCCTGTAAGACTAGTTTCCCAGATTTCCGTTGTTTTGTTAACCCATTGTCTTGGTACCAAATGGGCAGAGGAAGAGAAGTGTCCTTCACTTCCTCAAAATGCTTTTCTGCTCTTGTTAAGATATTTCCCTGTGGTAAATTTAAAACATTTAAAACAAATAAAGCTGCATTAACAATAGTTGTAGGTTTAGAAAATATCTTATGTTGGAATCTAGTAAAGTCTGCTTTAGATAAGGAAGACAGTAGTGTTCCTGTGTATTCCCCCTTTTTTAATTGCCATAAAGTCTGAGATGACATCATAATTTGAATTTCTCCTTTATAATCTGAATCAATTACTCCAGGGTGAACAGTAATTCCTTTAGAAGTCAAACTAGATTGGCCAAGTAAAAGACCAAAGGTTTGTGGGGGCAGGGGTCCAAAAAGTCCGGTAGGCATTCTAGAGGGGACTGCTTGAGGGTAAAGGAGAAAGTCATTTAGGGCTGGTATATCGACGGCTGCACTGCCAAATGTTGAGGGTTTGAGGAAAAAGATGGAATTTGCCCCTGGTTTTTGTTGAAGGGGACCTGGCGGGGGGTCCCCTGCTTGGAGTTGCCTGGAATAGGTTTCCCTTCAATGTCAAATTTAGACTTAGAATATTTGGCCCAATGCATTCCTCTATGGCGAGGGCAGATTTTTGGAGGTTTTTTATTAGCTTTCTTAGGGTAGTCCCTTTTTAAATGGTTCTTATCTCCACATGTAAAGCATTCTTCATTTCCCTTTCTTAAGGCAGCAACCATTATTTCAGCTAGCATTTGCATCTTTTGAGTTTCTGACCCTAGATTGCGACAAGCCTTCAAATAATCAATAATAGTCCCCTTCTCATGAATTGGAGCTATAGCCTTTTGACATTCCTGATTTGCATTTTCATAAGCAAGTAATTTCTCTGTTTGCCTTTTGTCTTCTTCTCCAATTAGAGTACGGGAAATAGCAGTTTCTAATCTAGCTAAAAAATCAGCATACGTTTCATTCAGTCAGGCAGTTCAGTTGCTCAGTCATGTGTGACTTTTTGCAACCCCACGAATTGCAGCATGCCAGGCTTCCCTGTCCATCACCAACTCCCAGAGTTTATTCAGACTCATGTCCATTGAGTCGGTTATGCCATCCAGCCATCTAATCCTCTGTCATCCCCTTCTCCTCTTGCCCCCAATCCCTCCCAGCATCAGGGTCTTTTCCAGTGAGTCAACTCTTCACATGAGGTGGCCAAAGTATTGGAGTTTCAGCTTTAGCATCAGTCCTTCCAATGAACACCCAGGGCTTATCTCCTTTAGAATGGACTGCTTGGATCTCTGTGAAGTCCAAAGGACTCTGAAGAGTCTTCTCCAACACCACAGTCAAAAGCATTAATTCTTCGACGCTCAGCTTTCTTCACAGTCCAACTCTCATATCCATACATGACCACTGGAAAAACCATAGCCTTGACTAGATGGATCTTTGTTGGCAAAGTAATGTCTCTGCTTTTGAATATGCTATCTAGGTTGGTCATAACTTTCCTTAGGCCCCTGCAATATTTTAGTGTAGCTACCTGTAGGTTCCCCTTGAGGAGTAATTCGATCCCAAGCTTCAACGGCCACTGTTTTTAATTGTTCATGTAACAAAGGAGGGCACTGTATTTGAGCTTCTATAGTGTCAAATTGTCCTGTACCAGTTAGCATTTCAAAAGTAATTTGAGTTTGGGGAGCGCCAGCTCCCGCATTTCTGTTAGCATGATCTCTGGCTATATCATGATACCACATTATCCATTGAAGATATTCTCCTGGTTTAAGGAAAGCTTTTATTAAAGTTTGTCAATCATGGGGAATAAAATCTCCAGTAGAGGATGTTATGGAATTTAGAAGTGCTTTAGTAAAAGGTGAATGTGGGCCATACATAGTTATAGCTTTTTTAATTTGTTGCATGTGAAAAAGGTTAATACCCTTACAATGAGGTATTATGTGCCTTTGAGCGTCAGGATTTCTAAAAACTGGAAAGGCAGAGAAACCATCGGTTTCAGAGACTTGTGATTGCAAAGCCCGCAATTCAGAAAGCCTCTGTCGTGAAGGAGAGTGAGTAGGTAGCATATTCTTACAATTAAGAGTGTGTGGTAAAAACTTATTATTGTTATTCAGAAAGGTGTTGTCAGTTTTAATGTCAAAAGGTGTCTTAGGGGAGTTGTTGCCAGAATCATTAGGTTCTAGCAAGGGAGAGACTTTGGGATTTGTGCCCTCTAGCAGGGGAGGAGCACTTGGAGTAACCGGGGCAGGGCTTGTAGGAAAATTCTGAAATATTTTATGTTGTTCTAATTGGGCCTTTTGTAAGGTTTCATCATCTAATTCATATTCATGTAATAAGTGTTCTGCCTGTTGCCAAATATCAGGAGGTCTAGAATTACCTTGAAATGGCAAAATCACAGCTTTAATGAGAGCCCAGAGGGGCCAAAAATCTATCGGGATTTTTTTTCCCTGTCTGGCAGCATGTTCAACATTCTCTTTGACCTGGTGCCAAATTTCTAAATCAAAACTACCTTCATCAGGGAACCAAGGGTTACAGTCAACCACTGTCTGAAGGCAAGCCTCTATTCGCTGACGTGAAACTGAAAGTCCCTGAACTTTAAATAAGTGATGAAGTAGCAGAGTGATGGGGCTTTCCAGCCGTTTGACCCGTGTCTTAGTACTTAGCGACCTGGATAGGTCTTCGAGTCACTCCACCCGAATCTGCCACGTGTTCCAGGCTCCTGTTCTGGGTGCCACTTGGTGAGGTCCTTTAATGGACCAGAACCTGGTGGTCTGGAGTTGATGATAAGAAAGTAAAAGAGAGAGAGAAAGAGGCTGACATTCCTTGGTTTACGCAGAAAACCAATAAAGCTCTTGACACAGAGCTTGCACTGCTTCACGTAGGCACCAGGCGCCCTCTTGAGGGGGTGAAGGCACAGTGTACCTTCTCAAGAGGGTCTTAGAAGCCCGGGCAAGAAAGTCAGCTCATTGGGCTTCTGCACTCCAAAGAATTAGCCTGAGAGAGAGAGAGAAAGAAAGACACGGGGACCCAAGCTCTGATGGAGCAAAGCTGTTTTATTCAACATAGTGTGGGTATATATACTGTCTTATAAGGTAGCTATTTTCAGCAAAGATAAAAATCAAAAGTCCAGACTTACAAGTTATCATAAGGCAATCCATATCAGAGAGGGTTGTAAATAATTACTTTTACCGTATGGTTCATAAAAAGGAAGAGGGTTGTAAATAGTTACTTATCACTGTATGGAAAAACTAATGAAGGAAATGCATGCATTCTCAGCCGTGGGAGCAGCTTGCCAACTCCTCTTAATGCCTGAATATTCAGGAATTAATAAGGAACAGAAGATTCATGACATATCCAAAACAGCACACAGGAAGCCTCCTGTTAAATGCTTCCTGACACATACCCATTAGAGTCACTAAAATAAAACTAACAGTGCCAAATGCTGGCAGGGATACAGATTAGAATTCTCATGCTGGTAGAAGTGCACAATGGTACTGTCACTTTAGAAAACTCTTTGACAGTTTTGTATAAAGTTTAATGTATACTTAATGTGTGACCCAGGAGTCTTACTCCATAGAGAACTGAACACAGTTTCACACAAACCCTGTTTGCATATGTATATGTATGTGTATATATTTCTTAATTTATTCATAATTGCCACAAAGTGGAAGCAACCCAAATTCCTTCAATAGGTGAATTGATTACGAAAGTCTAAGACTTCCACTGAAGAACTAATCAGCAGTAAAAAGGAATGAACTTAAAAGAAATTTACATTTAATTACCTGCCCGGGGTCTTAGTTGTAGAATGCAGGATCTTTAGTTACCACATGTGGGATTTAGTTCCCTGACCAGGGATTGAACCCAGGCCCCCTGCATTGTGAGCTCAGAGTCTTAGCCACTGGATCACCAGAGAAGAGTCCCAGGAATGAACTTTTGATAACAAGCAACAACTTGGAAGAATTTCAGAGTCTGAGTGAAAGAAGTGAGTCTCCAAAGGCTACCTACAGTGTGATTGCACTCATATGATAGTCTCATATCAAAATTAAGAAATAGAAAACTTATTCAGTCTAATTACTAAAGTAGAGACTGAAAATTGTGATTAAAGATATATGATTTTAAAAGACAGCCAGTTTACATGGCTTTACAGCTCAATTCTAACCTTTGAAGGATGGATGGGTCTAATTCAATTTGTACAGTATCACAGACGATATGAAAAGCCTAAAAGTTCCTCCATTTTTAAAACAGCTAGAATAATTTTAACACCAAAACCCCATTCAAGATAACATAGAAGAAAACTATTGACCCATCTCATCTATAGATGTCAAACTTTAGAAAAAAATATCAATAAATATAACTGTATTAGGGAACAATCCACAATGACCAAGTTCAGTTTAATCCACATATATAAAGTCCATTCAGCTTCAGGAAATTTCAGGGTAATTCAGGATGTTATATAATTCTTTACATTAACAAACTAAAGGAGAAAAAGCATATGGTTAGATCAATAGATACTGCGGAGACATCTGCTAAAAGTTATCCAACCAGTCCATTCTAAAGGAGATCAGCCCTGGGTGTTCTTTGGAAGGAATGATGCTAAAGCTGAAACTCCAGTACTTTGGCCACCTCATGCGAAGAGCTGACTCATTGGAAAAGACTCTGATGCTGGGAGGGATTGGGGGCAGGAGGAGAAGGGGACGACAGAGGATGAGAGGGCTGGATGGCATCACCGACTTGATGGATGTGAGTTTGAGTGAACTCCAGGAGATGGTGATGGACAGGGAGGCCTGGCGTGCTGCGATTCATGAGGTCGCAAGGAGTCAGACACGACTGAGTGACTGAACTGAACTGAACTGAATGGAAACTTAACAGGTACTTGTAACAACTCTGTTTCCCCTTTTACTAATGAGGAAATGAGCTTCAAGGTTAAAAAACTTGGTTGGAGTCCAAGGCTGGTGTACAGGGTCATTTTCAACGTCAAATGTTAATTTTCTCGAACTTTTTAAAAAATACTCATTTGGCTGCATGTGTCTTAGTTGTGGCATGTCTTAGTTGAGGCTTGTGGGCTTGGTTGCCTGGTGGCATGTGTGATCTTAGGTGCTCTGTTAGTGCAGTAGGGAAGAAAACCTATGACCAACCTAGACAGCAAATTAAAAAGCAAAGACATCACTTTGTCGACAAAGGTCCATCTAGTCAAAGCTATGATTTTTCCAGTAGTCATTTATGGATGTGATAGTTGGACCAGAAAGAAAGCTGAGCGCCAAAGAATTGATGCTTTTGAACTGTGGTGTTGGAGAAGACTCTTCAGAGTCCCTTGGGCTGCAAGGAGATCCAACCAGTCCATCTAAAGGAAATCAACCCTGAATATTCATTGGAAAGACTGTTGCTGAAGCTGAAGCTCCAATACTTTGGCCACCTGATGTGAAGAGTCGACTTATTAGAAAAGATCCTGATGCTGGGAAGGATTGAAGGCAGGAGGAGAAGGAGAAGACAAAGGATAAGATGGTTGGATGGCATCACCGACTTGATGGATGTGAGTTTGCACAAACTCCAGGAGATGGTAAAGGACAGGGAAGCCTGGTGTGTTGCAGTCCCTGGGGTCACAAAGAGTTGGACACGACTGAACAATAACTATGTGTGATCTTAGTTCCCTGACCAGGGATGGAACCTGTGCCCCCTGCAGTGGAAGGTGGATTCTTAACTACTAGACTGCCAAGGAAGTCCCTCAAACATTAATTTTTACCAGTCTGAAAGATGAGTTAACAGTATGCCACCAGTAAAGTGGTTTTAGTGAGAGTGCCCATTTCCTGTTTGGCAGTTCTGAGTTGCCCATTCATATTCTTTACTTTTCTATATAGAGTTATTTGTTCTTTCTCCCTGCTGATTTGCCTAATTTCTTTATATGTTCTAGAAATTTCATCTTTTTGTCTGTCACATATGTTGCAAATATTTACTCCCAGACTTTGTTTATTGTGTCATGTATCAGGCGAAAGCTTTAAAACAATGAATCACTGTTATCCTTCATTTTATTTATGCTTTTTGCTTTTCTTCTTTCAAAGACCTTTCTTTTCTTCATGATGATAAATAATAGTTTTATGTATTTTCTTCTTATAAGAACCTATAGAACCTATATTATGGACCTATAGATTTGAATAGCAGATTGGGTGGCAAATAACATTCTTTCTGTCTATAATGGGAATACTTCTGATGTTCCACCATTAAGTATGAGTTGTTATGATTATGTTGTATTTCGAACCTATATTAAGGACCTATTGGAGAAGGCAATGGCACCCCATTCCAGTACTTTTGCCTGGAAAATCCCATGGACGGAGGAGCCTGGTAGGCTGCAATCCATGGGGTCGCTAAAGTCGGACACGACTGAGCAACTTCACTTTCACTTTTCACTTTCATGCATTGGAGAAGGAAATGGCAACCCACTGCAGTGTTCTTGCCTGGAGAATCCCAGGGACGGGGGAGCCTGATGGGCTGCCGTCTATGGGGTCGTACAGAGTCGGACATGACTGAAGTGACTTAGCGATTAGCGATTATGGACCTATAGATTTTGAACCTATATTTTGGACCCATAGATTTGAATAGCAGAGTTGGGTGGCAAATAACATTCTTTCTTACTCTAATGGAATACTTCTGATGTTCCACCATTAAGTATGAGTTTCTTACGATTTTGTGGTAGACACCCTCTATTCCTTTATTAAGTTAAGGAAGTTTCTAATTCTAGTTTACTGAGAATTTTTAATAATTGTCTCGAGTTTTATCAAATGCCTATTTGTCATTTCCTGAGATGATAATGAGGAGAGTGAAAAAGTTGGCTTAAAGCTCAACATTTAGAAAACTAAGATCATGGCATCTGGTCCCATCACTTCATGGCAAATAGACGGGGAAACAGTGGAAACAGTGTCAGACTTTATTTTTGGGGCTCCCAAATCACTGCAGATGGTGATTGCAGCCATGAAATTAAAAGACGCTTACTCCTTGGAAGGAAAGTTATGACCAACCTAGATAGCATATTCAAAAGCAGAGATATTACTTTGCCAACAAAGGTCTGTCTAGTCAAGGCTATGGTTTTTCCAGTGGTCATGTATGGATGTGAGAGTTGGACTGTGAAGAAAGCTGAGCACCGAAGAATTGATGCTTTTGAACTGTGGTGTTGGAGAAGACTCTTGAGAGTCCCTTAGACTGCAAGGAGATCCAACCAGTCCATCCTAAAGGAGATCAGTCCTGGGTGTTCTTTGGAAGGACTGATGTTGAAGCTGAAACTCCAATACTTTGGCCACCTCATGCAAAGAGTTGACTCATTGGAAAAGACTCTGATTCTGGGAGGGATTGGGGGCAGGAGTAGAAGGGGACGACAGAAGATGAGATGGCTGGATGGCATCACCGACTCAATGGACATGAGTTTGGGTGAACTCTGGGAGTTGGTGATGGACAGGGAGGCCTGGCGTGCTGCAATTCATGGGGTCGCAAAGAGTCGGACACGACTCAGCGACTGAACTGAGATGATAATGTGGTTGTTTCCCTTTAAAGTTAGCAATGATTTACACTGAAAGCTTTTAAAACGGTGAACTGTTGTTACATTCCTGAGATAAACCCTACATTGCCATGATATATTGTTCTTTTAACAAAGTAGATTCTAGTTGCTAATATTTGGTTTAAGATTGTTATATCTGTGTTCATATGTGAGATTAGTCTGCAGTGTTCTTGTCTTGTACTTCTCTGGTTTTGGTATCAGGATTATTAGGTTATAAAATAAGTTGGATTTTTTTCTCTTGTTTGGAAAGACTGCATAGCATAATAAGAACATGGCTCTATAGTCAGATGCTTTGGATGGAATCTTGATTTTCTGCTATCTTGATGTCTAACACTATAGGTTACTTTCACCTATTTTTGAACCATATGTAAATAGAGCCATATAATATGTACTCTTTTGGGTCTAGTTTCTATCAATCAGTATTACGTTTGTGAGGTTCATCCATGTGGTTACATGAAGCAATAGTTTAGTTATTCTCATTGCTGTATAGTGTTCCACTGTCTGAATATACCATACTTTGTTTATTCATTCTTTTATTGAGAGATAATTTCAGGTTTTAAAAGGCTTTTTACAAATTATGGTACTACGAATATTCTTGTGAACAGATGTACATTTACTAGATATTTCTGTTGGGTACATATCTAGGAGTGGAATGCATATGTATATTTGTATATATTCAGCTTTAGTAGATAATACAGAAGTTTTCCCAAAGTGTCTATTGCTTTTCACTCCTAACACCAATGTTGGAGAGTTGCTTCCTGCACATTCCTGCTAATACTCAGTAACATCTGTCTTGTTCATTTTTGCCATTCTGGTAGAGTATTGCACTGTGGCTTTACTTTGCATTTTGTTGGTCACTCGTAAAGTTGAAAACTTTTTCTTTGTTTTTAGTTCTAGCATTTTATTATTACATGAACAGCATCTGTCTTATACACATATGTGGGCTTCTCTGGTGGCTTAGCTGGTAAAGAATCTGCCTGCAATGCGGGAGACCTGGGTTCGATCCCTGGGTTAGGAAGATCCCCTGGAGAAGGCAACGGCTACCCACTCCAGTATTCCAGCCTGGAGGATTCCATGGAATATAGTCCACGGGGTCACAAAGGGTCGAATATGACTGAGTGACTTTCACTATACACATATATAATCCTTGAATTAAACTATGTGTTCACATCCCCCAAATAGATTAAGCCCTATGTTCCTAATCCCAAAATTAAAGTCAAATAATCAGGATGTTTTTATTCAGGTCCATAACATGTGATAACAATTTATTAGGTTGTGTTAGTTAAAATTACATTTGGTTGAGAACAAAGTAAATTAAAAAAAAAATAATGCCTTTAGCAAAGTTAAAGTTTAAATCTCCATCATGTGGAAAAAAAGTAAACAAGTTGACTGTTTTACCTAGGTAAATGTGTACTCAGTCACTCAGTCGTGTCTGACTCTTTGCGACCCCATGGACTACACAGCATGCAAGGCTCCTCTGTCCATAGGCTTTCCCAGGCAAGAATACTGGAGTGGGTTGCCATTTTCTTCTCCAGGGTATCTTCCCCACCCAGGGATTGAACCCATGTCTCCTGTGTCTCCTGCATTGGCAGGTAGATTCTTTACCACTGAGCCACCTGGGAAACCTGAAATATGAATTAAATATCAGCACAGTCAAGGAATAGACATATCCAACACTTCCGAAGTTTCCTTTTGTTGTTTTTGTTTTGTTTCATTTAATTTTGTTTTCATGGTAAGAAGACAACATGAGAGCTACCCTCAACAAAATTTGAAATCCACAATACTGTATGTCCACTGAATAACTATGCCTCTTTCCCCTACCCACATCTGCTGGCAACCAGTATTGTATGCTCTGCTTAGACTATATTAGATTCCTTATATAAGTGGAATCATGAAGTATCTGGCTTCCTGTGATGGCCTGTTCAATTGGGTACAATGTCCTCCAGATTCATCCATGTTGTTGCAAATTGTAGGATTTCCTTGTTTTTTAATATTGAATGGTATTCCTACACACACACACACATATATGTATTACACTTTATAATATGTATGCATATGAAAGTTTTATCATTCATCTAGATAAAACTTGGGTTGTCTCCATATTTTGTTTATTGTGAGTAATGCTGCAGTGATCATGAGAGTCCAGATATCTCTAAGATCCTGGTTTCATTTCCTTTGTATATATGCCCAGGAGTGTAATTTCTAGATCATATGTTAGCTCTGTTGTTAGTTTTTTGAGAAACCTCCATACTGTTTTTCCCAACAATGGCACACAAGGGTTTATTCCAATTTCTCCAACTTGCTGCCAACACTTATCTTTTTTAATATTAGTCATCCTAACAGGTGTGAGGTGATCTCTTGTAGTTTTCATTTGCATTCCCTGATGAATAGATAAATTGATTACCTTATACCTGGTGGACTTTTGTATGTCTGGAGATTTCTGTCCAAGTCCTTTTTCCATTTTTAATTGGATGTGTGTGTATGCTCAGACGCCTAGTCATGGCTCTTGGCAACCACATGTACTATGGCCCTCCAGGCTCCTCTGTTCATGGGATTTCCCAGGCAAGAATACTGGAGTGGGTTGCCATTTCCTTCTCCAGGGGATTTTCCCGACCCAGGGATCGAACCCACAACCCCTCCATTGGTAGGTGGGTTCTTTACCACTGAGTCACTTGGGAAGTTAATTGGATGACTTTTATTTTTGCTTTAAAGTTGTAGGAGTTCATTTTTTATTAGTTTTTATTAGAGTATAGTTGACTTACAATATTGTGTTAGTTTCTACTGTATAGCAAAGTGAGTCAGTTATACATATATCTACTCCTTTTTAGATTCTTTTCCCATACTGTATGGCTTATTACAGAGTATTCAGTAGAGTTCCCTGTGGTATGCAGTAGGTGCTTATTGATTCTGTATTTTATACATAATAGTGTGTATATGTTAATTCCAATCTCCCAACTTATCCCCCCCCTGCCTCCACCCACTTCCCCTGGTAATTGTTAAGTTTGTTTTCTACATCTGTGACTCTATTTCTGTTTAGGAATTCATTATATATTTTGGGTATTAACTCTTTAGGAGATATGTGACTTGCAAATTTTTTTAAAAATTTTTATTGCAAGATATTTGCTTTACAAGTTGGGCTGGTTTCACTTGCAAATATTTGATGCCAGTTCTTAATTTTAACACATATCATTTCCCCCCCACTTTGGAGCTCTTTGTATGCTGTTTAAGAAAATTTCTCCTGCTGCTGCTGCTAAGTCACTTCAGTCGTGTCCGACTCTGTGCGACCCCATAGATGGCAGCCCACCAGGCTCCCCGTCCCTGGGATTCTCCAGGCAAGAACACTGGAGTGGGTTGCCATTTCCTTCTCCAGTGCAGGAAAGTGAAAAGTGAAAGGGAAGTTGCTCAGTCGTGTCCAACTCCTAGCGACCCCATGGACTGCAGCCTACTAGGCTCCTCCGTCCATGGGATTTTCCAGGCAAGAATACTGGAGTGGGGTGCCATTGCCTTCTACGAAATTTCTCCTACCTGAAGTTAATTTGGATGTTCTACTTTTTACCTTGAAGTTTTATTTCTTCACCTTTCACATTTAGATCTATAATAACACCTGGATTTGATTTTTGTGTATGGTCTGAAGCTGGGGGCAAGATCAACTTTTTTCACATCACAGTCAGTCAGAATTGTTTATTGAAAAGACCACTTCTTTGTCATCAGTCATGCATTCATTTATGTGTTCATGTTACTGAATTCTTGGTTCTATTTGTCTCTACTTGTACCAGTACTACTTGGAGAAGGCGATGGCATCCCACTCCAGTACTCTTGCCTGGAAAACCCCATGGACGGAGGAGCCTGGTAGGCTGCAGTCCATGGGGTTGCGAAGAGTCGGAGACGACTGAGCGACTTCACTTTCACTTTTCACTTTCCTGCATTGGAGAAGGAAATGGCAACCCACTCCAGTGTTCTTGCCTGGAGAATCCCAGGGATGGGGGAGCCTGGTGGGCTGCCATCTATGGGGTCACACAGAGTCAGACACGACTGAAGTGACTTAACGGCAGCAGCAGCAGTACCAATACTACACTGTCTTGATTACTGTAGCTTTACAACAGGTCTTGCATTTGATAATATATGAATCCTCCAGCTGCGTACTTTTAAATGTTGCCTCAGCTATTCTTAGTCCTTTGCCTTTCTACATAAATTGGAGAATTTAGCTTCTCAATATCCCCAGGAAAAAGACCTGCTGGGATGCTGATTAAAATTGCCTAAGTATATATAGCTCAATTCAGGGAAACCTGACATTTTTGAAGTGAGGTCTTCCATTCCATGAGCATGTTATAGCCCTCCTTTTGTGTGGGTATTCATTTCCTCTCAGTAATATGTTATAATTTTCAGTATAGAGGCCTTGCTTGGATGTATTATTGCACATCCTTTGTTGGATGTATTCCTAGCTATTTGATGTTTGTTTTAAAACTACTGTAAAGCTATCATAAATGGCATCATTTTAAAAAGCTTATTTTCTACTTTTTGGCTAGTATATATGCATTCAGTGGATTTTTGTAAGTTGGTCTTGTGCCCAGTGACCAACTTAAATTTACTTATTAATTCTAATTGTGTGTGTGTGTGTGTGTACAGCTCAGTCATGTCCAACTCTTTGCAAGCCCATGGGCTGTAGCCCACTAGGCTCCCTCTGTCTATAAAATTTTCCAGGCAAGAATACTGAAGTGGTTTGCCATTTCCTTCTGCAGGTGATTTTCCCAACCCAGGGATTGAACCCAAGTCTCCTGCATCTTCTGCATTGGCAGGCAGCTTCTTTACCACTGGCACCACCTGGGAAGCCTTTTGTATAATTTTTTACACACACAATCAGATCATTTGTGAATAATCACAATTTTCTTTCTTCCTTATCTATATGCCTTTTATTTATTTTTTATTGCCTTACGAAATTTGCTACAGTTTTCAGGGATACTATTAGGCAGCCTTGTTTATTCTCACATTCAGGGAAACGGGTTTTAATAATTTACCAGTAAGTGTGATCCTTGCTGTAGATTTTCAACAGATACTCATTATCTGTTTAAGAGAATTCTTCTCTTAGCTATACCATGAAAGTGAAAGTCACTCAGTTGTGTCTGACTCTTTGTGACCCCATGGACTGTATAGTCTATGGAATGCTCCAGGCCAGAATACTGGAGTGGGTAGCTGTTCCCTTCTTCAGCAGATCTTCCCAACCCAGGGATCAAACCCAGGTCTCCTGCATTGCGGGTGGATTCTTTATCAGCTTGAGCCACAAGGGAATCCCCCATTATACCTTAGCTATATATATATTTTTTATCATTGTAATAGTTGTATGTGCTGGGGACAGGCTACATCAGACTGGAATTTCTCTTTATTAATCACCTCATCCCTTCTGAGGGTGTAGATTTTTCCCTCGCTATTTAAATTATATTTATTTATTTTTGGCTGCACTGGGGATTGGGCTTTCTCTCGTTGTGGCAAGCAGGGGCTACTCTCTGAATGCAGTGTGTGTGGTTTCTCTCATTGCAGAGCAGGGGTTCTAGGCTCTCAGGCTTCAGTATTTGCAAGACATGGGCTCAGCAATTGTAGCTCACAGACTCAGAGCACAAGGCTTCATAGTTATGGCACACAGGCTTAGTTGCTCCACGGCACATGGCATCTTGAGGGGGGTGACTGTCAATCTCAAGGTCTTCCCTGTAGCTCAAATGGTAAATAATCTGCCTGTGATGCAGGAGACCCAGGTTCAATCCCTGGGTCGGGAAGATCCCCTGGAGGAGAGAATGGCCACCCACTCCAGTATTCTGGCCTGGAGAATCCCATGGACCAGAGGAGCCTGGCGGGCTACAGCCCATAGGCTCGCAAAGAGTCGGACATGACCGAGTGACTAACCCTATGTGGGATCTTCCCGAATCAGGGATCGAACCTGTGTGTCCTGCATTGGCAGGTGGATTCTTTACCACTGAGCCACCAGCGAAGCCCTTCCTCACTATTTAAATCTCTTTGTTTCTCCCCCCCCCCGCCCGGGTTTTCTCTGAGTCAATTATGGTAATTTATATTTCCTAGAAAATTATCCATTCCATCTAACTTTTCCATTTTCTTGGCTTGAGGAAATATACATATTTAAAAAATATTTTTATTTATTTTTATTAAATGTTTAATTAAAAAAAGTTTATTTTTTAAATGTTTCATTTTCTGTGTAGCATTTATCACTGTGCTGTGCTGTGCTGTGGCTTCAGTCATGTCTGACTCTGTGTGACCCCATGGACTGTAGCCTGCCAGGCGCCTCTGTCCATGGGATTCTCCAGGCAAGAATACTGGAGTGGGTTGCCATGCCCTCCTCCAGGGGATCTACCCAACCCAGGGATGGAACCTGGGTCTTCTGCACTGTGGGTGATTTCTTTACCGTCTGAGCCAAGTAATTTAATTTTTTATTCATTATTTATGGTCTCTCCACTAGACTGTTGTCTCTCTGACTGTGGGGCCTATGTCAGGGCCTGCCACACAGCAGCCATTCAGTAAATGTTTCTCAGGTGAATGATTGTGTGATATTTTTTTTAAGTATGTCCCCTTTTCCATTGCTAATGCTGTTTACTTGCTGTTTTCTTGATACTGTTTGCAGAGGCTTATCTATTTTGTTGGTCTTTTCAAAGGACCAGCATTAGGTTCTCTTGATCAACTCAATTTCTTTATCTTCTTTTTAAAAAAATATTCTGTTTTTCCCTTTAGCAGTTTCTTCATTTTATTTTCTGGATGTTTTAATATTGCTGTGTTGTTCTTATTTTTATCTTATTCTAAATTCTTGAGGTGAAAACTAAGTTTATTTTCTGTCTCCCTTGTTTTCTGATAAATACATTTAAGGCCATAAATTTTCCTTCTCACTTGTCTCCATTACATAGGTTTTGTTGTATAGTAGTTCCAGTGAGGTTTTTTAACTTCTAACTCATTTTGTTTTCTGGTTTTATTTCCTATTCAACTTGAGAGTTATTTAGAAATACATTTAAAAATTTCCAGGTGTGTGGATCTGCACTGGAGTTTGAAGGGATATTTTTTCTTCTTATGTTAACTTTTAACAGTACGTGATGGTAGCTGTTGCCTGTGTGATATCAGCTTTATGGAAGTTTTTTGGTTATTTCCTTTGTTACCTAGAACAGGGATCCACAAAATACAGCTTGTAGGCCACATGGGCCTGGTGCCTATTATGGAAATCAAGTTTTCTTGGAATATAGCCATACCCATTTGCTTACATACTACCTATGACTTGTTGCGTGCTGTGGCCCATGGGGTCACGAAGAGTCAGACACGACTGAGCAACTGAACTGATGACTAGTTTCCATTTAACAACTGGAAAGCTGAATGGTTGGAACAGAGACCTTGGGGCCCACACAGCTTAAAAAATTTACTATTTGGCCTGTCCATGAAAAGGTTGTTGCCTGACTTAAAACATGGTCAACTTTCATAACTTTTTCATACGAAGTGAAAGATATGTGTATTGTCTTGAGTCTAAGTCCCTTATAACCTTGTATGACTGTGTATGTGTGAGTTTATTCCTTTACTTAGGATTCCCTGGTGGCTCAGACAGTAAAGCATCTGCCTGCAATGCGGGAGACCCGGGTTCGATCCCTGGGTCAGGAAGATCCCCTGGAGAAGGAAATGGCAACCCACTCCAGTACCTTTGCCTAGAAAATTCCATGGATGGAGGAGCCTGGTGGGCTACAGTCCATGGGGTCGCAGAGTCGGACACGACTGAGCAACTTCACTTTATTCCTGTACTTTATTCTGTTCTATTGGTCTATGGTCTGTTTCTTATGCCAGTACCATAGTCTTCTGATTACTGTTGGTGTTATACAGATCCTTATTTCCTTCCTCATTGAGAGAGATGTATATAAACCTCCCATTGTAACTAAATTTGTTTACTTCCTATAGTTTAATCACGGTAAGCTTTATGTGGGCTTCCCTCATGGCTCAGCTGGTAAAGAATCTGCCTGCAATGCAGGAGACCTGGGTTCAATCCCTGGGTGGGGAAGATCACTTGGAGAAGGGAAAAGCTACCCACTCCATTATTCTGGTCTGGAGAATCCCATGGACAGAGGAGCCTGGCGGGCTACAGTCCACGGGGTCGCAAAGAGTCAGACACGACTGAGTGACTAACATACTGACTTTGTGTATTCTGAAGCTGTATTGTTAGTGCATAAAGAATGGATAAAGGTTCATAACTTTTTATATTTTTTCTTCCTAAACTGTGAAGTGTCTTTCTTTGTCCCATCTATTTATGCATATATTTAAATATGCCTTGAATGCTTTCTTTATAAAGAATATTATTTGATTCCTGTAGCTGTTACACAGTAATAGTTGAACCTCTTAGGATGAGGAGGTTCAACTATATATATTAGGAAAAATAATAAATAAAATTAAGAAATATTCTTGCTTGGGTAGAAGAAGTCTGGAGATAGTTGTTCCAGGACTCTGTGATATTATCAGACTCCTACCTTCTGCTTCACCATCTTGGTGTATGGTTTCCATCCTAAGGTCCCCTCGTGGTCCCCGAGACTTCTGGAGCTCCAGCCAGCACATCTCCATTGAGGGACAGAAGGAGGAGGAAAGGTAGGAGGACAAAAAGGATCTGGGCCCAGGTCTGCTGGTTTCTAATAAGTAACCCTCCCAGACAGTCCCAGAAAACGATTCCATTTTCATCTCCTTGGCAGAATTTAGTCAGGTCCCCTAGCCTGATCTCCCAGGGAGGCCTGTCAAGATACCTCTGTCCTGGCTGAAACTTGGCCTTCTGTTACCAAGGAGATTTTAATTGATACAGCCAGCAATCTCTGTCACTCCCTGTTTGCATGTTGCAGTTCTTGTCAGTGTCCTTTCCTGTTATAACTTTTTTTTTTCCCATCTCTTTATTCTCAACCTTCCTCAGTTATTTTGTTTTGAGTATGTCTCTTGTAAACAGAATGTAGCAAGATCTTGAGTTATTTGCTTTTAAGCAATCAGAACATCTATTATTAGGTGAATGCAATGCATTCATTTATTATTGTTGATACATGTGGCAATATGATTACCATTATTCTTTCTGCATTCTTTTTGTCATACATCCTGCTTAATTCTTTTTACCTTTCCTTTTCTTTGTTACTCTGATGGAGTTTTCCGTTACCTTTTTTTTTTTTTTTCAGTTTTAGAAATTGTCCTTACTGTTTTCTTTCTTTTAGTCATTACTCTTCATGTTTTACAACATTGTTTTGAAATAATTGCAGATTTACAGAAAGTTGCAAGACTAGTACAAAGGATTCCTGTGTACCTTTTACCCAGCTCCCTCAAATGCCAGAATTTTATCATATTTCCATTATCTTTTTTCTTTATACCGATGCATTATTTTTCCTGATCCATTTGAAGATAAGAACACAGGCCAGTTATTCTGGGAAAATGTCCTTTGTTTTGGATTTGTTTATGTTTTGTCATAATTAGATGGAGATTATGCAATTTTGGCAATAATACCACAAAAGTGATATTGTGTTCTTAGTGATTTGTTTTAGGAGGCACATGATATCAATTTGTCCCATCATATGTGACCGGAGCTTTGCATGTACTTAATGTCTATGAGGTTTTCCACTGTAAATTTTTACCATTGAAATTAGTAAGTATCTTGTGGGGAGTTTTAGCATTCATTAAATGAGTCTTTCCTAATTGTTTATTACTAAAATGGTTATCAAAGGCAATGGTCTAATTCCATCATTCCACCTACATTTACTAGTTAGCATTCCACTGCAGGGAAGGGCTTGTCCTTCTTGCTATTTGTTTATTTATTTACATTAGTGTGGACACCTGGATTCTTGTTTTACTAATAGGTTTTAACCCATTATTGTCACCAGCTATTTTGAGACACACATTGTTTCAGAATTGGCCATTGGAAGCCCCTCCTATGTTCTCTTGACATGTTCCCACCATTCTTTGAGTACTACCTGATATTCTAACACAAGAAGATGTTGCAGCTTCATCTCTTCCTTTTCCTGCATTCAGTCCTAGATTTAGCATTTCTCCAAGGAACCCTGGTTCTTTTTATTTTTTAAGCAGTTTTACTGAGGTATAATTGACATAAACTACACGTTTAAAGTATACAATTTGATAAGTTTTGACATATACATACCTATACATACCATCACCACAATCAAGACGATAAAGACATCCATCATCCTTCAAATTTTTTATGCCCCTTTATAATTCCTCCCTCTTGCCATTTCACGTCCCTCCTCAAACCCCAGGAAACCCTGGCTTGCTGTCACTAAAGATTACTCTGCATTTTCTAGAAATCTGCATATATGTAGAGGCTCAGCAGTAGAGAATCCAATGCAGGAGATGTGGGTTTGATCCCTGGGTCAAGAAGATCCCCTGGAGGAGGAAATGGCAACCCACTCTAGTATTCTTCCCTGGGAAATCCCATAAATATAGGAGTCTGGCAGGCTACAGTCCATGGGATCACAGAGTCAGACATGACTGAGTGACTGAGCATGCACACACACACATAGAATATGTAGTTTGTTTCCTTTCAAACAACAGAATTATTTTGAAATTCATCCATGTTATAGGATATATCAATAGTTCATTATTTTCATTATAGAACAGTATTAAACATTAGAGCTAATGCCACAGTTTCTTTATCCATTCACCTGTTGATAGACATTTGAGTTACTTGCAGTTTTTGTCTATTACAAATAAAGCTGCTTTGAACATTAGTGTGCAAATTTTTGTATGGACATATACTGTCTCTTCCCTTGTGAAATACCTAGGAGCAGACTGGCTGATGCATATGGTAGGTGTATATTTAACTTTTTCAGAAATTACCAGGCTGATTTCTAAAATAGCCTGCTGGGATTTTTTTATTGGGATGATATTGACTCTGTTGATCATTTTGAAGAGAATTGATATCTTAAGATACTGAGTTTTCCAGTCCATGAACATGGTATATGTGTCCATTTATTTAGGTCGTGAATTCTCTCAACAATTTATTGTCATTTTCAGTGTATAGGTCTTGCTTATCTTTTGTCAGACTTATCCCCACATATTACATGTTTTTATCATCCTGTTTTAATTTCATTTCCTACTACTGTTCTTTGCTGCTATACAAAATACATTTGATTTTTTTATATTGATTGTATCCTACAACTTGGTTACATTCACTTGTTAATTTTAGTAACTTTTTCTGAAGAGTCTGTTGGACTGCCTATTAATACATAGATCATCATCTGTGATTAAAGGAAGTTTTACTTCTTTCTTTCCAATCTGGATGTTTATTTTTCTCACCTTACTGCATTCAATGAGAGCTTTAATAAACTGCTGAATACAGGTTAAAGACAGTGAGAGCAGTCATGGTAGCCTTCTTCTTGATCTATGGAGAAATCAGCATTTCAGCATTAAGTATGATGTTGTTGTTCAGTTGCTAAGTCCTGTCCGACTGACTCTTTGCGACCCCATGGACTGCAGCACACCAGATTTCCCTGTTCTTCACCAACTACTGGAGTCTGCTCAAACTCATGAACACTAAGTTGGTGATGCCATCCAACTATCTCATCCTCTGTTGCCCCCTTCTCCTCCTGCCTTCAATGTTTACCAGCATCAGGGTCTTTTCCAATGAGTCTGCTCTTCGCATCAGGTGAACATGGTATTGAAGGATCAGCCTCAGCATCAGTCCTTCAAATTAATATTCAAGGTTCATTTCCTTTAGGATTGACTGGTTTCATCTCCTCACAGACCAAGGGACTCACAGAGTTTTCTCCAGCACCACAGTTGGAAAGCGTGAATTCTTTGGCATTCAGTCTTCCTTATGGTCCAGCTCTCACATCCATATATGACTACTGAAAAACCATAGATCTGACAGTACAGACTGTTGTCAAAGTGATGTCTCTGCTTTTTAATATGCTGTCTAGGTTGCCATAGCTTTTCTTCCAAGAAGCCCAAGGAGTCTTTTAATTTTGTGGCTGCAGTCACCATCTGCAATGATTTTGGAGCCCAAAAATAAAGTCTGTCACTGTTTCCATTCTTTAACCATCTATTTGCCATAAAGTGATGGGACTGGATGCCATGATCTTTGATTTTTGAATGCTGAGTTTTAAGCCAGCATTTTCACTCTACTCTTTCACCCTCATCAAGAGGCTCTTTAGTTCTTCTTCAGTTCCTACCATTAGAGTGGTATCATCCACATATCTGAGGTTGTTGATATTTCTCCAAGCAATCTTGACTACAGTTTTTGCTTCATCCAGCCCAGCATTTCGCATGATGTACTCTGCATAGCAGTTAAATAAGCAGGGTGACAATATACAGCCTTGACATACTCCTTTTCCAATTTTGAACCAGTTCATTGTTCCATGTCTGGTTCTAACTGTTGCTTCTTGGCCTGCATACAGGTTTCTCAGGAGGCACATAAGGTGATCTGGTATTCCTACCTCTTAAAAATTTTCCACAGTTTGTTGTGATCCACACAGGCTCAGATGATAAAGAATCTGCCTGAAATGCAGGAGACCTGGATTTGATCCCAGGGTTGGGAAGATACCTTGGAGAAGGAAATGGAAACCCACTCCAGTCTTCTTGCTTGGAGAATCTCCATGGACAGAGGAACCTGGCGGGCTGCAGTAAATGGGGTTGCAAAGAGTCGGACACGACTGAGTGACTAAGTGCACACATAGTCAAAGACTTTCACGAAGTCAATGAAGGAGAAATAGATGTTTTTCTGGAACTCCCTTGCTTTTTCTACGAGCCAATGGATTTTGGAAACTTGATTTCTGGTTCCTCTGCCTTTTCTAAATCCAGCTTGTACATCTGGAAGTTCTTGGTTCACATGCTGTTCAGGCCTAGCTTGAAGGATTTTTTTGAGCATGACCTTGTTAGCATGTGAAATGAGTGCAGTTGTGCAGTAGTTTGAACATTCTTCGGCATTGTCCTTCTTTGGGATTATAATGAAAACTGATTTTTTCCAGTCCTGTGGTCACTGCTGAGTGCTCCAAATTTGCTGGCACATTGAGTGCAGCACTTTAACAGCATTATCTTTTAGGATTTGAAATAGCTCAGCTGGAATGCTATCACTTCCACTAGCTCTGTTCATAGTAATGCTTCCTAAAGCCCACTTGACTTCACACTCCAGAATGTCTGGTTCAAAGTTAGTGACCACACCATCGTGGTTATGCAGGTCATTAAGATGTTTTTGGTTCAGTTCTTCTGTGTATTCTTGCCACCTCTTCTTAATCTTTTCTGCTTCTCTTAGGTCCATACCATTTCTGTCTTTTATTGTGCCCATCTTTGCATGAAATTTTCCCTTGGTACCTCTAATTTTGTTGAAGATATCTCTAGTCTTTCCCATTCTATTGTTTTTCTCTATTTCTTTGCATTGTTCACTTAAGAAGGCTTTCTTGTCTCTCCTTGCTATTGTTTGGAACTCTGCATTCAGATAGATATATGTTTTCTTTTCTCCTTTTCTTCTCAGACAACCATTTTGTGTTCTTGAATTTCTTTTTCTTTGGGATGGTTTTGGTCACTGCCTCCTGTACAGTGTTACAAACCTCCATCCCTAGTTCAGGCACTCTACCAGATTGAATCCCTTGAATCTATTTGTCACCTCCACTGTATAATAGGGGATTTTATTTAGGTTATACCTGAATGGCCCAGTGGTTTTCTCTGCTTTGTTCAGTTTAAGCCTAATTTTTGCAATAAGGAGCTCATGATCTGAACCACAGTCAGCTTCCAGTCTTGTTTTGCTGACTTCTCCACATTTGACTGCAAAGAATATAATCAGTCTGATTTTGCTGTTGACCATCTGGTGATGTCCACGTATACAGTCATCTTTTGTGTTTTTGGACAAGGGTGTTTGCTATGACCAGTGCATACTCTTGGCAAAACTCTGTTAGCCCTTGCCTTGCTTCATTCTGTACCCCAAGGCCAAACTTAACCTGTTACTTCTGGTTATCTCTTGACTTCCTACTTTTGCATTCCATTCTGTATGATGAAAAGGACATCTTTTCTGCTGTTAGTTATATAAAATCTTGTAGGTCTTCACAGAACCATTCAACTTCAGCTTATTCAGGATTAGTGGTCAGGGTGTAGACTTGGATTGCTGTGATATGCCTTGGAAACAAACAGAGATCATTCTGTTGTTATTGAGATTGCATCCAAGTACTGCATTTCAGACTCTCTTGTTGACTGTGAGGGCTACTGCATTTCTTCTAAGGGGTTCTTGCCCACAGAAGTAGATACAGTGGACATTTTAATTAAATTAGCCCATTCCCGTCCATTCTACTTCACTGATTCCTAAAATGTTGAAGTTCACTCTTGCCATCTCCTGTTTGACCACATCCAATTTACTTTGATTCATGGACCTAAAGTTCCAGGTTCCTATGCAGTATTATTGTTCACAGCATCAGCCTTCACTTTCACCACCAGACTCATCCAAACTGAGCATCATTTCCAATTTGGCCCAGCAGCTGCATTCCTTCTTTCAGTTCAGTTAAGTTCAGTTGCTCAGTTGTGTCCAACTCTTTGTGACCCCATGGACTGCAGTATGCCAGGCTTCCATGTCCATTGAGTCAGTGATGCCATCCAACCATCTCATCTTCAGTCGTCCCCTTCTTTTCCTGCTTTCAATCTTTCCCAGCACCAGGGTCTTTTCAAATGAGTCAGCACTTTGCATCAGGTTGCCAAAGTATTGGAGTTTCAACTTCAATATCAGTCCTTCAATGAATACTCAGGACTGATCTACTTTAGGATGGACTGGTTTGATATTCTTACAGTCCAAGGGACTCTCAAGAGTGTTCTCCAACACCACAGTTCAAAAGCATCAATTCTTTGGCACTAAGCTCTCTTTATAGTCCCACTCTCATATCCACACTGGGAAAACCATAGCCTTGACTAGATGGACCTTTGTTGACAAAGTAATGTCTCTACTTTTTAATATGCTATCTAGGTTGGTCATAACTTTTCTTTTTTTAATATAAATTTATTTATTTTAATTGGAGGCTAATTACTTTAAAATACTGTATTGGTTTTGCCATACATCAACATGAATCCGCCACAGGTATACACTTGTTCCCCATACTGAACCCCCTCCCACCTCCCTCCCCATACCATCCCTCTGGGTCATCCCAGTGCACCAGCCCCAAGCATCCTGTATCATGCATTGAACCTGGACTGGCAATTCATTTCATATACGATATTATACATGTTTCAATGCCATTCTCCCAAATCATCCCACCCTCTCCCTCTCCCACAGAGTCCAAACGACTGTTCTATACATCTGTGTCTCTTTTGCTGTCTCACATAGTTACCATTACCATCTTTCTAAATTCCATATATATGCGTTAGTATACTGTATTGGTGTTTTCTTTCTGGCTTACTTCACTCTGTATAATAGGGTCCAGTTTCATCCACCTCATTAGAACTGATTCAAATGTAATCTTTTTAACGGCTGAGTAATACTCCATTGTGTATATGTACCACAGCTTTCTTATCCATTCATCTGCTGATGGACATCTAGCTTGCTTCCATGTCCTGGCTATTATAAACAGTGCTGTGATGAACATTGAGGGTACACGTGTCTCTTTCAATTCTGGTTTCCTTGGTGTGTATGCCCAATAGTGGGATTGCTGGGTCATAAGGCAGTTCTGTTTCCAGTTTTCTAAGGAATCTCCACACTGTTCTCCACAGTGGCTGCACTAGTTTGCATTCCCACCAACAGTGTAAGAGGGTTCCCTTTTCTCCACACCCTCTCCAACGTTTATTGCTTGTAGACTTTTGGATAGCGGCCATTCTGACTGGCGTGAAATGGTACTTCATTGTGGTTTTGATTTGCATTTCTCTGGTAATGAGTGATGTTGAGCATCTTTTCATGTGTTTGTTAGCCATCTGTATATCTTCTTTGGAGAAATGTCTGTTTAGTTTTTGGCCCATTTTTTGATTGGGTCGTTTATTTTTCTGGAATTGAGCTGCAGGAGTTGCTTGTATATTTTTGAGATTAGTTGTTAGTCAATTGCTTCATTTGCTATTATTTTCTCCCATTCTGAAGGCTATCTTTTCACCTTGCTTATAGTTTCCTTTGTTGTACAGAAGCTCTTAATTTTAATTAGGTGCCATTTGTTTATTTTTGCTTTTATTTCCAATAATCTAGGAGGTCGGTCATAGAGAATCCTGCTGTGATTTATGTCAGAGAGTGTCTTGCCTACGTTCTCCTCTAGGAGTTTTATAGTTTCTGGTCTTATGTTTAGATCTTTAATCCATTTTGAGTTATTTTTGTGTATGGTGTTAGAAAGTATTCTAGTTTCATTCTTTTACAAGTGGTTGACCAGTTTTCCCAGCACCACTTGTTAAAGAGATTGTCTTTTCTCCATTGTATATTCTTGCCCCCTTTTTCAAAGATAAGGTGTCCATAGGTGCATGGATTTATCTCTGCACTTTCTATTTTGTTTCATTGATCTATAATTCTGTCTTTGTGCCAGTACCATGCTGTCTTGATGACTGCGGCTTTGTAGTAGAGCCTGAAGTCAGGCAGGTTGATTCCTCCAGTTCCATTCTTCTGTCTCAAAATTGCTTTGGCTATTCGAGGTTTTTTGTATTTCCATACAAATTGTGAAATTATTTATTCTAGCTCTGAAAAATACTGTTGGTTGCTTGATAGGGATTGCATTGAATCTATAGATTGCTTTGGGTAGTATACTCATTTTCACTATATTTATTCTTCATATCCATTAACATGGTATATTTCTCCATCTATTATTGTCCTCTTTGATATCTTTCACCAGTGTTTTATAGTTTTCTATATATAGGTCTTTAGTTTCTTTAGGTAGATATACTCCTAAGTATTTTATTCTTTTCATTGCAATGGTGAATGGAATTGTTTCCTTAATTTCTCTTTCTATTTTCTCATTATTAGTGTATAGGAATGCAAGGGATTTCTGTGTGTTGATTTTATATCCTGCAACTTTACTATATTCATTTCTTAGCTCTAGTACTTTTCTGGTGGAGTCTTTAGGGTTTTCTATGTAGTGGATCATGTAATCTGCAAACTGAAATTTTTACTTCTTCTTTTCCAACTTGGATTGCTTTTATTTCTTTTTCTGCTCTGATTGCTGTGGCCAAAACTTCCAAAACTATGTTGAATAGTAGTGGTGAGAGTGGGCACCCTTGTCTTGTTCCTGACTTTAGAGGAAATGCTTTCAATTTTTCACCATTGAGGATAATGTTTGCTCTGGGTTTGTCATATATAGCTTTTATTATGTTGAGGTATGTTCCTTCTATTCCTGCTTTCTGGAGAGTTTTTATCATAAATGGATGTTAAAATTTGTCAAGGGATTTCTCTGCATCTATTGAGATAATCATGTGGCTTTTATTCTTCATTTTGTTATTGTGGTGTATTACATTGATCGATTTGCAGATATTGAAGAATCCTCGCACCCCTGGGATAAAGCCCACTTGGTCATGGTGTATGATCTTTTTAATGTGTTGTTGGATTCTGATTGCTAGAATTTTGTTAAGGATTTTTGCATCTATGTTCATCAGTGATATTGGCCTGTAGTTTTCTTATTTTTCTGTGGCATCTTTCAGGTTTTGGTATTAGGGTGATGGTGGCCTCATAGAATGAGTTTGGACGTTTACCTTCTTCTGCAATTTTCTGGAAGAGTTTGAGTAGGATAGGTGTTTACTCTTCTCTGAATTTTTTGTAGAATTCAGCTGTGAAGCCATCTGGACCTGGGCTTTTGTTTGCTGGAAGATTTCTGATTACAGTTTCAATTTCTGTGCTTGTGATGCGTCTGTTAAGATTTTCTGTTTCTTCCTGGTCCAGTTTTGGAAAGTTGTAGTTTTCTAAGAATTTGTCCATTTCTTCCAAGTTGTCCGTTTTATTTGCATATAGTTGCTGATAATAGTCTCTTATGATCCTTTGTATTTCTGTGTTGTATATGGTGATCTCTCCATTTTCATTTCTAATTTTATTGATTTGATTTTTCTCCCTTTGTTTCTTGATGATTCTGGCTAATGGTTTATCAATTTTATTTATCCTTTCAAAGAACCAGCTTTTGGGTTTGTTGATTTTTGCTATGGTCTCTTTTGTTTCTTTTGCATTTATTTCTGCCCTAATTTTTAAGATTTCTTTCCTTCTACTAACCCTGGGGTTCTTCATTTCTTCCTTTTCTAGTTGCTTTACGTGTAGAGTTAGGTTCTTTATTTGACTTTTTTCTTGTTTCTTGAGGTATGCCTATATTGCTATGAACCTTCCCCTTAGCACTGCTTTTACAGTGTCCCATAGGTTTTGGGTTGTTGTGTTTTCATTTTCATTCGTTTCTATGCATATTTTGATTTCTTTTTTGATTTCTTCAGTGATTTGTTGGGTATTCAGCAGTGTGATGTTCAGCCTCCTTATGTTGGAATTTTTAATAGTTTTTCTCCTGTAATTGAGATCTAATCTTACTGCATTGTGGTCAGAAAAGATGCTTGGAATGATTTCAATTTTTTTTAATTTACCAAGGCTAGATTGATACCCCAGAATGTGATCTATCCTGGAGAAGGTTCCGTGTACACTTGAGAAAAAGGTGAATTTCATGGTCATAACTTTTCTTCAAAGGAGTAAGTGTTTGTTTATTTCATGGCTGCAGTCACCATCTGCAGTAATTTTGGAGCCCCAAAAATAAAGTCTGCCACTGTTTCCACTGTTTTTCCATCTATTTGCCATGAAGTGATGGGACCAGATGCCATGATCTTTGTTTTCTGAATGTTGAGCTTTAAACCAACTTTCTTACTTTCCTCTTTCACTTTCATCAAGAGGCTCTTTAGTTCTTCTTCGCTTTCTACCATAAGGGTGGTGTCATCTGCATATCTGAGGTTATTGATATTTCTCCCGGCAATCTTGATTCCGGCTTGTGCTTCATCCAGCCCAGCGTTTCTCCTGATGTACTCTGCATATAAGTTAATAAGCAGGGTGAAAGTATACAGCCAGATGTACTCCTTTTCCTGTTTGGAACTAGTCTGTTGTTCCACGTCCACTTCTAACTGTTACTTACTGACCTGCGTACAGATTTCTCAAGTGGCAGGTCAGGTGGTCTGGTATTCACATCTCCTGAAAAATTTTCCACAGTTTATTGTGATCCACACAGTCAAAGGCTTTGTAGTAGTCAATAAAGCAGAAATAGATGTTTTTCTGGAACTCTGTTGGTTTTTTGATGATCCAGTGGATGTTGGCAATTTGAACTCTGGTTTCTCTGCCTTTTCTAAAACCAGCTTGAACATCTGGAATTTCACAGTTCACGTATTGCTGAAGGTTGGCTTGGAGAAGTTTGAACATTACTTTGCTAGCGTGTGAGATGAGTGCAGTTGTGCGATACTTTGAGCATTTTTTGGTATTGCTTTTCTTAGGGCTTGGAATTAAAACTGACCTTTTCCAGTCCTGTGGCCACTGCTGAGTTTTCCAAATTTGCTGGCATATTGAGTTCAGCACTTTCACAGCATCATCTTTTAGGATTTGAATTAGTTCAACTGGAATTCCATCACCTCCACTCACTTTGCTCGTAGTGATGCTTCTTCATAAGGCCCACTTGACTTCACATTCCATGATGTCTGGCTCTAGGTCAGTGATCACACTATTGTGATTATCTGGATCGTGAAGATCTTTTTGTACAGTTCCTCTGTGTATTCTTGCCACCTTTTTTCAATATCTTCTGCTTCTGTTAGGTCCATACCATTTCTGTCCTTTATCGAGCCCATCTTTGCAGGAAATGTTCCCTTGGTATCTCTAATTTTCTTGAAGAGATCTCTAGTCTTTTCCATTCTGTTGTTTTCCTCTTTTCTTTGCATTGATCGCTGAGGAAGGCTTTCTTATCTCTTCTTGCTATTCTTTCAAACTCTGCCTTCAGATGCTTATAGCTTTCCTTTTCTCCTTTGCTTTTCACTTCTCTTCTTTTCACAGCTATTTGTAAGGCCTCCCCAGACAGCCATTTTGCTTTTTTGCATTTCTTTTCCATGGGGATGGTCTTCATCCCTGTCTCCTGTACAATGTCATGAACCTCAGTCCATAGTTCATCAGGCACTCTGTCTATCAGATCTAGGCCCTTAAGTCTATTTCTCACTTCCACTGTATAATCATAAGGGATTTGATTTAGGTCATACCTGAATGGTCTAGTGGTTTTCCCTGCTTTCTTCAATTTAAGTCTGAATTTGGCAATAAGGAGTTCATGATCTGAGCCACGGTCAGCTCCTGGTCTTGTTTTTGCTGACTGTATAGAGCTTCTCCATCTTTGGCTGCAAAGAATATAATCAGTCTGATTTCGGTGTTGACCATCTGGTGATATCCATGTGTAGAGTCTTCTCTTGTGTTGTTGGAAAAGGGTGTTTGCTATGACCAGTGCATTTTCTTGACAAAACTCTATTAGTCTTTGCCCTGCTTCATTCCATGTTCTAACACAGCAGATCTCAAATTTTGTTGCACATGTGATTCTTGTTTGCATTTTGAATGGGTTTGTTTTTCCCACCATGACTCTTTTAGTTGTATATTTGAAGGCTATTATTTCTGTATTAACATTTTTTATGATCCTGAGTTCTTTCATTCCTTGGGTTAATTTTACATTTGATTCTCTAGAGCTTTACAGATAAATATTATGTCTTACCTGTAAATAGAAGTTGTTTTACTCTCCAGTTCTTATGCATCTGATTGACTGTCTTAGGTGCTACTGCATTGCCTAGTATCTCCTTTATATTTATATAACATTGGAAAATAGTAGGCGGTCTTACTTTGTTTCTCATCCTGGTGTAAATTCCTGTAGTATTTCACTATTAAATAAGAAAGCTGAGCACCGAAGAATTGATGTTTGAACTATGGTGTTGGAGAAGACTCTTGAGAGTCCCCTTGGAGTGCAAGGAGATCCAACGAGTACGTCCTAAGGGAGACCAGTCCTGGGTATTCATTGGAAGGAGTGATGTTGAAGCTGAAACTCCAATACTTTGGCAACCTGACATGAAGAGCTGAGTCATTTGAAAAGACCCGGGTGCTAGGAAAGATTCAGGGCAGGAGGAGAAGGGGACGACAGAGGATGAGATGGTTGGATGGCATTACCGACTCAATGGATATGAGTTTGGTAAACTCTGGGAGTTGGTGATGGACAGGGAGGCCTGGCGTGCAGCAGTTCATTGGGTCACAAAGAGTTGGACACGACTGAGTGACTGAACTGATACATATGCTTTCCTATTAAGAAAATTAAGGAACTGAAGATGGTGGAGTAGATGGACGTGCATTCATCTCCTGTAAGAACACCAAAATCACACTAGCTGGTGAACAACCATTGAAAGGAGGATGTTGAAACCCACCAAAAAATAAATACCCCATGTTCAGGGACAAAGGAAAAACCACGAGATGTTAGGATGGGTACAATCATGTTACAGTCATACCCCATGTCTGCCAGAGACTCTTGTGCTGTGCTGAGTCGCTTCAGTCATGTCAGACTCTTTGTGACCCCGTGGACTGTAGCCCACCAGGCTTTTCTGTCTATTGGATTCTCCAGGCAAGAATACTGGAGTGGGCTGCGCTCTTCCTGAACCAGGGATTGAACCATTGAGCCTATAGCCCTACCATGAAGACTGCAGACTCCAGGACTGGGCCGCCTCAGGCCAAACTATAGGGAGGGAACACAATCCCACACATCAGCAGAAAATTGGATTAAAGATTTACTAAATATGATCCTGCCCACCAGTGTAAGACCCACAGCCAGCCCCTCACGTTAGGAAGCTTGCACAAGTCTCTTATCCTCATCCATCAAAGAGCAGACAGATTGAAAACCACAATCACAGGAAAGGTGCCAAAATTATCACATGGATCACAGCCTTGTGTAACTCACTGAGACTATGAGCCATGCCATGCAGAAGAGCTGGCAAGAATACACAGAAGAACTGTACAAAAAGATCTTCACAACCCAGAGAATGACAATGGTGTGATCACTCACCTAGAGCCAGACATCCTGGAGTGTAATGTCAAGTGGGCCTTAGGAAGCATTACTATGAGCAGAGCTAGAAGAGGTGATGGCATTCCAGCTGAGCTATTTCACATCCTAAAAGATAATGCTGTTAAAGTGCTGCACTCAATATGCCAGCAAATTTAGAGCACTCAGCAGTGGCCACAGGATTGGAAAAGATCAGTTTTCATTCCAGTCCCAAAAAGGGAATGCAAGAGAATGTTCAGACTGCTGCACAAATTGCATTCATTTCACTTGCTAGCAAGGTCATGCTCAAAATCCTTCAAGCTAGGCTTGAACAGCATGTGAACCAAGAACTTCCGGATGCACAAGCTGGATTATGAAAGGGAGAAGAACCAGAGATCAAATTTCCAACATCCATTGGCTCATAGAGAAAAGAAAAGGAGTTTCAGAAAAACATCTATTTCTCCTTCATTGACTACATGAAAGCCTTTGACTGTCTGGATCACAACAAACTGTGGAAAATTTTTAAGGAGGTTGGAATACCAGATCACCTCAGCTGCCTCCTGAGAAACCTGTATGCAGGTCAAGAAGCAACAGTTAGAACCTGACATGGAGCAATGAAGTCATTCAAATTTGGGAAAGGAGTATGTCAAAGCTGTATATTGTTACCCTGCTTATTTCACTTCTTTGCAGAATACATCATGAGCAATGCTGTGCTGGATGAATCAGAAGCTGGAATAAGGATTTCCAGAAGAAATATCAGCAATCTCAGATATGCAGGTGACACCACCCTAATGGCAGTAAACAAAGAGGAACTAAAGAGCCTCTTGATAAAGGTGAGAGAATGAAAATGCTGGCTTAAAACTCAACATTCAAAAAACGAAGATTTGGTATCCAGTCTCATCAACTCATGGCAAAGAGATGGGGAAAAAATGGAAACAGTGACAGAGTTTATTTTCTTGGGCTCCAAACTCACTGCAGATGGTGACTGCAGCCATGAAATTAAAAGATGCTTGTTCCTTGGAAGTAAAGCTGTGACAAACCTACACCACGTATTAAAAAGCAGAGACATCACTTTGCCGACGAAGCGGCAAATAATCAAAGCTCTGGCTTTTCCTGTAGTCATTTATGAATGTGAAAGTTGGACTGTAAAGAAGGTTGTGTGCTGAAGAATTGATTCTTTTGAACTGTGATGTTGGAGAAGACTCTTGAAAGTACTTGGACAGCGTGGAGATCAAACCAATCATTCCTAAAGGAAACAGATTCTGAATATTCATTGGAAGAACTGATGCTGAAGCTGAAGCTCCAATACTTCAGCCACATGATGTGAAGAACTGACTCACTAGAAAAGACCCAGATGCTAGGAAAGATTGAAGGCAAGAGGAGAAGGGGACAACAGAGGATGAGATGGTTGGATGGCATCACCAACTCAATTGTTTTGTGTTTGAGGAAGCCCTGGGGGATGGTGAAGGACAGGTAAGGCTTTTGTGCTTCAGTCCACAGGGTCAGAAGGAGTCAGACACAACTTAGCGACTGAACAGCAAATTAAGAAAATATCTATAAATCCTTCATAATTACCTCTTTTTTTTTCTGTGTTTGTTCAGGAATGACTGTTGAGTTCTGTTAAGTTTTTCAGGACCTATGAAGGTAATTCAGGCTTTCTTTAGATCTGTTAATATGGTATATTATATTGATAGATTTCCTACTATTGAGCCAAGCTTGGCTTCCTGGGAAAATATGCTATGAGGTTTTCCTAATGTGTTATTGGGATGTTTTTGCCAATATTTTTAGTTTTTGCTTTTGTATCGAGTCATAAGTGATAACTTTTTGGAATTTTTTTGTATTATTAGGTTTAGGTTTCCATATCATGCTTTGTTGGGATAGTTCCTCTGTTTCTTTTATGGTAATAGATCTACTTATGCTTTTTTTTCTAATGAGGTCAGTTTTTATTGACCTGTATTTTCTTAAGAACTTATTCATTTTGTCTCATTTTCAAATTTATTTGCATAGAGATCTATCTACCAGAGAGTCTCTTATGGTATTTTAAATCTCTTCTATTTCAATAATTACCTCCCCCTACTCATTGTTAATTTCCCCCCAAACATTTTTATGTATTAGTTTGTTTGTTCCTACTCACATTCTCACAAATTTTTACTTTATCTTTCATTATTTCCTTTATGTTTTTTTTTTCAAATCTTCTGAATTTTATTTCCTTATGTTTTATTTTGGTTATTTTCCTGTACTTTATATTAACCTTTAGAGTTTGGAATTTATTTAATATATTTTTTGTCTTTCATTTTTATTGATGTAAGTGCTTAAGGCTATGAATTTCCACTGGTCTCAGCTTTAAGTATATCCCATGCTAGGATAGTAGCAGTATTTTTATTTTCATTATTTGTTAAAAAGTGGTTTAATTTTGGTTTTCATTTTACCCACCCATTGTATTCCTGTCTTTTTTTCCTTCTATTTGGTATCTATGCTATAGCTTTTCTGAAATGGTCCTGATCCATAATAAAAAAAAAAAAAAAAAAACTCAAACCTGAAGCCCTTCATTGTTTGCCTGTTTCTCCAGCCATTGCCTGGCTAACACTCATCTTTGAGGACTAAGCTCAAGTTTAAGAATTCTTCTCTGATACCTGTCAACCTTCAATATCAACCCAGTTAAGTACTCCTTCTGAGAAGTAAATAGAATCCCTTCAGCTGTAGACTTCAAAACTCTATTCTGACTTATGAGTTCCGGCAAACTCTAGAGCTTCTTCATAACCTTAGTTTGGTTTGTTGATTTTAGCTTTTCAGTGGAAATGTAACACAGAGACAGAAAAGCACACTAATTATGTGTCCAGCTCAATCAGTTTGCATAAAGATACCTACACAACCCCAACACAGGTCAGGAATGTGCCTATGAAGCTAAAATATATATCAGGAAATAGAAACTTACTAGCTCCCCAGAAGCCCCTTGCGTGGCTCCTCTCAATTGCTAAGCCTTTCCTCCTTTCCAAAGGGAACCATTACGCTGATTTCTAAAAATACAGATTAGTGATTCTGTCTCATAATGGCTGCTTTAAAGTTTTGTCAGATATTTCCAGCATATGTTTCATTTTGCTTTTTTGTGTCTGTTCATTATCTTCTTCCATGCACGATGAGATTTCTGTGGTTCTTTATATGTTGAGTAATTTCGGTTCCTAGCTTGATTATTTTGGATATTACATTGTAAGTTCTGAAGTCTTGTTTATATCCATGGCTTGTATGGTATTTTGAATTTTGGTGTCCTTCCCTAATCCACCTGTTATTATTTGCTTTGCAGAGTTCACGAGTAGCCAGGCCTGGAATTCTGTCTGGGTTTTAGAGTTGAATTCAGTGCAAGATAAGGATTGTATGTGTTTATTTCATCTTGTGTGTGAAGTCATCCAATGTTTTGAGGTTTAATAATATACTTACAAATACCCTCTGAATCAAAGAATAAATCAGAAGGGAAATCAGAAAATATTTTGAGCTGAATGATCATTTTTGTAAAAAAGTAAAATTTGGGATACAACTAAATGGGTACTTAGAGAGACATTTATAGGTCTTTGGTTCTTTCAAAGAGAGCAGTCAAATTAATAAGCCCCCAGGAAGACCAATCAAGGTAAAAATACAGAGCATAAACTTACAAATGTAGAGAATGAAAAAGGGAAAATCACTTGTAATCTTACATATTTTGAAAGGATAAGAATATATTATGAAGAATGTAAGTTAAATGGATTCATTCCTAGAAAAGCACAACTTTCCAAATCTAACAAAATACATAAAATCAGAGCATATGCAGAATACATCATGCAAAATGCCAGGCTGGATGAAGCTCAAGCTGGAATCAAGATTGCCAGGAGAAATATCAAGAACCTCAGATACGCAGATGACACCACCCTTATGGCAGAAAGTGAAGAGGAACTAAAGAGCCTCTTGATGAAAGTGAAAGAGGAGAGTAAAGAAGCTGGCCTAAAACTCAACATTCAAAAAACTAAGATCATGGCATCTTGTCCCATCACTTCATGGCAAATAGAAGAGGAAGAAGTGGAAGCAGTAACAGATTTTATTTTCTCAAGCTCCAGAAGTACTGTGGATAGTAACTGCAGCCATGAAATAAAAAGATGTTTGTTCCTTGGAAGGAAACCTATGACAAAACGAAACAGCATATTAAAAATCTGAGATATCACTTTGCTGACAAAGGTCTATATATTCAAAGTTATGGTTTTTCCAGTAGTCATGTACAGATATGAGATTTGGACCATAAACAAAGTGCTAAATAATTGATGCTTTTGAATTGTGGTGCTAAGATCACTAATGCGTTATAGTCTATCAAATGTTTAAAGAAAAAATAACAATCTTATCCACGCTGTTTCAGAAAATTGAGATATGGGAAGACTTTGTATGCAGTCAACATAAACCTTACATCAAAATCTAGAAAGGGTAATTAAAGAAAAGAACATTTGGAACATACTCATTTACAACTAAGATGCCGATGTCCTGCCACACCCAGTATACAAAAGTTAACCTAAAATGTGTCAAAGACCCATATAGAGAAGCTAAAAGTATAAAACTCATAGATTTAAATCTTTGTAACTTTGGACATGGCAATGGTTACTTAAATATGTCACCAAATGTACAAGCAATAATTTTTTTAAAAAAAGATAAACTTGGTAAAAAATTTAAAATTTGGTACACTGAAGGACATCATGAAGAAAGTGAAAAAGTCCACACAGAATAGGAGAGAATACATGTAAATCATATATTTGATCATGGTATAGCGTCCAGAATATGTAAAGAACTCTTACTCTAAACAATTAAAAGACAAGCAACTCAATTTAAAAACAGGCATTTAACATGGAACTGGAAGTCCTAGTCAGAGCACTAGGCAAGAAATGGAAATAAACAGCATCCAAATTGCAAAGGAGGAAGTAAAATTATCTCTGTTGACAGATGACATAATATTATATGTAGAAAGCCTCAAAGACCACTAAAAAACTATAAAAAGTAATAAATTCAATAAAGTTGCAAGATATTAAATCATACAAAAACATCTCTTTTGTTTGTATACACTAACAATGAACAATCCAAAAAGTAAATTAAGAAGACAATCCATTTACAATAGCATCAAAATGAATAAAATACTTAGGAATAAACCTAACCAAAAAGTGAAAGACTTATACAATGCAGACTACAAAGTGCTGCTGAAGAAAAGTAAAGAAGACACAAATAAATAGACATCCCATGTACATGGATTGAATAAGTTGACATATTAGTGACCAGAGATGTATCAGTACATCTTTTGTTACCCAAACATTATTGACTGGAGTGTTTCAATATTCATTTGCATAACAAATCACCAGCCACAGGCATTAGTTTCTGCAAAAATCCCCAGGTCAATAATGTGTTAATATTGTTAAGATGTAAATACTACTCAAAGTGATTCACAGAATTAGTGCAATCACTAACAAAATCCCAAAAGTGCTGGTTTTTGTTTGTTTACAGAAATAGAAAAGCCGATCCTAAAATTCATATGGAATCTCCAGGGACCCTGAGTGGCCAAAACAATTTTTAAAAAGAATGAAGTTTGAAATCTCACACTTCGTCATTTCAAAACTTACTAAGAAGCCCCAGGAATCAAAACAGTGTTGTACCAGCATAAAAACAGACATAAAGATCAAAGGAGCAGAATAATAAATCCCAAATTAAACTGTCACATATGTGGTCAAATGATCTTTGACCAAGTTTCCAAGAATACTTGATGTGATGGACTTCCCTGGTGGTACTGTGGATAAGAATCCACCTGCCAGTGCAGGTAACATGGGCTGGATCCTTGGTCTGGGAAGATTCCACATGTTTCGGAGCAGCTGAGCCCATATGCCCCAACTATTGAAGCCCTCGTGCCTAGAGTCTGTGCTTTACAATAAGAGAAGCCACCCCATCGAGAAGCCTGCATAGCACAAAAACAAAGAGTAGCCCTCGCTCAACACAGTTAGAGTAAAGCCTATGTGCAGCAACCAAAAACAAATAAATAATTTACAAAGAGAACATTAATTTAAAAAAGAACACGATGGGAAAAGGACTTCTCTTCAATAAATGATGCTAGGAAAAATGGAGAGTTGCATACAAAAGAATCAAGGTGGGTCCCTACCTTGTACAATATGCAAAAATTAACTCAAATGGAATAAAAACAGAAATGTAAGACTGAAAACTATAAAAGTCCCAGAAGAAAATGGGGAAAGCTCATGAAATCTAATTTGGCAATGACTTCTATTAGGGGACTTCCCTGGTGGCTCAGATGGTAAAGTATCTGCCTTCAATGTGGGAGACCCAGGTTCAATCCCTGGGTCGGGAAGATCTCCTGGAGAAGGAAATGGCAACCCACTCCAGTATTCTTGCTTGGAAAATCCCATGGATGGAGGAGCCTGGTAGGCTACAGTCCATGGGGTTGCAAACAGTTGGACATGACTGAGGGACTTCACTTTCACTCTTAGATATTACACCAAAAGCACAGGTTACAAAAGGAAAAACAGACAAACGCACTACATTAACCTTAAAAGCTTTTGATCATCAAAGGAAACAATTGAAAAGGCAATCTACAGAATGGGAGAAAATATTTGCAAATCCTATATCTGATAAGAGGTTAATATCCAGAATATATAGAGAATTCCTACAACTGAATGACAGAATAACTTAATTTAAACATGGGCAAAGGACTTAAGTAGACATTTCTCCAAAGAAGATAAACAAATGGCCAACAAACCTGAGAAGATGCTCAACATCACTAATCATCAAAAAATGCAAATCAAAACCACTGTGAGACATTACTTCACACACTTTAGGATAGCCATTATCAAAAACACAGCAAAGAACAGATGTGTGGTGAGGATGTGAAGAAGTTGAAAGCCTTCTGCTCTGTTGGTGGGAATGTAAAATGGTGTAGTCAGTATGGAAAAGAATACAGAAGGTCCTCAAAAAAACAAAAACAAAGCAAGAACTGTCATATGACCAGGAATGTCACTTGTGTATATCCAACAGCACTGAAAACAGAATCTCAAAGAGATATTTGCACACCCACATTCATTACAGCATTATTCAAAATAGCCAAGACTATGGCTCAGATCATGAGTTCCTTATTGCAAAATTCAGACTTAAATTGAAGAAAGTAGGAAACACCACTAAGCCATTCAGGTATAACCTAAATCAAATCCCTTATGATTATGCAGTGGAACTGAAAACTAGATTCAAAGGATTAGACATGGTAGAGTGCCTGAAGAACTATGGACAGAGGTTTGTAACACTGTAGAGGAGGCAATGATCAAAACCATCCCAAAGAAAAGGAAACACAACAAGGCAAAATGGTTGTCTGAGGAGGCCTTACAAATAGCTGAGAAAAGAAGAGAGGCAAAAGGAAAAGGAGAGAAGGAAATATATACCATCTAAATGCAGAGTTCCAAAGAATAGCAAGGAGAGATAAGAACGCCATCCTCAGTGATCACTGCAAAGAAATAGAGGAAAACAATAAAATGGGAAAGACTAGAGATCTCTTCAAGAAAATTAGAGATTCCATGGGAACATTTCATGCAAACATGGGCACAATAAGGGACAGAAACGGCAAGGACCTAATAGAAGCAGAAGAGATTAAGAAGGGGTGGCAAGAATACACAGAAGAAATGTACAAAAAAGATCTTAATGACCCAGGTAACCATGATGGTGTGATCACTCACCTAGAGCCAGACATGCTGGAATGTGAAGACAGTGGGCCTTAGGAAGGTGATGGAATTCCAGCTGAGCTATTTCAAATTCTAAAAGATGATGCTGTTTAAGTACTGCAGTCAATATGCCAGCAAATTTGGAACACTCAGTAGTGGCCAGAGGACTGGAAAAGGTTACTTTTCATTCCAACCCCAAAGAAGGGCAATGCCAAAGAATGTTCAAACTACCACACAATTGCACTCATTTCAGATGCTAGCAAGGTCATGCTCAAAATCCTTCAAGCTAGGCTTGAATAGCATGTGAACCGAGAACTTCCAGATGTTCAAGCTGGATTTAGAAAAGGCAGAGGAACCAGAGATCAAGTTCCCAACATCAGTTGGATCATAGAAAAAGCAAGGGAATTCCAGAAAAGCATCTACTCTGGTTCATTGACTACGTGAAAGCCTTTGACTGTCTGGATCACAACAAACTGTAGAAAATTCTTAGAGAGATGGGAATACCAAACCATCTTGCTCGTTTCCTGAGAAACCTGTATGCAGGTCAAGAAGCAACTGTTAGAACCAGACATGGAACAGACTGGTTCCAAATTGGGAAAGGAGTACATCATGGCTGCATATTGTCACCCTGCTTATTTAATTTATATGCAGAGTACATTATGCGAAATGCTAGGCTGGATGAAGCACAAGCTGGAATCAAGATTGCCAGGAGAAATATCAATAACCTCAGATATGCAGATAACACCACTCTAATGGCAGAAAGTGAAGAGGAACTAAAGAGCCTCAAGATGAAGGTAAAAGAGGAGAGTGAAAAATCTAGCTTAAAACTCAACATTTCAGAAAACTAAAATCATGGCATCCAGTGCCATACTTCATGGCAAATTGCTGGAGAAAAAATGGAAACACTGAGACAGACTTTATTTTCTTGGGCTCCAAAATCACTGCAGATGGTGACTGCAGCCATTAAATTAAAAGATGCTTATTCCTTGGAAGAAAAGCAATGACAAACCTAGACAGCATATTAAAAAGCAGAGACATCAATATGCTGATAGAGGTCCATATAGTCAAAGGTATGTTTTTTCCAGTAGTCATGTATGGATGTGAGAGTTGGACCATAAATAAGTCTGAGCACTGACAAATTGCTGCTTTTGAATTGTGTTGTTGGAGAAGACTCTTTAGAGTCCCTTGAATAGCAAGGAGATCAAACCAGTGAATCCTAAAGGAAATCAATCCTGAATATTCATTGGAAGGACTGAAGTTTAAGCTCTGATACTTTGGCCACCTGATGCGAAGAGCCAACTCATTTGAAAAGACCCTGATGCTGGGAAAGACTGAGGGCAGGAGGAGATGATGGTGACAGAGGATGAATGGTTGGATGGCATTATCGACTTGATGGACATGAGTTTGAGGAAACTCTGGGAGACAGTGAAGGACAGGCAAGCCTGGCATGCTGCAGTCCAGGGGGTTGCAAAGAATCGGGCATGACTGAATGACTGAACAACAAAAAAGACATGGAAACAACCTATATATACTTCATTTTGTGGAGAGATATTTTGAATGACATTTTTAAAAACTTCCATGTACAGATGTTCATTGATAGCATATAGAAACTGATCTGTGTCTATGTTAATCTTGTACTTTATAACCCTGCTAAACTCATATAGATAGTCATGTTGTGTGCAATAGAAGAAACACGTACAGGATTTGTATGTTGAATTATTTAAAACTCATGAATAAAATCAAAGATATAAATAAATAGAGAGATTTACTATGTTCATGGGTTAGAAGAGTCAGAGCAGCAAACATATCAGTTCTCTCCAAAGCTATAGATTTAATAGCAATCAAATTCCAGCAGAAAAAAATATAATTGTGGTTTACTACTGCATAGTGTTTTGGGTATTTCTTTTATATGCAAAGGTCTTATGAGCCAATAAAACTTTCAAAGTAAAAAAAAAATTTTTTTTGAGATCAGTCCTGCTATTCTAAAATTTTATGAAAGGGCAAAACAACCTTAATAGCCAAAAAGATCTGGTGAAACGTGTATAAATTTGGAGGAATCACATTCCCAGATACTGAGCTGCTATTAAGCTATAATAATCAAGACAGGTGGTATTGGTGAAAGGATCAGAAATCCAAAGAGCAGAAGAGAGATTATTGAAAGATATCCTCTTTTATAAAGATGCTAATTGACCCCATTCATGAGGGCTCCAACCTCATGGCCTAATCACCTCTCAAATGCACAGATATTGGAGGCCACATGAAGACAGAGACAGATAGGAGTTAGGCTGCTAGAAGCCAAGAATCTCTTCAAGCCACAAGAATGTGCCTGTGGCCAGGAAGGGTTTCCCATCTAGAGCTTTCAGATGTGGGGCCGTAATAGGTTTTGGGGGGCGAGGTGATGGGGGAGTATTAAGGGTTTTCTACATATAAGATTAACGCTTCTGCAAACAGAGAGAGTTTGACTTTATTTTTTCCAGTTTGGATACCTTTATTTGTTCTACCTGCAGGATTGCTCTGGCTCAGAGATCTAATGTTATTTTGAAGAGAAGTGGTAAGGGGGCCAGACATATTCTGCTGGGTGGTAAAGAGAGAGAAGGGAGCTAGATCTTATGTTGAGGTACCACCCTGGGCCAATGAAGTCACAGAATACCAGGGACCCTCAACTTTGGATGCTCCATTGAACCCACTGTTAGGTGGAGATTAGGTATATTTGGGGTGAGAAGTATTTAGAGGTAGATTGGTTGGCCTTGGAGTAACAAGCCTACTCTAGCATGAAAATGGAAATATTTGTATATTATGTACCTATTTCCTTCCAGGGGAGAAAATGGGAAATCAGGTGAACACTGAATTAGAACAAGTAATAAAGTAATCCCTTCCACGTAACAAAGCTGATGGAGCCATTGAAGAGTCTCTAGTTCCTCTTCCCCTAGGCTTTGTGATCAGTGTGTTCCACCTCATTGGCAACTTTCTGAAAACAGTATTAATAAGCTATTTCCCTTGTCTGGGAAATGAGTATAAGGACTTTATTTTCTATGAGAATACTGGCTCTGCAAATGTACTTCCAAATTGCTCCCCACATGAGCTCAGTTTGAACCATATCCCCTTTGGAGTTACTAAATGAGTTATAGGAATGTTTAATGTTTGAAGCATACCGTGTCCAAAAATTTCTTTTAAAACTATAGAAAACTTCAGATTATGACAACTCAGCATTAAAAACTTACCAACTTCTTGATATATATCCAAAGGAAGTGAAATCAGGGTCTCAAAATAATATCTGGGGTCCCATGTTCATCGCAGAATTACAGTAGTCAAGGAATGAAAACAACCTAAATGTATGTCAGTGGACAAATGGATAAAGAAAATGTGGTATATGTCTGCATATGTGTATATACATACCATTTTCAACAACATGGATGAACCTTGACTACATTATGCTGAGTGAAATACGTCTGAGAAAGACAAATACTGCAATGCATGCCCTCACTTGCTAGGCTGGATGAAATACAAGATGAAATCAAGATTGCTGTGAGAAATATCAACAAGATGCCTGTGTGCTAGTCGTGTTCAACTCTTTGCAACCCTTTAGACTGTAGCCAGTATACTGGAGTGGGTTGCCATTTCCTTCTCCAGGGGATCTTCCTGACCCAGAGATCGAACCTGTGTCTCCTACATTGCAGACGGATTCTTAACCTGCTGAGCCATCGGGGAAGCCCATCAACAAAATGATACAACTCTAATGGCAAAAAATGAAGAGGAACTAAAGAGCTTCTTGGCAAGGGAGAAAGAGGATAGTGGAAAAGCTGGCTTAAAACTCAACTTTCCAAAAACGAAGATCATGGCATCCAGTCCCATCACTTCATGACAAATAGAAAGGATAAAAGTAGAAGCAGTGACAGATTTTGTTTTTTGGGCTCCAAAATTACTGCAGATGGTGACTGCAGCCGTGAAATTAAAAGACCTCTTGCTCCTTGGAAGGAAAGCTATGACAAACCTAGACAGCATATTAAAAAGCAGACATCACTTTGCTGACAAAGATCTGTATAGTCAAAGCTATAGTTTTTCCGTTAGTCATTTACAGATGTGAGAGTTGGGCCATAAAGAAGGCTGAGCACCAGATAATAGATACTTTCAAATTGTGGTACTGGAAAAGCCTCTTGAGAGTCCCTTGGACAGCAAGGAGATGAAACCAGTCAATCCTAAGGACAGTGAACTCTGAATATTCCCTGGAAGGACTGATGCTGAAGCTGAAGCTCCAATACTTTGGCCACCTGATGTGAAGAGCCAACTCATTGGAAAAGACCGATGCTGGGAAAGATTGAAGGTGGGAGGAGAAGGGGACGACAGAGGATGAAATGGTTGGATAGCATCACCAACTCAATGGACATGAGTTTGAGCAAACTCGGGGAGATAGTGAAAGACAGGGAATCCTGGTGTGCTACAGTCCATGGAGTCACAAAGAGCTGGACACAACTGAGCAAAGAACAATAATAACAATGCTCTTACATGTGGAATCTAAACCCATCAAGCTACTAGACACAGAGAGGAGAATGGTGATGGCAGGGGTGGTAGAGGGGAAAATGAGGAAGTGTTGGTCTAAGGGTACGAGTTCGGGAGATCTAATGTCAACATGGTGAGTATCTACTTGAAATTTGTTAAGGGAGATCTTAAATGTTAAATCAGCACAAAAATGGTAATTATGTGAGCTGATAGATATGTTAATGCACTTGAGTGTGTTGATTGTTCCACAATGTGTGTGTGTGTATATATATATATGTATATATATATATCATAATGTCAATTTGTATACCTTAAGAAGTGTAGGTATATAAGACAAATAAGAATCATATATATATATATATATATATATATATATATATATATATATATATATAATTTGGTGGCTCATACCGTAAAGTGCTGCCCACGATGTGGGGGACCCAGGTTCGATCCCTGGGTTGGGAAGATCCCCTGGAGAAGGAAATGGCAACCCACCCCAGTACTCTTGTCTAGAAAATTCCATGGATGGAGGAGCCTGGTGGGCTACAGTCCATGGAGTCGCAAAGAGTCAGACATGACTGAGTGAGTTCGTGTTTTTTCTTTCTTTCTTTTCTTATATAGTTTGTCAATTTATTTGCCAACTATACCTCAGTAAGTTCAGTTCTGTTCAGTTGCTCAGTCATGTCTGACTCTTTGCGACCGCATGGACTGCAGCTCACCAGGCCTCCCTGTCCATCACCAACTCCTGGAGTTTACTCAAACTCATGTCCATCGAGTTGTTGATGCCATCCAACCATCTCAGCCTCTGTCATCCCTTTCTCCCGCCTTCAATCTTTCCCAGCATCAGGGTCTTTTCCAGTGAATCAACTCTTTGCATCAGTTCAGTTCAGTCCCTCAGTTGTGTATGACTGTTTGCGACCCCATGGACTGCAGCATGCCAGGCCCATCACCGATTCCCAGAATTTACTCAAACTCATGTCCATTGAGTTGGTGATGCCATCCAACCATCTCATCCTCTGTCATCCCCTTCTCCTGCCTTCAAGATACCTCAATAAAGCTGGAAACAAAAACTGACATGACCCGACCTGGTTGTTTTCCAGGTATGAGAGAATTGAAATCCCAATTCATATTGTACCTCACGTAACCATTGGGAAAGTATGCCTTGAGTCAGCAGTTGAGCTGCCCAAGATCCTGTGCCAAGAAGAACAAGATGCATATAGGAGGATCCACAGGTAGAGACCCTCACTGCTCATCTTTCTACTTCTCAGGGCCTGGTCCCCATTCCCTCCCGTCCTGTCATCTTTGGCAGCTCAACTTGTGAGCCCCCTTTGCTTTTTTGCTCTCTTATGAAAAAGCTTTACAGTAGTTTGCAGTCATCAGTTTTCTCACCCTGTATGATAACAGTCTCTTTACCACTTATTTCTCTCCTGGTGTACTTTGCATCCTCCTGGGGCAAAGATAATTTTTTAGTTGCTAAAAAAAATTAACATCTAAGTTAACCCCATGTACTATGTGACGCCTTCAGTCAGAGACAGTAATTTCCAGATTATTTCTTTGAATTATTTCAATGTTCGAAATGAAAGTACATCCCCCCATCATGAAAAATTTAACAAGAATGGAAAGTTAAATGATCCATAATTATCTGTTCTGGCAGCAGACTGGTGCCAGCCAGATTAGATGAACTGATGCTCTGCTACTAATCTATTTTATCCTATCCCTTTAGCCTTACACATCTGGACTCAGTAACCAAGATCCATAATGGCTCAGGTAAGATTTTTTTTCCCCTAAAGTATAAACAGTAAAATACTCACATGACCGAAGCAAATTTAGCTGAAGTAACTGAATTGGTGAGTACAAATTACCCTGGAGTTTTCTTTCCCAAGAGCTTTTCCACTTGCTAAGCCTGCCCCCACAACTTTTCTGTTGAACCCTGCGGACAACTGAATACCATACATGCCACCCAAAGGAAGACTGGAATGTTTGCAGCAGCAGTATTTGCAATAGCCAAAAAGTGGAAACACCCAGCTGTCTGTCAGTGGGTGAATGGATCAACAAAGCGTGATCCATCCATACAACAAAGTATTGCTCAGAAATGAAAAGAACAAACTACCGATATGTGATGGAGAAGGAAATGGCAAACCACTCCAGTATTCTTGCCTGGAGAATCCTATGGACAGAGGAGCCTGGCAGACTACAGTCCATGGGGTCGTAAGAGTTGGATATGACTTAGCGACTAAATCATCAAATCATCACATGGACAACCTTGATGAATCTCAAAACCATTATGCCAGGTGAAGTGTCATGTAAACTGTTACATACTTTATAGTTCCATTTATATGAAATTCAAGAATAGGCAAGAGTAATGGGGCTTCCCTGGTGGCTCAGAAGGTAAAGAATCCACCTACAACATGGGAGACTGGGGTTTGATCTCAGGGTTGGGAAGATCCCCTGGAGGAGGGAATGGCTACCCACTCGTTATTCTGGCCTGGAGAATCCCCATGGACAGAGGAGCCTGGTGGGCTACAGTCCAAGGGGCTGCAAAGAGTCAGACACGACTGAGTAACTAAGCACAGCACAATCTATGGTGACAGCATAGATTATGGATTAGTGTGGGGAAGTCTTGAAGGTTGGGGAAAGAGACCCTTTTGGGGGTCTTAGCCCTTTCGCTATGAGAGTGCAAAGCTGGTTATCTTTCTGCTCTCTGCATAGGCAGGCTTCCCTCTGGATTATGGGTTCAGGGATGTTCAGGGTAGCCTCTGAATAGGTATCTTCCTTGCTCAGTTATCCTGCTATCCCCTGGCTGCCCATCCAAAGCTGTCTGCCAGTTCTACTACTATACTTTTTCTATGTTCTCCTCCTTCCCCTTCTTCCTGTACTCCCTGGTGTGGGGCTGCTGATGGTGGAATGTTGTCCTTGTGTTTTGTTTCTGTTGAAGTATTTACCAAGAATCTGTGCAGTCAGATGTCAGCGGTCAGCGGACCTCTACTGCAGTGGTTGGAGGACAGACTGGAGCAAAACCAACAGCATGTGCAGGAGCTGCAACAAGAAAAGGAAGAGCTTCTGCAAGAACTTTCTTCTCTAGAATAAAGCAGGAGACAGAACGGGGTAAAATGCTTTTCTTCCAATTTGTGTTAAACATGGTCTGCAATTTCACATATAGGATGTGTAGGAATATGAGGGAGCAGCTCTTTTTATACCCCAATGGATGTGTCTTATGCCTGCAATAAACAAACACAAGACATCTTCCAGAAAGTTTCATTTAGGGCTTAATAAACCCTCCTACCTGGAACTGGCCTACACAGAGCAAATGCAGGGTGATTTAAGTAGAATATGAAAGCTTTTTAAAGACTGTGGAAGGTACATTGGCAAGGACATTCTATAATAAAATGTCTGGGGAGTATATCTCAAATGTTCATTTCCCCCTGGAATGAGCTAAAGGAAGAAGAGTATTTCATGTTTGATTTTGTAGTTAGGATGCTTATATTGGACAAGTAAATAAGTACATGAGGGTCAGTGGAAAGAAGTGACTCTACCTATACTTTTTGCCCCCACTGACAGGCATATGTCTTGTGTCTTCCTTCCTGATCTCTAAAATAGGTATTCTGAGATATCTAGGAAAGGTTGAATCTATGTGGGTGCTCTTTATAACCAAAAACATAAGTTCTGACATATTTGACTTTGAAGTAAATTCCTATTGAGCAGATCCTAGACCCTAAGAACTAGTATAATATAAATGTGTTTTTCCAGAAACATTTAGGACTTAGGATGTAACAGAAATCACACTTTAAAAAGTTCTGTTGCATCCTTCTTACCATGTGTAACCACAAATGATAAGTGTATCTTCAGAAAAGAGCCAAGCCTACCTCATACTAGAAATTACAGTGGGAATTGAAGGAGTTAGAAAGATGACAAAGAAAGTCCTAATCCCAATAGCAGTGACAAAGGGTTGGTTTTTGTTTTTTCTTCCTGTTTCTCCCTAAATTATTGCTTTTCACATTTCAAAGTATAGTCCAGAACTACCTGTACCATAATCATTTGGATGTCAGACTTCATCTCTTCATCTCAGAACCAGAAAAGGTCATGAACTTTCTTAGGGCATATGTAGTCTAAATGTTGTGTTTTCCCTCATTTCCCACAGCCAGAGTTCTTCTCTATTCTTTTCTTTCCCTGTAGGAAGGATGAAGATATCCAGGAATAAAATTAATTAGGCTAAATCCATTTTGAAGAAGAAAAACTGGGGGGACTCCCGTTACCTGACTTCAAGATTTACTATAAAGCTGTAGTGATCAAGACAGCCCAACCGATTTTGACAAAGGTACAGAAGCAATTCAATGGAGGAAGGATAGTCTTTTCAACAAATCATGTTGGTGCAGTTGGCAAAGAAAAGAAACTTTGACCTAAACTGTATACAATATACAAATTTGAAAATGTATCATGATGTTAGGTATAAGATGTAAAACTGTAAAACCTTTAGGGAAAAAAAATCATAGAAAAATCTTTAGGATCTTGGGCTAGACAACGAGCTCTTGGCCTTCACCCCAAAAGCACAGTCCTAAAAGGAAAAAGTTGATACACTGGACTTTTTCAAAAGGAAAAACTGCTCTGCAAACAATTTAAGAGGAAGATGTTATTGACAGAAATCACTTGCAAACCATTTATCGTGATGAATCCAGAATATATTGTATAAAGTCAAGAGGAAAAAAATAATACAATTAGAAAATGAGCAGAAGACATGAATAGACATAGCACTGAAGAGGGAATGTTAATGGCAAGCAAGCATAGGAGAAAATGCTGAATCTTATTAGTAATCAGGGGATGCAAATTAAAACCATAAGGAATTATGACTATGTACTTATCAGAATGGCTAAAGAAAATAATAATGAAAATGGGGACTTCCTGGCAGTTCAGTGGTTGAGACTCTGCCTTTCAGTGCCAGGGGCATGGGTTTGATCCCTAGTTGGGGATCTAAGATCCCACATGCTTCAGGGTGTGGCCAAAATTTTTTTAAAATAGTGAAAATAGAAGATGCTCTTAAGCATACAAATTGGAGATCTCTTACCTTGCTGAATGGAATGTAAAATGGTAAGCCACTCTGAAAAAAAGAGTTTGGAAACTTCTAATAAACTTAAACATGAAAGTAAAAGCGTTAGCTGCTCAGTCATATCTGACTCTTTGGACTCCATGGACTGTAGCCTGCCAGGCTCCTCTGTCCATAGGGATTCTCCAGGCAGGAATACTGCAGTGGGTTGCCATTCCCTTCTCCAGGGGATTTTCCTGACCCAGGGATCGAAAGTTAGACATACATGTACTTTATTACCCAGCAACTGTTTTTCTGGACATCTATCCCAAAGAAATGAAAGCCTATTTTGGCACAAAAACTTCTATATAGATGTTATTAGCACTTTCATTTGTAATAGCCCCAGATGAAACAACCCAGATGTCCTGCAGTTGTGTGTGCAGTTAAACCAACCATGCACACCACAGGATACTACTCTGCAATGTAAAGAAACAGAATATTGATATACACAACTTGGATGGACCTCAAGTGTATTATGATGAATGAAAAAAGTCTCAACAGGCCACCTGCTGTATGACTGCATTTGTATAACATTCTAAATTCTTGAAATGAAAAAATTATAGAAATGAAGAACAGATTAATGGTTGCCAAGGATAGGACTAGAGTGGGTATGAGATATGCGTGATTATAAAGGGTAACAACACAAGCAGTTCCTTTGTGCTGATGGAACAGTTCTATTTCTTGATTGTGGTGCTGATTACATGAATGTATATCTGTACTAAAACTATATAGAGCTACACAAAAAAAAACCCACAAATGAGTGCATGTAAAATCTGGTGAAACCAAATAAGGTCTATAGTCTAGTCAGCAGTATTGTACCATTGTCAATATGTTGGTTTTGAAGTTGGACTATAATGATGTGTAAGATCTTACCACTGGGGGAAACTCAGACTCCCTGTACTATTTTTGCACCTTCCTGTTAATCTGTAATTATTACAAAATAAAGAGTTGTAAGTTTTAAATAAGGAACTAGGAGGCATGGTATGTACTTGTGAAACAAGAGTAATAAAAAGAAAATTTGAGGGGAATAGGATGATTTGACTATTTTTACAGGCCAGCCTTCAGCATGTGTCCCTTCTAAGCTATTTACACTGATGCAGTTATGACCATTTGAAATTCTTTTTCTAACCTGATAATCTGGGTTGTAATTTGTAAAACAGGAATGTGGGGAGAGGAGGTGGGTACTCAGAAATGTCCAAGTACATGCCATGCCTGAGGAAGCAGGGCTGGGATGAGGGCCTTGTCTGGGGCCAAATGATGTAGCAAATAAGTAAATATAGTGATGGAAATGGAAGCCAGGTTTGTCAAGTGTCAGTATTAATGTGAAAGTTTTTTCCAAGGAAAAATGTATATATACACAGATATAGGGCTGTGTGCAGATATAGATGCATGTATTTCCTGGCTCTGTCCATTCGGATTAGAAGAAATGATACCCCAGTAGCTATGAGCACATCGAGCACCCAGATATTGGTTCTCACTAAATGTAACCAGGGCCGCCTCTGAGAGAAATGGCTGGTTCTGGAGCTGGGGCAGAGAAAGTATGAGATAAGCCGAGACCAAAGTTCCGTTGTTAATGCTGACAAAAGGCCACTTAAAACAAGGAGTAAATTCAGAGCAGTGCTTATTGGTACCAGCAGGTTTGTAGCCTCCCCACAAATCTCTCTCTCCTGTACCTTAACTTCAGCTTCTTTCAGAGATGACACTTTGATCAACTTCCAGCCTGACAGTGTGAGGCATTCTGTAGACACCCCTTCCCCTGTGAAAATGATAAAAATTATCTTTGAATTATTAAAGTCCCTGGGAGTAGTCTGAGGAGCAAACAGAAACTCAAGAAAATCCACAAAAATTCCCAAAGAATTTCTAGTATTCGAATTGAGATCTCTTAGGGGAAACACACTGACTGGAACTGCCGACCCTGGCCAGGCACCATAGTAACCATTTGCGTGAGTTATTTTAGGACAGGAGGTAGTGGTAAGGAACACGGAACTAACAAGCCACCACCAACCAGAAGAGTTCAGGAAAAGTTCAAAAGGAGATGCCACATGTCCCACCACCTCCCAGAACCCTTGCTGGAATCCATCTTGGCTGAACAACGTGTGCACCACCAGGAAGGACTCTGAGACAGAATAACTGGCCAAAGACAATCCAGAAACTAATCCCATCACCATAAAACCTGAGACTACAAGCCAAGTGGCAGAACAGTTCTCCTGGGTTCCCCTACCCTACTGTTCTCTGCCCAGGTGCCCCTTCCTGATAAAGTCTCTTGCTTTGTCAGCATGTGTGTCTCCTCAGACAGTTGATTTCCAGGTGTTAGATAAGAGCCCTCACTTGGGCCCTGCAACAGATCTCCTCTCTCCTTTCCTTCTCCTAGCTCAGTAAAGAGAAGATTCCACTCCAGACTTGTGCAGCCAAGAACACAGGGTTCAACCTACCCCTAGCGCCCAGCTGGAGGGCTTTCTTCCCATGAGAAACAGGACTTAAACATTTCTTATCCTGCCCCCAGCTCCCTGTTGCTTTGGCTAAGTCCTAGGAAAGAGCAATTGAGACATGGGAGGAGACTCTAACTTGGATGTGGAGCACTGAGATCAGGGTCCCTGATCACCTTGCCTGCACTCATGAAGTTGTGGTTCTGTGCCTGAAAAAACCTCAGGCTACTGACCCTGGCCCTGACCCTTTAGGTCCTAGAGCTGGGGTATCACTCAGAGAAGCTTGCCAGTATCCCCATGTGCTGTTCCAGAACCTTGGCTCAGAGATTTTTGCATAGGGAGAGAAACGGGCTATAACCTCTCCAGAAAGCAGGAATAGAAGGAACATACCTCAACATAATAAAAGCTATATATGACAAACCCACAGCAAACATTATCCTCAATGGTGAAAAATTGAAAGCATTTCCTCTAAAGTCAGGAACAAGACAAGGGTGCCCACTTTCACCATTACTATTCAACATAGTTTTGAAAGTTTTGGCCACAGCAATCAGAGCAGAAAAAGAAATAAAAGGAATCCAAATTGGAAAAGAAGAAGTAAAACTCTGTTTGCAGATGACATGATCCTCTACATAGAAAACCCTAAAGACTCCACCAGAAAATTACTAGAATTAATCAATGAATATAGTAAAGTTGCAGGATATAAAATCAACACACAGAAATCCCTTGCATTCCTATACACTAATAATGAGAAAATAGAAAAAGAAATTAAGGAATCAATTCCATTCACCATTGCAATGAAAAGAATAAAATACTTAGGAATATATCTACCTAAAGAAACTAAAGACCTATATATAGAAAACTATAAAACACTGGTGAAAGAAATCAAAGAGGACACTAATAGATGGAGAAATATACCATGTTCATGGATTGGAAGAATCAATAGAGTGAAGATGAGGATACTACCCAAGGCAACTTATAGATTCAATGCAATCCCTATCAAGCTACCAACAGTATTCTTCACAGAGCTAGAACAAATAATTTCACAATTTGTATGGAAATACAAAAAACCTGGAATAGCCAAAGCAATCTTGAGAAAGAAGAATGGAACTGGAGGAATCAACCTGCCTGACTTCAGGCTCTACTACAAAGCCTGAAGACTGTGGCTACAAAGCCACAGTCATCAAGACAGTATGGTACTGGCACAAATACAGAAATATAGATCAATGGAACAAAATGGAAAGCACAAAAAGTAACATAAACAGACTCACAGACACAGAGAACAGACTTTTGGTTGTCAAGGTGGAGAGTGGGGTGGGGGATGGAAGGAATGGGATTTTGGGGTTAGCAGATAACAAACTATTATATATAGAATGGATAAACAACAAGGTCCTACTGTATAGCACAGGGAAATATATTCAATATCCTGTGATAAACCATAATGGATAAGAAAAATAAAGCACAAAAAGTAATATAATAAAACTTGGAAAGTACAAAGGGAAACTCACCTGTAATCTCATCATTATAATACAATTACTATCACTTTTGCTATTCCTTTCTTTTCCTCTTTATTTCTGTCTTTACCCAGTTCTAGTATTAATGCATCTTATATTTTTATATGTAGACTTTCTTCGATATAATCTTTAAAATTTTACATAGTGCACTGACTTCATAATTATCATCTTAAATAGTCATTATTCTATCTGATGGCAGCACCATGATTTACTCAATCATTCACTAAATAAAGAACAACAGACCAGAGTTACATACTACAGTACTACAAATGTCCAATTTTCAACAAAAAATATGACAGCAAAAAAAGCAAAGTATGACCCACTGACAGCCAAAAAGATATTAATAGAAACTATCCTAGACAAAGCCCAGGCATTGGATTTACTAGACTAAGAATTTAAATCAACAGTTGTAAATATGTTCAATGAGCAAAAAGAAACCAATAGAATGATGTCTCAAAAAATGAAAGATAATAACAGGAGACATAAAAAGTTTTAAAAGGAACAAAACAGAAATTCTGGAGCTGAAACGTATAATATCTGAAATTAAAAATGCCCTGCAGAGGCATAACAGCATACTTGAGCAGCCACAGCCACCGCCAAGTCGCTTCAGTTGTGTCTGACTCTGTGTGACCCCATAGTCAGCAGCCCACCAGGCTCCCCGTCCCTGGGATTCTCCAGGCAAGAACACTGGAGTGGGTTGCCATTTCCTTCTCCAATGCAGGAAAGTGAAAAGTGAAAGTGAAGTTGCTCAGTTGTGTCTGACTCTTAGCAACCCCATGGACTGCAGCCTACTAGGCTTCTCTGTCCGTGGGATTTTCCCGGCAAGAGTAGTGGAGTGGGGTGCCATTGCCTTCTCCTGCATACTTGAGCAGGCAGAAATAACCACTGACTTTGAAGATAGGTCAGTTATCTGAGACTGAGAATCAGAAAGACAAATGAAAAGGAACAGGACCCAAAGACTCATCAGACAACATTAAGCCTACCAACATACATAATTGGGGGTCCAGATAAAGAGAAGGGGGAGAAAAGAATAAGAAGTAATGACTTAAAATTTGCCAAGTTTGGTGAACTCTTTGAATCTACACATTCAAGAAGCTCAAAGATTCCAAATATGATAAACTCAAGAGACCCATACCTAGAACACATGGTCAAAATGTCTAAAGCAAAAGACAATGAATCTTGAAATCAGCAAAAGAAAAATAATTCATCACAAACAAGGACACTTCAATAATACTGACAACTGTATTCTCATTAGAAAGCAGAGGCCAGAAGGCAGTGGGATGATATATTTGAAATGCTGAAAGAAAAAGCTATATCTAAGAAAACTATGCAGAAGTGAAGTTATAAAAAGACATTCCCAGAAGTGCATGAAACCCAGGGCCCACTTTGGACAGTTCCCCTACAGAGCAACCTGGAGCCTGAGAAGTATAGACCGGGAAAGCACACACACCGTGAGCAGCAAGCCCAAGTGTGGTCCATACACTGTGAGCACACCCCACACATGCCAGTGATATTTGTTTGCAGTGTTCCTCCCTCCCCACAACACAACTGAACAAATGAGCCTAAATAAGTGACCACCTTCTCCTCCTTGTGTCAGGGCAGAAATTAGACACTGAAGAGATTTTCAGACAGAGGAAGCCAAAATAAACAAAGAGGGAACCGCTCTAGAAGTGACTGGTGCAACAGATTAAAACCCTATAGTTAGCATTGACTAAGCATTGGAAGGGGCCTATAGACCTTGAGAAGAAGTATAAGCTGGAACAAGGAACTATCTGAAACTGAACTGACCCCACACTGCCCCCAACAGCTCCAGACAAATTCCTAGATTTATTTTTACTATTACCATTTAATTTTTTTTTCTTTTTAAGTTCTTTATTACTAATTTTCATGTTTATAACCTACTATTACCTTGCAATAAAATACCCTATTTTTAAAGCAAATTTCACACACACATATATATATATTTATAATTTTTGTGATTCATTTTGTTTTGTATTTTTAATATTGTAATTTTGAGGGTCTAACCTCTACTCTAGAGTTTTAATCTTTGCTTTTGGGTATTTGTTATCAATTTTGTACCTTTAAGAATCTATCTTAATCTTTAGTACTTTAATCTTTAATCTTCAGTACCCATTTTCACTTAGGGGTGTGATTACTGGCTTGATTGCTCTCTCCCCTTTCTCCTCCAGGTCACCTCAATCTCCTCCCTCCCCCTTCTCTTCTCTATGTAACTCTGTGAACCTCTCTGGGTGTTCCAGACTGTGGAGAGCACATAGGGAACTGATTACTGGCTAGACTGCTCTCTCCCCTTTTGACTCCCCTTCTCCTCCTGGTCACCTCTATCTTCCTCCGCCCTCTTCTCTTCTCCATGTAACTCAATGAACCTCTCTGGGTGTTCCTCACTGTGGAGAATCTTTTCACCATTAACGTAGATGTTTTATCATCTGGCTGTATGGATGGAGAAGTCTTGAGGCTACTGTGAGAATAAGACTGAAAGCCAGAGGCAGGAGGCTTAAATCCAAAATTGAGAACACCAGAAAACTCCTGACTCCAGGGAACATAAATCGACAAGAGCTCATCCAAAAGCCTCCATACCTACACTGAAACCAAGCTCCACCCAAGAGTCAACAAGTTCCAGAGCAAGACATACCATGCTAATTCTCCAGCAATGCAGGAACACAGCCCTGAGCATTAAAATACAGGCTGCCCAAAGACACACCAAACCCATAGACACCCCAAAACTCACTACTGGACACTTCATTGCACTCCAGAGAGAAGATATCCAGTTCCACCCACCAGAACACAGATGCAAGTTTTGCTAACCAGGAAACCTTGACAAGCCACTAGTCCAACCCCACCCACAGGGAGCAACCTCCACAATAAAGAGGAACTACAAACTTCCAGCCTACAGAAAGACCATGCCAAATACAGCTATCTAAAGAAAATGAAAAGGCAGAGAAATATTCAGCAGGTAAAAGAACATGATAAATGCCCACCAAACCAAACAAAAGAGGAAGAGATAGGTCGTCTACCTAAAAAAGAATTCAGAATGATAGTAAAGATGATCCAAAATCTTGGAAACAAAATGGAGTTACAGATAGACTAGAGACAAGGATTGAGAAGGTGCAAGAAATGTTGAACAAAGACCTAGAAGAAATAAAAAAGTCAATCAGTAATGAATAATGCAATAACTGAGATCAAAAGCACTCTGGAGGGAAACAACAGTAGAATAACTGCGGCAGAAGATAGGATTAGTGAGGTGGAAGATAGAATGGTGGAAATAAATGAAGCAGAGAGGAAACAAGAAAAATGAATTAAAAGAAATGAGGACAATCTCAGAGACCTCCAGGACAATGTTAAACACACCAACATTCAAATCATAGGAGTCCCAGAAGAAGAAAAAAAGAAAGTGCATGAGAAAATACTTGAGGAGATAATAGTTGAAAACTTCCTGAAAATGGGGAAGGAAATAGCCACCCAAGTCCAAGAAATCCAGAGAGTCCCAAACAGGATAAACCCAAGGTGAAACACCCCAAGACACACATTAATCAAATCAATGAAGATCAAACACAAAGAGCAAATGTTAAAAGCAGTAAGGGAAAAACAACAAATAACACACAAGGGGATCCCCATAAGGATAACAGCTGATCTTTCAATAGAAACTTCAGGCCAGAAGGGAATGGCAGGACATACTTAAAGTGATGAAAGAGAAAAACCTACAACCCAGATTATTATACCCAGCAAGGATCTCATTCAAATATGAAGGAGAAATCAAAAGCTTTACAGATGAGCAAAAGCTGAGAGAATTCAGTACCACCAAACCAGCTCTTCAACAAATGCTAAAGGATCTTCTCTAGACAGGAAACACAGAAAAGGCTTATAAACTTGAACCCCAAACAACAAAGTAAACGGCAAAGGGATCATACTTATCAATAATCACCTTAAATGTAAATGGGTTGAATGCCCCAACCAAAAGACAAAGACTGGCTGAATAGATACAAAAACAAGAACCCTGTATAGGCTATCTACAAGAGACCCACCTTAAACTGAGGGACATATACAGACTGAAAGTGAAGGGCTAGAAAAAGTCATTTCACGCAAATTGAGACAAAAAGAAAGCAGGAGTAGTAATATTCATATCAGATAAAATAGACTCTGAAATAAAGGCCATGAAAAGAGACAAAGAAGGACACTACATAATGATCAAAGGATCAATCCAAGAAAAAGACATAACAATTATAAATATATATGCGCACAACATAGAAGCACTATAATATGTAAGGCAAATGCTAACACATATGAAAGGGGAAATTAACGGTAACACAATAATAGTGGGAGACTTTAATACCCGCACTCGCACCTATGGATAGATCAACCAAACAAAATTAGCAAGGAAATACAAACTTTAAATGATACAAAAGACCAGTTAGACCTAATTGATATCTATAGGACATTTCACCTCAAAACAATGAATTTCACCTTTTTCTCAAGCGCACATGGAACCTCCAGGATAGATCACATCCTGGGCCATAAATCTAGCCTTGGTAAATTCAAAAAGCTGAAATTATTCCAAGCATCTTTTCTGACCACAATGAAGTAAGATTAGATGTGAACTACAGGGGGAAAAAAAAAACTATTAAAAATACAAACATATGGAAGCTAAACAACACGCTTCTGAACAACAAACAAATCACAGAAGCAATCAAAAAATAAATCAAAATATTCATAGAAATGAATGAAAATAAAAACACAACCCAAAACCTATGAGACTCTGTAAAAGCAGTGCTAAGGGGAAGGATCAGAGCAATACAAGCTTACCTCAAGAAACAAGAAAAAAGTCAAATAAAGTACCTAACTCTACACGTCAAGCAACTAGAAAAGGAAGAAATGAAGAACCCCAGGGTTAGTAGAAGGAAAGAATTCATGAAAATTAGGGCAGAAATCAATGAAAGAGAAACAAAGGAGACTATAGCAAAAATCAACAAAACTTAAAGCTGGTTCTTTGAGAAGATAAATAAAATAGACAAACCATTAGCCAGACTCATCAAGAAAAAAGGCAGAAGAATCAAATAAAAAAATTAGACATGAAAATGCAGAAATCACAACAGACAACACAGAAATACAAAGGATCATAAAAGACTACTATCAGCAAGTATATGACAATAAGATGGACAACTTGGAAGAAATGTATGAATTCTTAGAAAAGGATAACTTTCCAAAACTGAAACAGGAAGAAACAGAAAATCTTTTTTTTTTTTTTTTTGTGCTACACATATGACTATTTTATTTATTTATTTTTTTTAATTTTCTAAATTTTTAAACAATGCCATTCTCCCAAATCTTCTCACCCTCTCCTTCTCCCACAGAGTCCATAAGACTGTTCTATACATCGGTGTCTCTTTTGCTGTCTCATATACAGGGTTATCGTTACCATCTTTCTAAATTCCATATATATGCGTTAGGAAACAGAAAATCTTAACAGACCCATCACAACCATGGAAATTGAAACTATAATAAAAAATCTTCCAACAAACAAAAGCCCAGGACCAGATGGCTTCACAGGTGAATTCTACCACAAATTTAGAGAAGAGCTAACACCTATCCTACTCAAACTCTTCCAGAAAATTGCAGAGGAAGGTAAACTGCCAAACTCATTCTCAGGCCACCATCACCCTAATACTAAAACCAGATAAAGATGCCACAAAAAAAGAGAACTACAGGCCAATATCACTGATGCACATAGATGCAAAAACCCTCAACAAAATTCTAGCAAACAGAAGCCAACAACACATTAAAAAGATCATACATTATGACCAAGTGGGCTTTATCTCAGGGATGCAGGGATTCCTTAATATTTGCAAATCAATCAATGTGATACACCACATTAACATATTGAAAGATAAAAACCATATGGTTATCTCAATAGATGCAGAGAAAGCCTTTGACAAAACTCAACACCAATTTATGAGAAAAACTCTCCAGAAAGCAGGCATAGAAGGAACATACCTCAACATAATAAAAGCCATATATGATAAACCCACAGCAAACATTATCCTCAATGGTGAAAAATTGAAAGCATTTCCCCTAAAGTCAGGAACAAGACAAGGGTGCCCACTCTCACCACTACTATTCAACATAGTTTTGGAAGTTTTAGTCACAGCAATCAGAAAAGAAAAAGAAATAAAAGGAATCCAGGTTGGAAAAGAAGAAGTAAAATTCTGTTTGCAGATGACATGATCGTCTACATAGAAAACCCTAAAGACACCACCAGAAAACTATAAAAGCTAATCAATGAATATAGTAACTTTGCAGGATATACAATTAATAGACAAAAATGCCTTGCATTCCTACACACTAACAATGAGAAAACAGAAAAAGAAATTAAAGAAACAATTCCATTTGCCATTGCAATGAAAAGAATAAAATACTTTGGAATAAATCTACCTAAAGAAACAAAACAACTTATATATAGAAAATTATAAAACACTAATGAAAGAATTCAAAGATGACACAAATAGATGGAGAAATATACTATGTTCATGGATCAGAAGAATCAATATAGAGTAAACGAGTATACTACCCAAAGCAATCTATAGCTTCAATGCAATCCCTATCAAACTACCAATGGTATTTTTCACAGAGCTAGAACAAATAATTTCACAATTTGTATGGAAATACAAAAAACCTCGAATAGCCAAAGCAATCTTAAGAAGAATGGAACTGGGGGAATCAACCTGCCTGACTTCAGGCTCTACTACAAAGCCGCAGTCATCAAGACAGTATGGTACTGGCACAAAGACAGAAATATAGATCAATGAAACAAAATAGAAAGTCCAGAGATAAATCCATGCACCTATGGACACCTTATCTTTGACAAAGGAGGCAAGAATATACAATGGAGAAAAGACAATCTCTTTAACAAGTGGTGCTGGGAAAACTGGTCAACCACTTGGAAAAGAATGAAACTATAACACTTTCTAGCACCATACAAAAAATAAACTCAAAATGCATTAAAGATCTAAATGTAGGACCAGAAACTATAAAACTCCTAGAGGAGAACATAGGCAAAACACTCTCTGACATACATCACAGCAGGATCCTCTATGACCCACCTCCCAGAGTAATGGAAATAAAGCAAAAATAAACAAATGGGACCTAATTAAACTTAAAAGCTTTTGCACAATGAAGGAAACTATAAGCAAGGTGAAAAGACAACCTTCAGAATGGGAGAAAATAATAGCAAATGAAGCAACTGACAAAGAATCTCAAAAATGTACAAGCAGCTCATGCAGCTCAATACCAGAAAAATAAGTGACCCAATAAAAAAATGGGCCAAAGAACTAAACAGACATTTCTCCAAAGAAGACATACAGATGGCTAACAAACACATGAATAGATGCTCATTATCAGAGAAATGCAAATCAAAACCACAATGAGATACCATCTCACGCCAGTTAGAATGGCTGCAATCCAAAAGTCTACAAACAATAAATGCTGGAGAGGGTGTGGAGAAAAGAGAAACCTCTTACACTGTTAGTGGGAATGCGAACTAGTACAGCCTCTGTGGAGATCAGTGTGGAGATTTCCTTAAAAAACTGGAAATAGAACTGCCATATGACCCAGCAATCCCACTGCTGGGCATACAGTCCAAGGAAACCAGAACTGAAAGAGACACGTGTACCCCAATGTTCATCACAGCACTGTTTACAAAAGCAACGACATGGAAGCCACCTAGATATCCATCAGCAGATGAATGGATAAGGAAGTTGTGGTACATATACACAATAGAATATTACTCAGCTATTAAAAAGAATGCATCTGAATCAGTTCTAAGGAAGTGGATGAACCTGGACCCTATTATACAGAGTGAAGTCAGTCAGAAAGAAAAGCACCAATACAGTATATTAATGCATATATATGGAACTTAGAAAGATGGTAATGATGACCCTATATGCAAAACAGCAAAAGAGACACAGATGTAAAGAACAGACTTTTGGACTCTGTGGGAGAAGGCGAGGATGGGATGATTTGAGAGAATAGCATTGAAACATGTATATTACCATATGTGATCACCAGTCCAGGTTTGATGCATGAGACAGGGCTCTCAGGGCTGGTACACTGGGATGACTCTGAGGGATGGGATGGGGTGGGAGGTGGGTTCAGGATGGGGGACATGTATACACTCATGGCTGATTCATGTTGATGTATGGCAAAAGCCACTACAATATTGTAAAGTAATTAGCCTCCAATTAAAATAAATTAATTTTAAAAAGACATTCCTAAATTAAAAAAAGGAGATAATTCATTATTAATAGATCTCTCTTACAAGAAATACTAGAGTCCTTTAGGCTGAAATGAAAGAACATCAGAGAGTAACTCAAATTCACACAAAAAAATAAATATCAGTGGTGAAGGCAACAACATAGGTAAATATAAAAGTATAATTTTATTTTTGTAATTTACAAACTTCATACCAAGAAAATCCCAGGACCAGATGGTTTCACAGGTGAATTCTATGATACTTTCAAATTAATGCTAATTCTGAATTAACACCAATCCTTCACAAATTATTCAAAAATAGAAGAAAAGGAAATACTTCCTAACTCATTCTATGAGGCCAAAACTATTCTATGTCAAAACCAAACAAAGTGTTCATAAGAAAAGAAAACCAGAGACAAGTATGAAACTGGACCCATGCCTGACATCATATACAAACAGTAAGTTAAGATGTATCACAGACCTCCCTGTTAAGAGCTAAAATTATAAAACTCATAGAAGACATGGGGTAAATACTTGTAACACTAGATTAGGCAATGATTCTTTTTAAAATTAATTTGTTTATTTTAATTGGAGGCTAATTACTTTACAATATTGTAATGGCTTTGCCATACACTGACAAAACTCAGTCATGGGTGTACATGTGTCCCCCATCTTGAACCCCTTTCCCACCTTCCTCCCCATCCCATCCCTCAGGGTTGTCCCAGTGCAGCAGCTTTGAGTGCCCTGTTTCATGCATTGAACTTGGACTGGTCATCTGTTTCACATATGGTAATATACACGTTTCAATGCTGTTCTCTCAAAATAGCCCACCCTCGCCTTCTCCCACAGAGTCCAAAAGTCTGTTCTTTACATCTGTGTCTCTTTTGCTGTCTCACATATAGGGTCATTGTTACCATAGGCAATGATTCTTCAGGTATGGCACTGAAGCATAAACAGCAAAAGAAAAAATAGATAAATTTGACTGGAATACTGTCCAAGATAGATCATAATTGGAGAACAAAAGGCTTAAATTTATGACAAATGCAATCACATTAAGTATCTTTTATGAAAACAATGGTATGAAATCAGAAATCAGTAACAGGAGTAAAATGTACTCATATGTGGAAGTTAACACATTCCTGAATAATCACTGGGTCATAAAATAAATCAAAGGAAAAATTTAAAAATACCTTGAGACAAATTAAAAATGGAGACAACAAATCCTATGGGATGTGGTGAGAGCACATCCATGAAGGAATTTTAGAGTAAGAAATGCATGCATTACGCAAAAAGAGAGTTATCAACAAAACAAACTAATTTTACACTTCATGGAACTAGAAAAAGAACAAACTGAACACAAAGGAGAAAGAAGGAAAGAATAAAGATTAGAGCAGAAATAAATGGAATAGAGACCAGAAGGGCAACAAAAAGATCAACACAATTGAGTTGGTTTTTTAAGATAAAATCGACAAACCTTTAGCTACTTTAATGAAGGAAAAAAGAGAGAAGACTTAAATAATAAAGTCAGAAATGAAAAGGAAGACATTACAACTGATACCACAGAAATACAAAGGATTATAAGAGAATACTATGAAAAATTATATGCCAATAAGTAAGATGACATAGAATGGATAATTTCTTAGAAACTTACAACCTACCAAGACTGAATTATGAATAGAACATCTGAACAGACCAACAATAAATAAGATTGAAGCAGTAATCACAAAACTCCCAGTACAGAAAAGCTCATGACCAGATGGTTTCATGGGTGAATTATACAAAGCATTTAAAGCATAATTGATGACAATCCTGCTTAAACTGTTCCAAAAATTTGAAGGGGAAGGAACATATTAATTTTCATTTAGTAAGGCCAGCATTATCCTTGTACCAAAGTCAGATACAGACACTACAAGGAGGGAAAATTACAGGGAAAAATCCCTGATGAATAAAAATGGAAAAAATCCTCAACAGAATGCTAGCAAACTGAATTCAACATCATGATAAAAGGATCAAACAAAACGATCAATTGGAATTTATCCCCAAGATGCAAGGATTGTTCAACATACACAGATCAATAAACATAATATACTACATTAACAGAATGAAGGATACAAATCATATAATCATCTCAACAAATGCAGAAAAAGCATTTGACAAAACCCAACATATCTTCATGATAAAACTCTACAGATTTTTTTTTTTAGGAGAAATATATCTCAACATAATAAGAGCCATATAACAAGCCCATAGCTAACATCATCCTCAGTGGTAAAAAGTGACCTTTTTCTCAAAGATCAGAAATAAGACAAGGGTGCCTACTTACTACTTCTTTTTAACATAATACTGGTAGTCCTCTGTAGAGCAATTAGGCAAGAAAAAGAAATAAAAGGCATCCAAATTGGAAAGAAAGATGAAAAATTATTTGTTTGCAGATGACATGGTCTTATTTGTAGAAAAACCTAAAAACTCTACCAAAAATTTCTAGAATTAATAAACAAATTCAGTGAAGTTGCAGGATACAAAATCAACATACAAAAATCAGTTGTATTTCTGTACACTAATGAACTATCTGGAAAAGAATTTAAGAAAACATTCACATATACAATAGCATCAAAAAACACTTAGAAATTATTTTAGCCAAGCAAATGAAAGATCCACAAGTCTCCAGACCAGGCTTGATGCATGATACAGGATGCTTGGGGCTGGTGCACTGGGATGACCCAGAGGGATGGTATGGGGAGGGAGGTGGGAGGGGGGTTCAGGATGGGAACACATGTACACCCGTGGTGGATTCATGTTGATGTATGGCAAAACCAATACAATATTGTAAAGTAATTAGCCTCCAATTAAAATAAATAAATTTATATTAAAAAAGATCTTGTGCCTTGAAAAATATAAGATATTAATGGAAGAATTTGAAGATGACACAAATAAATGGAAACATATCCTGAGTTCATGGGGAATTCCCTGGCAGTCCAGTCATTAGCACTCTGCACTTACCAAGGGTCCAGGTTCAATCCCTGGAGGGAAACTAAGATCCCTCAAACTGCATGGCATGGCCAAACAAATAAAAATAAAAAAGAAATTCTAATATATCCTGTGTTCATGGATTGAAAGAAAGAATATTGTTAAAATGATCATAATATCTAAAGTGATCTACAGATTATGCACTGGAGAAGGAAATGGCAACCCACTCCAGTATTCTTGCCTGGAGAATTCCAGGGACGGGAGCCTGGTGGGCTGCCATCTATGGGGTCGCAAAGAGTCAGACACAACTGATGTGATTTAGCAGCAGCAGATCTACAGATTTAATGCAATCCCTATCAAAATTCCAATGGTATTTTTCACAGAAATAGAAAAAACAATACTAAAAATCATATGGAACCACGAAAGACCCCAAACATCCAAAATGATCCTGAGCAAAAAGAATAAAGCTGGGGGCTTCTAGATTTCAAATGATATTACAGAACTACAGTTATCAAAGCACTATGAAAACAAACAAACAAACAAAGCACTATGGTACTGGCATAAAAACAGACTCACAGATCAATGGAACAGAATAAAGCACAAGAATAAACCCACACATACACAGTCAACTAAATATTGGATAAGGGAGCCAAGAATGCACAATGGGGAGAAGGTAGTCTTCTCCATAAGTGGTGTTGGGAAAACTAGATATCCATAAGCAAATGAATGAAACTGGACCACTATCTTATACCATACACAAAAATTAACTCAAATGGATTAAATACTTAAATGTAAAATCTGAAAGGATAAAACTCCTAGGATTAAATCTAGGTGGATGCTCCTTGACATCCATCTGGGCAAAGACTTTTTAAATTTGACACTGAAAGCAAAAGCAACAATAGCAAAAATAAACAAGTGGTGCTACAACAAACTAAAAAGCTATGCAGCAATGGATGCCATCAACAAAATGAAAAGTTAACCCATGGAATGTGAGAAGGTATTTGTATATCATATATCTGATAAGAGGTTAATACCTCAAATATGGCTTCACTGATAGCTCAGCTTGTAAAGAATCTGCCTGCAATGTGGGAGACCTGGGCTCAATTCCTGGTTTGGGAAGATCCCCTGGAGAAGGGAAAGGCTACCCACTCCAGTATTCTGGCCTGGATAATTCCATGAACTGTATAGTCCATGGAGTCACAAAGAGCTGGACACGACTAAGTGACTTTCACTCTCATCTCAAATATATAAGGAACTTTTATGACAATAGCAAAAAAAAAAAATGCAAGCAATCTAATTTAAGAATAGACCTGAGACCTGAATAAATGCTTTCCAGAGAAGATGTACAAATAGCCAACATGCACATGAGGAGATGCTCAACACTGAGAATCATCAAAGAAATACAAATCAAAACCACAATGAGCTATCTTCTTACACGTGTCAGGATAGCTGTTATCAAAAAGACAACAAAAAACAAGTATCCATGAGGATGTAGAGAAAAGGGAGCCCTGATACAGTGTTGATGGGAATATAAACTGGTATAACTTATGGACGGAGGTTTGTGACATTGTACAGGAGACAGGGATCAAGACCATCCCCATGGAAAAGAAATGCAAAAAAGCAAAATGGCTGTCTGGGGAGGCCTTACAAATAGCTGTGAAAAGAAGAGAAGCAAAAAGCAAAGGAGAAAAGGAAAGATATAAGCATCTGCATGCAGAGTTCCAAAGAATAGCAAGAAAAGATAAGAAAGTCTTCCTCAGTGATCAATGCAAAGAAACAGAGGAAAGACTAGAGATCTCTTCAAGAAAATTAGAGATGCCAAGGTAACATTTCATGCAAAGATGGGCTCGATAAAGGACAGAAATGGTATGGACCTAACAGAAGCAGAAGATATTAAGAGGTGGCAAGAATACACAGAAGAACTGTACAAAAAAGAGCTTCACGACCAAGATAATCATGATGGTGTGATCACTCACTTAGAGCCAGATGTCCTGGAATGTGAAGTCAAGTGGGCCTTACAAAGCATCACTACAAACAAAGCTAGTGGAGGTGATGAAATTCCAGTTGACCTATTTCAAATCCTGAAAGATGATGCTGTGAAAGTGCTGCACTCAATATGCCAGCTAATTTGGAAAACTCAGCAGTGACCACAGGACTGGAAAAGGTCAGTTTTCATTCCAATCCCAAAGAAAGGTAATGCCAAAGAATGCTCAAACTGCCATACAATTGCACTCATCTCACACGCTAGTAAAGTAATGCTAAAAATTCTCCAAGCCAGGCTTCAGCAATACGTGAACTGTGAACTTCCAGATGTTCAAGCTGGTTTTAGAAAAGGCAGAGGAACCAGAGATCAAATTGTCAACAACTGCTGGATCACTGAAAAAGCAAGAGAGTTCCAGAAAAACATCTATTTCTGCTTTATTGACTATGCCAAAGCCTTTGACTGTGTGGATCACAATAAACTGGAAAATTCTGAAAGAGATGGGAATACCAGACCACTTGACCTGCCTCTTGAGAAACCTATATGCAGGTCAGGAAGCAACAGTTAGAACTGGACATGGAACAACAGACTGGTTCCAAATAGGAAAAGGAGTACGTCAAGGCTGTATATTGTCACCCTGCTTATTTAACTTCTATGCAGAGTACATCATGAGAAACGCTAGGCTGGAAGAAGCACAAGCTGGAATCAGGATAGCTGGGAGAAATATCAATAACCTCAGATATGCAGATGATGCCACCCTTATGGCAGAAAGTGAAGAGGAACTCAAAAGCCTCTTGATGAAAGTGAAAGAGGAGACTGAAAAAGTTGGCTTAAAGCTCAACATTCAGAAAATGAAGATCATGGCATCTGGTCCCATCACTTCATGGGAAATAGATGGGGAAAGAGTGGAAACAGTGTCAGACTTTATTTTTTGGGGCTCCAAAATCACTGCAGATGGTGATTGCAGCCATGAAATTAAAAGACGCTTACTCCTTGGAAGGAAAGTTATGACCAACCTAGATAGTATATTGAAAAGCAGAGACATTACTTTGCCAATAAAGGTCTGTCCAGTTAAGGCTATGGTTTTTCCGGTGGTCATGTATGGATGTGAGAGTTGGACTGTGAAGAAAGCTGAGTGCCAAAGAATTGATGCTTTTGAACTGTGGTGTTGGAAAAGACTCTTGAGAGTCCCTTGGACTGCAAGGAGATCCAACCAGTCCATCCTAAAGGAGATCAGTCCTGGGTGTTCATTGGAAGGACTGATTCTGAAGCTGAAACTCCAATACTTTGGCCACCTCATGCAAAAGGTTGACTCATTGGAAAAGACCCTGATGCTGGGAGGAATTGGGGGCAGGAGGAGAAGGGGACGACAGAGGATGAGATGGCTGGATGGCATCACTGACTCGATGGACGTGAGTTTGAGTGAACTCTGGGAGTTGGTGATGGACAGGGAGGCCTGGTGTGCTGCAATTCATGGGGTCACAAAGAGTCGGACACGACTGAGCAACTGAACTGAACTGAACTGATAGCCATTTCCAAAACAGTATGGAGATTCTTCAAAAAAAATTAGAAATAGAACTACCATATGATCCAGTAATCCAACTTTTGGGCATATATCTGTAGGAAATGAAAGCAAGATCTCAAAGGTGTGTGTGTGTGTGTGTGTGTGTGTGTGTGTGTGTGTGTGTGTATGTGTGTGTGTGTGTGTGTGTGTGTGTGTAGGCAGCCATTAAAAAAATAAGGAAATTCTGTCATTTGTAACAACATACATAAGCCTGGAGGACATTATGCTAGGTGAAATAAGCTAAGCACAGAATGACAAATAATATATTATTTCACTTATATATGGAATCTGAAAATGTCGAACTTTTATAACCAGAAAGTGGAATAATGTTTGCTGGGGGCTGGAAGTGGGGGAAATGGAGAGAAGTTGATCAAAGGATACACATTTTCAGTTATAAGATGAGTTCATTAAAAAAAGATGAATGAGTTCTAGGGATCTAACACACAGCATGGTGACCATAATTAATAATATTGCATACTTGAAATTTGCTAAAAGAATAGATCATAAGTGTTCTAACCACAGAAAATATTTCAAGTATGGAGGTGATGGATGTGTTAATTAACTAGATTATGGTGATCATTTCACAGTCCTTATCTTTCACACCTTTAAAGAAAACATTATGGTGTACAACCTAAATATTTACAATTTTTATTTGTTAATCATACCTCAATAAAGCTGAAAAAAGATAAAGAACCAAATTAAAAAATTAGCAAAGGATAAAAAAAGAAAAATATCAGCAAAGGATCAGAATGGACATTACTCCAAAGTAGATACACAAATTGCAACATGCACATGAAAAAATTATACTAAATTATTAGTATCAGGAAAATGTAAATGAAAATTACAAAGGGATACCACTTCCACCCATTCAGATGGCTATAATTAAACAAATGGAAAAGAAATGTTGGCAAGGATGTTGAAAAATTGGTACCCTTATACATTGCTGGTGGAATTGTAATAAGGTTCAGTCCTATGGAAAATACTTTGGCACTTCCTTATAAAGTTCAACACAGAATAACCATATGAACATGCAATTCCACTCCTAGGTATGTATCTAAAAGAACTGAAAAAGGGTGTTGAAAGAAATACCTGCATGTGAAGCAGTATTCACAATAGTTCAAAAAGGGAAACAACCAAAATGTTCATCAATGAATGGATAAATTGTAGTATATCCATACAATGGAATATTATTTGGTCATAAAAAGAAAGGAAGTACTAATTAATGCCACAGCATGAATGAAGCTGGAATATATGCTAAGTGAAAGAGCCCAGTTTCAAAGGTCCACATATTGACTGAGTCCTTTCATATGAAATATTCAGAATAGGAAAATCTTCAGAGACATAAAGTAGAATAGTGATTGACTAGGGATGGAAGGTTTAGGTGGAAATGAGGAATGATGGCTAATGAGTGTGGAGTTTCTTTGTAAACTGTTGTAAATTGATCCTGGTGCTGGTCATACAACTCTGAATATACTAAAAACTACCAGTTTATAAACTAAATGGGTGAATGGTATGATAGTGTACATGCTCAGTCACTCAGTTGTGTCTGACTCTTTGCAACCCCATGGACTGCAACCCTCCAGGCTCCTCTGCCCACGGAATTTTCCAGGCAGGAATACTGGATTTGGTTGTCATTTCCTCCTCTAGGGGATCCTTACAGCCCAGGGATCAGACCTGGGTCTCCTGCACTGGTAAGTAGATTCTTTACCACTGCACCATGATATATGAATTAAATATCATCTATGAATTAAATACCAATAAAGCTGCTTGAGAAAACATATGCTGAAAGGATAGAAGAGATATTAAAGTAATGTATGTGCCTGTCTAAACAAACTTCAACATTCTGTAAAGGAATATATAAAAATATAGCACTCAGTGAAGCAAAATTAACAATATTTGACATCTATACAAAATTGCATGGGAAGAAGCAGAAAAAATGTTAGCTACGTCAAATACAAAAATAAGTCAATAAAAACAGAGCCAGAAATGTCAAAGATGAAGGAATTGGTTGATAAACATACAACCTTGATAGTTACTGTGCTATCCTCAAGGATTTAAAAGAAAATGTTAACATAATGAAGACAGCGTTGAAAGATAAGAATCAAATGGAAATTCTAGAGATGAAAAATACCTTATTGGACATGAAAAAACAGGATTAAGAGAAGATTAGACTCTGCAAAACTAAGATCAGTGAACTTGAAGACATAGCAAAATAAAATCTCCAACCTGAAGTTCAGGGTTGGGGGAGAAAGGCTATAAAAATGCAAATTAACAGAGCTTCAGTCACTTGTGATACAATACCAATAACGGTAAAACACATTTAATTGAACACTGCATTGAGCAGGAAAAAAAAAATGCAGCTTTCAAAGACCTAAATGTAAGACCAGAAACTATAAAACTCTTAAAGGAAAACATAGGCAGAACACTTGATGACCTAAGTGTAAGCAAGATCCTTTATGATCCACCTCCTAGAGGAATGGAAATAAAAACAAAAGTAAACAAGAGGGACCTGATTAAACTTAAAAGCTTCTGCATAGCAAAGGAAACTACAAGCAAGGTGAAAAGACAACCCTCAGAATGGGAGAAAATAATAGCAAATGAAACATGTGACAAAGGATTAATTTCCAAAATATACAAACAACTCAATACCAAAAAACCAAACAACCCAATCAAAAAGTGGGAAAAATAACCTAAACAGACATTTCTCCAAAGCAGACATACAGATGGCTAACAAACACATGAAAAGATTCTCATCATTGCTCATTATCAGAGAAATGCAAATCAAAACTACAAAGAGATATCACCTCACACTGGTCAAAATGGCCATTATGAAAAAGTCTACAGACAATAAATGCTGGAGAGGGTGTGGAGAAAAGGGAATGCTCTTGCACTGTTGGTGGGAATGTAAATTGATACAGCCCCTATGGAAGACGGTATGGAGATTCCTTAAAAAAACTAGAAATAAAACCACCATATGACCCAGAAATCCCAATCCTAGGCATATACCCTGAGGAAATCAGGGTTGAAAAAGACATGTATCCTATTGTTCATTGCAGCACTATTTACAATAGCTAGAACATGGAAGCAACCTAGATGTCCACAGACAGATAAATGGATAAAGAAGTTGTGGTACATATACACAATGGAATATTACTCAGCCATAAAAGGTATGCCTTTGAGTCAGTTCTAATGAGGTAGATGAACCTAGAACCTATTATACGAAGTTCAGTAAGTTGGAAAGAGAAAGATAAATATCGTATTCTATTGTATATATACAGAAACTAGAAAAATGGTACTGAAGAATCTATTTACAGGGCAGCAGTGGAGAAACAGACATAGAGAATAGACTTATGGACATGGGGAGAGGGGAGGGGAGGGTAAAATGTATGGAAAGAGTAACATGGAAACTTACATTCAGTTCAGTTCGGTTCAGTTACTCAGTCATGTCCGACTCTTTGCGACCCCATGAATCGCAGCACGCCAGGCCTCTCTGTCTGTCACCAATTCCCGGAGTCTACTCAAACTCACGTCCATTGAGTCGGTGATGCCATCCAGCCATCTAATCCTGTCATCCCCTTCTCCTCCTGCCCCCAATCCCTCCCAGAATCAGGGTCTTTTCCAATGAGTCAACTCTTTGCATGAGGTGGCCAAAATATTGGAGTTTCAGCTTTAGCATCAGTCCTTCCAATGAACACCCAGGACTGAACTCCTTTAGGATGGACTGGTTGGATCTTCTTGCAGTCCAAGGGACTCTCAAGAGTCTTTTCCAACACCACAGTTCAAAAGCATCAATTCTTCGGTGCTCAGCTTTCTTCACAGTCCAACTCTCACATCCATACATGACCACTGGAAAAACCATAGCCTTGACTAGACAGACCTTTGTTGGCAAAGTAATATCTCTGCTTTTTAATATGCTATCTAGGTTGGTCATAACTTTCCTTCCAAGGAGTAAGCATTTTTTAATTTCATGGCTGCAATCACCATTTGTAAAATAGCCAACGGGAATTTGCCGAGTTCAGGAAACTCAAACAGGGGCTCTGTATCAACCTAGAAGGGTGGGATGGGGAGGGAGATGGGAGGGACTGATTCATGTTGAAGTTTGCCAGAAAACAACAAAATTCTGTAAGGCAATTATCCTTCAATAAAAAAATAAATTAATTTAAAACATATGCAGCTTTCATGGATACACTGAACATTTACCTTGGTAGCGCATATATTCTTTTCTATAAAATAGATCTCAATTATATTTAAAAGACTTAAATAATATCTTCAACAGCAACAAAAGCTGTACTTAACCCTAATGTCCTATACTATAAAAAAAAAGAATCTTAAAGAATCGAATCTCTCTTCAGAAACTAGAAAGTGAAGAGGAAAATAAACTGCAAGCAAGTAGAAGCAATGGATTAATACAGATATAAGTATTAATCTAATGAAACCGAAACGTGGTCCTTTGAGAGGATCAATCAAATTAATAGTTGTCTAGCCAGATCGATTAAGGAAGAAAAAGAAGGCATACATTACTATCAGCAATGAAAGTAGTAAGGTCACTACGGACTGCAGGGGTAAAGGAAATAGTATTAAGAAGTCTATGAACTTCCATATATGATGCTGGGTGAAGGGCTGAAGGCCAGGGATTTGGGCAGGATACAGATCCCATTACTCGTGACCCAAGCCTCCCTAAGAAGGTCAGGTCAAGGATTTCCAAAGCACTGTCACATGACCGCTTAACTTCCTAAGACCAAAAGATCTCCAGATCTTTCATCTGTGGTCTCCAACATGTCCCTTCTTCTCATGATATTCACTCAATGGTGGTTGTTTATTCTCTTATTGAGGGTCTATCACACCATGAGTCTGCCTGGGTCGCCTGAGATGCTCCGCCTCACGTGGGGTCCTGCCCCCGCTGAACCCGCTATACCCGGACACAGCACCTCGCGACTTCACGCCTCACCTCATAATTCTGCAGGCCTGCGTCAGGGGGCGCAGGACGGAGTGGCGGTGCAGGCCTGCTACTGTGCAAGGTCTTTCTTCCGTCATCTCAGGCGCCCCTCCCATCGCCCGGGTCCTGGCTCAGTCTGCTGGCCGGAAGAGGAGGGACCAGTTTCCGCTGCCTACCCTCGTGGCTGGCAGCTGGCGACGCAGTTATGGGGTCGTCCGCGTCCAAGGCTGCCCTCGGGGCGACCACCAACGAGCCCACCGAACCCGAGCAGAAACACCTGGCGGGTGAGTAGGCTCCATGGCCTCGCAGGCCCTGCCGCAACCCCAGCCCCCTCCCACCGCCCCACCCCCACCCAGCGCCCCCCACTCCGCGCCGGGAGGCCACGGGCGTGGGGGAGGGTGTGTTCGCACTCCAGTGCCTTTGATTGAGCCTGGAACCCAACCTATCTATGGTCTCCAAACGTCGAACTCTTCACACTTTCCGCCTGAAGCTTGGGACATAATAGGCAGCGGAGTAACAACTCGGTTTTCTGAGAGGGGTCTCATTCTTAAAGTTATCTGTTGCCCAGAGACTCCCTGTGGAGAAAGTATGGGGGTCTGTGTGTGTGTGCATGCTCAATCATGTCCGACTCTTTGTGCCAGAACAGTGGCGGATGGGGTGTGTGTCTGTGTGTGTGCGTATGTATGTGTATGCTCAGTTGTGTGCGACTCTACGCCAGAGCAGTGGTTTATAGGTGTGTGTGTGCACGCACACGCTCACTCGTGTCCGACTCTTTTCACTGGAGCAGTGGGATATGGGTGTGTGTGCGCATGTGCGCACATGTGCATGCATACTCAGTCATGTCCAATTCTTTGTGCCAGAGCAGAGGCATATGTCTGTGTGTGTGTGTGTGTGTGTGTGTGTGTCTGTGCTCATTCCTGTCCGACTCTTTGCACCAGAGCAGTGGCGTGTGTGTGCGCGAGCTCAGTCATGTCCGACTCTTTGTGCCGGAGCAGTGGCATATGGGTGTGCATGTGTGTCTGTCTGTGTGTGAGCTCAGTCGTGTCCGACTCTATGCGCCTGAGTAGTGGTGTTGGGTATGTGTGTGTGTGTGCGTGCTCAGTTGTGTCTGACTCTTTGCACCAGAGCAGTGGTGGATGGCTGTGTGTGTGTGTGTGTGCTCAGTTGTGTCCGACTCTGCACCAGAGCAGTGGAGTATGGGTGTGTGTGTGTGTGTGCTCAGTGGTGTCCAACTCTTTGCACCAGAGCAGTGGCGTATAAGGGTGTGTGTGTGTGTGCGCTCCATAGTGTCTGCCTCTTTGTGGTGGAACAGTGGCATATGGGTGTGTATGTGTGTGTATGTGTATGCATGTTCAATCGTGACTGACTCTTTTCCCCAGAGCAGTGGTGTATGTGTGTTCATGCTCAGTACTGTCCAACTCTGCGCTGGAGCAGTGGCATATGGGTGGGTGCGTGTGTATGTGTGTGTGCTGTCATATCTGACTCTGCACCAGAGCAGTGGCATTGGGTGTGTGTGTGTGTGTGTATGTGTGCTCAGTCATGTCTGACACTTGGTGCCAGAGCAGTGACATATGGGTGTGTGTGCGTGTGTGTGTGTGTGTGTGTGTGTGCGTGCTCAGTTATGTCCGACTCTTGTGCCAGAGCAGTGGCAGATGGGGGTGTGCATGTGTGTGTATGTCTTTGTGCGAACTCAGTCATGTCCTAATCTTTGTGCCTGAGCAGTGGTGTATGGGTGTGTGTGTGTGTGCTCAGTCGTGTCTGACTCTGCACCAGAGCAGTGGCATATGTGTGTGTGTGTGCGCGCTCAGTCCTGTCCGACTCTTTGCTCTGGAGCAGTGAAATCTGGGTGTCTCTGTGTGTGTGTTTGCACGCGTGCGCTCAGTTGTGTCCGACTCTTTGTGGTGGAACAGTGGCGTATGGGTGTGTGCATGTGTATGTGTGTGTGTGTGTGTGTGCACTCAGTCCTGTCCGACTCTTTGCACCAGAGCAGTGGCATATGGGTGTGTATGTGTGTCTGTGTGTGAGCTCAGTCATGTCCGACTCTTTCCACTGGAGCAGTGGTAGATGGCTGTGTGTGTGTGTGTGCTCAGTCGTGTCTGACTCTGCACCAAAGCAATGGCATATGGGTGTGTGTGCTCAATCATGTCCAACTATTTTCATTGGAGCAGTGGCATTTGGGGGTGTGTGTGTGTATGCACATGCATGCTAAGTCATTTCTGACTCCGAACCAGAGCAGTGGCATATGGGTGTGTGTGTGTGTATGTATGTGTGCATGCTCAGTCGTGTCCAACTCTTTGCACTGAAGCAGTGGCATATAGGTGTGTGTGTGTGTGCGCGCTCAATCGTGTCCAACTCTTTGCATTGGAGCAGTGGCATATGGGTGTGTGTGTATGTATGCACATGCATGCTAAGTCATATCTGACTCTGAACCAGAGCAGTGGCATATGGGTGTGTGTGTGTGTGTATGTGTGCATGCTCAGTTGTGTCTGATTCTTTGCACTGAAGCAGTGGCGTATTGGTGTGTGTGTGTGTGTGTGTGCTCAGTTGTGTCTAACCCTTTGTGTTGGAACAGTGGTGTATGGGTGTGTGTGTGTGTGTGTGTGCTCAGTCATGTCTGACTGCACCAGCGCGGTGACATATGGGTGTGTGTATGTGTGTGTGAGTGTTCAGTCGTATCTGACTCTTTTTGCCAGAGCAGTGGCATACGGGTTTGTGCGTGTGTGTGTGTGTGTGTGTGTGTGATCAGTCATGTCTGACTCTGCACCAGAGCAGTGGTGTATGGTTGTGTGTGTGTGTTCATGCTCAGTCCTGTCTGACTCTTTGAGCTGGAGCAGTGGCATATGGGTGTGTGCATTTGTGTGTTTGTGTGTATGTGTGCTCAGTCGTGTCCAACTCTTTGCACTGGAGCAGTGGCTTATGGGTGTGTGTGTGTGTGTGTGGGCTCAGTCATGTCCAACTCTTTGCACTGGAGAAGTGGCATATGGGTTTGTGCATGTGTGTGTGTATACTCATTCATGTCCGACTCTTTGCACTGGAGCAGTGATGGGTGTGTGTGTGTGTGTGTGTGTATACGTGCTCAGTTGTGTCAGACATTTTGTGCCAGAGCAGTAGCGGATGGCTGCCAGAGCAGTAGCGGATGGCTGTGTGTGTGTGTGTGTGCATGTGCTCAGTCATGTTTGACTCTTTGCGCTGGAGCAGTGGCGGATAGGTGTGTGTGTGTGTGTGTACGTGCTCAGTCATGTCCAACTCTTGGCACTGAGCATTGGCATATGGGGCTGTGGGTGTGTGTGTATGTGCAGAGTCGTCTCCGACTCTTTGTGCCAGAGCAGTGGCATATGGCTGTGTGTGTGTTTGTGTGTCTGTGTGCGAACTCAGTTGTTTCTGACTATTTGCACCTGAACAGTGGTGTATGGGTGTGTGTGTGTGTGTGTGTGTGTGTGTGTGTGTGTTCAGTCATGTCTGACTCCGCACCAGAGCAGTGGTGGATGGCTGTGTGTGTGTGTGTGCTCAATCGATTGTGTCCAACTCTGTACCAGAGCAGTGGCATATGTTGTGTGTGTGTGTATGTGTGCATGCTCAGTCGTGTCTGACTCTTTGCACTGGAGCAGTGGCATATGGGGGTGTGTGTGTGTGTGTGTGCTCGGTCGAGTCCAACTCTTTGCATTGGAGCAGTGGCATATGGGTGTGTGTGTGTCCATGTGTGTGTGCGTGTGCACTCAGTTGTGTCCAACTTTTTGCACTGGAGCACTTTCTCTGTACTAGAGCAGTGACATATGGGTGTGTGTGTGTGTGCGCATGCATGTGCACACTATACTGTCCGACTGTTTGTGGTGGAACAGGTGCGTATGGTGTGTGCATGTGTGTGCTTGGTCAAGTCCGATTGCGCCAGCGCAGTGGCATATGGGTGTGTATGTGGGTGTGTGTGTGTGTTCATTCATGTCTGACTCTTTTCGCTGGAGCAGTGGCATATGGGTCTGTGCATGTGTGTGTGTGTGTATGTGTGTGTGATCAGTCATGTCTGACTCTGCACCAGAGCAGTGATGTATGGTTGTGTGTGTGTGTTCATGCTCAGTCCTGTCTGACTCTTTGCGCTGGAGCAGTGGCATATGGCTGTGTGTGTACGTGTGCTTGGTCATGTCCGACTGCACCAGGCAGTGGCGTATGTGTGTGTGTGTGTGTGTGTGGATGGGTGGGTGTGCGTGCGCAGTCATGTCTGACACTTGGTGCCAGAGCAGTGGCATATGGGTGTGTGTGTGTGTGTGTGTGTGCGCTCAGTCGTGTCCAGCTCTTTGCATTGGAGCAGTGGCATATGGGGGTGTGTGTGTGTGTATGCATGTGTATGCTAAGTCATATCTGACTCTGTACCAGAGCAGTGGCATATGGGTGTGTGTGAGTGTGTGTGTGCGTGCTCTGTCATGTCTGACTCTTTGCACCGAGCAGTGGCATATGGGGGTGTGGGTGTGTGTGAACATGCAAAGTCATGTCGGACTCTCTGTTCCAGAGCAGTGGCATATGGCTGTGTGTGTGTTTCTGTGTGTCTGTGCGAACTCAGTCTTGTCCTACTCTTTGCGCTGGAGCAGTGGCGGATGGCTGTGTGTGTGTTCTTAGTCATGTCTTACTCTGCACTGGAGCAGTGGCGTATGGGTGTGTGGGTGTGTGTGCACATGCAGAGTCATGTCCAATTCTTTGTGCCGGAGCAGTTACATGTGGCTGTGTGTGTGTTTGTGTGTCTCTATGAGAACTCAATTGTTTCTGACTATTTGCACCTGAGCAGTGATGTATGGGTGTATGAGTGTGTGTGTGCTCAGTCATGTCTAACTCTGCACCGGAGCAGTGGTGGATGGCTATGTGTGTGTGTGCGTGTGTATGTGCTCAGTCATGTCCAACTCTTTGTACTGGAGCAGTGGCATATGTGTGTGTGTGTGTGTGTGTGTGTATGTGTGAATGCTCAGTCGTGTCCATATGTGTGAATGTTCAGTTGTGTCCAACTTTTTGCACCAGAGCAGGGGCATATAGGTTTGTGTGTGTGTGTGTGCACACACCCATATACACTCTGTAGTGTCTGACTCTTTGTGGTGGAACAGTGGCATATTGGTGTGTGCATGTGTGTGCTCAGTCATGTCTGACTCTGCACCAGGCAGTGGCGTATGGGTGTGTGTGTGTGGGTGGGTGGGTGTGTGTGTGTGCTCAGTCATGTCTGACACTTGGTGCCAGAGCAGTGGCATATGGGTGTCTGTGTGTGTGTGTGTGTGTGCGCACACACATGCGTGCTCAGTTATGTCCGACTCTTTGTGCAAGAGCAGTGGCAGATGGGTCTGTGCATGTGTGTGTGTGTGTGTATGTGATCAGTCATGTCTGACAATTTGAGCTGGAGCAGTGGCATATGGGTGTGTGCATTTGTGTGTTTGTGTGTGTGTGTGCTCAGTCGTGTCCAACTCTTTGCACTGGAGCAGTGGCTTATGGGTGTATGTATGTGTGTGTGTGTGTGCTCAGTCATGTCCAACTCTTTGCACTGGAGCTGTGGCATACGGGGGTGTGGGTGTGTATGAACGTGCAGAGTCATGTCAGACTTTTTGTGCCGGAGCAGTGGCATATGGCTGTGTGTGTGTTTCTGTGTCTCTGTGAGAACTCAGTCTTGTCCTACTCTTTGCACTGGAGCAGTGGCATATGGGTGTGTGCGTGTGTGTATGCTCAGTCATGTCCGACTCTTTGCACTGGAGCTGTGGTGGATGGGTGTGTGTGTGTGTGTCTACGTGCTCAGTCGTGTTAGACTTTTTCCACCAGAGCAGTGGCAGATGGCTGTGTGTGTGTGTGTGTGTGTGCTCAGTTGTGTCTGAATCTTTGTGCTGGAGCAGTGGCCTATGGTGTATGTGTCTGTGTGCTCAATCTTGTCCAACTATTTGCATTGGAGCAGTGGCATATGGGGGTTTGTGTGTGTGTGTGCATGCATGCTAAGTCCTATCTGACTCTGTACTGGAGCAGTGGCATTTGGTTGTGTGTGTGTGCATGTGTGCATGCTCAGTCATGTCTGACTCTTTGCACTGAAGCAGTGGCATATGAGTGTGTGTGTGCGCGCACACGTGCATGCTCTGTAGTGTCCAACTCTTTGTGATGGAACAGTGGTGTATGGGTGTGTGCGTGTGTGTGCTCGGTCATGTTCGACTGCACCAGCGCAGTGGCATAAGGGTGTGTGTGTGTGCGTGTTCAGTTGTGTCTGAATCATTTTGCCGGAGCAGTGGCATATGGGTCTATGCGTGTGTGTGTGTGTGTGTGTGTGTGTGTGAGATCAGTCATGTCTGACTCTGAACCAGAGCAGTGGCGTATGGTTGTGTATGTGTTCATGATCAGTCCTGTCTGACACTTTGAGCTGGAGCAGTGGCATATGGGTGTGTGCATTTGTGTGTTTGTGTGTGTGCTCAGTCGTGTCCAACTCTTTGCACTGGAGCAGTGGCATATGTGTGTGTGTGTGTGTGTGTGTGTGCTCATTCATGTCCGACTCTCTGCACTGGAGCAGTGGCAGATGGCTGTGTATGTGTGTGTGTGTGTGTGTTCCGTCATTTCTAACTCTTTGCACTGAGCAGTGGCATATGGGGGTGTGGGTGTGTGTGAACGTGCAGAGTCATGTCAGACTTTTTGTGCCGGAGCAGTGGCATATGGATGTGTGTGTGTTTCTGTGTCTCTGTGCGAACTCAGTCTTGTCCTACTCTTTGCACTGGAGCAGTGGCGTATGGGTGTGTGTGCATGTGCAGAGTCGTATCCAATTCTTTGTGCCGGAGTAGTTGCATATGTCTGTGTGTGTGTTTGTGTGTCTCTATGTGAACTCACGGAGAAGGCAATGGCACCCCACTCCAGTACTCTTGCCTGGAAAATCCCATGGATGGAGGAGCCTGGTAGGCTACAGTCCATGCGGTCACGAAGAGTCGGACGTGACTGAATGACTTCACTTTCACTTTTGACTTTCATGCACTGGAGAAGGAAATGGCAACCCACTCCAGTGTTCTTGCCTGGAGAATCCCAGGGACAGAGGAGCCTGTCGGGCTGCCGTCTATGGGGTCGCACAGAGTCGGACACGACTGAAGCAACTTAGCAGCAGCAGCGGCAGCATGCGAACTCAGTCATTTCTGACTGTTTGCACCTGAGCAGTGGTGTATGGGTGTATGAGTGTGTGTGTGCTCAGTCATGTCTGATTCTGCACCAGAGCAGTGGTGGATGGCTGTGTGTGTGTGTGTGTGCACGCACTCAATCGTGTCCGACTCTTTGCATTGGAGCAGTGGCATATGGGTGTGTGTGTGTGTGTGTGTGTATGCATGTGCATGCTAAGTCATATCTGACTCTGTACCAGAGCAGTGGCATATGGGTGTGCGCATTTGTGTGTTCGTATGTGTGTGTGCTCAGTCTTGTCCAACTCTTTGCACTGGAGCAGTGGCATATGGAGGTGTGCATGCGTGTGTGTGTGCGCTCAGTCATGCCCAACTCTTGGCACTGGAGCAATGGCATATGTTTGTGTGTGTGTGTGCTCAGTAGTGTCTGACTCTTTGTGGTGGAGCAGTAGCATATGGCTGTGTGTGTGTGTGTGTGTGCTCGGTCGAGTCCAACTCTTTGCATTGGAGCAGTGGCATATGGGGGGCTGTGTGTGTATGCACATGCATGCTAAGTCATATCTGACTCTGTACCAGAGCAGCGGCATATGGATATGCACATTTGTGTGTTTGTATGTGTGTGTGCTCAGTCGTCTCCAACTCTTTGCACTGGAGCAGTGGCATATGGGTGTGTGCATATGTGTGTGTGTGCTCAGTTGTGTCCAACTCTGCACTGGAGCAGTGGCATATGGATGTGTGTGTGTGTGTGTGTGTGTGTGCATGCTCAGTAGTGTCTGACACTTTGTGGTGGTGCAGTGGCGTATGGCTGTGTGTGTTCATGCTCAGTCCTGTCTGACTCTTTGAGCTGGAGCAGTGGCATATGGGTATGCGTTTGTGTGTTTGTGTGTGTATGTGCTTAGTCATGTCCAACTCTTTGCACTGGAGCAGTGGCATATGGGTGTGTGTGTGTGTGTGTATGTGTGCATGCTCAGTCGTGCCCAACTCTTTGCACTGAAGCAGTGGCATATGGGTTTGTGTGTGTGTGTGTGTGCATGCTCAATTGTGTCCAACTGTTTGCGTTGGAGCACTGGCATATGAGGGTGTGTGTGCGCGTGTGTGCGTGTGTGCATGCTCTGTAGTGTCCGACTCTTTGTGGTAGAACAGTGACATATGGGTGTGTGCATGTGAGTGCTCAGTCATGTCCGACTGCACCAGCGCAGTGGCATATGGATATGTACATGTGTGTGTGTGTGTCCTCAGTAGTGCCTGAATTTTTGTGGTGGAGCGGTGGCGTATGGCTATGTGTGTGTGCTCGGTCGTGTCCAACTCTGCACCAGAGCAGTTGCATATGGGTGTGTGTGTGTGTCTGCATGCTCAGTTGTGTCTGACTCGTTGCATGGGAGCAGTGGCATATGGCTGTGTGCGTGTGTGTGTTTGTTTGCTCTGTCATGTATGACTCTGAACCAGAGCAGTGGCATGTGGTTGTGTGGGTGTTGTATTCATGCTCAGTCGTGTGTGACTCTTGGTGCCGGAGCAGTGGCAGATGGCTGTATGTGTGTGTGTTTGTGCTCAATCGTGTCTGACTCTTTGCCAGAGCAGTGGCGTATGGGTGTGTGTGTTCATGCTCAGTCCTGTCCCACTTTTTGCGCCTGAGCAGTGGCATATGGGTGTGCACGCACGCGTGTGTGTGTGCACTTTCTCATGTCCGACTCTTTGCACTGGAGCAGTGGCATATGGGTGTGTGTGTGCGTCCATACACTCAGTAGTGTCTGACTCTTTGTGGTGGAATAGTGACGTATGGGTGTGTGTGTGTGTGTGCGTGCGCTCAGTCCTCCATTACTCTGTGCACTGGAGTAGTGGTAGATGGGTGTGTGTGTGTATGTGTGTGTGTTTGTGTGCATGCTCAGTCATGTCTGACTCTTTGTCCCAGGGCAGTGGCATGTGGAAGTGTATGTGTGTGTGTGCGTGTGTGCGCGCGCGTGCGTGTGTGCGCACGCGTGCATGCTCAGTTATGTCCAACTCTTTGTGCTGGAGCAGTGGCATGTGTGTGTGTGTGTGTGTGTGTGTGCATGCTCAGTCATGTCTGACTCTGTGCAGGAACAGTGGCGGATGGGTGTGTGTGTGTGTGCTCAGTGCTGTCCAACTCTGCAGCAGAGTAGTGGCAGATGGCTGTGTGTGTGTGTTGTGTGTGTGCACTCAGTTATGTCCTACATTTTGTACCAGAGCAGTGGCATATGGGTGTGTGTTTGTGCATTTGTGTGTGTGCGTGCTCAGTCCTGTCCAACTTTTTGTCCTGGAGCAGAGGCATATGGGTGCGTGTGTGTGTGTGTGTGCATGCTCAGTTGTGTTCGACTCTTTGTGCTGGAGCAGTGGCCTATGGTGTGTCTGTGTGTGTGTGTGTGTGCTCAGTCATGTCCAACTCTTTGCATTGGAACAGTGGCATATGTGTGTGTGTGTGTGTGTATGTGTGTGCATGCTCAGTCATATCTGACTCTGTGCCAGAGCAGTTGCGTATGGGTGTGTGTGTGTATGTGTGTGTGTGCTCAGTCATGTTTGATTCTGCACTGGAGCACTGGCGGATGGATGTGTGTGTTTGTGTGTGTGCATGCTCAGTCGTGTCCAACTCTTTGCTCCAGAGCAGTGGCGTATGGGTTTGTGCCTGTGTGCATGCTCAGTCGTGTCTGACTCTATGTGCTGGAGCAGTGGAGTATGTGTGTGTGTGTGTGCTCAGTCATGTCCGACTCTTTGCACCAGAGCAGTGGCACATGGGTGTGTGTGTGTGTGTGCTCAGTCGTGTCTGACTTTGTGCCAGAGCAGTGGTGTATGGGTGTGTGTGTGTGTGTCCTCAGTTGTGTCCGACTCTTTGCACAGGAGCAGTGGCTTCATAAACAGTCTGTGCTGTTGGCAATAGATGTAAATCCCATTGCTATTGCAACCTTTGTAGCTGATTCAGCCTTTTGATCAACTCTTGATTTTGCTCTTTGGCTTCAAAACTATTCATTGACCTCCTGCATTGGTCTCCTGAAGTTTTTTCTTATTATCATGATAATGGGTATTTATTGCAGCAACTACCAGTTCACCACAGTTAAGCAGATTAATTTCCTCTTGCTATATATAGTTTTAAAGTTTCCTGAAAATTATTCTCAACAGGTCCCATATTAGAGTCTGGGACAGTATATATAATCCAGCCCTGTGCTAGGATGTAACATGTACCAGGATTAACTTTTCAAAACCTGAAGGTTAAGCAATAATTACCAATGTGAAGGGTGCATGGAACCAAACAGGAGCACTTGAATCAGTACCAGCATAACTGAAAGATTCAGTCCAAAGACTGAAATCATGCTGAAGCAGAAATGAAAAGATTGCAGAGGAAACTGCACAGAAAGAGGAATGAAGCAGACCTAAAGATAAAAAATATAGCAGAGAATCTCATTCTTCATAACCTTAAACATGGCATGAACATGTGTGCTAAGTTGTTTCAGTCATGTCCAAGTCTGTGCAACTCTGTGGACTGTACCTGCCAAGCTCCTCTGTCCATGAGATTCTCCAAACAAGAATACTGGAGTGGGTTCCTATGCCCTTTTCCAGGGGATCTTCCCCACCAATAATCAAACCCATGACTCCTGTATTGCAGGGAGATTATTTACTGCCTGAGCCACCAGGGAAGCCTGCCAAACATGGCACAGCAACTGGCGCATATTAGGCATTGACGCTGAGTATATATGTTTGTTGAATAAGTAAATCTTACTTTACAGGGTCAGTCTGTCACTTTAATCCACTAGCATATTTGTTAAGCCCCCTCCTCAGTACCTGTCCTACTGCTGTGCATATGAAGATGCTGCATAATGGATAAGTGCTATGGATGAAGTTGTTTTAGAGTGATAGTTTATAGATGGTTTGGAAAGCAAGGAGAATTTTTGAAGTGATAAACAGCAAGGAATCATTGCCATGTTCTTCAGTAGGAAAACGAAGCAATGAAACTTACCTTTTGAGGGGCTGTAAAAGTCAATTAATTAATGGTTATAACCTTGAGGCAGGAAAGCAGAAAGCTGTTGCAATAAACCAGGTATGAGGCTGTGGGGAAGTGGACTAAAGAAGAAGCAGTAAGAAATTAAAAGATGTAAACCAAAAAGTAAGTCTTAGGGAGACAAAGCTCCTTACTGAACCTTCATGGAATGACACTTTTCTTGAGCGAGGCACAATGACATAATGTTTAATACCTTGATCTTCAAAGTCAAACAAACCTTATTTCAAATTCCAGCCCTTCCACTGAACTACCTGTATGACCTCGAGCATGTTACTTACCTTCTTGAGTCTTATCCATTTATTTAACAAGTATTTTCCTTACTTGTTCCAACTTGGTATGTGCCAGCTACTGTGCTGGGTCTTGAGGAGACACTGGTGAGCAGAGTCAATGCAATCACAATTCTCATTAACTCTATGGAACAAATAGGATAAACAGTCATTCAGTGTCACCTACCATGTTAGTACCAGGTGACTCAGTGGTAAAGAATCCGCCTGCAATACAGGAGAAGTGGGTTTGACCCCTGGGTTGGGAAGACCCCCTGGAAGAGGAAATGGCAACCCACTCCAGGATTCTTGCCTGGAGAATCCCATGGACAGAGGAGCCTGGTGGGCTAGAGTCTGTGGGGTTGCAAAGAGTCAGACACGGCTGAACAACTGAGCATGGGCATGCACAAATTTTACTATTGGAAATGAAGAAAATGTTTCAGATGATTCTCTTTGTCATGTCTCTGAGATTTGACTGCATCTGTATTTCAGGTAAAGTTACCGATTTTGGTTTTGAAAAATTTTTTTTCTCAGTCTGTGTTTTAATGCTTGTCACTGTCTCTAATTTAGATCTGATCCAGTATATAAATGGAACAAATATGAGTGTTGTTCATCTGGCTGACGTTCTTTCTGAGAAAACTGGTAGCAGCAGCTGGGTGGTGGTGTTCAAAGCCCTGGTTACTGTCCATCACCTCATGGTGTATGGAAATGAGGTGAGCATGGCGTATATTCCTTCCTTTTAGTACAAAAGACTGTCAGGACACAACTGCTGAATATGCTCAATGTGTTAGGGGCTTACTACATTTTGCTTCCATTCATGACAAGTGGGGAAAGTACATAGAAGTAGATATTAAAACACCAATTTTTCCATTTTTACTTATGAATTTCTCTTTGCAATCAGTATTTAATAAAGTATACCATTTTGCTAGTAGAGGAAGTATGCCACGGAATGATATTTAGAGTCCAATATCATTTCTATAAATGTTTAAAATTCAAACAATATTTGTCCATGTAACAGGTATATATATGAAACTATAAATAAAATAGGATGCAAAGATAACACATGAAAATTTTGATAATGTTTCCTTCTAGGTAGGAGAAGTAAATTGAACTTGAGGATGGGACAAAGACCACTATCAACTTGATCTGTAAGGCTTTATGCCTCTTATTTTAAAAATAGAGTTGAAGGGAATTCCCTGGTGGTCCAGTCGTTAAGAATCTGCCTTGCAATGTAGGGGATGAGCGTTCGATCCCCAGCTGGGAAACTAAGATCCCACATGCCACGGGCCAACTGAGCCTGTGCCACAGCTAGAGATTCAGTGCGCCACAACAAAAGATCCCGTGTAACAAAATGAAGATCCATTGTGCTGCAACTAAAACCTAACTCAGCCAAATAAATAAATGATAAATTCCTGCCAAAAAATAGAACTGAAGGAGACATGTGCAAAAGTTAGCAGTTGTCATTTCTGGGCATTGGGGTCCAGAGATGTACCACAGTATTCTTTTTATTTTTCCATTAATTGAATTGTTAAATAATTTAACATGAATGATTAAAATAATTAATCCTATAATTGCCACTGACCCTTGAATACCCCAGGTTTGAGCTGCACAGGTCCTCTTGTATGTGGCTTTTTTCCATCGTAAATACTACAGCACTACGATATTCATTCTTGGTTGACTCCACAGGCATGGATGGAATCACAGTTACAGTGGTATGGCATCTACAGATAGCTGACTGTAAATTATATGTGGGTTTTATTCCCTGGTGGCTCAGCTGGTAAAGAATCCACCTGCAATGTGGGAGACCTGGGTTTGATCCCTAGATTGGGAAGATCCCCTGGAGAAGGGAAAGGCTACCCACTCCAGTATTCTGGCCTGGAGAATTCCATGCACTGTATATATAGTCGATGGGGTTGCAAAGAGTTGGACATGACTGGGTGACTCTCACTTTATATACTATGAATTATATGGGAATTTTCGACTGCATGGTGGGTCAGTGTCCCTAATTCCTGAGATGTTACTGATAGAAAGGCGTGGGTGAAAAGTGTGTATTCACATTAGCTTTAATGTTTAACCCCTTGTTTATTTGGGGGGTATGTCAACAGACTTGGCAGCACTACAGATCCTTATGTTGGCTATCCCAGGGTGTGATGGTGCTCACCTTAATCAATGCCCCTGAAATAGATAGAAGATATGTACGATAGAATTATGTTAAGTATGTATTCACAAAGACAAAATCACAAATGAACTCTATTTGTGAACTGAAACTGATTTTGAGAATTTGGCACACTTGTTTGACAGCGTTTTATCCAACATCTTGCATCGAGAAGTTCTTTGTTCACTTTACACAACTTTCTGGATAAAAGTGTCGTAGAAGGTAAGATGATTCTTTGATGGAAATATTTCTTTGTGGCAAGGAGGGAAATGTTCTGGAAACCATGCCTAGTTTATAAAAATGGTTCTGAATGATGAAGGGTGTGATGTGGTGTACGTTTTATGATGGAAAGTAATTTCTAAATTCATTGACACAACACATATGCAGGTATTTACTCAGTGAGGCTTTCCTGCCTCAGCCTCCCAAAAATCATGGTCCCTTTATCCCTTCTCTGCTTGAGTTTTATTCTTTCCACTTCTCAGCAACTAAACATCTCTGTATTTTTCTTTTCTTTTGCTTGTCTATCAATCACCATTGGAGTATAAGATTCATGTAGGCAGGTTTTTTTTTTGGGGGGGGGTCTCTGTTGTTCACTACTGAACCTACAGCATCATAGTGAACACTGAATAATTGTTGAATGAATAAGTAAGTTGAATAAATGAATCAAGGCCCATAGTGAGCAGCTGAGTTTCTGTCATGGCCTTTCTCTTTATATTTTGTCTATGAAGTAGGGGCAAGGTCGTTTGTTGAATGAAAGGAAGACCGGAGCAATGGTAACAAGGGGATAGGGGGGTGTCAGGAAAATGCTAAGGATTTATAATAGTGTCTATGAAAATGTGAAAGGAACTAACAAAGTTCAGTTATTTCTCTGGTTCAGGAATGTCACCATCAATACCACATCCAAAGGTGATATCAACACTTTGAGGAAGGGCTGGTGCACTGGGATGACCCTGAGGGATGGCATGGGGAGTGAGGTGGGAGGGAGGGTCAGGATGGGGGACATATGTACACCCATGGCTGATTCATGTGAATGTATGACAAAAACCACCACAATATTGTGAAGTAATTAGCCTTCAATTAAAAATAAATAAATAAACATAAATTCATTTAAAAAATAATCTTTAACAGAAAGTTTTAGGAATACTGTACTTGATGAGTAATAAAAGCCATTCTAGTGTTTTATGCTTCAAAGATACTGTTGAGGGATATGTGTGAATGTGGAATGATAAATCTTTGCATTTGGTGACGTATGTTGTAAATAGTTAACATTGGTTAAACTGGAGATAATAAAAGGTATTTCATTTTTAGGCTATGCTATGTCAGCTTTCATCAGACGATATAGCAAGTACTTGAATGAAAAGTCACTCGCGTATAGACTGATGGAGTCAGACATCACCAAAATCAAGAGAGGGTAGGTAAATATTGTTAGTTTTTAAGCAAGAAGTACTGCAGTACATATCTGTTCTGATATGTAGTTTGGCAAAAATGCAGCTGTTTTTCAAGATGCCGATGTCACAGTGCTTCTCAAACTCTTAATTAGCATTGATGTTATGAACTTTTTTTTATCTTTTATAGGGCAGATGGTGTGATGAGAACTATGAACACTAAGGAACTGCTGAACACTCTTCCAGTTATTCAAATTCAGTTTGACGCTCTTCTGAATTTTAATGTAAGAGCTTTATAAATCCTTTTTTAAGAAAATATTGTTAAGCAGCATTGTTTGACTGTAGGTGGGAGAGGGGAAAAACCATGGTGGTAATTAATTCCTCTTTAATTTCCAGGCAAATGCTGATGAACTAACTAATGGTATAATACATGCTGCTTTCATGCTCCTCTTTAAGGATTCTCTTCGCCTCTTTGTAGCCTATAATGAGGGGATCCTTAATCTGCTAGGTAAGCTAAAAAATAGACATGACTTTTTAAAAGCTAAACTGGCAAAAATTCTTTATTTGTAAAAAACTTTTATATCTACATTTAGATTCATCTGTGTTTTAGGTTGAAAATAGAAGATCCTTACAAGGTCATATATATTTACATAACTAGACATCATATTGCTTTTTTTGTTAAAAATAATTAATCAGCCACAGAGCTTTTCAATTTGTATATAAGTGCTAACTGATACTTCTGGGAAATTTATTGGGAAATTAACATGGATTGCCATATTTATTCATTACACAGTAAGTCTCACTCAACTAATGTCAAATAGTACAATTCTAACTTTCCTAAGATATAGCCTACAAATTATTGTTTTGATCATATACAAGCAAATGTTTCTTAGGCTTTTTAGGAAACTTCAGTCATCATTTAGCCCTAACCAGTTTCATTGTTGACAATTTGAGATATTTCTTACATTTAGGAAGTGCCTGGTACATTTGTTGAGTTATAAAGGGTAGGAAATAACAGCCTCTCTGTCAGAGACCATCAGAACTTGATGTTAATCAAAAAGATTCCAGACTAGAATTTGTAGAAATTAAACAAAACTATCTAAATTATATGTGTATGCTATTAAATGCCATATATATTACCAGCACCAGTGTTCAGCATGCAGTAGTTCCTGTATAAAAAATCTGTTGTTTATACTTAGATGTGCAGTGTTGTTTGTTAAAGCAAAACATTATTGGATTAAAACTATAATTGTTTTCAAGAAGTTAAAATAATATCCAGAATTAACATAGAATCATCAGAAAGGAATTAAACTTGGGATTGCTAAAATACTGGCTACTTTGTCATTTTTTTCTATTTTTAGATAAATATTTTGACATGGGGAAGAAGCAATGCAGGGAAAGTTTGGATATTTACATCAAGTTCCTCGACAGAATGACTAAATTGGCACAGTTCCTTAAAGTTGCAGAGGTACAGAAATCTATTTCTAGCCACAGCTTTTGTGCTATTTTCTGTATTAGTTTAGTATCCTGTACAACTATACCTCCACCCCACAATCACTGCCACATAAACAGAAATGGGTAGTTTTAACTATTTTGTAAACAGTACAACTAAAAACTAGGAATAGGTACTTCAAATGTACCCTCCAGTGCACTTGTGATCAAAAACAATCTTACAATGATTTCTGTTTGTGACTTGAGGATAATTTATACCAAGCTTACCTTCCTACCAGAAACAGCTCTAAAACCAGTGAGATAAGGAAACATATGAGGTGGGCCACAGGTTTGCTCTAGTAGCTAATTCTGAGTATTTGAAAAGTTATAACACATTTGTATGATATCCAAAATGAAGCCAAGCTCTTCACAAAACAACAAAGACTCAAAATCTGGCAGGTCTTTTTAAATTTTACCCTAAGAGCAAATATAAGTTTATGCTTAAGTGTGCAAGGCATTCTTTTGTGGTTGTTGCTCAGTCGCTAAGTTGTGTCCAATTGTTTGCGACCCTGTGGACTGTAGCCCACCAGGCTCCTCTGTCCAGAGAATTTCCCAGGCAAGAAAACTGGAGTGGGTCGCCATTTCCTCCTCCAGGGGATCTTCCTGACCCAAGTATCAAACCTGCGTCTCCTGCATTGGCAGGTGGATTCTTTACTGCTAAGCCACCTGGGAAGCCCCACAAGACATACTTTAGCCTGCCATTTTTCTTGATCTGGGTGTGTACCAGTCCAGCAAGGCACTCTTGCTCTTGGAGTCCTTTCTCTTTAGTGTACAAATTGGTCTCACACTTACTTTTCTTTGTTAACACTCCTTGCTGTAATGTTTTCTTTCCCTCCCTTTTTTTCCCCCTAATTTCAGCAAGCTGGAATTGACCCGAATGACATTCCATATCTTTCTCAGGTCAGTACATCTCTTGTCTGTCTTTAAGTGGCTTTTTGTCTTTGTGCTGTGTTTATCACCTGAGATGCCATCATTTTCTGTATGGTTACATGTGTATTTTCATTTCCCTGAGAGTAACATTTATATTTCTAAGTATATATACATAGACTTGTGTCTTTGGAACAGGTCTGTGAGCTGTAGGTCTTACAAAAGAGGTCGTTCCCCGCTGAGTGCTAAATGGTGACTTATAGTGTAACAACTCCAACATGCTTTTTCAGTGGACAGAACTGATTGGTGAAAATAGCAAGGTATTCTTTACATCTGTGTCTCTTTTGCTGTCTCACATATAGGGTCATCGTTACCATCTATCTAAATTCCATATATATGCGTTAATATACTGTATTGGTGTTTTTCTTTCTGACTTACTTTGCTCTGTATAATGTAAAGAACAGACTGTTCGACTCTGTGGGAGAAGGCGAGGGTGGGATGATTTGAGAGAATAGCACTGAAACGTATATTATCATATATGAAATAGATAGCCAGTCCAAGTTCGATGCATGAGGCAAGGTGCTCAGGGCTGTTGCACTGGGATGACCCTGAGGGATGAGATGGGGAGGGAGGTGGGAGGGAGGGTCAGGATGGGGAACCTATGTACACCCATGGCTGATTCATGTGAATGTAGGGCAAAAACCACCACAATATGGTAAAGTAATTAGCCTCCAATTAAAATAAAAAAATAATAAAGAAAATATCAAGGTATTGCAAACAGGGAGTTTAAACTTGAGGCTGCGTTATCTGCCTTTCAAGTGTGTCACCTCAAGCAACTCATTTGCATTCTCTATGCCTCCTTTATGCAAATGCAGAATGAGGGTGATGCTGTTGTCTGCCTTACAGCAGAGTTGTGAGTATCAGATGAGCTCAGGCTTTTTCCTTCCCCTAAAGTCTCTCATCAGGAATCCCTCAGATGGCAGGCGGTGCAGGTGAGGATGAAATGCAGGTCTGGCAGTCTGCTCATATAGCCCATGGGTGCCCTGTGGACCTGTCTGCTCTCCATCCCACGTGTATTGTAGGGCTCGAGCAGCAGGGGTTGCAGGCCCAGCCTGCTGACCCGCTCTGGGACCCAGACTAACACAGCAAGCTACTTTAGGTCATTTGGAATATGAGCCAAAGCAGTCTTTCCTGGTCTCCAGATCTCCAAGAGACCTCCCAGTACTCATGTTTCCTTTTTCATGGTGAGATGTGTGAGATACACTTTATCTTCTATTTTGAATGGGATTTCCTGGTAGACCCCTGGCCACTGATGCTCTAAATATTTTACTGCTGTGGAAGCCTCCTGAATCTTTGTAGGGTTGACCTCCCATCCCCTAGAGTGCATATCACTTTCCAAGGTCCCCTTTCTGCTCATCTGGTCCATTTAGCATGACATCATGAATGGAAGTAGATCAGCGCAATATTCTGAGGGGTAACCAAAGGGTCTAAACTTCTTCTGACCGTATTCTGACCAACATATGGGTTGAGAGAGTTAACACAGCCTGAACAGGATCATAAATGTATAGCATTGTCCATTTCATCTGCCCACAAACTCTTACTGATTCATACTTTAGATGGCAATGGAAAGCACAGCACTCACCAGACTGTTAGTCACATACCATGTTCCTGAGACTACCTTAACCTACATCTACTGAAGAGCTATGACAAACCTAGATAATGTATTAAAAAGCAGAGACATCACTTTTCCGGCAAAGGTCTTTAGAGTCAAAGGTTTGCTTTTTCCAGTAGCCATATATGAATGTTAGAGCTGGACTATAAAGAAGGCTAAGCACTGAAGAAGTGATACTTTTGAACTGTGGTGTTGGAGAAGACTCTTGAGAGTCCCTTGGACTGCAAGGAGATCCAACCAGTCAATCCTAAAGGAGATCAGTCCTGGGTGTTCATTAGGGGAACTGATGTTGAAGGTGAAACTCCAATACTTTGGCCACCTGATGCGAAGAGCTGACTCATTAGCAAAGACCCTGATGCTGGGAAAGTTTGAAGGCAGGAGGAGAAGGGGATGACAGAGGATGAGATGGTTGGATGGCATCACCGACTCAATGGACCTGAGTTTGGGTAAACTCTGGGAGTTGGTGATGGACAGGGAGGCCTGGCGTGCTGCAGTTCACGGGGTCACAAAGAGTCAGACACGACTGAGCGATTGAACAACAGCAACAAAAACCAAAGAAACTATAGTGGCTGCAACTGGGTTACTACTTGATTGATTATGCTGCAGTTTGTCATTCTTCAGGGCCTGACTGGTTTGGGGGCCATACTGGTGAATTATATGGAGATACAGTAGGGACCATCACCCCTGCATCCTTTTTACTTTTAAGATTGGCATGGATTTCTGCAATCCTCCTAGGATGTGATCTTGTTTATTTTTACTGTTTTGACTGGACTGTAGGTGGAGGAGCATGTCCCCAGCTGGCAATGCTGTGACTTAACTGTAGTTAGAGGCCTAGAGGCCAGGAAGGGGGTGAGGACATATCCTGATGAGGCATGCAACTTGGGGGTGGGTAGAACTCTCCATATCATCTCCAGCAAGGGAGAAGGAGGAAGCTTCTTCAAGTTCAGAGCCTTCTGGGGAATCTGGGGACTCAGAACTTCCATGGCTATCCCCCAGGTCTCCCCATCCCATAAGTCAGGTCCTTAACTCTAGCACAACCTGCTGCCTGACTCTGGTGTTGCAGAGCTGCCTTGGTTGAGACTGAAGGAATGGGAGGTGGTCAGGCATGTATGGGGGGAAGCTTGTGAAGAAAAAACCCAGTGGACCTTGGGAGGACAGGATCATTGCAGCTGCAAAGAAATGTTGAGTTTGGTGTCAGGAGAAGGAGGGAGTGTCTATCTGATGACTTCTCAAAAACCTTTGAGGGAAACATACGTGTCTTCACAAGCATTCCTTCGTGTGTGGAGAGGTACCAAAGTGACCTATTTTCTGCTCAGACATTGAACCCCATCAAATGGTCCACAATGGGAACCACTGTTGGATGCTATAAGGCACAGCTTCTGGAATGAGAATTCCACTAACCAGACAGAGAGACAATGAGAATGTCTGCCTTAGTAGAGGAGAAGATGGGATTTCATTGCCCAGAGTCACTATAATTAGTGATATCTCCCCAGATATCATCCTCTGACTTTCTCCGCCTTGACCTCCCTTCCTTGAGGGTTGTGGCAAAGGTGGGAATGGTTCCCATGCTGAGAATTGCGAAGCCCAGCATGGTGACACAGACCAGCTTCAGTTGAACCGGCCCATCATGGCAGCAGACAAGCTTCAGTTGAACTGGGCTTTGGCGTCTTGGTCTTGGCCCCTTCAGTGCTCAGTGCCTGAGGCTGGAGCTTTGGAGGAGGGGCCCATCTGGACAAGACAGACCCCGGTTAGAGATCCTTCCTTCCCATGAGACCCTCCTCTGTCCTTCTTACCTCTGGTCTTCCTGGTTCCTAGGATCCCCAGGACCCCTGAATCAAAAACCAAAATTGATGGCTGGGGTAGAGACCGCAGAAGTCAGGCGAGGCTCTTTGTTGTTCAGGCATCACGCAGGTCTCTACTCCTTGCTCCGTGAATCAGCTGCTTTTACTGCAAGGGCTTCCTTATCAGCACACTGGCTTTGGGCCCTCAGCCAGCGCAGAGAATCATCTGTCCCAGCCTTGGGCTGGCTGAGATGCTCACTGGGCATGTGCTTTCTGGGGCATTCCGGAAAGCCCAGGATGGACTGAGACAAAGGCTCTCTGGGATGGGAGGGAGGCAGGGAGTCACTTGATCTTTTAATTCAGTGGATCACATTTGAAAAGAGCCAGAAGAATGGTCCCCTGGCTCCTCTGATGACATATTGATTCAAAGTTCAAGATGAGGTCTTCCTTCCTTCCTCCTCTTTGCCCCCTCGGTCAGCCCCCTTGAGAAAGGTCCATGTGTCCTTGGGAGGAGCGTTTGCCGTCAATCTTGATGTTCGACCCCTGCAAGGCTGCGGAGGTCTTCCTCTGCACCTCTGCATCACTTGGCCAGTTTCTCTCATGCTTCAGACAATCTTGACTTTACGTGGAGGAAGGGAAATGTTAAGTGCATGCTCCCCATGTTCAGACTCAGCTAAACCCTTCCGTTTTCTCAAGAGGCATCTACCTCACTTCCTTGGCTGATCCTTCCTCCTCGGTCTCAACCCCGTCTCTGGCTCATGGAGCATCCTTCCATGAGTGGCTGTCCGTTGTGTCTGTCTGGGTCTACCCCTTTTCTTGCCACCCTTCCCCGCTCTTTCATTTGTGTTGGGTTCAACTCCCCTAAAACTCACGCATTGGCTGCACTGCTTGCGATTCATTTTTCACCCAAGCACTTCGAACCTGGGCTGCACCCCTCAGCAGAGTTCCAGGAGCCCAAACTCAGGGGGACCTACTGGATGGCATGGCCATGGTTTTGGTGGGCAGAGGGCTACTGGGTGCTTCCAGAAGAGCTCGGAGAGCCTCCTGCCTACCCTTTTGCTGGAATCGTTGGAAAGCAAATTGGATGAAAAAAGAATGTTTCCAACCCACATTGTGCAGGGAAAGGCAACTTCTCTCTGTTTATAATTTTGTCATGTGTTTGTTGAATGACTGAATGACTGATCCAGAAATGCTTTGTGCCTTTGCCGTACATGTGTGTTTGCCCTGCTGATGTTGGCAGTCCCCTCATCATTTTGGGTCCCTCTCCCTCTTTTTTTTTCCCATCTTGTATGTTTGAACATTTGAAGCTCACCCTGGACTCCAGACCTCCTAGTCTCCCTGCTGCTCAGGGGCCTGTGGCCTCTGGCTAGGGACATACTTTCCAATTCCTTTGTGCTGAGAGTGCCCACGTGTTTAAGAGGCATCTGTGGGGAAGTCTTCTCCTTGTCCCCATATTTGGTGTGATGGGAAATTCCTCTGAACAGATTTCTGCTTTGCTGCATCATCCCAGCAGCCCATGAGTGATACCCAGCCTCCTCTGAGTCTTCTCAGACTCATGTGTTTGCTGCTTTGCTTTTCTTTTTAAAATTTTTTTAAATTTAATTGGAGGATAAGTGTTGCCCTTCTTGATAACTTTTGTGCCATTATCCCTGTTGCTCTCTGAATGGTCCCTTAGCCCTGCCACACCTCTGTGAACACTTACTTCATTAAACCCTTTTCCAGCTGCTAGTTCAGCCACATTGGGGTTGGTCTCTGCCACTGTAAGCTCAAGAACGTAGCTTCAGCTCACTTCTCCGCTGCTCCACGTCCATGTACTTTGCCCCCTGCTGATTGCTTTATGCAATGCAACCAGGATGCTGGTCTGAGAACTTTCACAATACAGATCTGATCATTTCATTCCTCACTTCAAAGCCATCCAGTAGTCATCCAGTATTCTCAAGGTGTCTAGGTTTGTCATAGCTTTCCTGCCAGAATAATCATCTTCTAATTTCATGACTGCAGTCGCCATCTGCAGTGATTTTCAGTTCAGTTCAGTTGTTCAAAGAGGCGTGTCTGACTCTTTGCAACCCCATGGACTGCAGCATGCCAGGCTTCCCCATCTATCACCAACTCCCAGAGTTTACTGAAACTCATGTTCATCGAGTCAGTGATGCCATCCAACCATCTCATCCTCTGTTGTCCCCTTCTCCTCCCACCTTCAATCTTTCCCAGAATCGGTCTTTTCAAATGAGTCAGTTCTTTGCATCAGGTGGCCAAAGTATTAGAGCTTCAGCTTTAGCATCAGTCCTGCCAATGTATATTCAGGACTGATTTCCTTTAGGATTGACTGGTTGGATCTCCTTGCAGTCCAAGGGACTCTCAACTGTCTTCTCCAACACCACAGTTCAAAAGCATCAGATCTTCGGTGCTCAGCTTTCTTTATAGTCCAACTCTCACATCCATACATGACTACTGGAAAAACCATAGCCTTGACTAGACGGACCTTTGTTGGCAAAGTAATGTTTCTGCCTTTGAATATGCTGTCTAGGTTAGTCATAGCTTTTCTTCCAAGGAACAAGTGTGTTTGAATTTCATGGCTACAGTCACCATCTGCAGTGATTTTGGAGCCCAGAAAAATAAAGTCTCTCACTGTTTCCACTGTTTCCCCATCTATTTGCCATGAAGTGATGGGACCAGGTGCCATGATCTTTGTTTTCTGAATGTTGAGTGTTAAGACAGCTTTTTCACTCTCCTCTTTAACTTTCATCAAGAGGCTCTTTAGTTCTCTTCACTTTCTGCCGTAAAGGTGGTATCATCTGCATATCTGAGGTTATTGATATTTCTCCCGGCAATCTTGATTCCAGCTTGTGCTTCATCCAGCCCAGCCTTTCGCATGATGTACTCTGAATGTATTAAATAAGCAGGGTGACAATATACAGCCTTGATGTACTCCTTTCCCACTTTGGAACCAGTCCATTGTTCCATGTCTGGTTCTAACTGTTACTTCTTGACCTGCATGCAGGTTTCTCAGGAGGCAGGTCAGATGGTCTGGTATTCTCATCTCTTGAAGAATTTTTCACAGTTTGTTGAGATCCACACAGTCAGAGGCTTTGGCGTAGTCAATAAAGCAGATGTAGATGTTTCGCTGGAACTTTGTTGCTTTTTCGATGATCCAGCGGATGTTAGCAATTTGATCTCTGGTTCCTCTGTCTTTTCAAACTCCAGCTTGAACATCTGGAATTTGGGCAGTGATTTTAGAGCCCAAGCATAGGAAGTCTGTCACTGCTTCTGCCTTTTCCCCTTCTATTTGCCATGAAGTGATGGGGCTGGGTGCCATGATCTTAATTATTTTAATATTTAGTTTTAAACCTAGACAGTGTGTTAAAAACCAAGGACATCACTTTGCTGACAAAGGTCCAAATAGTCAAGGCCATGGTCTTTCCAGTAATCATGTACAGTTGTGAGAACTGGACCTTAAAGAAGGCAGAGCACTGAATAATTGATGCTTTTGAACTGTGATGCTAGAGAAGACTCTTGAGAGTCTCTTGGACTGCAGGGAGATCAAACCAGTCGATCTTAAAGGAAATCAACCCTGAATACTCATTGGAAGGACTGATACTGAAGCTGAAGCTCCGATACTTTGGCTGCCTGATGCAAATAGCTGGATCATTGGAAAAGACCCAGATGCTGGGAAAGATTGAGAACAGGCAGAGAAGAGGGCGACAGAGGATGAGATGGCTGGATGGCATCACTGATGCAATGGACATGAACTTGGGAAAACTCCAGGAGATGGTGAGTGACAAGGAAGACTGGCATGCTGCAGTCCATGGTGTCTCCAAGAGTTGGACCTGACTTGGCGACTAAAAAACAACAATTTTCAAGTTAATGTACAAATGCCACAACGTTGACATGAGTTTAAGGTCTTGCACCATCGAAAACCCTCCCAGTTTCATCTCCTCCACGCTCCCCTTGGCTCTCCCTGCCCCAGCAACATAGTTCACCTTTACTTGTGGTCTGTGCCATATGCCCCCCTGTCATCCTCATTCATTTCATACCATCCTACTTTTCTCCCTCAGCTCTCATATCAGCTGTTATGTTGTTCAGCTTGCTTGTCTCTCATCCCTCACTTGATCAGATTCACCTAAACACCGAGTATCATGTACCTCTCCTTCATAGTACTTTTCACAGCTTTCATTTGACATTTATTCGTTTGGTTATTTTTTATTTCTCCTCTCCCACACCCCAGGTTGTGAGGCCTGCTGTATTCTTTGTGCCTGGTGGTTTATAGTAGTTTATTAACAAACTCCTCCTGAGGAGTGAGTAATTGGATCAGGGGAGACACGCTGGGACACACAGAACCCTGGTTGGGAATTGACCTTATGTAAGAAGCACACTTCTCCCACCTTTAATTGGAGTGGAAAATGAAAGGGTACATCCACATTCATTTGGCAAATACCAATTAAGCAATTATTATATGCCAAACACCAAGATTCATCAATGAACAGACAAAATTGCTGTCTTTTTCAGTTCAGTTCAGTCACTCAGTCATGTCCGACTCTTTGCAACTCCGTGGACTGCAGCATGCCAGTCCATCCCTGTCCATCACCATCTCCCAGAGTTTACCCAAACTCATGTCCGTTGAGTCGGTGATGCCATCCAACCATCTCATCCTCTGTTGCCCCCTTTTCCTCCCACCTTCAATCTTTCCCAGCATCAGGGTCTTTTCCAATGAGTCATCTCTTCGCATCAGGTGGCCAAAGTATTGGAGTTTCAGCTTCAACATCAGTCCCTTAGAGTTTTATATTTTACTGCAAGGAGACAGGCAATAAACATACACAGAATTCAACCTATAATTTCAAGGATGATCATTGCCATGAAGAAAAAAAAAAGGTGGTGATGGTAAAGAGATTGTTGGTAGGTACTGTTTTCTCTAGGACACCCAAGGAAATCCTGGTTGAGGAGGTGACATTCCAGGGGAGACCAGAGACCATGAATGAGCTTCTCTGTTCCCTGCTGTGTTTCTTTCTCTGTCTCTCTGTTTTCTTCTTGCCTCCTCTCCCTCTTCCCCAGTAGGCTTAATGTTTTACTGAAATTTATCTAATAATCTAGTGACTCATGAAAGAGCCATAAGTAATGAATAATTTCAAGCCCAGTGTCGTTTCCAAAGGAGACAGATATTTTAGCAGCTGTTTGATCATCTTAAGAGACTTTTGTTGTTTCTTTAAAAAGGTATGTAAAAGCATAGTCTGAAAATCTGATTTCATACCAAGATGCTACTTTTAAGAATGAATTTACTTGTAGCAATGATTTCACTTTAATCATTTGCTGGACAGGTGTCCTAATTGTTTTTCAGAACCTTTTCATGATATCAGAGAGTCTGAATTTGCTAATAACTATCAAAAAACAACTTTTTCCTAATTATGTTTAGGCACCCTACAGTTTACTTGAAGCACTAAAACAGCATTTGGCTTCTCTGGAGGACAAACATGACATTCTACCTCCTTATGGGTAAGTTGATAAATCTTGTAATATAGATTAATTTTGTTTTCATCTAAATAATTTGTCTCAGTTTAGCAACATCTGATTGACTAAAGAAATTTTGGGCTTTAAATATGGTGAAATAGTATATAGCCATTTTTTAATGATAATATGGAATAGAGGTTTTCAGTCTTTTGTGGGATTCCATACTCTTCACAGAGTTGTCGGCCTCCCAGAGGAACATCTTTTGTTATACTGAATGAGTCTCAAAGTCATAAGTTGGCCCTAGAAGAACCTCTCTTTGAAGAATTTGATTTCTTCCCTTAGGGATTCTGCTAGGGAGAATTAACTATTGTGGATGATTATTTAATGGTATGGCAAACTGTTTATCCACAAACATACATGTACTCTTCTACATACATACAAATTGAATAATATAAACTTTGAGGTGCATCACTTCAAAATATTCACATTAGCTATTTCTGAGTAGAATAATCATGGTTGATTTCAGCTTCCTGTTTTGTCCTTTTCAGTATTGTTCAAAGATTTCTATCAGGGTCATGTATTATTCATTCAGTCCACTTTTTAAGGTTATGTTAATTATATTTGATTTATACTATCAACCTCTACTAGACAAGTCTGTTGACTATTAATTATCTCTTTATCATAGGTAGGTATGTAGTTAGTATATAATAGGATGGATAGATAAATAAACGAAAGAAATGCAGGCTCAGCCAGGTAGGATATTTGTATCTCTCTTGATTGCCTAGCATGACTCATCTTTCCTGTGATCTCTTTAGCATGCAGCGTGCATTGATTCCGTCCATACCAAACAGTCCAGTTGTGAGAACCTCAGCAAGCAAAGTCAGGTTTTCAGGTGATATGACTCTGTTCTATGATTATGACAGTGATAATTGAGGGCAGGATTAGAATCTTTAATTCTTTAATTTCCTAACCACTCACTATATGTGCCGCCTCTTCCTAAAGCAGTCTTTGACCTAGCAACTTCATTTCTAGGAAGTTATCCCATATATAGTCATAGTTGTGAAATGTCATATGAACAAGGATGTACCTTACAACATTGTAATAACAAAATGACCCTCTATAAGGGGCACTGGAATGGAATGACCTCCAACATGTATTGTAAAATACATGTATTTTCTATTGTTGAATAGAAAATGAGCAAGGTGGGAAACAGTGTATAGTACGCTATTGCTTATTCTTTTTAAAAACAAAAAAGAAAGCATATGTATTTCTTTAATTTCTTAAAGAATATTTCTGGAAGGATATATGAGAAATGAATAAAATGGAAAGGGATGGGTGAGCGAGTGTTCACTGTATCCATTTTTATAATTTCTGAATTTTGTACCTTCAAATATTACTTAAAAGATAAGTGTTAAAAAGTAAACACATAATACATACATAAATCAAGTGTGATGTCTGTACGTGGAGCAAGTCTTGCTTACCAGGGAAGTCCAAAGGTTAGTTAGCCTTATACTCAGTGAGTATACAAGATACAACTCAGACCAGCTTGCAGGAGCCCAACTGCTATTGTCTCAGGAAATCTGGAAGCTAGTTGATGACACAGTGGTAACTTGAAATTGGCTGTGATGTAAGCATTTATACCACAGAAATAAATGGACAGATGCTACAAAACAGGCCTTTTCCTAGATAGCTGGTGGTTGTACATTTACTGGTACATGACTGCACATAATTGGCCATATCCTGTTTTTTTTAATGGCTGATTATATTTCAGTGATATTACTTGGCCCTCTATGCTAGACAAAAATTCCTGTAGTAATGAGGTATACTCTCATGGGGTTTATATGTATTAAAATTTGCTTGCTCTTAATTTAACTTGAAGACTTAAACTGTCTATTTTAAATGATGTTTTTTTTCATTTTTATTTTGTGTATATTTTCTCAATGGACACACTTTCTGCATTTCCAATGGGTGACTTTGACCAAAACTATGATGAACGTAAGTCCTTTGAGTAACACTAAATGTATAGTAAACATTTGCTTCATTTCCAAAAGAAGGACTTTTTCTGAGGCCCTATGGTTTCGGAATCATTAGTGCTTTTAAGAAGGTTACACATAAAACTGTTAGTCACTCAGTCATGGCTGACTCTTTGCGACCCCATGGACTGCAGCATGCCAGGCCTCCCTGTCCATCAACTCCCAGAGCTTGCTCAAACTCATGTCTATTGAGTTGGTGATGCCATCCAGCTATCTCATCCTCTGTTATCCCCTTCTCCTCCCATCTTCAATCTTTCCCAGCATCAGGGTCTTTTCAAATGTGTCAGTTCTTCGCATCAGGTGGCCAAAGTATTGGAGCGAGCTTCAGCTTCAGCATCAGTGCTTCCAATGAATATTCAGGACTGATTTCCTTCAGGATGGACTGGTTTGGTCTCCTTGCAGTCCAAGGGACTCTCAAGAGTCTTCTCCAACACCACATTTCAAAAAGCATAAATTCTTTGGCACTCAGCTTTCTTTATAGTCCAACTCTCACATCCATACATGACCACTGGAAAAACCATAGCTTTGACTAGATGGACCTTTGTCCGCAAAGTAATGTCTCTGCCTGAGTCCCAACAGCCCAAAACTGGCTTCTGGTGATCTCTGCCCATGCTGTCTTGAGCACTTAGCTGCTGCTGCTGCTGCTAAGTCACTTCAGTCGTGTCCGACTCTGTGTGACCCCATAGACGGCAGCCCACCAGGCTCCTCCGTCCCTGGGATTCTCCAGGCAAGAACACTGGAGTAGATTTCCATTTCTTTCTCCAATGCATGAAAGTGAAAAGTGAAAGGGAAGTCGCTCAGTCATTTCTGACTCTTCGCGACCTCATGGACTGCAGCCCACCAGGCTCCTCCATCCATGGGATTTTCCAGGCAAGAGTACTAGAGTGGGGTGCCATCACCTTCTCCGTGAGCACTTAGTCTTGGTTGCCTAATGCTCGTTTCTTGAGCCAGTTGTATCAAAAACTGTGGCCAGCTGAAACTACTTTTTCTCTTCAGTCACTGTGAAATAAAAATACTGGCCATGGAACCAGAGTACTTGACTTTAATTTTCACTCTGTCATTCATGGACTATGTGACTTAACTGCTCTGTGACTCAGCGTCCTTATCCTCGGAAGGTTCCTGTCAAGATAAAAGAGTCAATATAAATGTAGAATGCTTAGAACAGGACCTGGCCCATGTGTTACTTAGAAGTATATATTTAAAAGTTCGTGTATATGAGACCCTTCTAATTACCTTTTTTGTAGTTATTGAAGTATAGCTTACTTGCACTATGTCAGAGCACCTTCTCTATATTTTAGTACTCTGGAAATTTGTTGATACTTACCTCATGGACCAGTATATAACCATGATTTTTGGTAGATATTTAATGTGCACTTGAAAACTGTGTCCTGCTGAGGTTTTTAATTCTGTTGTTCAATCCTCTGTATTTTCACTGATTATTTTGTCTGCTTGTTCTTGTAGTTAAGAAAGGTGGATTCATGTTGATGTATGGCAAAACCAATACAATATTGTAAAGTAATTAGCCTGCAATTAAAATAAACAAATTTAAATTTTAAAAAAAGACAAAAAAAAAAAAAGAAAGGTGTGTTCACATTTTCCCTGTTTTCTCTTAAACTACTTTAAGTATTGATACTTTAATAGTTGTGTAGTACTAATGAGGGTTTTGTTCCCACCACACCACTAAAATGGCTCTAGTCAAAGTCACCAGTGGCCTCTAGGTTGCAAATAAAGTGGTAATTTCTCAGCCTTCATCTTACTAGACATGACTCATGACTCCCTCTTCTTTGATACATTTTCTTCAGTTTCCCTGTTGGTTTTCTTCTTGTCTAACTCTTGCCTCCCTTAGACTGTTTTCCACTGATTCCTGCTCATCTCTCTTCTTTATCCATATACACTCATTCCCTAGATGACCTCATCCAAGTCAATGGCCTTAAATACCATTTACATGATAAGAACTCCCAGCTGCAGCCACTGCTCCTGAACTCCAGGTTTGTATATCCAAGTGTCCATTCTGTGGTAGCACTTGAACATCTAGTAGGGTTCCCAAACTCCATGTGTCCAAAATTAAGCTTTTGACCCTTGACCCCAAGCCTCCTTTATCCATGGTTTTCCCCCATGTCAGTTAATGGCAAATAGCGACTCATTTCTTCTAGGAAGAATGTGACTAGGACCAGTGCAACTCAGGCTTGGAGTCATCTTGATTCCTTTATTTCTGTAACACACCCACATCCAATACATGAGGGAATGTTTTTACTTTACCTTCAAAACGTATGTAAAAGCTGACCACTGTAGTCAGAGTTACCATCACCTACACTACCGCAAGGGCTTTCTGCTTCTACCCTTGCCCTCTGCGGTCCATTCTTTACATACCAATCAGAATGATCCCATTAAAATACAAATCAGAGAGATTCAGTTCAGTTCAGTTGCTCAGTCATGTCTGACTTTTTGTGACCCCATGAACCACAGCATGCCAGGCCTCCCTGCCCATCACCAAATCCTGGAGTCCACTCATACCCTTGTCCATTGAGTCAGTGATGCCATCCAACCATCTCATCCTCTGTTGTCCCCTTCTCCTCCTCCCCTCAATCTTTCCCAGCATCAGGGTCTTTTCCAATGAGTCAGCTCTTCGCATCAGGTGGCCAAAGTATTGGAATTTCAGCATCAACATTAGTCATTCCAATGAACACCCAGGACTGATCTCCTTTAGGATGGACTGGTTGGATCTCCTTGTAGTCAGAGAGATTCTGTCTGTTCAGATCCTTCCAGTGACTTTCCCATCTCAGAGACCTTGGGCTGAGATGGCAGCCTGAGAGTGAAAACCAATTCCTTACAAACCCGTTCATCACCTTCTGACTCTGACCACTTTGACTCCAGATACACTGGAGTCACTGTTCCTCAAATACACCAAGCACAGTGTTTCTTCAGGGCTGTTTATGCTGTTCCTTCTGGTGGATTTGCATGGGTCACTCTTTACAAACTTCAGGTCTTTATGTAAAAGTCCCCTTCTCAGTGAGCCTTTCTTGTCTAAAATTTAAATGCCCACTCTCCCACGAACATATCATATTCCTTTCCCTGCTATTTTTTCCTTAGCACTTATTACCATCTAACAGTTTTATGTGGGCTTCCCTGGTAGCTCAGCTGGTAAAGAAACTACCTGTAATGCAGGAGACCCCAGTTCAATTCCTGGGTTGGGAAGATCTGCTGGAGAAGGGATAGGCTACACACTCCAGTATTCTTGGGCTTCCCTGGTGGCTTAGCTGGTAATGAACCTGCCTGCAATCCAGGAGACCTGGGTTCATTCCCTGGATTGGGAAGATCCCCTAGAGAAGGGAACAGCTACCCACTCCAGTATTCTAGCCTGGATAATTCCATGAACTGTATAGTCAGTCCATCAGGTCGCTAAGAGTCAGACATGACTGAGCGACTTGCACTTTAACATGTTACATACTTCATATTGGTTATTGTTGGTCTCCAACGGAACGTAAGCTAAATGAAGGCAGAGATTTTTATCTTCTTTATTCACAACTGTATCTTTAGCACCTAGTACAATGTCTAGCACATAACAAGTGCTCAATTTAAATTTAACAAATAATTTTAAATGACCTTATTTATACTAATTAGCCTAGTAATTTAAAGTCCTGTTACTTTGTAATGGGAAGGTATAGACATAGATATCTCATTACTGTATTGATGTAAATTTGGTTTAGGTTTTCATCTGGTTCTTATTTTCAGATTCTTTTCTCTGTGCTATATGACAACCAACATTGCCTTCACAAGCCCGCAAACATGTTGAAGCCAGACAGCAAAATGAAAAAGTCATAGCAAATGACCTGGACGGTTCAGTTGTTAGCCTTGTAGAAAGTAAGCATCTATTTTTAAACTAATATTTTACATATATATTTATATGCATTTTAATAGTATTTACATAAAAATAATATGAAATTTGTGTTTGTTTTATAAAACAGATCTTAACTTTGGAGAAAGCGCAGTTAACAGGTGAGTTATTTTAAAAAAAAGACAGCCAATAAATACATGTTAGAGGAAGGGACTGATGAGCATAGCACCTAGAAAAAAAGGTCATTTTTTACTTTGATTTAACCCTTCATGGTTTGTCTGAAGGCTTTTCTTTGGCTAAGCATGTCTTATATATTGGCATTCTTTGTTGTTCTTTGTATTCTTGGTTATTTTCTTACTTTATGGTAGAAACTGTAGTAAATGAGTGATACTTATTTTATTACTTTATTAAACAAAGACAATAAAATTACCAGTTGGAGCTCCTCAGCATTGTAAGGTAATCAGCATTACTTCAGTGAGTGAGTCCCTACATTTTTGCCAAAAAATTGCCACAAAAAAAAAGGGCAAATGGAAATCAGAGGAAGGCCGAACTGATAATATTAACAAGAAATGGTGTAGAATGTCAGGTTAAAAGCACTCAACAGAATAAGACACTATTTCGGGAGATATAACAGTCTTAATAGTGTATACACAAAGCTTAATACTTAAAGCAAAAGCTATTAGAAATGCATGGGGAGCTTGTGAAAAGTACAGTTACAATGGGTAGTTTCAATGACTTCTTTCATTGTTGGACAAATCTCGTAGACAAAACATAAGGAAGAATATATCTGAATTTAAATTATACCTAATAAATAAATAAGAAACTTAAGTGCATATACACACACATACACACACACACACACACACACACACACACAATGTTCATTTTCTTCCAAGGAATCAAAAAAAAAAAAAAAAAACAAAGAATTTTATGGGCTACATTTTATCATAATCCAATAAAATTATATCTAATTAATGAAAAGTTGACCATGAAAATCTGAATGAATCAGTAATCCTTTGGCAAGAATTAATGCGAATTGCAGGACATGTTGGGCTTCCCTGGTGGCTCAGATGGTAAAGAATCTGCCTGCAGTGTGGGAGACCTGGGTTCGATCCCTGGGTTGGGAAGGTCCCCTGGAGGAGGGCATAACAATCTGCTCCAGTATTCTGGCCTGAAGAATCCCAATGGACAGAGGAGCCTGGTGGGCTACAGTCCACAGGTTGAAAAGAGTCAGACACGACTGAGCGACTAAGCATAGAATACAATCCTTTTGCCAGACAGGAAATCAAAAGGGAAGTTATCAATTATCTTTGTCATTCAGTCACTAAGTTGTGTCCAACTCTTTGCAACCCCATGGACTGCAGCACACCAGACTTCCCTGTCCTTCACTATCTCCTGGAGTTTGTTCAAACTCATGTCATTGAGTCGGTGATGCCATCCAACCATCTCATCCTCTTGGCCCCATTCTCCTCCCGCCTTCATTCTTTCTGAGCATCAGAATCTTTTCTGAGTCGGCTCTTCACATCAGGTGGCCAAAGTATTGGAGCTTCAGCTTCAGCATCAGTCCTTCCAGTGAGTATTCAGGGTTCCTTTCCTTTAGGATGGACTGGTTTGATCTGTTTCCAGTCCAAGGGACTCTCAAGAGTCTTCTCCAGCACCATAGTTCAAAACCATCAATTTTTCAGTGCTCAGCCTTTTTTATGGTCCAGCTCTCACATCCATACATGACTCCTGGAAAAACCATTGCTTTGACTATATGGACCTTTGTTGGCAAAGTGATGTCTCTGCCTTTTAATATGCTGTCTAGTTCTGGAGGTGATGAAAAAGAGAACTTAATATCAGAGTTAATGGGGCAATGTGAAAGCTGAATAGAAAAAAAATCATCATTGTTAAGAAAGATAAATTAATAAGAACTTAATTTTATCTTAAGAAAAAACATCTAAACTAATAAAAATATATTATGAAGATAAAATTTATAAAGATAAAATCTTAAATTAATAAAATTGCAGGAACAATAAATCCAAAACAAAAATTTAAAGTCCAATAAAATAAGCTCCTCTGATTAAACCAAAAGGAGAATGTATGCAAGGTGAGGAATAAGAGGGCTGACATAACCACAGATGTAGGAGAGATTAAAACAATTATACATCAATAGTTTGTTCAAATGTTTGGTAACAACATATTTGAAAATCTAAAGGAAATTGATGGTTTTCCAAATTAAATATAATGACAGAATTCATCCAAGAAGAAGCAGAAACATGCATAGGCCCATTGTCGCATGAAGTTGAGCTTTATCTATCCTTAAAGAGTTCAGTTCAGTCACTCAGTTGTGTCCGACTCTTTGTGACCCCATAAATTTCAGCACGCCAGGCCTCCCTGTCCATCACCAACTCTCAGAGTTCACTCAGACTCATGTCCATCGAGTCAGTGATGCCATCCAGCCATCTCATCTTCTGTTGTCCCCTTCTCCTCCTGCCCCCAATCCCTCCCAGCATCAGGGTCTTTTCCAATGAGTCAACCCTTCACATGAGGTGGTCAAAGTATTGGAGTTTCAGCTTTAGCATCAGTCCTTCCAATGAACACCCAGGACTGACCTCCTTTAGGATGGACTGGTTTGGTCTCCTTGCAGTCCTAAGGACTCTTAAGAGTCTTCTCCAACACCACAGTTCAAAAGCATCAATTCTTCGGTGCTCAGCATTCTTCACAGTCCAACTCTCACATCCATACATGACCACCAGAAAAACCATAGCCTTGACTAGATGGACCTTTGTTGGCAAAGTAATGTCTCTGCTTTTTAATATGCTATCTAGGTTGGTCATAACTTTCCTTCCAAGGAGTAAGCATCTTTTAATTTCATGGCTGCAATCACCATCTGCAGTGATTTTGGAGCCCCCCAAAATAAAGTCTGACACTGTTTCCACTCTTTCCCCATCTATTTCCCATGAAGTGATGGGACCAGATGCCATGATCTTCGTTTTCTGAATGTTGAGTTTTAAGCCAACTTTTTCACTCTCCTCTTTCACTTTCATCAAGAGGCTCTTTAGTTCCTCTTCACTTTCTGCCGTAAGGGTGGTGTCATCTGCATATCTGAGGTTATTGATATTTCTCCCAGAAATCTTGATTCCACCTTGTGCTTCTTCCAGCCCAGCATTTCTCATGATGTACTCTGCATATAATTTAAATAAGCAGGGTGACAATATACAGCCTTGACGTACTCCTTTTCCTATTTGGAACCAGTCTGTTGTTCCATATCCAGTTCTAACTATTGCTTCCTGACTTGGATATAGGTTTCTCAAGAGGCAGGTCAGGTGGTCTGGTATTCCCATCTCTTGAAGAATTTTCCACAGTTTATTGTGATCCACACAGTCAAAGGCTTTGGCATAGTCAATAGAAATAGATGTTTTTCTGGAACTCTCTTGCTTTTTCCATGATCCAGCAGATGTTGGCAATTTGATCTCTGATTCCTCTGCCTTTTCTAAAACCACCTTAAACATCTGGAAGTTCAAGTTCACGTATTGCTGAAGCCTGGCTTGGAGAAGAGTAAGCGATTTCAATTCCAGGCTATTGAGAAGAGGGACGATCTACAGTACAGTCTAGAAAATGACATAAATTTAATATATTAGTTGCTCAGTCATGTCCAACTCTTTGCAACCCCATGGACTGTAGCCTGCCAGGCTCCTTTGTCCATAGGATTATCCAGGCCAGGATATTGGAGTGGGTTGCCATTTCCTTTGCCAGGGGATTGTCCTGACCCAGGGATTGAACTCAGGCCTACCTGCATTGCAGGTGGATTCTTTACCATCTGAGCCACAAAGGAAGCCTGTAACTTTAATATGAAAGCCCAAAAAGATAGAGCAAAGAATGGAAACTACTGACTAAGCTCACTTATTAATTACAGATATCAGAATTGTACATAAAATATTCACAAATAAAATCCAGGAATATATTTAAAAATTCCGCTACCTGTACAGACTGCTTTGAGTGTGCACATGAAATACTCTGTCTGGAATGGTGGTCGTGCAGGGGGTATAATGGAAAGTGGACACCCCTGGGACATATTTTGGAGGTAGCATTGATAATAATTGCTATCAGAGGTGAGGAAATAAGAGGGATCAAGCTCTCAAGGAAATATAAGGGATAGATTCAGACACCCAAAAGTTTAAAAAAAAAATGCCTACCAAGAACCTTTGCTGAGAAAGATCCTACAGTTTGTGTTCCAACAAAACAGTGGTTTTCTTAAATTAAGAAAGAGGAACACATGGGTTTCAGGAAAACAGAGAGCCCTACTTAAAGAGGTGGAGGGAATTCCCAGTATAACAATGGAAGTCCATGGGTTGTATTTACTTGTACAGAAGCCAATTTGGAATGGAACAGAAGGATGTAGACAGGTCTCCAGGACAAAAATCAAAATGACATATTATTTGGTGCTAAGATTTGTTTCCTCTGAGCCAGATACTGTTCATCCTAAGTATTTTACACATGACGACTCAGTCTTTCTACTTGGGAAAGTTATTATTTCCACTCGATTATAAGCTCCATGAAAGCAAGTATTTCCATCTGTTTTATATATTTCAGACACTAAGGATGCTGCCTCGCACCTACTAGATATTGAATGGGTATTTGTAGAATGAATGCAATTAATTCACATTTAACATATGCAGAAACTGAGATACACAGATTCTGTAACTTCTCCAACATACATATATGAAATGACTGAAATGGAATTTGAACCCAGGCAGTCTTGCTCTAGAGCCAACTCTATTGTCAAGATATAGCGGAGTGAGAGGGGAAGACATAGTAGCATAAACATCTTCTTTATGATTATGGAATTAAATACCATAAGGAAAAGAGTGGCTGCTTTTGTGATGACTGGTGTTTTGGTTTTAGGTCTTTTAGCACTATTTGACTTTTTAAACTCTGGATTACTTGGATAAAGACTAAATTTTAATAAATCAAATGATGAATACAAAATAAAGATGAGCTTGTAGAGACAAGAAACATGTCTTAGAATTAAAACTAAAGTGTATGCAGAATAGATTATTATATAATTTGGTAGAGGAGTTGAAATAGATGAAGAAAACAGGGATAATAACCTTTACCAGTGATATAGAATATGGGCTTCTAGGCCTGCCACTAATTGACTATAAGACTTTGAGCAAGTTATTTGCCCTCTCTGAGAGTCTTGTCTCCTCATCCATAAAACGAGACTTTATGATACCTACTTCACACAGTTATTATGAAAACTAAATATTTAATATTGTGAAAACACTTATCACAGAGCCTAGTAAGAGTTCATAAGAGTTTGTTTCCTTTTTGCTGTATTTATTCTCTTATTTATACAAAATAGTACACGTGTTACATTATTTATTCTCTTAATAACTCTAATTCTATGAATCATAGTTTATCTTAATTTTACAAATAAAGAAAGAGTTTAAGTTGTTTAGTCAAGGTTGCTGCTGCTTCTAAGTCACTTCAGTCATGTCCGACTCTGTGTGACCCCATAGACGGCAGCCCACCAGGCTCCCCGTCCCCGGGATTCTCCAGGCAAGAACACTGGAGTGGGTTACACAGCTCCAATACTTCGGCACCTGGTCTTTTCATTGGAAAAGACCCTGATGCTGGGAAAGATTGAGGGCAGGAGGAGAAGGGGATGACAGAGGATGAGATGGCTGGATGGTATCGCTGACTCAATGGACATGAGTTTGAGCAAATTCCAGGAAATAGTGAAGGACAGGGAAGCCTGGGATACGGCAGCCCATGGGGTTGCAAAGAGTTGGACATGACTTAGCTGAAATAAAATTAAAAAAAAAATAAAATAAAGTAAAAACTAAGAAATAAAATAAAAACTAAACTGAAATATGTAGCTTTGTAATGATACCTTAATTTCATGTAGAAAATAGCCACGGTCTTTTATTTTTTTACCTTTTTTACTGGTTCCTTCCTATTAATCTTTTACCTATTGATGAGCATAAGCATTGTCTCAAAGGCTATGTCCTGACTAGATGTTTACACGGTAGACTTGTCATCTCCCAAAGTGAGCTGATTTATCAATTGCCCTTTAGATCTGATGTGAAGTGGCGTCACCCCTCAGAGATGGAAATGACCAGTGAAATGAACTGGCAGTTGAGTAACTGCACCTGCATATCAACCATCTGGGACCCAGTTTCTGTTTCTTCCATCTCCTACATGGTAATGTGTCTGATGTATTATTACCTTCTTTCTTTTTTGATATATACATGTAGCATATACATTTGTATTAGGGAAGTAGGTCAAGCAAGAAATGTCTTCTCTCTCTCTCTTTTTTATTGGCCCATTCTGCATGGCTTTTGGGATCTTATTTCCCTACCCAGGGACCGAACCTGGGCCCTCAGCAGTTAAAGCACTGAATCCTAACCACTGGACTGCCAGGCACTCCTAGAAATGTTTTCTTTTTCATCAGTTTTTTTTTAAAGACTTTATTAAATGACATACATTGACATGAATCAGCCATGAGTGTACATGTGTTCCCCATCCTGAACCCTCCTCCCACCTCCCTCCCCGTCCCATCTATGTATTCTGCTAATATTTGCTGTAGACAGTTTGAGCTCACTCTTCCTCTCTTTGTGGAAGAGTGGATTCCATGATGGGGAGAGAGCTACAGAGTTACCCAGCTTTGCTCCACATTTCTTGAGCATCTATTAGGCATTTAGGCAGCGGGCTGGCAGGTCAAGATATAGGGGCTACAAGGGTAGATAGACATGTCATCAGTTAGAGGCACTGACTATTCCAAGTGGAATGAAGACTTCACAGAGTGTGTGGGCTACTTTGATAAAGAAGCTGAATGTGAGGGAAAAGGAGATGAGGTGGATTGACAGTAACTGGTTGGCAAATGGAAGCTTGGTGGGTTATTCTGGGAACTTGGAGTAGTTTAGCATGGGCATACTGTCATGGATGATGGGTGCAACAAGAGATAAAGCTCAAGCTTAAAGAGTTACTGGATCTTGTAGGAACTTGTATAGAAATTTAGGCTTTATTATATAAGCAGTGGGGAGTCAAAGCTACCACACAGTCCTTTTTACAGTTTTGAAAGATTAGTCTGGGAGGAGAGTGGAAGATGATTAGTAGGGAAATAAGACAGATCAGGGAAGTCAATTAGAAGTCTTTTCAAGTCATCCAGGCCAGAGATTTAGAATGATCTGGTCTAGAATGCTAGAATGTTGGCAGTAGATCTAAAGAAAGAATTTCAAGAAGCTCGATCTGCAGAAATGATTGATAGGAGTTGCTGATAAGTTGAAGGTTGAAATATGGGTCCCCAATAAATTGTCTGCAAATATAAAATTCAAAAAACTCCAGGAAACAAGATTTGTTAAGTTTGCAGCAAATGCTTTTGGTCACAGAACTGTACTTGAACTATAATGAGGCTACAGTCATTGTTTATCTTACTAGGTGTAAATATTCATACGTAAATTTGGCATTTGCATTTTGGTACAAAAATAAATACTAGTGTGTTTCATTACAGGGTGCTATTTCAGTCCCTGTGGGGTATTACTAGCATGCTCTATGTGTAAAACATTCTGAATTCCAAAACACATCTGGCCCCAAGGACTTAAATGATGTGCACCTGCTATTTTTGCACAATTTTGCTTTAAAACTTAATTGCTCCAATGATATAACCAACTGCACATTCACTCTGAGTACATAGTAACTTTGTTCTAATATGCAACAGAGCTGCATTTAGGAATGAGAATTTTGATAGGATTTTGGAAGAAGTAATTTTGAAATGTAGTGAGCAAATATGTGGCTATGCACCTAGGAAGAGTTTAGCAAGAAAGTTTGGGGTTTCAAGGGAAAAAAAATCACAAAATGAAGAAGCAACATAATGTGGGCCAAATTTATGTTCACTAAGCTATTAATAGCTCCTGTGATTCTGATGAAAAATGCATAGTCATCATAATCATAGATGTTGCATCATTTTTTCAAAATTTTTGCTGTTTCATTTTAAGAAGTTTGATTATGAATTTGCTTTGGCATGGATTTGCAGGGTGGGGTATTATTTTCAGGTTCATACAACTTGAGTCTTTGGTTTTGTCTTTTCTCAAACTTGGAACATTTCCTGCCATTATTACTGCACTGATTCTTTCCCCTTTCCATGACTCTAATAACACAAATATTAGAGCTTTAGATGTTGTCCCAGCTGGTCCGTGAGGCTCTGTTTGGTTCTTTAAATCTCTCTCTTTCTGTTTTGCAGAATGAGTGATTTGTGTTCATCTATCTAAAGTTTCACTGAATCTTTCCTTTTTCATCTCCCTTCTGATAATTACTCATTCTATTGGGTATTTTTATTCCAGTTAATTATATTTTTCAGTTCTGAAGGTTCTATTTGGCTTTTCTCTGTATCTTCTATTTCTTGGCTGATGCTTTCTATTTTAACTTTTGTTTTAAGTGTTCATGATTACTCATGCAAGCATTTGTGTACTAGCCACTTTAAAAGTCTTTATCAGATAATTCCATCATCTATGTCATGACTGTTAATGGTTTTTTCCCACGGGAGTTGAGATTCTCATGGTTCTTCATGTGCCAACTAATTTTGGATTTTATCCTGGATTTTTTTTAATTATGTTTTTAATTTATTTTAATTGGAGGCTAATTAATTTACAATATTGTAGTGGTTTTTGCCATACATTGACATGAATCAGCCATGGATGTACATGTATCCTGGATGTTTTGACTGTTAATTTAAAAGACCCTTCTTCTTCTTCTTCTAAGTCGCTTCAGTCTGGCCAAATTATGGAGAATGTTGATATCTGTGCTTTAGCAGACACTTGACCTGGTTCAGTTTAAGCTACACCTTCCAGCCCACTTCTTTGACCTGTGGTCCCAGTGGCAGCTCAGTTTCTATAGCCTTTGCTCTGCTGTTCCTGTCTGTCCTGCATATACTCCATTAAGCAGTCAACCTGGGACCTGGGCTTTGGTCTCTCCAGGGGCTTAGTAATCAAAGTCTTTGGTGTGTTCATTAAGAGCCCATTCACTCACGTACAAGAGTGGGAAGGGGGCTGATGAACCCAGGAGGTCATAACTAGCTTCCCCAAGCTTCTCTATCTTTGTGATTGAAACAAGTTTCCAAGTAGTGGTAGGACAGAGAGAGAATTGAAAAATATTTTCTGTCAGCTGGTTCACGAAGCCACAGCTCCACCTAATGAAGAAGAAAGTTCCTCTCACTCATATATTCGGCTCTTTTTTTTAATTTAATTTAATTTTATTTTTTAAGTTTGGGCTTTCCTAGTGGCTCAGACCACACACGGGTTTGATCCCGGGGTCAGGAAGATCCCTTGGGGAAGGGAAGGGCTACCCACTCCAATATTCTTGCCTAGAGAATCCCATAGACAGAGGAGCCTGGCGGGCTACAGTCCCTGGGGTCCCAAAAAGTGGGACACGACTGAGCAACACTTTCACTTTCATATTGTCACCTTAGTTCTCTTTTGTGTTGTTGGTTTTTCCAATTTTGAACTTTATATAAATGGAATCATACTGTACATATTCTTTTGTGACCTCCTTCTTTCAATCAGTAAGTATTATGCTCAATTCACAGTCGCTCAGTTGTGTCCAACTCTTTGCAACCCCATGGACTGCAGCAGCTAGGCTTCCCTGTCCATCACCAACTCCCAGAGTTTACTCAAATTCATGTCCATTAAGTTGGTGATGCCATCCAACCATCTTATCCTCTGTTGTCCCCTTCTCCTCCTGCCTTCAATCTTTCCCAGCATCAGAGTCTTTTCCAGTATGTCAGTTCTTCGCATCAGGTGGCCAAAGTACTGGAGTTTCTGCTTCAGCATCAGTGCTTCCAATGAATATTCAGGACTGATTTCCTTTAGGATGAACTGATTTCATCTCCTTGCAGTCCAAGGGACTCTGAAGAGTCTTCTCCAACACCACAGTTCAAAAGTGTCAGTTCTTCAGTACCCAGCTTTCTTTATAGTCCAACTCTCACATCCATACATGAATGACTACTGGAAAAACCATAGCTTTGACTGCATGTACCTTTGTCGGCAAAGTAATGTCTCTGCTTTTTAATACGCTGTCTAGGTTGGTCATAGCTTTTCTTCCAAGGAGCTAGTGTCTTTTAATTTCATGGCTGTAGTCACCATCTGCAGTGATTTTGGATCCTAAGAAAATAAAATCTGTCACTGTTTCCATTCTTTCACCATCTATTTGCCATGAAGTGATGGGACCAAAGTTGGAAAACTTAGCAGTGGCCACAGGAATGGAAAAGGTCAGTTTTCATTCCCGTCCAGAAGAAGGGCAATGCCAAGGAATGTTCAAACTACCACACAGTTGCACTCATCTCACATGCTAGCAAAGTAATGCTCAAAATTCTCCAAGCCAGTCTTCAACAGTATGTGAACCGTGAACTTCCAGATGTTCAAACTGGATTTAGAAAAGACAGAGGAACAAGAGGCCAAATTGCCAACATCTGTTGGATCATATAAAAAGGAGGAGAATACCAGAAAAAAACATCTACTTCTGCTTTATTGATTATGCCAAAGCCTTTGTGTAGATCACAACAAACTGTGGAAAATTGTTAAAGAGATGGGAATACCAGACCACCTTACCTGCCTCCTGAGAAATCTGTATGCAGCTCAAGAAGCACCAGTTAAAACCAGACATGGAAGAACAGACTGGTTCCAAATTGGGAAAGGAGTACATCAAGGCTGTATATTGTCACCCTGCTTATTTAACATATATGCAGAGTACATCGTGCAAAATGCCAGGCTTGATGAAGCACAGGCTGGAATCAAGATTGTGGGGAGAAATATCAATAACCTCAGATATGCAGAAGACACCACCTTTATAGCAGAAAGTGAAGAGGAACTAAAGAGCCTCTTGATGAAAGTGAAAGAGCAGAGTGAAAAAGTTGGTTTAAAACTCAGTGTTCAAAAAACTAAGATCATGGCATCTGATGCCATCACTTCATGTTAAATAGATGGGGAGACAATGGAACGAGTGACAGTTTTTATTTTCTTGGGATCCAAAATCAATGCAGATGGTGACTGCAGCCTTGAAATTAAAAGACACTTGCTCCTTGGAAGAAAAGCTATGACCAACCTAGATTGCATATTAAAAAGCAGAGACATTACTTTGCCTACAAAGGTCCATCTAGTCAAAGCTATGGTTTTTCCAGTGGTCATGTATGGATGTGAGAGTTGGACTATAAAGAAAGCTGAGTGCCAAAGAATTGATGCTTTTGAACTGTGGTGTTGGAGAAGACTCTTGAGAGTCCCTTAGTCCATCCTAAAGGAAATTAGTCCTGAATATTCACTGGAAGGACTGATGCTGAAGCTGAAACTCCAATACTGATGCGAAGAACTGACTCATTTGAAAAGACACTGATGCTGGGAAAGATTGAAGGCAGGAGGAGAAGGGGACGACAGAGAATGAGATGGTTGGATGGCATCACCAACTCAATGGACATGAGTTTGAGTAAACTCTGGGAGTTGGTGATGGATAGGGAAGCATGGCGTGCTGCAGTCCATGGGGTCGTCAGACACGACTGAGCGACTGAACTGAACTGAATACAAGTAATGGAAACTCTGAAGTCCCTTAGCCCACACAACCTCACAACCAGTTCACTCATGCTTTTACTGTTGGTGTCAGTTTGGAAAAACGTTTAAAATGTAGGAAAGTATAGAGGATAACAAGCATCTATGCTTCAACATTCTAAATTACTAAATATTAACATTTTGTCATAATTTTTCCAGATCATTTTTTAATGAAATTTTACAAATAAGACCAAACTCTCCTTGGCTCATCCCTTTTCCCAATCACCCTCTGCCACTCCAGAGACAATGACTATGGTGAATTTTCTGTATAGCCTTTCAGAACATTTTCATTCTTTTACTAAGGAAAAATATGTAGTACTCTTCTATGTGATTTTAGAAAATTGATTATAATTGGTATTATTTTGTATTTATGTTTTTGAGATCTGTATTTATGTTTTGAGATATTATGTTTTATAGATTGGTATATATTAACTACATATATAAAGGCTCAATGATATTTCACATAGGAATATACTACGATTTAGTGGTATATTTTATACCTTTACTGAAAAATTCCTTAAAAGGGTTCTTAAATATGCTATGTAATTACTTCTTTTCTTTTCATTCTTTTTTTGAAATTTAAATCAAAATTTTTATTGGAATATAGTTGATTTACAATGTTGTGATAGTTTCTGCTCTATAGCAAAGGGAATCTGTTACACATATACATATATCCATTCCTTTTTAGACTGTTTTCCCAGTTAGGTTGTTACATAACACTGAGCACAGTTCCCTATGCTATACAGTAGGTCCTTGTTGGTATCTATTTTAAATACAGCAGTGTGTACACGACCATCCCAAACTCCCTAAGTATCCTTCCCCCTATCCACCCACCCCCCAGCAACCATAAGTTCCTTATCTAAGTCTGTGAGTCTGTTTCTGTTTTGTAAATAAGTCCATTTGTATTATATTTTTAGATCCCACACATAAGTGATCACATATGATATCTGTCTTTCTCTGTCCAACTTATTTTTTAAGTTTTTTTTTAAATTGAAATATAGTTGATGTACACTATTATATAAGTTTCAGGTGTACCATATGGTCATTCACCATTTTGAAAGGTGATGCTCTGCAATTATTATAAAATATTGGCTATATCCACTGTGGTTTACAATATATGCTTGTAGCTTATGTATATTATACGTAGTAGTTTGTACCTCTTAATCCTCTACCCCTATCTTGCCCCTCCCCAGGTCCCTCTCCACACTGGTAGCCACTGGTTTGTTCTCTGTATCTGTGAATCTGCTTCTGTTTTGGTATATTCACTAGTTTGTTGGGTTTTTGCTCTCCTCCTCTCTTGAACCTGTTCCAGTAAGGATTCTGCCTGGCCCCCCTCATTGTCCTTATCTCAGTCACAAGTAACCCCCATATTACCGCATCCCTTCTACTTCATGGCTGTGCGTCATCTTTTCCTTTTTTTTCCTTGGAGATTTTTCTACAGCCTCTCCAGTGCCAGTATCTGTTGCTTCTTTAGAAACATCAGAGCACTTGATTTGTAAACTAGTGATATTTTATTGTCCTTGAATGCACAAAACGCTGTCAGCATCTGAGCAAAATACTTGAAATTCTAGTTCCATGTTTATCTCCAGGGTCTGCCACGACTCAGCTGGCATCTTCTCATGTTTAAGGATGGAGGCATTTTCTCTTTTTTTTCATATCTGACATTTAGCATTTTCAGTGGACATCCTTTAAATGTAATATTTCCTCTAGAGCAGTTGTTTGTCCTCTTGGTACTATTGTTTTCAGTTTAGTTCAATCGCTTAGTTATGTCCGACTCTTTGCGACCCCATGAACTGCAGCACGCCAGGCCTCCCTGTCCATCACCAACTCCTGGAGTTTACTCAAACTTAAGTCCATCAAGTTGGTGATGCCATCCAACCATCTCATCCTCTGTCGTCCCCTTCTCCTCCTGCCTTCAATCTTTCCCAGCATCAGGGTCTTTTCAAATGAGTCAGTTCTACGTGTCAGGTGGCCAAAGTATTGGAGTTTCAGCTTCATCAGTCCTTCCAATGAACATTCAGGAATTATTTCCTTTAGGATGGGCTGGTTGGATCTCCTCATAGTCCAAGGGATTCTCAAGAGTCTTCTCCAGCACCACGGAGTAATAAAATAGTAATTAAGTTTTTCCTTTGTTTTCTCTTCCATTTGAATTCATAGGTTCCAACTCCAGTGAGACTCCCTTCTGTGATGGCACCTCAATCTATGAGTTACACCCAACCAGGCTTAAGGACCAGCAAGGCTTGTGCTGCACCCACAAGAAATAACGTATGTTTGAACTGTTGTTGTTTTGGCCCTTGGTAGACATGTGCAGGGGCTTCCCAGGTGGTGCCAGTGGTAAAGAATCCGCTTGCCAGTGCAGGAGACATAAGAGACATGGGTTTGATCCCTGGGTTGGGAAGATCCCTTGAAGGAGGGAATGGCTACCCACTCCAGTATTCTTGCCTGGAGAATTCCATGGACAGAGGAGCCTGGCAGGCTACAGTCCATAATAAACTCGCAAAGAGTCAGACACGACTGAAGCGACTTAGCATGCATGCAGACATGTGCAGTCACTGGAGGCAAGACCAGTGTTAGAACAGAGTTTTGCAGTCTTCTGTGTACTGTTGTTTCTTCATAGAAGAAAAAGGAATTGTCACATTTTCAGCCTTCAATTTCAGCACAACAGTTTCAGCATTCTAACATTTTATTTTTTGCATTCTAACATTTTAAAAAGACAAAACTGTAAAAACCCAATCCTCTACAAAGTTGTGTGGTGAAACCTCAACCAAGTTCCGATATGTAGTCAGCAAACCTTTTATTCATTCATTCAACAGACACAACTGAGAGCAGTGCTGAAGAGGTGGGTAGCTCAGTATGAAGGTTTTAGGCACCTGAGTTGCATGCTCAGACTTAAGAATGGGTAGCCAGTCAAGGGAGTGGGAAAGGGATCTTCCAGACAAGCATATAAACAGATAGGAAAGCCAAAGCACCATGGGAGATCACAGGAGGGAACAATTAATTCAGGGATAAAAGGTTTCAGAGCCTGCGTGCGTGGCATTACTTATAAAATGTTAAGCAGAACTGCGACTAGTGGAGGTATGCATGATAGAAGTTTGACATTAGACATAGAGAAAACAGCTTGAGCACAGAAGTGGAAGCAGGCAGTGGTAACATGGATGAGGTATAGCTAACCTCAGAAGCAAAAGGGAGAGTGTCATGATCCAGGTGTTCATTGCCTCTGATTATTGTTCTCTAGAAATCTTTACAAGGTTTCTACCTTCAGTCTTCAGACCATGCCCTGGGAGTCCCCTGGTTCCTGAAGGTTTTAAGAGGCCTGATAAAGCTTCAAGCATCAGATAGTGAGCAGACTGACCTCTGAGTTTTATGTAATAATATTTGTAGTTTATTTTATAACCACAAGGAAAAGTATGTGGGAACAATGAAAGATTTATATATCTGTCTTTAATAGATAAAATCCATGTCGAAGTACCAAAGTGAAAATGATTCCGAATCAGAGGTCAAAACAAATGATGATCTTTCTGCAGCCTGAACTGAATCACCAACAGCTTCCAAGTCAATAAACATTCATTTGGACATTCAATACCCTTGGGATTCTTCAATTCAGTGTTTTTGAAGTGATGCACTCTCTTGTTTTAATAGTTATCCTGGAAACTTTACCTGTAAAATTATAAAAAAAAAAAAAACAAAAAACCCTAAAGTTAATATCTTAATCTCTTCTATTAAATAACACAAAGACCTTAGAATACTTTTAAACTACAAGGGCATTCCCTCCCAACTTATGGATGATGGTGGCCCAATATATTAGCCCTGTCCCAAATTTAAGGTGTTAGAGAAACGTTTTTGTTTACACTTGGAAATGTGTTCACAAATTCTTTTTTCACCATCCCTTCTTGCATTGGAACCATTTCCCTCTTCTTGAAGTACATGTTTTAGAAGTTTATTTAGTGTAGTTATACTGATGATAAACTCAGTTGTTATTGGAAAATGTAGTGCTTCGTACTCATTATTTTAAACTAAATTTTAAATTGATACATACATACAAAATCATTCTTGTTTGAATCTTTTTGTGGACAAATGTGGATCTATCTCTTGGGTAAATACCTAGGAGTAGAATGACAGGGTCATCAGGTAGGTGTTTATCTAAAATTAAAACTGCCAGGACTTCCCTGGTGGTCCAGTGGTTAAGAATCTGCCTGCCAATAACAGGGGACGTGGGTTCAATCCCTGGTCAGGGAGCTCAAATCCCACAAGACACAAGGCAACTAATCCCATTCACCATAACTACAGATGCCCACATGCCACAACTAGAGAAGCCTGCACACCACAATGAAGACCCTGCATGGCCAAAAAATTAAATTAAAACTGCCAAAAGTTGTTCAAAATTACTGTACCACTTTATCCCACCAGCAGTCTATGAGAATTCTATTGCTTTGAATTCTGGCCAAAAATGACTGCTGTTAGTATTTTAAATTTTGGCCATGCTGGTGGGTTTGTAAGTAATATTTCACAGTGGTTTAATTTACCCTTCCCCGATGACTAAGCAACGTTTCATATACTTACTGGCCATTCCACCATCTCTTTTACTGTGTGAAGCATCCAACTGTTTTTCCCATTTTAATGTTTTCCTTTGAGTTTCCCCCTCTCCTTTGGTTGCACCACATGGTTTGCAGTATCCTAGTTTCCCAACCAGGGATCGAACCTGTGCTCCCTGCAGTGGAAGTGGAGAGTCCTAATCACTGGACAGCAAGGGAATTTGTAGCTTTTATGTTTAGATCTATGATCCATCTAAACTACATTTTTGAGCTTGGTGACAGGGGTAGAGGTTAACTTTTTTCTATATAATTATCCAGTTGTTCTTGAAACATTTGGGGAAAACAAATTCGTTTCACCTTGCATTGTCTTGGAACATTTCTCAAAAGCCAACTGACGACATATTTATGGGTTTGTGTTACCTTTTGTTTTGTTCCATTGATCCAAAGATCTGTCCTTAGTCCAATAACACCCTGTCTTGATTATCACAGTTTCCTGTAGGTCTCAAAATCAGGCCGTATTAGTCTTCTAGGTTTATGCATATTTTTCAAGATTGGTTCAGGTATTCAGGTGTTCTTTGAATTACATAAAACATTCCAGTCAACTGATCAATTTCTATGAAAAAGAAAAGGCCTCAGAGAACATGCTGCTTAGGACTACATTGACTCTCTAGTTCAATTTGGAGAAAATAGACATATAGACATCCTAACTATATCTGTCCCTCCCAATCATGAACATGCTGGAGCTCTCAGGCATTCTTTAACTTCTGTCTTCTGATTTGAGGTTTTGAACAGTTACTAGCACTTTTCAGTACATAAATAAAGACTACTACCAAGTATTTTATGTTTTTTAATTCTACCATAATGGTATTCTTTAATTTCATTTTCTAAGTTTTGTCACTACTATATAAAGGCTCTCACTCTCATCCACCACCACCCGTGTTCCAAGGCCTCAAGCCTTGCCACTGTCTCGAGTCCTCAGCCCCTTCACAGTTGAGTCTTACTGCCCTGCCCACTTTCTCCATTCCTGGGATACCAGCCATCCCCCCACCCCTCCAACCCCTCCCTTCTTCCCAGTCCTCTAGCCCTTACCCCACCTCTAGTAGCGCCCTCTTTCCCATCCTCCAAACTTTCCAGCAAACTCTGTCCTTCACCACTCAGTCCAGCTCAAAGCCCTGCCCACTTAGCGGCTGAACAACAACAATTGCCTCCCTCTTTCCACTTCTTCATCCTGGCCAAGTTCCCTCACTACTGTAGTCCTACTGTATGCCAACTACTTATTAGGTATTTTGCGCGAAAAGTGAAAGTGTTAGTTGCTCAGTCGTGCCTGCCTCTTTGCAACCCCATGGACTGTAGCCCGTAGCCCTCTGGGCTCCTCCGTCCATGGGATTTTCCAGCCAAGAATGCTGGAGGGGGTTGCCATTTCCTTCTCCAGGGGATGTTCCTGACGGAGGGATCCAATCTATGCATTGCAGGCAGACTCTTTACGATCTGAACCAGCACGAAAACCCAGGTAGTCTATATACATAATCTCATTTAATCTTTACAACAGCCTTGTTGGTACCCATTGTCATTTTAATTTTTAAATAACTCGGATAGTGTCTTCACCTGTGCTCCTTTCCTACCCCGTGCAGGCAAGATAGAGACGTCCGTGTTTCTTGGTTGTGGTTTGGTCACTAAGTCACGTCTGACTCTGTGACCCCATGGGCTGTAGCCCACCAGGCTCCTCTGTCCATGGGATTTCCCAGGCAAGCATACTGGAGTGGGTTGCCCTTTCCTTCTCCAGGGGATCTTCCTGACCCAGGGATCGAACCTATGTCTCCTGCATCTCCTGCATTGGCAGGTGGATTCTTTACCCACTTAGCCACCAGGGAAGCCCAAGGCAGGAACCAACGCGGTGCTTCGATGTCAGAAAACGGGTGTAGTGGTGGATGAGCTTGGGGATTCCTTGGGTCTAGAAACATCGGGAAAGTTCTTAGGATTTTGTATTAATATGTACAGTGTGAAGTTTGGAAAACGTTTGAGCTGGTGGTGAGAGTCTGACCAAAGGTGGCTTTCAGTAAATTGTGATGCAACGGGCGGGGTATTTATTGGAATCAAGCCACTAGGTCCCCTCGGAAGCAGGCTCAAAACAAGCACCCTTCAGGGGCCAAAAAGCTCGCGAGGATCGTGGGCCCAGAATGTCACCGAGGCCCAAGTCCCGTGGTGGCGTCTAGGTCTCGTGTCTGCTTGAGTTCGAGAAGGGATCGGGTAGCTTCGAAGGTTCTGGAGAGGCCTGTTCCAGGCTGGTAGTCCGTTCCGGCTTCTTCCGTGATTGTCAGCATCCTCCAGCCCGCCGCCCCACCCACAAGACCCCCGGAATCCCTTTTCCCAGGACTCGGTATTGGTCCTTCCCGCAGAGCCAGCCTCGCCTCCGCGGCCCTTCCACGCCTGTCACTCACCCGCGCAGCCAATTAGAACCCACAGATCGAGCGACCCTGCCGAGCGGGGACGGGGCGGGTATTTCCTGTAAGCCAACGAACGCACAGACTACCAGGCCAGGGGGCGGGCCCGCGGCTGTGACCTGAGCCAATCACAGGCCCCGGGCTACAGGCCGCTCGCGAGGCACGTTAGTCGCGCGCTCGCTTCTCCAAAATGGCGGCCTCTAAGGACGGTTGTGGTGTGGGAGAAGTGGCCGCTGGGAACGGGAGGCGACTCCACCTGGGGATTCCTGAAGCGGTTTTTGTGGTAAGTGGTCAGCGGGTGCTTGATGCTACGCTGTTGTTCCCTTTCTTCCTGGCCCCTCACCCGGGCCTTGGTTGTTGGAGGGAGAGCCGTTGGGCCCAGTTACCTGGGAGGGGGCGCTCCGGCCTGAACGGACTAAACTGGGACGGGACCTGCCTGGGAGGGGGCCTGCCGTCCGAGCAGGTCACAGGCGCTAAGGGGGCGCGGGGCCGGAGGACTTGGGGCGGAGGACTCGGGGGCGGAGGCGGGGCCGCTTCGAGGGACCGCCTTCCTCTGCCCTCCGCGGCCTGAGGTTCCGACCCCGCTTGCGAGAAGACGGGAGGCGGTGAGAAGCTGGAGCCTCAGCCTGGGTTCTGAGGAGACCGAGGGGGACGGGGTAACGGAGCTGGGGCTCAGGTGTGACGCTCGGAAATGACACCTCGGGTGTGGAAGGGCTGCGGCGGCCTGTGGCCTCAGAAGAAGACCCCATGATGGGCGCGTCGGCCGGGAAAGCTCTCGAAGGCCATGTGGAACCCGCTAGGCCATGGAGGCCTTAGCCCGCTGGCTGCCGGCGCTCACTAGAAGGTTGTCTAAAGTGAAGCCACTTGTAATTACTTTGAGGTACATGGTTCTAACAACGTAGAGTCCATTGGGTGCAGTTCACAGAGGAAGCTGGCAATGCCGTGTTGGAGGGTTCACTGAACGGGGAGACTAAACCAAGGCCAAACAGAGAAGCACGTAGAGGCTTTCAATCCTGTTTCTCCATAAGGCTGTTCTCGAAATAGTGTTTGAGAGCTAGTTGAGTGTTGAGAAAACCTGATGGGTGTTCCAGGCCAGTATCACCCATCTTTGTTCACTCAGTTCTGGCTGAACTACTATAAAACCTTAATGGAAATTTCTCCACCTTTTGCTTTGTCCCAATATTGTCTTAATCTCTGCCTTTTTAAAAAATTTATTTATTTTAATTGGAGGCTAATTACTTTACAATATTGTACTGGTTTTTGCCATGCATTGACATGAATCAGCCATGGGTGTACATGTGTCCCCCATCCTGAACCCCCCTTCCACCTCCCTCCCCATCCCATCCCTTAGGGTCGTCCCAGTGCACCAGCCCTGAGCACCCTGTCTCATGCATCGAACCTGGATTGGCTTTTTGTTGATGAAATCTTCCACCGTTCAGAAGACCCCTGTCTTTTATTTAGACCACTTTTATATGCACTCTATGAATATTTGCATTGACTGATTCAGTTTTCTCCTATTTTATTTATTTATTTATTTTTGTCCCTGAAATGTGCCATGTATTTCTTTCCGCTCATTTCCCAGTTAATCATCAACAAGAGACAAAATTTGTTGAGTACCAGGCACATTCCTAATGCTTTTACACAACTCAGGAAGAGGCAAGTACTGTTATTCTCATTTTGTACATGTTCAGACTGAGCCCCGGAGCCCTTGAGTAATTTGCCCCAAGTCACACAATGTGTAAGTGAGTTATCCAAGCTTTAAACTTGGTCAGTCTGTGGGCTCCAGACCTCTAGTGAGGTCATTATCTTGCTCACTGGCATTTCCCCTGATCCTAGCACAGTTCCTGACACACAGTATAAACTCATAACTAAATGTCAGATTGAATTTCCATAGTGCCTTAAAATCCTGCATTCATGGTGCTCAACAAATGATGGCTTCAGAAATCTGATTCAGGAAGATAAAGTTTATCAAGGGGCTATATTAAGTGTTATCTTAAAATGCATTTTCTCTGAAATGTTATGAGTTGCTTTTTCTAGATCTTTAAAATTTCTATCAATACAATATATAAACAATCCAAATTTATATAAATATTTTTATGTTCCCCAACTAATGGGAAATAACGTATTTTATAAAGAACATTGGTTTTGAGACTAGAGTTTGAATTCTGCCTCTGCTTCCCAGTTGCTATTTATCTTGAGCATATTGTTTTACAACTTTGAGCCCCTCTGTTTCTTTAACTGAAATAAGGATAACATTACTTACATATTTCTTCTGAGAAACAGAGAATGTGCTTTCAGTATTGCAAGTAGATACTTAATACATACTCATTTCGGTAATGAGGCAGTGTACCATAGTGGTTAGAAGTCAGACTGCCTTTTCCCCATTCCAGTTGGTACAGTAATTTTTTTCTTTCTCTGCTTTAATTGATCTTTTTCCCCCTTGTCCATTGTTTGGCTGCTCCCATCTCTTAACATCTAGTTCAGATATGACCTCTGTAGTTTTTCCTGACCACCACCCCAGGATAGAATTCTTGGTGCTTCCATCTGTTCCCTTAGCCATATCTAATGTTTGTTGAACACTTACTAGCTACTGTGTCCTCTTCTGAGTCTTTTACATGTGGTAACTCATTTAATCCCCTGTGGGGAAGAGGCACTTTTTTCTTTTACAGATGAGGAAATTGAAGCCAAGACAAGAGTTAAACAACTGCCTCATGGTCCACACAGCTAGTACGTGATGCAGCCAGCATTCAAGCCATGCAGCCTCTGGGTCTTAACCACAGACTTTTGCTGCTGTAGTTCCTTCTTCTTGCTCGTGTCTAAGCTTCTAATAACATGTGCCAGAAACATTTCTTTTCCTACAACAATCCTTCTAGGAAGATGCTATCTCCAAAATGCTATCTCCTTACACTTGATCACCATGCAGGACTCAGATGTTGCCTCAGGCTCACCTTTTCAGTTTTCTTTTACAGTGTCTAACTTGATGGCTTCATAGTTCACTCCTTTGCTTTGTTTCTCTTGCTTTTTCTTCTTGCTTGGTTTTGGCTAAAATACTCCCTTCGAGCTGGTAAGCACGTGCTCACCTGTTGTCACTTGTGGTATCCAACTCTTTGCAATCCCATGGACCATAGCCTGCCAGGCTCCTCTGTCCATGGGATTTTCCCAGCAAGAAGACTAGAGTGGGTTGCCATGCCCTCCTCCAGGGAATCTCCCCCACCGAAGGATTGAACCCTTATCTCCTGCATCTCCTGTGTTGCAGACCAATTCTTTTCCTGCTGAGCCATCAGGGAAACCCTAGCTAGTAAGCATGGATAAGAATAATGCTTATCCCAGATAAGCAAAGATCCCAGAAACTGTAAGATAATTTGGAAATAAAATGGAGATAGCATCTTCCTAGAAAGATTGTTATAGGAAAAGAAATGTTTCCAGCACATGTTATTAGAAGCTTAGATATGAGCAAGGAGAATGAAATACAGCAGCAAAAGTCTAAATTTAAGTTTCCTGTATTGAAGGACTAAAGTTGTTTAAACTACTGGAAGGTTCTTAGAGAATCTCCTTTGTTTCCATAGAGTTTCACTTAGTTCTTGATCGTTATCTATTTAACTAGCTTTTCTTCAGGGATAAGCATGTGTAATATACATTAAAAATGCTGTTCAGTTTTATTGCTTTGCTTTTGCTTATTTATTCCTGTTAGAAAAGATTGTTTTGTTTGCCTTTTAGGCTTGGGCTTTCCTGGTGGCTCAGATTGTAAAGAGTCTGCCTGCAATGTGGGAGACCCGGGTTTGATCTCTGGGGCGGAAAATCCCCTGGAGAAGGGAATGGCAACCCACTCCAGTATTCTGGCCTGGAGAATTACATGAACACAGGAGTCTGGCAGGCTACAGTCCATGGGATCACAAAGAGTCGGACCCGACTGAGCAACTAACACTTTTACACTTTGGCTTACTTTATTTCGATCAGTTGATAACTTAAGGAAGTATTTGTGGCTTCTCTTGGGAACCTAATGACCATATTTAGCATGATTTTTATGGCAGAGCTTGTAGAGTTAAAATTGTAAGTAATAAAATGGATAATTTTGAATCATTTTGTGGCTAAGGCACATGACTAAATGACATGTTTGTTGGTAATTTTTGTATTTACTGTGAGTGCTGCATGGCATATATATAACTCAGCAAGGTCATCTTTCCCTATATGTAAATAGGAAGGTGGGAGAAGAATACATTGACTACATAACATATTTGCACTGTCTGAAATGGTCTCTAACTTTTTATAACTAAAAAAGTTAAAAACAAGTCTTTGGAGAAAAAGAAACACAAGCTCTTCCCCCCCACCTCGCCCCCAAGCTCCTTTTATGTTTTAAAAAAGCTAAAGCAGTCAAAAATCTGAGGTATGAATTGTAAAATTCTTAATGTATTCTTTTTGATATTAAAAGGAAGATGTAGATTCCTTCATGAAACAGCCTGGGAATGAGACTGCAGATATTGTACTGAAGAAGCTGGATGAACAGTATCAGAAATATAAGTTTATGGAACTCAATCTTGCCCAAAAAAAAAGGAGGTAAGTGTAAAAATTTCTAAGTTTTTAAGATTAATATTACATCGCTGAAACTTTTGAAAGATTGAGATAATTTGCACACAGATAAAATGTCTATGTGTTGAATATTCAGTTTTATGAATTTTGATAAATGTATCCATTTCTGTAACCACTGCCCAGATAAACATATGGAACATTTCTGTTACCCAGGAAGTTTCCTCCCGGTCCTTTCTGGCCAACCATGCTCACTCTTAGAGACAAACACTGTTCTGATTATTTTCACCATAAATTAGTATTGTCTGCTCTTGAGCGTCATATGACTGGAACCATATAGTAACTACTCTTTTATGTCAGGCTTCTTACACTTAGTATAGTGGTTTTGAGAGTCATCATCCATGGTACTGTGGGTATCAATACATTAGTTTCTTTTTAGTGCTGAGTCATTCTCCACTGTATGTGGGTTTACCACAGTTTTTGTCTGTTTTTATCTATTTGCTTATTAATGGACATTTGGGTTGTTTCCTCATTTGGTTTTAAATGTTTCCATGGACATATATTTTCATTTCTCCTGGATTATTATCCAAGAGGTAGAATCGCTGACTTGTATGGTAAGTATGTTTAATTTTATAAGAAACTGCCAAAAATCCTAGGTGGCTTTAGCATATTATACAGCCACATTACATTATTACATTACAGCAGTATTACATTATTGCAGTTATTATATGCAATTATAATTGCATTATATGCAATTATTGTTGTATATTACATTACAGCAATGTGTGGGAGTTCCAGTTCTTCAATCTCACCAGCACTTGCTGTTGTCAGTCTAAGATGCTTTTGAAAACCTAACAGAATGAGTATTGAGGTCCTTATTCCATAGCATCTAGGATCATAACATCCTAAATGTCTACTTCATTTTTTCATTTTGCCAATGAGATGGCAGACCCACGGAAGTTATGACTTTCCCAAGATTTCATAACTAATAAGCTTGGGCCAAAAGTATTCCCATTTTCAGTCCTTTATTCCCCTATGTTTTTATAGTAGCTTATGCAGTCAATTCACTGTAATAAATACTTATGGAGACCTGTTATACACATGTGCCAGCATTCTGATATCAAATGTTATGGAGTTCCTAATAGGTGTCAGATACTGTTTTTGGGTAAAATACCAATATCTGCTTTCAGTAGGGGTGTAGTCTAGTGGCATGATAGGTATGTAAATAAAAGAAGTACACAAAATATAGCAGTTAAGGTGCTGTGGTACAGAGTGATGAGTTAGCAGAGGGGAAGGGGTGAGCTGCAGGGAGACACAGGGGTTCAGGGGAAACTTCCAAGAGGAGCAGATAGCTGTGTAGAATGTTGAAGGCTGGTTATGAGCTTAGAAGCAGACTAAAGGGAGGAAGGGTAGTCTGGGTGTGAGGGTACCACTTAGGCAGAGATACAAAAGTTGGTGTTTAGATGGGAATTCCTCTTTCTTTTTAGGATACACTGTGGACATCCTGTTTGACTTATCATTTAATTTGAATGTACTTTGATTTAACAGGTTTTTTTCCCTTAATGGTTAGTGCTTTTTGTATCCTGTTTAAGAGATATCTCAAGTTCATGAGGGTATTCTCTTCATGTTTTATTCTCAGAGCTTTATTGTTTATCTCACACTTAGATCTATAATCTGTGGGTTATTCAGAAGGATGTTGCTAAATTTCACAGCAGCTGTGGGCTTTTCAAGTATGTTTCTTTGCCCTTTCTGTGTATTATACATTGATAGTTGCCTCTGCAGTCTTGTTCATAATCAGGTTTTTCTTTTGTTTCTTTCTCTCTTTTTTTGTTTTGGTAATACTTTCATAGGTTTGTGTATGGTTTCTCCATTAAGAGGTAAATAGTATCTAGTTCTCTCCTACAATGATACTTAATTCCTCAATCCATTAATGATGAGTCGCAAAATGCTGATGTTCTAATTCAGTTATTTATTTTTTATTTCTTAATAAGCTGGAATGTTGCTATAAACAGAAACGTTCCTTCATGTTCTCTTTGGTAAAAGTGGCTGTAAGAAATCGGCTCACCTCTCAGTTTGTCCCTGTCACCTCAACAGCTCTCTGCTGCCTGGCTGCAAAGGAAGTGTGTATTTTCCCTGGCTACTTGAACAGTTAGAAGCGTACATGTTGGGTCTGCCTCCATCTTAACCTGAAATAATTTCTATCCTTTTTTTTTAAGCTTTTTACTCTGTTTCTTTAGGTACATGCAGTTTGAGAATTATGAAATCTTCTTGCTGATTTTAAACCCATGTAAAATAATGCTTCTTGTTTTAGTCAGTTTTTTTGGAAACTTAGAGCTACTTCACCTTTGTTTTGGCTAACATTTAAAAACTTGTTGGTGTATGTTGAATTATAATAGATACTGTGTTTCTGCCATATAGCAAAGGGAATCAGCTACACATATACATGTATCCACTCTTTTTTAGATTCTTTTCCCATATAGGTCATTACAGAGTTCCCTGTGCTATATAGTAGGTCCTCACTAGTTATCTGATTTCTGTAAAGTAGTGTATATATCGGAGAAGGCAATGGCAACCCACTCCAGTACTCTTGCCTGGAAAATCCCATGGATGGAGGAGCCTGGTAGGCTGCAATCCATGGGGTTGCTAAGAGTCACACAGGACTGAGCGACCTCACTTTCACTTTTCACTTTCATGCATTGGAGTAGGAAATGACAACCCACTCCGATGTTCTTGCTTGGAGAATCCCAGGGATGGTGGAGCCTGGTGGGCTGCCGTGTATGGGGTCCCACAGGGTCGGACACAACTGAAGCGACTTAGCAGTAGCAGCAGCAGTATATATATGTCAATCCCAATTTCTGAATTTATCCCTCACCTTTTATTTCCTCCCTAGTAACCATAGGTTTGTTTTTTACATCTGTGAGTCTGTTTCTGTTTTGTAAATAAGTACATGTGTACCTGGTTTTTTTTTTTTTTAGATTCCCCATGTAAGCAGTGTCACGTGATATTAGTCTTTCCCTGTCTGACTTAATTCACTCCATATCACAATTTCTAGGTATATCCATGTTGCTGCAAATGGCATGATGTCATTCCTTTTTATGGCTGAGTAATATTTCATGGTACATATGTACTGCATCTTCTCTATCCATTCCTCTGTCCATAGACATTTAGGTTGTTTCCATGTCCTGGCTGTTGTAAACAGTGCTGCAATGAACATTGAGGTGCATGTATCCTTTTGAATCATGGCTTTCTCCAGATATATGCCCAGGAGTGGTGGCTAACATTTTCTTGGTATATCTTCTCCAGTGCCTTTTCTTTCAATTGTTTTTACTATTTATATTTAAGGGTGTTCCATGTAAACAACATATGGTGTTGTGTTTTTTTTTTTTAATCCAACCTATCTATTTAGATAAGCTCATTTTTCTTTTTGGATACTTTCAAGATTGTCAGCTCTTTTGTTTTCAGTTCAGTTCAGTCGCATCCTACTCTTTGTGACTGTATGCACTGCAGCACGCCTGTCCATCACCAACTCCCGGAGCTTGCTCAAACTCATGTCCCTTGAGTCAGTGATGCCATCCAACCATCTCATCCTCTGCCGTTCCCTTCTCCTCCTGCCTTCAATCTTTCCCAGCATCAGGGTCTTTTCCAATGAGTCAGTTCTTCACATCGGATGGCCAAAGTTTTGGAATTCAGCTTCAGCATCAGTCCTTCCAAAGAATATTCAGGAGTGATTTCCTTTAGGATGGACTGGTTGGATCTCCTTGCAGTCCAAGGGACTCTCAAGAGTTCACCAACACCACAGTTCAAAAGGATCAATTCTTTGGCAGTCAGCTTTCTTTATTGTCCAACTCTTAACATCTATACAAGACTACTGGAAAAACCATAGCTTTGACTGTATGGACCTTTGTCGGTAAAGTAATGTCTCTGCTTTTTAATATGCTGTCTAGGTTGGTCATAGCTTTTCTTCCAAGGAACAAGTGTTTTTTAATTTCATGGCTTCAGTCACCATCTGCAGTGATTTTGGAGCCCCCCAAAATAAAGTCTGTCTCATTGTTTCCATTGTTTCCCCATCTATTTGCCATGAAGTGAGGAACTAGATGTCATGATCTTAGTTTTTTGAATGTTGGAGTTTTAAGCCAGCTTTTTCACTGTCCTGTGTCACTTTCATCAAGAGGCTCTTTAGTTCTTCTTTGCTTTCTGTCATAAGGGTGGTGTCATCTGCATATTTGAAGTTATTGATATTTCTCCTGGCAATCTTGCTCCAGCTAGTGCTTCATCCAGTCCGGCATTTTGCATGATGTGCTCTGCATATAAGTTAAATAAGCAAGATGACAACATACAGCATTGTATACCCCTTTCCCAATTTGGAACCAGTCCATTGTTCCATGTCTGGTTCTTACTGTTGCTTCTTGACCTGTATACAGATTTGTGTTTTTTGAGGCTATCTTTCTTAAATTCTTTCTTAACTGACTTATATTCAGGTTCCAGTAGCCATGGATACCTGTATGGATTGCTTTTATGCATAGAGGAGTTTGCTTTTTGGGAGCTGTGCATCTATATCAGCCTTGGACCTCTTGAACCCTGTTCCTAGTTCTTGCACTTAAATATGTGAGCTCCCAACTGAAGTGTGAGTCAGGGGCCCAGGCTCAGGTCTCCAGCTGGTATTGGCACCTGCCTCGAGACACATGCTTTTCTGTAGTCCTCACTGCTCAACTCAAAGCGTTTTCCAGTTTTATTATCTTATTTTTCCTCCTGAAAGTTCCCTTACCTCTGTGATATCAGCTATGCAACAGAACTACTTCTGTGGTTGATTGTTTTACAGCAGATGGCTCTGTGTAGTGTGGATATTAACCTTTTCTTTACACATGTTGTTTATCTTTTCTTGCACCCTGTCATATAAATTTACCTTCCACTTGAAAAGTTACTTATTAATTCATAATTTTCATGTGGTGGTCTCTTTAACACATGAATTTTTATGTGCTTTTATAAATTTCTGTAACTGGAAATTTTGTGATTATCATTTTTTTTCGATCATCTGTTAATTTTTTTCCTTTTCTCATTCTGGGATTCGTGTTAATGTGGATGTTAATTAACTCTTCTAATTCTGCCTTGCCTTTCTGTTTATTGTTTCCTTTTTTCTGCTGACTTCAGTAATTTTGTCTTTTGATGATTAAATGGATTGCTATCCATGAGTCCTTTATTTCAGCCATTACATTTTTTAAACCTAGTATTTTTGGTTCTTACAGCTACTCGTTTCTTTTTTATATTACCAGTATCCTGTCTTGTCTTTTTGAGGTATTTAAAAATATTCACTGTATAATCTTTAGTATTCGGATGGCATCACCAACTCCATGGACATGAGTTTAGGTAAACTCCAGGAGTTGGTGATGGACAGGGAGGCCTGGCGTGCTGCAGTCCATGGGGTCACAAAGAGTCGGACATGACTGAGTGACTGAACTGAACTAAACTGCACTTGTTTCATCTGGTAGAGGTCGTTGAGTTTATTTTCTTTGTTTTATTTTGTAGTTGAGTTTATCAGATGACCATTTTTTCCCCTGTCAGCTCATATTCCCTCAGGGATATCCATTCCCTTTGGCCAGTAATATGTGTGGAAGTGGGAGTGAGTAATTCAAGTCCTTCCTGGTGGGCAGAGTTTACACTCTATGGCATGGCCATCAGACAAATGCTCCTTCTCTTCAGCCAAGTGCCTCAGGCTCTGGGAGATTCTTTCCATTCCTTTCTCTTTGACTGGTTTCACTGGCATCTCCTCTGGGAGGATGATGGGGAGAACAGAACTACTAGGGGCCAGTACTTTCTTCTCAGCCCTCAGTCTGATCTTCTCCCTGCCTCTGGCCAATTGTATTGTTTTTCTGCCCTGTTACAGTCATGGGGTCGGAGAAGGCAATGGCACCCCACTCCAGTACTCTTGCCTGGAAAATCCCATGGACGGAGGAGCCTGGTAGGCTGCAGTCCATGGGGTCGCTGAGGGTCGGACACGACTGAGTGACTTCACTTTGACTTTTCACTTTCATGCATTGGAGAAGGAAATGGCAACCCACTCCAGTGTTCTTGCCTGGAGAATTCCAGGGATGGGGGAGCCTGGTGGGCTGCTATGTATGGGGTCACACAGAGTCGGACACGACTGAAGCAACTTGGCAGTAGCACAGTCATGGGGTAGGTAATGTGATTCACGCAGGGCAATTTAGAGGGAGGAAAAACAACTAGAAAGTTGCCCTTTAGCCTTAAATGCTCCTCCCTTTGAAAACTTGATCTAGTTCCCTTCTAGTTCCCTTCTGTGTCTCCTCTCACCTAGAAATTTCCATTGTTCATAGAATAACAAAGACCTAGAACTGACCCAAATGTCCATTGACAGGAGAATGGATGAACAGGTTGTGTTATATTTGTAAATGTATATTACACAGAAGTGAAAATGGATGAAAAGAAAACTCTTAGGAATTTGATTGGGTTATAAAGCAAACACCAGAAAAATGCAACTAACATGAGCCCATTTATATCAAGAAACTAGCAAAGAATATATTGTTTAGGAATACACGTAACTGTATGAAACTATTTGAAGAAGTAAAAAAGAGGCTATAAACACACAGTTCAGGAGAGCTGCTATTTTTGGGGACAGAGCAGGGTGTGGAGGAACCAGAGATCAAATTGCCAACATCTGTTGGATCATAGAAAAAGCAAGGGAATTCAGGAAAACGTCTACTTCTGCAACATTGACTATGCTAAAGCTTTTGACTGTGTGGATCACAACAGACTGGAAAATTCTTATAAGAGATGGGAATATGAGACCATCTTACCTGTCTCCTGAGAAACCTGTCTGCAGGTCAAGAAGCAACAGTTAGAACTGGATGTGGAACAACAGACTTGTTCAAAATTGGGAAAGGAGTACATCAAGGCTGTATATTGTCACCCTGCTAATTTAACTTCTATGCAGAGTACATCATGCAAAATGCCAGGCTGAATGGATCACAAGCTGGAATCAAGACTGCCTGGAGAAATAACAATCTCAGATATGCAGATGCCACACTCTAATGGCAGAAAGCGAAGAGGCACTAAAGAGCCTCTTGATGAGTGTGAAAGAGGAGAATGAAAATGACTTACAACTCAACATTCATAAAGCTAGGATCATGGCATCTGGTCCCATCACTTCATGGCAAATAGATGGGGAAAAAGTGAAAACAGTGGTAGATTTTATCTTCTCGGGCTCTAAAATCACTGTGGATGGTGACTGCGGCCACAAAATTAAAAGACACTTGCTCCTTGGAAGAAAAACTGAGAGAAACCTAGATAGCATATTAAAAAGCAGAGACATCACTTTTCTAGTGATGTCAGTAGTTTTGCCAGTAGTCATATATGGGTGTGAGAGTTGGTCCATAAAGATGGCTGAGCAACGAAGAATCGATGCTTTCAAATTGTGATGCTGTATAAGACTCTTTAAGAGTCCCTTGGACAGCAAGAAGATCAAACCAGACCATCCTGAAGGAAATGAACCCTGAATATTCATGGGAATGACTGATGCTGAAGCTGAAGCTCCAGTCCTTTGGGAACCTGATATGAAGAGCCGACTCATTGGAAAAGACACTGATGCTAGAAAAGATTGAGGGTAGAAGAAGGTGGCAATAGGGGATAAGATGGTTAGATGGCATCACTGACTCAGTGGACATGAGTTTGAGCAAACTCTGGGAGATAGTGAAGGACAGAGAAGCGTGGTGTGCTGCAGTCCATGCGGTCGTGGGAAATCAGACATGACTTAGTGAATGAACAACAAGGGTGGGGTGGGTGTATTGCTCAGACATGCACAGTGGCCTTGGTGGTCTAGTTCCTGAGATGTCCGGGGTTGCAGCTGCTTGATTGATTGCTATGCTTCATAACCTATATATTACATGTAATATCTACATGTTCAACAATATAACAGAAATCATTTGTATGACCAAAACAATTTGATCTGAACATACTAATGTTACTGTCTATCAGATACTATACACATGAACACGTCTACATCTTTCTCTGATTTACGTATATCAGCATAGACAAAAAAGCAAAATTGAGAGACCTGTGACATCTATATTGAATTGTAAAGAGTTCACAGAACAGTAGCCCTCAAGCTATGCTTTAAAAAAAAAAGTCAGTGCTAAGTGTGTGTTTCTCGACTCTTCACTGAGTTGTCTTGCCAGATAGTGATACTATTTTTCAAGCAGCAGGCCTCTGTGACACATTTTCCAGGTCAGTAACACAGATTGTAAAGAAGTTTGCCATGCTAACCTCATTCACACAGTACTGTGACTTCCTTTATATGATTCAGGAAGTACATGTTCATTATCATATTTAGAATTTATTTACATGCTGACCTCTAATAATATTTAGTTGCATGTCTTCTGAAAGAACCACAGCTTTTTTAGTCTGCTTTTAGTCCATTTGGTTACAAATTATACTGTGATTTGACAGGACTCCCAGAACAGTTTTGCACATTTTTCCATGTGAAACATTTGAAAGCCTTGGGCAGCTTCTAATCGTCAAAAACAAAAGAGCTAAAAAGGTCTCATTCTGTATTCTCTGAGTTTGGCCTTGAGTGTTTTCAGCATATTGTTACCTGTTGTCAGTGAGAGTGACTTCATTTGGGAATCAGTTGCTAGTAGTTTTTTAAAATTATTTTGAATAAGCTTTATTTTTAAAGGCAGTTTTAGTTTTGTAGCAAAATGGAGCATAAAGTACAGAGGTTTCCTATTTAGCCCCTGCCCCTACACATGTATAACCTTCCCATTATCTATATCTTTTACCAGAGTGGAACATTAGTTACAGTTGATGAACCAATATTGATATGTTTTTATTAACTAAGGTCCATAGTTTACATTAGTGTCCACTCTTACGTTGTACATTTGATGGGTTTGAACACGTGCACCATGACATGTATCTGTCATTATAGTGTCATACAGAGTAGTCTCAGTGCCGTAAGAATGCTCTGCGTGCAATATATTCATCCCTCCCTCCCCTTCCTAAACTCCTGGCAACCAGTGATGCTTTTACTGTCTCCATAGTTTTGTCTTTTCCAGAATGTCTTACAGCCAGAATCCTACAGTATGTAGTACCCCTTTCAGGTTGGTTTCTTTCATTTAGTCATATGCATTTAGGCTTCTTGCATGTCTTTTCATAGCTTGATAGATCATTTCTTTTTAGCAGTGAATATTATTCCATTGTCCAGATGGACCACAATTTATTTCTCCGTTTGCCTACCAAGGGCATCTGGGTTGCTTCCAAGTTTGGACAATTATGAATAAAGTTGTTATGAGCATTTGTGTGCAGTTTTTGTGTGGACCTGAGTTTACAGCTCCTTTGGATAAATACCAAGGAGCATGATTGCTGGATCGTATGGTAAGAATGTGTTTAGTTTTGTAAGAACCTGACAAACTGTCTTCTAAAGTGACTGTACCATGTTGCATTCCCTCCAGCAATGAATGAAAATTAACGTTGCTTCATATCCTCACCAGCATCCAGAGTTGTCAGTATTCTGGATTTTGGCCATTGTAATAGGTGTGTGTGTGCTCAGTGGCTCAGTCGTGTCCGACTCTTTGCGACCCCATGGAATGTAGCCCACCAGGCTGCTCTGTCCATTGGATTCTCCAGGCAAGAGTATTGGAGTGGGTGGCCATGCCCGCCTCCAAGAGATTGTCCTGACCCAGGAATCAAACACGCATCTCCTGCATTGGCAGGCAGATTCTTTACCACTAGTGTCATCTGGGAAGCCCAGAATAGGTGTGCAGTGGTTATGTCATTGTTTAAATTTGCATTTCTCTGGTGATAGAGAGGGAGGCCTGGCATGCTGCAGTTCATGGGGTTGCAAAGAGTCGGACACGACTGAGTGACTGAACTGATACTGATGATATATGATGTGGAGCATCTTTTCATATGCTTATTTGCCATTTGTATATCTTCTTTGGTAGGGTATTAAGTCCTTTGGTCCATTTTTTAATACAGTTGTTCCTTATTGTTGAGTTTTGAAAGTTCTTTGTATATATTGGATACCAGTCCTTTATCACGTGTCTTTTACAGATATCTTATCCCAGTCTGTGGCTTGTCTTTTCATTAAAGTCTATCATATCAATTATTTCTTTTATGGATTATGTCTTTGGTATTAATATCTAAAAAATCATTACCAGACTCAAGGTCATCTAGCTTTTTTCCTGTTTTATCTTCTAGGAGTGTTATAGTTTTGCATCATACTTTACATATGTGATTCATTTCAACTTAAGTTTTGTGAAATGTGTATGTATGTCTGTGTTTAGATTCATTTTTTTATGTGTGGATGTCCAGTTGGTTCAGTCTGATCAGTCTCATCATGTCTATCATTGTTTTTGTAAATTTCCTGGGTTCAAACCAATGATCCATTTATAATTTTATTATCAACTTAAGTTTTGTGAAATGTGTATGTATGTCTGTGTTTAGATTCATTTTTTTATGTGTGGATGTCCAGTTGGTTCAGTCTGATCAGTCTCATCATGTCTATCATTGTTTTCGTAAATTTCCTGGGTTCAAACCAATGATCCATTTATAATTTTATTATATTATTATAATATATACCTAACTTTTAGGTAACAATTATTACCTAACTTGAAAAGAAATAGTATTTTTCAACATAAAAGTTAAAGAAAAATCACCCAAAGTTTAAAAGGATCATGAAATTATATTGTATCTTACTGTGGTGTGTTACACATTCAGTTGATTTTGCATTGTGAGAAGTGCAGGTGCTGAGAAGCTGTCCCTGCACTTGCTGCTGTTGGGTTGGTGGTTTCCAGTTGAGAATATAATACTTGAATGCATGTTATTTTAAAAATTAATCTATTTAAAATGCAATTCTAATTAAATGTAGAACCTTTGAATCACCTCTGGGGGATATGACTTTCTGGTGGCTCAGCTGGTAAAGAATCTGCCTGCAGTGCAGGAGACCTGGGTTCAATCCCTTATTCAGGAAGATCCCCTGGAGGAGGGCATGACAACCCACTCTGGTATGGCCTGGAGAATCCCCATGGACAGAGGAGCCTGGCAGGCTACAGTCCATGGGGTCACAAAGAGTCGGACATGATTGAGTGACTAAGCACACACAGCCCAGAAAAGTTAACTAATGGTGGATTTGACATACAGAACAGGACTCTGTTCACAATAGGTGTTCCGTAAGTATTTGCTATTATATCTAAGTAGTTTAGTAAATATTTATGTCTGAAATATCTTAGATATTTTAATAAACAATTCATTAACTATCTTACATATAAAATATATTGACTATTTCATATTTACATATTGTCCTCAAAACATATCAATAGAAAGTACAAAGCTAGTAAGACTGTTTCTTGGTGCCAGATACTAAAGTAACCTTTTTCTTATTCACAGGCTAAAAGGCCAGATTCCTGAAATTAAGCAGACTTTAGAAATTCTAAAATACATGCAGAAGAAAAAAGTAAGTGCCTTTTTTGTTTGTAAACATGAGCAAACCAGGATAGTTCAGCAGAGACATGTGTTCCTTGACTCCTTGGTCACTGGTATTTGAACCCGTGCTGGAAGATCCAGTCTGCCTTCCTAAGCACATGTAGTGATATCACAGATGGTGTGCTTCTGTGAGACATGTGGCTTTCCACCAAAAGTCAGGTTTAATTCTAGGGCCCACACTGCTTGGGGTCTTTTACTTATATGTAGTATTTGTGAAGTTTAAATGCAACTTGAAATTATTTTAAGTGCAAAAAGAAATGAATAGTCTTTATTGTTTGTGGCTCTCAGTTCACAGTTGAGGAAATATTTACAAAGAGGGTATACTTGACCAGTGTCACATAGCTAGTTACTGGCAGAACTGAATTTGAGAATCTTCTGAGCTCTCACCCGTTTTTTTTTGTTAAATAAAAGCAGGGTGTAAAAATGAAGTTTCAGAAAATATTTAACCTATTATATATATATGTGTGTGTGTGTGTATATATTTATGATTTATTACTTGACTGGCAGAGTAGCTACATCTCTGTTTTTTTTATGTCACAAACTTTATAAGAGACTTCAGAAGACTGGTTGGTTGAGCATGAAGTGCTGATGAAATGATAATAATCGCACTTGTCTAGTGCTTACTCTGTGCCAGGCACTGAAGTGTATGTGTTTGTGTTCGTACAAGCGCTGCTTGCCACAGCCTTCAGGGTTGCAGTAAGTAGCTGAGTCAGGATGCATGCACTCCCTGCGCAGTCCTGTGGCCCCAGTGGTCCTTTCTTTACCCTTCTCCTTTACCTCTCTGTCCCTCGGTTCCTCCACCTGATTTGTCTGTGGGAAAAGCAAAGGAGAAAAGGAAAGATATAAACATCTGAATGCAGAGTTCCAAAGAATGGCAAGAAGAGATAAGAAAGCCTTCTTCAGTGATCAATGCAAAGAAATAGAGGAAAACAACAGAATGGGAAAGACTAGGGATCTCTTCAAGAAAATCAGAGTTACCAAAGGAACATTTCATGCAAAGATGGGCTTGATAAAGGACAGAAATGGTATGGACCTAACAGAAGCAGAAGATATTAAGAAGAGATGGCAAGAATACACAGAAGAACTGTACAAAAAAGATCTTCACTACCCAGATAATCAAGATGGTGTGATCACTCACCTAGAGCCAGACATCCTGGAATGTGAAGTCAAGTGGGCCTTAGAAAGCATCACTACGAACAAAGCTAGTGGAGGTGATGGAATTCCGGTTGAGCTATTCCAAATCCTGAAAGATGATGCCGTGAAAGTGCTGCACTCAATATGCCAGCAAATTTGGAAAACTCAGCAGTGGCCACAGGACTGGAAAAGGTCAGTTTTCATTCCAATCCCAAAGAAAGGCAGTGCCAAAGAATGCTCAAACTACTGCACAATTGCACTCATCTCACACACTAGTAAAGTAATGCTCAAAATTCTCCAAGCCAGGCTTCAGCAATATGTGAACCGTGAACTTCCTGAAGTTCAAGCTGGTTTTAGAAAAGGCAGAGGAACCAGAGATCAAATTGCCAACATCCGCTGGATCATTGAAAAAGCAAGAGAGTTCCAGAAAAGCATCTATTTCTGCTTTATTGACTATGCCAAAGCCTTTGACTGTGTGGATCACAATAAACTTTGGAAAATTCTGAAAGAGATGGGAATACCAGACCACCTGATCTGCCTCTTGAGAAATTTGTTTGCAGGTCAGGAAGCAACAGTTAGAACTGGACATGGAACAACAGACTAGGTCCAAATAGGAAAAGGTGTTTGTCAAAGCTGTATATTGTCACCCTGTTTATTTAACTTATATGCAGAGTACATCATGAGAAACGCTGGACTGGAAGAAGCACAAGCTGGAATCAAGATTGCCGGGAGAAATATCAATAACCTCAGATATGCAGATGACACCACCCTTATGGCAGAAAGTGAAGAGGAACTCAAAAGCCTCTTGATGAAAGAGGAGAGTGAAAAAGTTGGCTTAAAGCTCAACATTCAGAAAACGAAGATCATGGCATCCGGTCCCATCACTTCATGGCAAATAGACGGGGAAACAGTGGAAACAGTGTCAGACTTTGTTTTTTGGGCTCCAAAATCACTGCAGATGGTGACTGCAGCCATGACATTAAAAGACGCTTACTCCTTGGAAGGAAAGTTATGACCAACCTAGATAGCATATTCAAAAGCAAAGACATTACTTTGCCAACAAAAGTTCATCTAGTCAAGGCTATGGTTTTTCCTGTGGTCATGTATGGATGTGAGAGTTGGACTGTGAAGAAGGCTGAGCGCCGAAGAATTGATGCTTTTGAACTGTGGTGTTGGAGAAGACTCTTGAGAGTCCCTTGGACTGCAAGGAGATCCAACCAGTCCATTCTGAAGGAGATCAGCCCTCGGATTTCTTTGGAAGGAATGATGCTAAAGCTGAAACTCCAGTACTTTGGCCACTTCATGCGAAGAGTTGACTCATTGGAAAAGACTCTGATGCTGGGAGGGATTGGGGGCAAGAGAAGGGGACGACAGAGGATGAGATGGCTGGATGGCATCGCTGACTCGATGGACATGAGTCTGAGTGAACTCCGGGAGTTGGTGATGGACAGGGAGGCCTGGCGTGCTGCGATTCATGGGGTTGCAAAGAGTTGGACACAACTGAGCGACTTATCTGATCTGGGACTGTTTTAAATGGCTTAAGCTCAGCTCTGCAATTGCCTGTATGACCTTGGTATTAAGATGGACAGTTTACAGTACCGTCATGTATTTATTTATTTATTTTTTTTGAAGGAGTCCACCAGTTCACTGGAGACCAGGTTCTTATTGGCAGACAACCTGTATTGCAAAGCTTCAGTTCCTCCTACCGATAAAGTGTGTCTGTGGTTGGGGGTAAGTCAGTGTCATTGTCACAGCTTCCTTGGCTGACATTTGGTAAGGCAGTGTGTTTTCCCCAACATGGCAGTGTTGGAGAGGAGCACTTGACCGTAGATGGAATGAAGGGGTGGCATTGCGGGGGACTAGGAGTATGAGAAAGATTGCCGCAGAAACATGCTCTAGTCTCTTCCAGTCAAAACAAAATAGACCAATACCTGGCTTTCCCTCCAGTTAGTACTTATCTGTTAAATGTAACAGAAGGTATTGTTGAACCTCAGATAGATGTTTGTTCATCATCAGAATTTATGAGTTCTAGAAAGATCTCTCTGAACTTAAGGGGGAACAGATTATTATAAAAACCTTGGGGTTAGAACCCATTTGAAAAAGTCAAACATTTCAGTTGTGATGATTTCAGAGACCTTGTCTGTGATTTTTCCTGTTACTACTCTTGAGTCCCATGATCAAACAAGTCATGCCTGACTACATAGGTAGGTGTTGCTACCTCAGGCAAGTTCCTATGCAAAGTAGCAAATTGGGAGGATTTCCACTTGCTGCTATCCTATACAGTCATCCCCGAGAGGCACTCTAGGGCCATGAAGGGTTGGCAGATCATACATGGAAACTCACTTCTCTGTTAGTTCCTCCTTCCTGATTTCTGTTAGCAGTAACATTTCAGAGTTTATGCATTTATTTCTACAAACATAATTCCCATTCTTGCTTAGTTTTAGTTTTATAAATGGAACAGCTAGCCACCCAGTAGCTCAGATCTTAGGGGTTATCCTCCTTGGTTTTTCTTCTCCTTGGCCCACACTTAATCAGCATGTGGGGATAAGATGATTCCATAAAGTAGACTGGGACAACAGGGAGTGCTCTCCTGAGAATTATGGCTGGAGCCTACCTTACACGAGATGGATTTCAAATGGATCATGTATTCACATGAAATAGTGACATCATCAAAGTTGTAGACCAAGTCACAGAAAATTGTAGCCCTGGAATAAGGATTATTTTTCAGGCCTCAAAACTCGGAAACCATGAGCAAAGTAAAAAGACAACAAGAAAAAATATATGTGACTCATATTGCATGCAAAGGACTAACAGGTTTGCAGGACGACTTGGAGTTGTCTTTTGGGCATGTCAGTCTTCAGATGTCTGTTAGACTGTCAAGTAGAGAGGCTGATAAGGCAGTGTTTGAGGAGTGAATCAACTAAGGAGATATACTTGAATGAATGAATGATGGTTTTTGACACGAAGTGTTTTAAAATATATTCTATTTCCTCTTGTTACAGGTAAGCAAAGTGTACACATTTTCTGGGGGAAAAAAAAGTGCTAATAAGTATCAGTAATTGAGAAGTAAGATTGGGAATCTGGGTTTGGAGAAGCATTTACTTTGCACTGAATATTGTCTGAATTTATGCAGCTTTCTAATTATCACAAGGGCTTCCCTTGTGTCTTAGCTGGTAAAGAATCTGCCTGCAATGTGGCAGACCTAGGTTCGATCCCTGGGTTGGGAAGATCCCTTGGAGAAGGGAAAGGCTACCCACTCCAGTATTCTGGCCTAGAGAAATCCATGTCCATGGGGTTGCAAAGAGTTGGACACGACTGAGCGGCTTTCACTCACTCACTTGCAGTTATAATGGACTGGCATATTCAGTCGATAAGTGTGTAGCACCTGCTTGGTGCTAAGTCCTTTCATGTTGTCTCATTAATTCTTACAACAATCCTTTGAGTAATTTTTAAATTTCATTTGTCATGTGATGAAAGTGGTTCAGGAAATGCCTGGTGTTAAGTCGGGTGGTAGTTCAGAGCTGTGAAAGGTACGGTTCCCTGTTACAGAGTGCATGCCTTCCCAAGTGTCAGCAGTTACTCCAGATCTTAGATCCAGACTTGGTCACCTTGCCTTTGCCTCTGGCATCTGTTGGAGGTTGGAAGGGGGCAGTTAAAGCTAGCTGTTTCTCTTAATGGACCAAATGTAGATAATACGTATGTCTTTGAAAGCTTTAAAGTTCTACCTTAAGCTCAGAAACAACTACTTCAGTTGATTTAGTGTCCCAATAGAGGTGGTAGAAAGATAGGGTTTGATAACTAAAGATACTGGTTCCTATCCTAATTCTTCCATTTATTTAGTATCTCTGAAATCATAGGTAAGCTGACTTCTCAGAGCGTACTTTCTTCACTGTAGAGAAGTTGAGGAGGAAATGATATAATGTATGTAAATATATTCTCTAACTCAGGGGGCAATAAATATTGTGTTAAAAGCCAGAGAGTAAATATTTTTGGTGTTGCAGACCACATGGTCTCTGTCACAACTAGTACTTGGCTCACCACTACGGCATGAAAGTCTTAAGTGAATAAAGAGTGGCTGGGTTTCCAAAAAACTTAGGACAAGAGATGGCTGGCCAAATTTGACCCAAAGGCTGTAGTTTGCCAACTGCTGCTGTAACCTATGAAGCATAAAGTCAGTGTTCACTCATTGTCACGCTTTTCTCTGCAGGCGAACGTAATGCTTGAATATGATATTGATGAAGCTCAGGCGTTGTTGGAAAAGAATTTATTGACGGCCACAAAGAATCTTGATTCTCTTGAGGAAGACCTTGACTTTCTTCGAGATCAGTTTACTACCACGGAAGTCAGTATCCTTTGCTAAAGAAAGGCAAAGGAGGGAAAGGAGAAAAATGTTTTTTATGTTCTTATGTGCATTGCTTTAATGAGAAGAATGTCCTTACTCTTAGACTAATGTTAAGTTGCAGATTTTATAACAGTAGTAAATGACATATTTTAGAACTAATACTGAAATAAGTTTATGGATAGACTTATCTGAATTTGAGGTGTGAAAGTGTGGAAATAGCAAATTCAATTTAGTACATGAGTATTTCTATTTCAAATATATTCTCAAGATAATCTTTATAGCTAGATAAGTACTAGAGTTCCACAGCTCTTATTAAGGGTCTCCTGTGTTCCTACAACTGTGCTAAGCTGTGTGGGGCATGTGCTGGTGAGGAGATCAGTGTAAAAAAAGAATGACAAAACACACATAAGACAGCTAATGATCATTTCCTAGCAAAATAGAAGTCATTCAACTTCAGGTAGTCAACACCAAGGCAGTTTAAAATTAGGGCGATAGATGTGAGCTTGAGTGATTTCAGAAGTCTTTGAGAAGATAGGGCTGAGACTGTATTTAAAGGTAATGTAGGATTTCTTTTAGCAGAGAGAAAGGGAAGGCTCTTGTGTTGAAACCCAGCTCTTGGCGTTTTCCATCTGCCCCACACAGTCATTCAAGACAGAAACCTGGGAGTCAATCTTCTTACCTCTCTGTTACACTCATTTTGGCCTTTTAGAACTAAGGGTCAGTAGTTTTCTTATTTATTTATTTTAATTGGAGGCTAATTACTTTACCATATTGTGGTGTTTTTTGCCATACATTTACATGAATCAGCCGTGGGTTTACATGTCTTCCCAACCTGACCCTCCCACCTCCCTCCCCATCCCATCCCACAGGGTCATCCCAGTGCACCAGCCCTGAGCACCCTGCCTCATGCATTGAACCTGGACTGGCGATATGTTTCACATATGATAATATACATGTTTCAATGCTGTTCGCTCCAATCATCCCACCCTCGCCTTCTCCCACAGAGTCCAAAAGTCTGTTCATTACGTCTGTATCTCTCTGGCTAGGGTCATCATTACCATCTTTCTAAATTGCATATATATGTGTTAGTATACTGTATTGGTATTTTTCTTTCTGACTGACTTTACTCTGTACAATAGGCTCCAGTTTCATCCACCTCATTAGAACTGATTCAAATGAATTCTTTTTAATAGCTGAGTAATATTCCATTGTGCATATATACCACGGCTTTCTTATCCATTCGTCTAAGGATGGACATCTAGGTTGCTTCCATGTCTTGGCTATTGTAAACAGTGCTGTGATGAACACTGGGGTACACACATCTCTTTAATTCTGGTTTCCTCAGTGTGTATGCCCAGCAGTGGGATTGCTGGGTCATATGGCAGTTTTCTACTCTGTTTTCCTCCCCCCAGTCCTTCACACTCTCTCTGCCATGAATTCACTGAGTCACACTTCTTATTTTTATTCCTCTGGCTATAATGCTTCAGTGGTTCTTTGTTACTTGTCAGCTATGCACATGGGCACTCTTAGGGGGTGGTCCCTGCCAGTCTCGATTCCATGTGCCACTGACTGATTTCCTGCCCTGGTCCTCCCCTGGTGCACCCAAGGTCCAAATCACCCCAGGTGGTTTTCCTCACCCCCTAAATGGGGTGTGCCCTTTATACGTCCACACTTGGTTCCTCCTACCTAGACCGATTTCCCCCTATTTGCTTGGGTTCCTCCATCTTATCTTTCATCTTTCAGCTCAAGCAGCAGAACATTTCTGAACATTTTCTAGTCCTCTCAGGGTGTTCTGTTGCTCCTCTGTGATTCCTGAGCACTTTGCATATAGTACTTAAAATTTGTTTTTCGTGCCAGACTGGGAGCTCTTCAAGTGTAAGAGCTCCATGTTCTCTCTCCTCCATAGCATGTAGTGCATGACAGGTTTTAAGGGGTTGGGTGAAGGCCTGTCTGAGGCCTAGAGCAGGCGTTAGCACATGATTGGTAATGTGGAGACTTCATTCAGAGGGAAAAAAAAGATAAAATACCTAGAAGATAATATTGTACCTTCAGGACATACCGCCAAAGGCATGAGCTGGGAAAGAAAGCACCGATAGGCGAAGGCCTATGCAGGGTGGTGCTTGTGGAAAGGAAAAGATATAGATGCTGAATAGATTGCATAAATTAAGCCAAACAGAGGGTAAGAGATAAAATTAGCGATAATTAAATTGTAATAATTTAAATATTGCATGTCAGGTTATGCTTTGAACCACCTTTGAAATACTGTGGATGAGGGGCTCTCTTGAAAACTGTTGGGAGTGTCAGGCACACATGTGTCAAATATAATACTATAGTTGACCAACTATGCTAAACAATCATTGATTTGAGGTCTTGACTAAGTTTTGGTGGAATTTTATTCCAGTCTTTGCTTGGCAGATGATACTACACCTTGCTGTAGACACTAGTATTTTGTGTGTGTGATTGCACATTATCTTTTGAATTGCTTTGGCATTTTCTTTGACAATTCTTGCAGATATGGCCAGAGTTTATAATTGGGATGTTAAGAGAAGAAACAAAGATGATTCTACCAAGAACAAAGCATAAAGATGGCAGTTAAAAATGTGGTTCAGTTTTCCAAACATGTTTATGCTTAAAAGTTGACATAACTTTAAATGATTTTTAACAGCAAGAATAATTAAAACTTTAAAAACAGATAAGCACCACTTTATTTATTTATAAAAACAAAATTAGTTGCAAATATTTTATGAAACTTACAGTGTTGTTATTTTATTTTTTGCATTTCCAACAAAGTAAATGCTGCTTTCATCATTTTTGTTTGTTTGTCTGTTTTTCATAAGGAAGGTCTTAGCCAAAATGGCTAGAAACTGTGAGATATGTTACAGAAGCTGATTTCTGGACAGTTTAGCGCAGTTTACTTTTTCTGTATTGCCTGGTGTTACTCTCACTTGTGATATGGTTAAATGAGTTTAGAGGTAGAAAAAACAGTTGAAATATTTGAAAATTTGTTTTTCTTTAGTACACGTAGGGCTTTATGGTCCTCTGTTGTTATTTGTCCTTTGTAAATGGAGTTTCATGAATTACTGCTTAGCTAATAACTACGTAATGTTCTATACTTTTAAGGAAATGGAAATTTGCATTCCTAAATTGTAAGAGGGCTATTGAGACAACACTTTTTCTAACCCGATATAGGTACACAGAGCCTTTGCAATGCCAACATAAAGGAGATCTTGGCCAACATAAAATAACAAAATTACCTACTGAAAACTCTTGCCTGAGGTGATTTTGTACTTCTTGACAGTTCTCCAAAGCAGCAAGACAGGAATATTAAGATAAATATAAATCTGCAGTGGTTTAAGAGAGTTGTGAGATTTTTTATTCATGGTAAAACTTCATAAGAGTGGTAGAAAATCCCTGTGGAAAGCCATTGGTACAGTGGCTGGGTGATACAGAATTCTGGTAAAAACACAAATGTATTGTTCCATGTCCCTGTAGCAAAGAGTATACTTGTACAGTGTTTTGTACTGGTATTTCATGATACTAAAGCAGTGAAGTTAACAATTGTAGCACAGCACCTTTATCGTGTTATTCTTTCTAAAATCAACATGGGTCTTTTGTAAAGTTTATTTACTTGCACGTATAACTGGCCATGTCCAGAACCTTTTATGTTTGTAGAAACAACATAAGATCCCTTTGGAAGGAATATAGATAAGCAAACAATTCAGAAGTTAAATCTGAGAGATACCAAAGTTTCCTCTCAGGGTTTCTTTCATGAGTTTAAATTCCCATATTTTAGAATTTGAGCTTTGTAAACATCTTAATATATTTTTGTGTTACTTTTCCCCCAAACTTTATTATGGTAAGTATATTGGTATGAAATGTTCCTGTTAACAGGAATGATTTAGTCAGAAGATCTTCCTTTTGTCTTCCTTTAAGTCCATGAAAATCTAAATAGGAATTTTAGGTTTTCTAAGCACAACAAATATTACCTAAGTATGCAGTATGTGTCAGAGAGAGTATTAGGCTTTGTTAATTAAATAAAAGATATTTAAATCTTGCGTCTGCCAGATTATTTCTCTTGTAACAGTTTACATTTTCAGAATAACATAACCATCCTGATTTGCCATGATTTCTTCAAGGCTAATATTAGTATAGTATACCTGAAAGCATAATGAGCACAAGATTGACTATAAAATTGTGATATTGAGTAACAGATGCGTTGAAAATGCAACTGAAATCAACGTTTCCATTGTAAAACATGTTCACTTGAGAACGTTTTGAAATTAGGAGAAAAAAAGACATTTCAGTTCCACTTGCAGCCGCCCCTTAATGATTCTATGGCTTCCATTTCTTTTACTATGCATAGGTTTTTAAAAAAACATAATTTAAATAATTTTGTCTGTATAATTTTTATCATACTTAACATGGAATTTGCAATCTGCCTATTATATAATGCTTTTAAATTAACATTATTTTACTGGTTTAACAGTATTCTAAATAGCTGGACCCTAGTAAACTGTGACCTATAGACATTTGATGTTTTAAATTTTTTTGTGTGTGAAGTAAATAATTCAGCACTTTACATTTTTACAAAAGGATTTTTCCTGTATTTAGGATTTTTCCTGAGATTAGATTACCAAAAATAGAATTACAGAGTCAAAGATTATAACATTTTATTTTCTGGGGTTAACTGAGAGGAGTTTGGTAAGGGGATGATGGGAAGCAACAGGGGATTCAGATGAACACAGGAACTTGAAACAAAAATAAATGTCCCCCCCCCCAAAAAAAAAATGTCTGACATACTTTAGATACTGATGGCCACAACCATGTAGCCAGAGTGAAACCAAGGTCTGGTTCCCAGGTGAATTTCCTTCCGTCTGTACCATGGCACATACTGAGTAATTCATTAAGTTCAGTTCCTTAATGAATGAATACTCTCCGTTCTTTTATGTTTGCTATTCTCAGCCCTGTACCTCACAATATCTTTAAGGGTCTCAAATCATTTCTTAAAGGTTCATCTTGGTTGGTCCTGATCCCCTATGGAGCCATGTCTGTTGTCTGTTTAGTGCTAAATGTGGAGGTGTATTGTCTCTGAAGACAGCCAAGAGCACAGGCAATACTCATCATAGTTAGAGTTGTGTTTAGCAACACATTTGAACTCCCAAGACCTGGATAGGCCATGCTTGAATACCAGTTTACTCTGAAGAATAGGGGACAGGCAAGACCCCATGGACGCCATGCCAGGGGTCAGCTTGAAGCATCATTCTTAGGTGGAAATTCTTGCAGTGGTCCCCGCAGACAACACAGATGGGTGCAGGAGCTGCTGGGTTTAGAAACCATCTTGTAACAGCCCCCTGTGCACAGCCTGGGTCCCAGCTAGGGTCAAGGCCTGGGAACAAGAGGTCCATTGCACTCAGGGACCCTGAGCTGTGGCCCCCAGCAGATGTTTACATTCAGTTGTAGCCCTCCCAGGCCAGGAGTCAGGTACCCATGACTTTATACTGGAAGCAGGCCCAGCAGTCCCACAGAGGACCATACACCTTCATCATGTTTCCAGGACAACCAAACTAGAAAGCTGATCCAAGGTGAGCGTCTTGCCTCGAGGGAGAAAGGGTTTTTCAACACCTCTCACCTGGCCTGTTGGATCTTGCATGATCATGGTCAGTTTTTGTCAGTGGGATACTTCCTTTTCTAGTCCCCTTCATAAGGCTGCTTAGCTAGTATCTGCCTCCGCAAAAAAACAAAAGCAATAATCTTTTGTTTATTTTAAAATACCAACAAAAAGTTAAGATATTTTAAAGAGCCAGATGGAATAATTTCTGTCTAGGTGAGGCAAAACTCAGGAATCAGCTGAAAGGTCAAGTTTGACAATGACATGATAGATTGGAGAGCTGTTTTCTCCTTAACCCAAAGCCAGGTGTTGCCATAAATTTACTGAACTTCAGGAGCTCGTAGCAGAGTGACTTTTTTTTTTTCTTCTCAATTTTTTCCTCTTTTTTTAAAATTTTATTTTATTTTTAAACTTTACAATATTGTATTAGTTTTGCCAAATATCGAAATGAATCCGCCACAGGATACCTGTGTTCCCCATCCTGAACCCTCTTCCCTCCTTCCTCCCCATACCCTCCCTCTGGGTCGTCCCAGTGCACCAGCCCCAAGCATCCAGTATCGTGCATCGAACCTGGACTGGCGACTCGTTTCATACATGATATTATACATGTTTCAATGCCATTCTCCCAAATCTCCCCACCCTCTCCCTCTCCCACAGAGTCCAGGGAACTCTCTTACACTGTTGGTGGGAATGCAAACTAGTACAGCCACTATGGAGAACAGTGTGGAGATTCCTTAAAAAACTGGGAATAGAACTGCCTTATGATCCAGCAATCCCACTGCTGGGCATACACACTGAGGAAACCAGAAGGGAAAGAGACACGTGTACCCCAGTGTTCATTGCAGCACTGTTTATAATAGCCAGGACATGGAAGCAACCTAGATGCCCATCAGCAGATGAATGGATAAGAAAGCAGTGGTACATATGCACAATGGATTATTACTCAGCCATTAAAAAGAATACATTTGAATCAGTTCTAATGAGATGGATGAAACTGGAACCTATTAGTGAAGTAAGCCAGAAAGAAAAACACCAATACAGTGTACTAAAGCAGAGTGACTTTTTAGTCTTGTGGCCAAAACTAGTCAATAAACTTTTGAATTTGTACATGTATTAATTTGAAATTTTATAACCACAACCAGTATCATAGACTACATGGCTTGCTATTTGCCACATCTCTACATTAATACACTTCTGTATTAATATAATACAAAATTATGTAATTATATAAGTTGTATATATATATAAATTGGATATATATATGTATGTGTATGTATATAAATTGTGTATATTTAATATATTAAGCTAACAATAAACTAATGCTAAAATTATATATTAGTAGCTAATAGGCTAGTATAATGATAAGTTAATACTAAGCTAATATGTAATATATTACTAAGTTGATATAATATTAAGCTGAAGCTCCAATAGTTTGGCCACCTGATGTGAAGAGCCGACTCCTTTGAGGTATGGATAGTGCTTCAAAGTTCATGTAAAGAATTGACTTTTATTTGTGTCTCTTTCTTGTTTTGTGTGCACAGTGTATTTGAGCAGTTTGTGTATAAAGGATCATGCCTCCTAGCCATGGCTTATGTTCAGTAGATTGTGTAACAACTTGTCTTTGGGGCTGTGAGTTTTTTCCCGGATCTATTAGCACCTCCAAGTAAACCCATCTTAGGCTGAATCAGCTTATTTTCTCCAGTTCAAAGCTGTGGATTCTAGAGAGTAAAATACACAAAAATTTTAAAAAGCTAAAGGTCAGGAGATAATGATCTCTTCCTTTTCGTCAATACCTACATCTTTGGCTACTTAGGTCCATGTTTGGAGTGGCTTGGGCAATTGTTTATTCTCAGCCAGGTGGTCCAGAGGCAGCTTAAGAGTTACATTTTAACTGACCCGGGACATGTAATTTTCAACTCCACGATCACTGTTGCTTGCAATACCACAGCAAAGTGACAATATTAGCTTTTCAGGATCGACTTGGTGTCACCCTGAAACATCGACTCCAGGGTTCAGTTACAAGTGGGCTGTAGTTGCCCTTGTTTTCCATTGGTCCTCAGCTATGCAAGAGATGACCAGGGTCTAGGACTGACCTTGGCTTTAAGGATAGAATCTGCACAGTTCAGATGATACAAAGAAGGTCCTGGAAAAATAAGAATTGGTCCAAGATAAAATAATCCTGGAAGATCCCGTCCTTGACTCTCCTCCTATCCTATATGTATTCAGGTGGTCACACCACGAACTGCGGAAAGTTGATGGGTCCCAACATACTTCTGGGAGAAATCCAGATAACTAGTGACCATAGGGAGAATTGTTCACCCGTAGGAATGACCAACGGAGAAGGCAATGGCACCCCACTCCAGTACTCTTGCCTGGAAAATCCCATGAATGGAGGAGCCTGGTAGGCTGCAGTCCAAGGGGTCGCTAGGAATCGGACACGACTGAGTGACTTCACTTTCACTTTTCACTTTAATGCATTGGAGAAGGAAATGGCAACCCACTCCAGTGTTCTTGCCTGGAGAATCCCAGGGATGGGGGAGCCTGGTGGGCTGCCGTCTATGGGGTCGCACAGAGTCGGACACGACTGAAGTGACTTAGCAGCAGCAGCAGGAATGACCAAGGGAAACGATATTTTAAAAGCAGATAGTAACAAAGCTTGGAAGAGTTTTAAAAAGGGCAGGAATATGGTCAGAGTGCTTTTGTGTAGCTCGAAACTTTGATGTGACTCTGCGTATGTCATAAGGAAAAATGATTCAAGTAGCTGAATAATGGCAAATATATACCAATATTTAATATTAAGCTTAGAAGTGGTGGGGTATACTGAACACTGGTTATGGAAATCAGTATTCATATTGTAAACATTATCTAGTATGACTTTTGTTAACCCACCTGTTTCTGCTTTTTTCCCACCCCCAAAAAATATTTGCATGGAATTGTCACTAATACAAATGAAGTTTTTCAGAGTAACATTTTTTTTAATGTTTTGAACACTTCAAGTGAGATAGCAGTGGGAGGTTTTGGAGAATCAATTTTGTGTCTTGCAGAATTTAATGGAATGTGGACATTAGGCAACTTGGGAACAAGGGATTTGGATGAAAATAGAAATTTGAAACAAAAATGTCAAACAAACTAACTTCTGTTGCCTTCCTCAATAGAGATTGCAGCTGGTCTGTCCTTAAGGTAAGGACAGTGTTTCTCCTGTTTGATCTCCCTCTCTGGGGTGTCTTGTCATCTCCCCATCTCTCAGCCTCAGTCACAGCTAAGACCTTGTCAATCCCTGCAGTGCCTTCTTAATCTCCACCTCAAGCCATTCTGTTCCCTTCCAGGTTTTCACTGTCCCCCACATCTTGACTTCTTTCATGGTCTGTCTTGTTCAGGTCCTTGCACACACCACACATGCTTTGGTTCCACTCCTGCTGTGCTGTCCTGACCTGGCTAAGCCAGTGTCTTGTTTAATCAGACATCAAATTCCCAGCACTTTAAAGTCAGGGGTGCAAGGCTCCACCATCCATAGGTCAGCCATTCAGACCTCCATGCCCCGATTCTTGCTCCCAGCTGTCAATATCTGTCAGCCTTGGCTGTCGCTTCTGTCACTCAACAGCAAAAAAAGTTAGAATAGCATTGAAGCATGTATATTACCATGTGTGAAATAGATCACCCGTCCAGTTTCAATGCATGAAACAGGGCACTCAAAACCGGTGCTCTGGGATGACCTGAGGGTAGGTTGGGATGGGAGGTGGGAGGGGGGTTCAGGATGGGAAACACATGTACACCCGTGGCTGATTCATGTCTATGTATGGTCAAAACCACGCCAATATTGTAAAGTAATTAGCCTCCAATTAAAGAAATTTACCCCCCCAAAAAAAACGTTAAAGAGAAATCACACCCCCAAAAAAGCTTCTGTTCTTTACATCTGTGTCTCTTTGGCTGTAAAGAACAGAAGCTTTTTTTGTGCTGTGGTTTCTGTTTAGCTTTTTTATTGTAAAGTAATTAGCCTCCAATGAAAATAAATAAATTTACAAAAAGAAAAAGTGAAAGAGAAACCACACCCCCAAAAAAGCGTCTGTTCTTTACGTCTGTGTCTCTTTGGCTGTAAAAGACAGAAGCTTTTTTTGTGCTGTGGTTTCTCTAACTTTTTTTATTTTAAAGTAATTAGCCTCCAATTAAAATAATTAAAAAAAAAAAAGCTTTTGCAGGAGGCCCCTTGCTGAGTGTAGCCCCCAGCCTATGACTGCCTCCGTCCACAGTTGTCTCACCCAACTCAGTTCTGCCTACTGTCAGCCTCTGGCCACCCTACCCTCGCCAAGACATGTGGACCATCATAGGCATTCTGGGCGGTATGTGAAGCATCTTGAATGTGTGCAGGGGCCGTATCTGCTCAGCCAGGTTCTGGCCTGGGTAGTGCACACATTCTGTCCCCAGTGCCAGTGACCAAACCTGTTTGTTCCCTCGTCCTTGTAACTCTTGGCCTCTGATGGCCTAGAAGTGAAGTGAAGATGCTCAGTCATGTCCAACTCTTTGCAACCCCATGGACTGTAGCCCTCCAGGCTCCTCCGTCCATGGGATTCTCCAGGCAAGAAGAATGGAGGTGGTGGCCATTTCCTTCTCCAGGAGATCTTCCCAACTCAGGGATCGGACCCAGGTCTCCTGTGTTGTAGGCAGACGCTTTACCTTCTGAGCCACCAGGGAAGTCTTAAACAACAGAAATGTCTTCGAGTTTTTTCTGGAGGCTGAAGTCTGACATCAACGGATCCATGGGGCCACCCCTCTAATGACAGCTTCTGACCCTGTCTCCAAACGAGGTCAGATTCACTGTGGTGACCTCAACATATCTTGCTGGGGGGACACAAATCAGCCCATCAGAGGCAGAGCATGGCCCTGCAGATTCTGGAAATGTCAGAGGAGCATGGGCATCGTGTCACGGTCCACAGCAGAGCAGCTGGCCTCTCTCCACTTCACCCGCCCTCTCCACAACCAGGGCCCCTCTCTCCTGCATCCTCTATCTTTGTCCACTGAATTTTTCTTATCTTAAAAACAATTCTCTCCTGGCTTCTCTTCCCCTCAAGCTGCCATCCTCATTTCTCTGCCCTTCACAGAAAGCATTGTCCTGAAAGTGTTTGTACTCATGGTCCCCGTTGTTTCTCCTGTTTCTCTCCTGTTCTCAGTCAGATGCAGCTAACATGGAAGATTGCTCTCTCCTCCTGAGATTCCCTCTTGGCTTTTTAGGGTCCTTGCCTGGTTTTCCTCTCACCTCTCTGCCTGCTTCTTCTCACATTCATGTGCCAGCGCTTCTATCTCCTAGACCTCTGGTTTGTCATTCACCCTCGTGTTGCAAGGGCTTCCCTGGTGGCTCAGCCAGGAAAGCATCTGCCTGCAATGCAGGGGACCTGGATTCGATCCCTGGCTCGGGAAGATCCCCTGGAGAAGGAAATGGCAACGCACTCCAATACTCTTGCCTAGAAAAGTCCGTGGATGGAGGAAACTGCTGGGCTACAGTCCATGGGGTCGAAAGAGTTGGACACGACTGAGTGACTTCACTCATTTCGTGTTGGAAAACACTCCTGCCCTGGTGAGCCTCAGAATTTGGTCTCCAACTTGGACCTTGAGAGCTCAGAATTTTGGACGCCTGTATCCAGCTGCTTACTTGACAGTTCCATCTGCCAAACTTCATGGACATCTCAAGCTCAACGTGTCAAAAACTTAACTCCTTCCCTTGCCTCACCTCCAACTCAAGTCTATCCACACTCCAACATACTCTGATTTCCTATTCATCCATCTGTAAATCCTGACTCTTAACATCGTGGTGTATCCAAAATGTGACTGACTCATCACCTCCTCAGCTACAATCCTGGCCCAAGTCCCAACATTTGTTGCCTGGATCACCACCACAGCCTCTGAGGTGGGCTCTCTGCTTCCACACTTGTCTCTCTGTGGTCCACCATGTGAAGAGGTCAGAGCTCAGGGCATAAGCCAGCATCCTGACAATGATCTAAATTCACTGACATGAGCTGGCTTCCACTCCGGCCCTTTGCCTACCTCGTACCCTTCCCTGAGGGCCTTCTGCTTTAGCACGCCTGGTTCTGCTCTTCCTGGAATGGACAATCATTTTGCTTCTATTTCAGGACTTTTCTTGCTTGCTATTCTTTCTTCCTGGAAAATCCTTCCCCATTTTGTCCAGATATACAGATGTTATCTACATAGCTTCCCCCTGAACTCTTCTCAATTCAAGTCTCTGCTCAAATATAACTTCCTAAATGAGCTTCTTAAGGCCACCATACACACGTTGGAAAGGACTGGCCCCCTGCACAACACACACAAATGTGTGTCCTTACCCCTCTTCCTTGCTTTATTTTGCCATGAGTACTTAACTCTAGTATCAATTCAGCAATCGCTTAGTCATGTTCAACTCTTTGCAACCCCATGGACTGTGGCACGCCAGGCCTCCCTGTCCATCACCAACTCCCGGAGTTTACCCAAACTCACGTCCATTGAGTTGGTGATGCCATTCAACCATCTCATCCTCTGTCATCCCCTTCTCCTCCTGCCTTCAATCCTTCCCAGCATCAGGGTCTTTTCCAATGAGTCAGTTCTTCACATCAGGTGGCCAAAGTATTGGAGTTTCAGCTTCAGCATCAGTCCTTCCAATGAATATTCAGTCCTTTAGGATGGACTGGTTGGATCTCCTTGCAGTCCAAGGGACTCTCAAGAGTCTTCTCCAACACCACAGTTCAAAAGCATCAATTCTTCAGGGCTCAGCTTTCTTTATAGTCCAACTCTTACATCCATACATGAATACTCGAAAAACCATAGCCTTGACTAGATGGACTTTTGTTGGCAAAGTAATGTTTCTGCTTTTTAATATACTGTCTAGGTTGGTCATAACTTTCCTTCCAAGGAGTAAGTGTCTTTTAATTTCATGGCTGCAGTCACCATCTGCAGTGATTTTTTTTTTTTTGGTTTTGTCAAATGTTTTATTGAGTGTAGACATCTGGAGTACTGTAAAACATGCATTATCTGTAGATTCAAAAAGGAGCAAGCCACATTGTCCTCACTGTCAAATGTGTCAGGCTTGGCATACATGATGGAGATTAATGAAGTATCATGAGAGTAATATGGTTCCTGAAAAGCTTCTACAATTTGGAGTAGGGTCTTAATCACATGAAAAGCAAAGCTGTTCACATTTGGTGAACTTGCATCTCATTGGAGGTACACAGTATTTTAATTTTAAAACAAATAAAAATAATTGTTTGTAGAAGATTCCCATCACCCCAACTTTACCTGCCCTTTCAGTTTTCAGAAATTTTAATTAAAAAAAAAAGTATATGCCTTTTGGAAGTTGTACATTTATCTGAGCAATAATTAAAATTTATTTCTTCTTCGGTTGCTGAGGTGTATTAAATTTGAAGAAGATAATATCTCCATCTTCAACAATATAATTTCTGCCTTGTTGTCTGTACTTTCCAGCAGCCTTGACTGCATTTTCAGAACCTTCCTCTTTAAAATCTTCGTATTTCATTACTTCAGCCATAATGAATCCTTTTTCAAAATCTGTGTGAATCTTTCCTGCAGCTTGAGGAGCCTTCGTCCCTTTCCTGATGGTCCATGCACGCACTTCATCTGGGCCTGCAGTGAAAAAGTATTCTAGTTGGAGTGCTGCAAACCCAGCCTTAATGATCTTTGGCAAAGCGCTTTGTGTCATGTTCGCTTCCAGATACTTCTGTCTCTCCTCAGCACTCAATTCTTGCAACCTGAGTTCCAAGGCCCCACTAAAAGGAATGACCAAGGCACCTGGGTCATACTTGTCCACCCACTCTTTAATTTTTATCAACCATTTGTTTTTCTTTCTAATGTAGTCTTTTTCGGAAAGATTAACCAAGTAGACCATTGGTTTTGAAGTCAGAAATAAGTGTTTATTCAATACTTCAATCTCTTTGTCATTCCAATCATGATAGAATCGAACAGGTTTCTTTTGATCTATAACCCAGGATTTGACTTTGCACATTATGTCATATTCAGGTTTTAGTTTTTTATCTCCACCTCTCACAGCCACTTTCTCTAGTTTATCTATAATGGGCCCAACCATTTCCTCATCTTTAAGCTGAAGCTCTTCATGTATTATTTCTATATCTCGAACAGGATCTACACTTCCTTCAACATGTGTGATATCATCATCTTCAAAAGCACGTGTTAAATGAAAGATTCCATCACAGGCACTAATATGAGATAAAAAGGCATTCCCCAGGCCTTGCCCATTGTGAGCTCCTTTCACAAGGCCAGCAATATCCACTACATTTAGAAAAGCAGGAATTTTGCTTGCTGGTTTGTGGTACTGGCAAAGAAAGTCAAATCTTTCATCAGGCACAGGTACTCTGCTCTCATTCGGATCAATAGTGCAGAATGGGAAGTTTTCTGCTGAAGCTTGACTATTGGTTAGTACATTGAAGAAGGTAGATTTCCCAACATTTGGTAATCCAACAATACCAATTTTCAAGGAGGTTCCAAATCTTCCAATGATTGGGGGTGGTTTAATTCCATCACCTCCCTTTTTGGGGGGCATCGAGTGAGGTGTGGGCCGCTCTCGCGAGGCGCGGCCTAGTCCAACAATGCCTCATTCATCCACACGCTCCACGCCGCCAGCTGCCCTCGCCCCATGCCGGCCACCCAGCCTGCAGTGATTTTGGAGCCCAAAAAAATAAACTCTAGTATGGATGCCACTGTTTACTAGAGACAGCCCTGCTTTATACTTGTACAGCAGTTAACACTCTGTTCTTACCTCCCCTTCTGCCTTCAATCATGTTGGCTTGGTTGGGAATTCTGACTGGAGCACAGAAAAAGGAAGGCCTTTTACGTAGGTAACATAATAATTAATACATCACAATGCAGAAGAAGTAAAAAAGCATAAAACCAAGAACTCAACTGATTCTTTGGAAATACTGATAAAAATAGGCAGACCTCTAATATAACGCCTCTGAATAATAAAAAACAGAAACATGTAACGTTGTAAATGAAAGGTTTCTATCCACAAATACAGATACTTTAAAATTATACTAAGCTCAACTGTATGCCCATACATTTGAAATTCTAGATGGAAGATACAAGTTTCAAAGGAAATATAAATTACCAAAATTTACCTACAAGGATTCATGTGTTAATCTAGACAGTCTGTGTGCAGCTATGTTGTTGTTCAGTCACTCAGTCGGGTCTGACTCTGAGACCCCAATGAATTGCAGCACGCCAGGCCTCCGTGTCCATCAACAACTCCCGGAGCTTGCTCAAACTCACGTCCGTGATGCCATCCAACCATCTCATCCTCTGTTGTCCCCTTCTCCTCCTGCCTCCAATCTTTCCCAGCATCAGGATCTTTTCCAATGAGACAGTTCTTTGCATCAGGTGGCCAAAGTGTTGGAGCTTCAGCTTCAGCATCTGTCCTTCCAATGAATATTCAGGGCTTATTCCTTTAGGATGGACTGGTTGGATCTCCTTGCAGTCCAAGGGACTCTCAAGAGTCTTCTCCAACACCACAGTTCAAAACATCAGTTCTTCAGGGCTCAGCTTTCTTTATGGTCCAACTCTCAAATCCATACATGACTACTGGAAAAACCATAGCTTTGACTATAGAGACCTCTGTCAGCAAAGTCATGTCTCTTCTTTTTAATGTACTGCCTAGATTTCATTCCAAGCTTTTCTTTTCTTCCAATAGCTCTTCCAAGGAGCAAGTGTCTTTTAATTTCATGGCTGCAGTCATCGTCTACAGTGGTTTTGGAGCCCAAGAAAATAAAATATGTCACTCTTTCCAATGTTTCCACATGTATTTGCCATGAAGTCATAGGACTGGATGCCATGATCTTTGCTTTTTGAATGTTGAGTTTTAAGCCAGCCTTTTCACTCTCTTTTCACCTTCATCAAGATGCTCTTTAGTTCCTCTTTGCTTTCTGCCATAAGGGTGGTGTCATCTGCATATCTGAGGTTATTGATATGTCTCCTGGAAATCTGGATTTCAGCTCGTGCTTCATCCATTTCAGCATTTCACATTATGTACTCTGCATATAAATTAAATAAGCAGAGTGACAATATACAGCCTTGACATACTCCTTTCCCAATTTGGAACCAGTCTGTTGTTCCATGTCTGGTTCTAACTGTTGTTTCTTGACCAGCATGCAGGTTTCTCAGGAGGCAGGTCAGGTGGTCTGGTATTCCCATCTCTTGAAGAATTTTCCACAGTATGTTGGAATCCACACAGTCAAAGGCCTTAGTGTAGTCAATGAAGCAGAAGTAGATGTTTTATGGACTTTTCATGCTTTTTATATGATCCAAGGGATGTTAGAAATTTGATCTCTGGTTCCTCTGCCTTTTCTAAATCCAGCTTGAACATCTGAAGGTCCTCAGTTCATGTACTGTTGAAGCCTGGCATGGAGGATTTTGAGCATTACTTTGCTAGCATGTGAAATGAGTGTGATTGTGTGATAGTTTGAACATTCATTGACACTGCCTTTCTCTGGGATTGGAATGAAAACTAACCTTTTCCAGTCCTGTAGCCACTGCTGAGTTTTCCAAATTTGCTAGCATATTGAGTGCAGCACTTTCACAGCATCATCTTTTAGGACTCAAAATAGCTCAGCTGGAATTCCATCACCTCCACTAGCTTTGTTTATAGTGAGGCTTCCTAAGGCCTACTTTACTTCACATTCCACGATGTCTGACTCTAGGTGAGTGATCTCACCGTCATGGTTATCTGGGTCATGAAAATCTTTTTTTGTATAGTTTTTCTGTGTATTCTTGCCACCTCGTCTTAATATCTTCTGCTTCTGTTAGGTCCATACCATTTCTGTCCTTTATTGAGCCCATCTTTGCATGAAATGTTCCCTTGGTATCTCTAATTTTCTTGAAGAGATCTCCAGTCTTTCTCATTCTATTCTTTTCCTCTATTTCTTTATACTGATCACTTAGGAAGGCTTTCCTTGCTATTCTTTGGAACTCTGCATTCAGGTGGGTATATCTTTCTTACTGAATTGAAGTTGGGCAAGAAGAAATCATGATTCAAACCTATATCTATAGTACACATTGTATAAGAGAAATATCTGTGAACAAGATGAATAATGTTCTTACTTTCATGGACCTTACAACTGGAGCTGTAGCCAGAGGCCAGATCATGCATGGCCTTGTAGCCACATTAAGAAATGTCAAGTTTGTCTGGACTTTGTTCTAAATGTGATGAGAAACTGTTGGTGGGTTTCAAGCAGGTGAATGACTTGATGTGATTTCCTTTTTGAAAAGATCATTCTGGCTGTTATATTGAGAATGTATCATGGGAATAAGAGCTGAAGTAGGGAGACCACTTAGAAAGATAGTAAATAGTTCAGCAAAGAGTCGATAGTGGTTTGGACAAAGGTGATAGTAATAGGGGCAGAGAAAATGGCAGAGTTGGCTATATTTTGGAGAAAGAATTGATAGGACTTGATGACCTATTTGATATGGGAAGTGAGGGAAAGTGAGGAAATAGAATAACTTTTAAGTTTCTGTGTTGAACAAGGGGGTAGATGGTGGTGTCATTTACAGAAGCAAGTCTGGGGTTGAAGGAGCTTGTTTTGATTACCATTGATTTCATACTGGATATGTCAAGTTTGAGGAATTTGTGGATGTGTTTAGTAGGCAGGTTGGTTGTATTGGTATAGTGCACACAAGAGTGGGCTGGAATCCTTCAGTTGGGAGTCATCAATACAAAGACAGTGACTAAAATCATAAAAGATTGGGCCTCCAACAGAACTCAGAACATCAACTTACTAAGAGGCTTGGTGTCGGCAGAAATCACTCCACCAGCACTATACTGGCAAAGGTCATGCATACCTTCCTGCTCCCTGAAATCCTAGGGATATATTTTCAGACTTGTCTTTCTGAACCCACTGCTGCTTGGGGATACTACTGTCTACTCCTTCATGTGAAACTGTGCTCTCAAAGTTTCCCATTCTCTCCTTCTAAGTTCCATTACTTTGCCAACAAAGGTCTGTCTAGTCAAGGCTATGGTTTTTCCATTAGTTATGTATGGATGTGAGAGTTGGACTATAAAGAAAGCTGAGCACTGAAGAACTGATGCTTTTGAACTGTCGTGTTGGAGAAGACTCTTGAGTGTCCCTTGAACTGCAAGGAGATCCAGCCAATCCATCCTAAAGGAGATCAGTCCTGGGTGTTCATTGAAAGGACTGATGTTGAAGCTGAAGCTCCAATACTTTGGCCACCTGATGGGAAGAGCTGACTCATTGGAAAAGACACTGATGCTGGGAAAGATTGAAGGCGGGAGGAGAAGGGGACAACAGAGGATGAGATGGTTAGATGGCATCACAGAGTCAATGGACATGAGTTTGGGTGGACTCCAGGAGTTGGTGATGGACAGGGAGGCCTGGTGTGCTGCTGTCCATGGGTTCGCAAAGAGTTGGACATGACTGAGTGACTGAACTGAACTGAACTGAACTGAAGTTCCCTTTCCCTAAACCTTGTGGTTTCCCAGGGCAGACTAAGGAGTTAGACCATAGGTTGCACTGTCAGGAACAACTTCTCAAGCCACATCTTCTCTAGGATCAGGAAGCTGCTTGCAGATTTCAGCAGCTGTTGGTTTCAGAACTTGATGGAGGTCAGGGAGAAATCCATGAAGACATCTCAAGGTAGAGAATCTAAGATTGAGTGAAGGGCAAATACAAACACCCTGAGGTGTGAATGTGCCGGGGGTGTTTGATGAACAAGGCCACACAGGTGATGCAAAGGGGTTGAACTTCATTTTTAAAAGTTTTTCTGAGGGCCACTGGAAATACTTTGGGTTTTCAGCTGACTAAAATGGATAACCACTGGGGCATTACGAGCAGCTGATTGCTGATAATAAATGTTTTTTCAGGCTCCTTCTGGCTGCTGTGTGGAGAATAGACTCTGGAAGCATGGAGATCAGTGATCACAACAACCGTGGCAACAAATGACAGTGTGACATGTTACACTTATGACCCTAATAGACATTCAAATGGAGACGTTGGCTACACAGTTGGTTCTAAATGTGTAAACTTCAAGGGAGAAAGAGATGAGCTGGAGATAGAAATTCAGGACTCATTGGCTGACAGATGATATTTACAGTCATGTAACTGAATGATATTGCATTTTTGGTCCTTCCCTCCCTCCTTTCTCCCCGCCCTCCCTACCTCCCTCATTCACTCATGATTATAAAAGTGATAAAGCTTATGCCCAGACTCTGAATCAAACATTTTCCCTTTTTTTTCATGTGTGTGTTCAGTCGCTCATTTGTGTCCTACTCTTTGTGACACCATGGACTGTAGCACGCCAGGCTCCCCGTCCATGGGATTCTCCAAGCAAGAATACTGGAGTGGGTTGCCATTCTCTTCTCCAGGGGATCTTCCCAACCCAGAAATAGAACCTGTGTCTCCTGCATTGCAGGTGGAGTCTTTACTGCTGAGCTATTGGGAAGGGCTTCCATTTTTTTTTTTTTTTTTTTTTTTACTGCTCCACCAAATATGTGCTATAAACCCTAGGCAGTGTATGGAACTCTTGTGTTGCAATCTGGGCTCCATACTGCAAGTGATCCTGACACAAAATGCACATCTTAGTAGTACTTGAAAAGATAGAAGCAATGTAGCCTGGAGAAAAGAAGACTTTCTAGGGAAAACAATTGTAATAAGCTATGTGGCATCTATCTAAAGCAAATAAAACCTCTAATTTTAAAAGATACACACACCCCAGTGTTCACAGTGGCACTATGTACAATACCCAAGCCATGGAAGCAACCTAAGTGGCCATCAACAGATTAATAGACAAACAAGATGTGATATATATATACACACACATATATATATGATATGTGATATATATATATATAGTAGAATATTACACAGCCATAAAAAGTAACAAAATTGTGCCATTTGCAGAAATATGGATGGACCTAGAGATTATCATACCAAAGTGAAGTAAGTCAGACAGAGAAAGACAAATATATCACCTGCATGTGGAATCTAAAAAATACAATAAACTGCTGAATATAACAAAACAGAAGCAGTCTCATGGATATAGAAAACAAATCAGTAGTTCCTAGCAGGGAGAAAGAGAAGAGGCATGATAGGGGTAGAGGATTAAGAGGGACAAACTACTATGTATAAAATAAGTAAGCTACAGGGGTATATTGTACAGCACAGGGAATATAGCCAATATTTTGTAATAACTTTAAAAGGAGTATAGTTTATAAAATACTGAATCACTATTTTATAAATCTGAAATGAGTATAATATTGTAAATCAACTATACTTCAATTAAAAAACAACCCCCCCCCCCCAATTTTTAGGGGCTATTTAACAAAAATAGTTAAATTTAAACAAAAAACCCTTGACTAAAAATTGCAACGATTCATATTTAGGCTTCACAGAACAAATGTTTGCAAAAGTCATATGGCATTTCCAGGGATTAGTGAGGTCTCTGTGACTTTCAACCTGATGATCCTGTAACTTTCTGGCTTTAAGATATTGGTGAATACTGTTATGCGTATGTCCCACCTACCTGATGTTCTTGGTAGCAGTTGCTACACTGTAGGGACAGACTCCTCTGGAAATAGCTACAACACACACTTGGAATCTTACAGTCACATAATCAACCATTTTACTAAATACAAGCATATTTTCATTCACATACAGCTAAAGTTTTTCACATTTCATTACAGTGCACAACAAAGTGAGGAAAAGTACACAGTACATTTTATTCTGGAATATGAGGCAATCTAATCCAACATGCAGTTGTGGTCTTTGTTGCAAGTTAGTTTATCTTGTCTTCACCTATGTAGTAAAATAGCTTCTAGAGCTTTACCCTTAATATTGTACTAACACCTGACTTTTTCACACATTTTCCAAAACCCACTTATTGCAGTGACAACAGCACTGAATTCTACTAAAATGAGTTTCAAAGTTCTAGAATTTGTTTAAGCAGTTAAGCTCAGCCACTTCTGCTGAATCTATGATGAGTATTTTTAAACCTGCCTAAAAATGCAAAGAATGAGAAAAATATACATATGATGTATTTAAGTCAAGAAAATGGTAGAGAGTTTTGTTTCTATCCTTTTTTTCTTGAACTGACAGAATCCAGTCAACTCTCATCTATCCACTGGATAATCTTGCTTTCAGAATCTTCTAAACATAATTAAGTATAGCAGTTGATGAAACTTTGTGTTAGCCCAATTTACTATCTTTTATTTGTCTTCTACAACCACAAAGCTGGCAACTTAGTTACTCCACCCAAGCTAGGTCACGCTAAACCAAGGAAGAGATGATGATTGGGTCACTTGTAGTGGATGCTGCAGGTAGGTCTAAGGTGGTTTGTTCCCATAATTTTCATGATTTTACTGCTTTATTTTGGCTGAAGTAAATCCTCCAAATTTCAGATTCAGTTACATCCATTCTGAAATTTAATACCATATTTCAAAGCAATTTACCATCCTTAGGCGTTCGTATCACAATGGAAATGAGAAACCTGACTCTAATCAGAATTGGTTTTTTTACTACAAAAAGTATGGCTTTTGCCTAGCTGAACTGGCTACAATCAAAAAATCATTTAAAGCATCACCTCTCTTCAAGAAGATAATGGAACCGCAAGGCAACCATTTCAAGTTTCTGATGCAACTAGTTAGCTGTCTGTTCACCTGAGAATTAAGAGTTAACTTTGTAGGGTAGATAGGAGCCCAGTGTAGGCATATGGCAAACAAGGAGCCAAGGTCATTGTGAAGTGAGTATTTACCCCCACCCCACTCCCCATTGCTGTATTTAGTTCCTTTCAATAATATATCCACTGCATTTCAGTGATAAGAACACATAACCCAAATAGTTCTAATATGTGTTCACTGTGCAATTATTCACTTGTGTAAAATCCTCTTGTCAATAATACCTGAATGGGCTTTACCTTTGACTTATGCCCAGGTTTCCTCAGGGTTAGAGCTGAGTTATAATCAATAAGGAAACATATCCTAACATGTAGAGAATATTTATTTGCAGTCATATCTCTTCCAAAGTAAACAATAACAGTTTATTCATTGGGCAGCAGGATGATGCAGTGAAGTAAAAACCAGGAGTCAGAAGACCTTCACTTTGGCCTAGTGACTCTCCTCTGCCTCTCAGTTAATTTTTTTGTAAACTGGGGAAGAAAACCTCATGGCCTCTTACAATGATCAAACAGGTCATTCAGTGAACCATAATGTGTCTGTAAGGGTTACAGCCCCTCCTAAGCAGGTGTTTACGTTCAGATCATAGTCACCAAAGCAGTGAAATCCCAGGTGTGGTCAGAGGCAAAAGGGGGATGACATCGGTATTAATAGTATTTCTCTCTTCTAATTCCATGATAATTTGCATGGGAAAATTTCTTACACAGTGCTGGTTATTCTTGCACAAGACTGTACATTTTTTTGAATTGATAATAACAGTGTATAAATTGACTCCCTCTTGACATTCACACCATTTTTTTTTATCAGAACACCAGGCCTTGAAAGGGTCTTATGAAAAGACTGGCCCATACCCCTCATTTTACAGATGAGCTGTGGAGAGCTAATTGGTACCTTTTAACCAAACCCCACACATACATTTAGTGCAGGATATTCTCATTGGTTGGGTCAATATCTCTCATTTTTGTAGGTTTGATCATTGTTCCCGATGTGATACTTTTATCCCTTTTACATATTTTATTATGATTGTGACCTATGCAACACCGAGAAATAGTTGTCCTGACTGTGGGTGTACTTTCCTGGGGGGCCTGGTTCCCTGGACCTCAGCTTCTTGACATACAGTCTACAAAGGGCATACAGAGCAGCCAGTGCGCAGCTTGGGCCACAAAACAGGGCCAGTTCCAGTTCCAGGTTCCCCCGCCCACCTACCAATCACCTGTCTGAGGGCCCCTTGGGGAAGAGGCTCACTTGGTATCCAATATAGAGGTTTAAGTTCTCTTGAGTCGCATGATGATTCTATCATTTTGATCAGCTGGAAGTCCAGGTGGGACAGCAGGTTTTGGAGACACAAGGGCTAACTAGCACAAACATCTTCTCTCTGATTTGACTACCTCTTCTGAAGAGTGAACCACGTTGGGGACAAATCCACTCTTCACCCCTTCCCAGCCCTCCTGGATGGTAATATCCCCCCTTTTCACCAGCTCATATATGTCTCTTGTCAGGTCTGTGAAGGCCTTCTCTACGTTAATGGCGTCTCGGGCTGACGTTTCAATGTACTTCATGCCATACGCAGCAGCCAGTTTCTCAGCCTCGTGGCGAGTCACTTGCCTCTGTGTATCCAGGTCACACTTGTGACCCACGAGAACGAATACAATTTGGTAGGGCTGGACGTGTACTTTGGTCTCTTCTAACCACTCGTGGACATTCTGGAAAGACCTGCGGTTGGTAATGTCAAATAAGAGAAGACCACCTACTGAGTTCCTGTAGTAGGCACGAGTGATGGATCTAGAACACAAGAGAGAAGTCAAGATTGAATGCCAAGCCCAAACTCCTGTACTTCAGTGAACTCAAAGAGTGGTCTCTGGTTAGCGACAGAGTCCTTCGGTGAAAATGCTTTTCTCTTTGTAACAAAGGAATACAAACGTCATTCCATCATAATAACGATACATGAATTTGCAATTGAGCTAAACTTTTCAATTGAGCTAAGCTTTGAAATGGTATCTTCTAGAAATGAATGCTCGTGGGCATACAGGCATTTTCCCTCAGCTTAGGTCAAACCATAGTTAACCTGTCCATTCTCACCACTGAAGAGCTGAATGAGATTTCTTTTTCTGCTAAGTGGGATATCTAAGTAACAGGTTATCATGAGGCAAATGAAATAATGGATTAAGTATTCTGTCACCTGGAGAGCTCATTACAAATGATCATAGTTGGCATAGGATTTTCTAAAAAAGAAAAATGAATTTATGATAGTTGACAGGAAATACAAGTATATATCACAAAAGTGCTCCATTTATCATTACCGTATTTCTCTGTTACCTTTTTATTTTCACCAGAGGTCTTCAACCTCTTCTGTGAAGGGGAACACGATTTTGTTTTTTTACTTTGCAGGCCATGTGGGAATAGGAAAAAGAGGGATTGTCTGCAAAGACCTTGAGCCAATTGTCTGTCTGCCCCACTTCAGAGAGGCTGACTCAGGAGCCACCAGGTGGGAGAAACTGCCTAAATAGACAAAGCTTCCCCTTAAAATCGTATGATTTATTTAAAGCATTGTAATCAGAATGTTTCTAAAACCTATTATACATTTTCTCTACTTCTGAAATGGAAGAAACCACATATATTTTCGTTTCTTGATTTGAGGAGCTTCATTTTCAATGTGCATTATGGTACTTTTCTCAGGGCATCTTAGACATTGTAGAACTATTTGCTTATCCAGTCACTTTCCTTAGACTACCATGCTTCTCGACCTATGTCTATTTTTAGTTTTTCTTTCTCCTTGGATGAAGAATATAAACAATGAGGGACTCGATAGCTTAAGCCTTAGGACAAATGGCCCAGTTGGGGCCACAGAACAAACATTGTCCAGGGAATTGGAGTCCTAGCTAGATGATGGTAAGAACAAAACAGCAAAAAATTTTCTTAATGTAAACAAAGTTAAAAGACAAATGAAAAACTGAAAAAACACTTTACAACATCCATGACAGAAAAGGATTAATATTCTTAATATACAAAGAACCCTTAGAAGTCACTATCATCCAATAAATAATAATCCGTGGATATGAAAAGGCTGTTCATACAGAAAGAAATTGCGACAAACACAAAAGATGCCTTTCTTCGGTTATAATGTGAAACATGAAATCACAAGTTCAAAGTGAACCTGGACAAGGATATTTGTTTGCAGAAGTGGGGAAGTGGAGACAAGTCTAACTTTTCTCCCCACCCCTCTTCAACCAGCTAACCAATATCTTCTATGTTTGATTCTTGTTCACTAGATAAATGATGATTTATTGAGGCCTCTTGATCGAGTTTTGGCTGCTCTGCATGACTGTAGCTCAAAGTTTTCTGCGTACACTGCTCTGACTTTTGTCTTTATACATGCAGTTTCCTCACACTCATCAGGCGTCATTGTCTCCAGTAAGCCTTCCCTCATCTGTGTCCATACATATAATTACACGTGATACATGCTACAAGTGAAACAAAGTGTTGGAAGAGAAAATTCCACCTGTTTATTTATCACTCATTATGTGCTAAATGTTATCATAGGCGGTGAGCCTACAAATATGAACAAGGCACTCTTTTGTGTAATTACTGACCTAGTTCCCCCTCCACTATGCTAGCAGAGACATTCTAGGAGGGCAATGCCTGTGTCTATTTTGTTTACATGGCATCCCCTTACAGGAGGTTCCTCAGGCTGTTTCCCCAGTGATAGGTGCAGTGTCTGGCAGAGAGTGAATGATCATTGCATGCGTGCTAGTTGCAAGAAAGAATCAATCATCACATACATCTCTATTTCTATCTAGTATTTATGTTTCTATCTATATCTTTATCTCTACATCACCTATCTAGATCTGTCATCCTACATTAGGATGACCTGGGAACATTTTTTGAAATGTAGCATAGGGACTGAAATTGATGAATGACAGAGATCAACTCCAGCGAGTTGATTAACCACGAAGGGGGCAAGTTGGTGGAGTTGTGGTGCGAGCAATATGCATTATTGACTGCCAGGATGTATCTTTCCCTCTACTGAATTCCCAGCTAGCTGAAGGTGGGCTTGAGCAGAAACTCTCAGAGCCTCGCTACCTTCGCTAAGGGCGGCGACCGGGACCAGGAAGTCCTCTTCCCCCGGGGATCGGGAAAACCCAGAAGACCTCCCACTGCTCACGGGCCGAGTCTGCGCTCCCACCTGAACCTCTCTTGACCCGCGGTATCCCAGATCTGGAGCTTGATGCGTTTTCCGGGTTCGATCTCCACCAGACGGGAGAAGAAATCCACCCCCACCGTCGGGTCCGAAACCTGGGCAAAGCGGCCCTCGGTGAAGCGGCGGATCAGACACGACTTGCCCACCGTGGAATCCCCGATGACAATCAGCCGGAACTGATACAGCCAGATGGCCTCCATTGCCGAGGCTCGGCAGGTCTCCTTGGCCCGGGCCTCAGGCGGCGAGATGGGGGCGCCAGGCCGGGGCCTCGGAGAGCGCGGCTCGGTCCTGATCTAGATCGGCCACGAGGGCATCGCTGGCCTGGGAGCCTCAGGCCAGGTAGGCCCAGGCGCGGGGAGGACCGAGGGATGGATGCTGCGCTCGCGGAGGTGATGAAATGGCAGCAGCATCAGCACCACGCACTCTGACTCATCACTGACAACAGGCTTACTGTAATCCTCCAGGTAGAGGCGACGCCCAGCACCGCATTGTCTGTAAAAGCAGCGCACATAGAAATGGCCGGGGGCGGGGGTTGGGGGGGCAGAAGCTAGTTCCCTGCTTTTCTGGCTTAAGAGTCAGCATTCAAAAATCTAAGAGCACGGCATCCAGTCTCATCACTTCCCCGGCAAACGGATGGGGGGAAAATGGAAACAGTGACAGACTTTTTCTTGGGCTCCAAAATCAAAGGCTATGGTGACTGCAGCCAGGAAATTAAAAGACGCTTGGTCCTTGGAAGAAGACAGTGTTACTCGCTCAGTCGTGTCAGACTCTTTGCGACCCCATGGGGTCATCCGCCAGGCTCCTCTGTCCATGGAATTCTCCAGGCAAGAATACTGGAGTGGATTGCTATTCTCTTCTCCAGGGGATCTTCCCGAATCAGAGATCAAACCCGGGTCTCCTGCATTGGCAGGCGGATTCTTTACCGCCTGAGCCACTAGGGAAGCCTTGGAAGAAAAGCTATGACAAATCTAGACAGCCTGTTAAAAAGCAGAGACATCACTTTGTGAACAAAGGTACCTATAGTAAAAGCTATGGTTTTTCCAGTAGTCACCTATGAATGTGAGAGTTGGACCCTAAAGAGGGCTGAGCACCGAAGAATTGACGCTTTTGAACTGTGGTGATGGAGAAGACTCTTGAAAGACCCTTGGACTGGAAATAGATCAAACCAGTCAGTCCTAAAGGAATCAACCCTGAATATACATTGGAAGGACTGATGCAGAGGCTGAAGCTCCAATACTTTGGCCACCTAATGGGAAGAGCTGACTCACTGGAAAAGACCCTGATGCTGGGAAAGATTGAAGGCAGGAGGAGAAGGGGATGGCAGAGGATGAGATGGTTGGATGGCATCACCCACTCAATGCTTTGAGCAAACTCCAGGAAATAGTGAAGGACAGTGAAGCCTGGTGTACTGCAGTCCATGGGTTCACAAAGAGTTGGACACGATTTAGCCACTGAACAACAACTTCCTTTCTTCCACCCAACTCCTTTTCTTAATTAAAATTTTTCTCTGTCTTTCAAATAGCAAAAGTAACACCTCTTCATTAAAACTAGTGAAACAGTATAAATATACTGAAAAGAAATATGAAGTTTGCTATATATTCTTCCACATGTATTTCTATAAAATATATACATATACACATTTATTGCTGTTTGATTTTACACAAATTTGATCAAACTGGACCATTCTGACATTTGCTTTTTGCAATTAATAAAGAATCGTAGACATCTCTTTATTTCCAACTCAGTTTCCTTTTGCCATAACAATGCTGCAAAACAACCCAAATGTCCATCAACAGATAAATGGATAAACAACACATATGTTATTTCTATGAAATAGGGTTTTAAAAAGAAAGACCAAAAAGTCAAAGAGTATGAATATTTTAAATGTTATAGATATGGCCATTATACTTTGAAAACATACTTAGCAATTTAAATTCTAGTTGGCAAAGTTTGAAAAGACCATTTCTTTTTTTCTTTTCTTTTTCTTAGGAAAACTATCAGAAGTTACTTTAATAAAATTAAATCCTGCCACAGTGGGATGGGTACAGTGGGGTGTCTGGCTCTCCCAAGACTATAAATTGCAGAGTGAACATCTTGTAGTCTTTGAATATGATGTACTAAAATCATTAACTTTACTCCTGACAAAACCAGTACAAAGTTTAAAACTGTGTTCAAGCCTCTGTGGCCTTGTCTTTTGAAGTAAAATGCTGAGTTGAGTCAATGATTGGAAAATGTGAAGATTTAGAAACAAAGAATAACTGTCGGGCTAAGGAACTGGTAACAATTTAGACTATAATTCTGCCACATAACAGAATCACCCAAAGTCCCAGTTCCCTGAAGGATATAGATAAAGGCCTGATATATATTCCTAAGTTGTTTTTACAGGAAGCAGACACCCCCTTCCCACCAGATGAAAACTGCTGATCTCAAGAACACAGACCCTAGGCTGGCTGAAACAAGAAGGTTGATAATGCTTGAAATGTCACCTTGATGTCAACCAATCCAAGAACTGTCCACAAGCTGATCACACCCTACTCCTTGAACACTATAGAAACTCCTTACTACCCACTCCAGGCTGGGTCATAGGGCCTTCAGGGCATTAGCCCATTGTGGCCCCCTTTGCCTGGCAAAGCAATAAAAAAACTATTATTTTCTACTTTACCCAAAACTCTGTGTCCCTGTTCCTATTTGGCACCGTTGAACAGAGGCCAAGTTTCAGCGACAAGTTTACAGCAGTTAAAAGCCCTAACAGTGAGGCTTGAAAAGACCATTTCTTTGGCATTACTTCAAGCATCATATGTGATATTCTTTATTAATTCTTTCCAATCTGATGTAATTACAAATAAATGGAATCACACAATATATGGACTTTTGTGACTGACTTCTTTCACTTATCATAATGTTTTTGAGTTCATCCACATTGTAACATATATCAAGACTTTGATCCTTTTTATAACTGAATAATATTCCATTGTATGACATACCATATTTTGTTTATCCATTCATCTGTTGATGGACATTTGGGTTGTTTCTGCCTTTTGACTGTTATGGATAATGCTGCTATGAACATTCATGTACAAGTTTTTGTTAAAACCCAGCTTTGAACTCTTTTGGATTTAAACCTAGGACCAGAATTCCTGTGACCTATAATAACTCTATGCTAAATCCTCTGAAAAAATGCTAGAATGTTTTCCACAGCAGTTGCACCATTTTACATTCCTACCAGCAATGCACGAGGATTCTGATTTCTCCATATCTTCCAACACTTTATTTTCCGACTTTTTTATTCTAGACGTCCTAGTGAGTATGAAGTAGTATTTCATTGTGGCTTTGACTTACATTTCCCTGATGACTAATGACAATGTGCATATTTTCACATTCTTATTGGCCATTTGCATAACTGGCTTGGAGTAATGTAGACTCAGATCCTTTGCCTTTTCTTTCTTTTTCTTTTCTTTTCTTTGGCCATGCCAAGTGGCGAGCAAGTAGCTTGTGGGATCTTATTTCCCCACTAGGGATTGAGCCTGGGACCATGGCAGTGAGAGTGTGTTGTCCTAACCACTGGACCACCAGGGAATTGCCCCTTTTCCCATTTTAAAATTGGATTATTTATCATTTTATTATTGAGTTATAAGAGCTCTTTATATATTGTAGGTGCAAGTCCCTTATCAGATATGCAATTTGTAAATATTTTCTCCCATTTTGTGTGTCCATTTTTGACTTCTGTTAAGAGTGCCCTTTGAAGTGCAGTTTTATATTTTGATGAAGATTGTCTATTTTTGTTTTGTTGCTTGTGCTTCTGATATCATGTCTAAGAAGGCTTTGCCAAATTCAAGTACATGAAGATTTACTCCTATGCATTCTTCGAAGAGTTCTGTAGTTTTAGCTCATACATTTAGGTCTATATTTCATTTTTTGCTAATTTTTATATATGCTATAAGGTAGGGGTCCAGCTGCATTCTTTTGCATGTGGATATCTAGTTGTCCAAGCACCATTTGTTGGAGAGATTATTCTTTCCCCACTGAATGATTTTGACACCCTTGTTGAAAGTCAGTTGACCGTAGACTGGTTTATTTCTGGACTCTCAATTTTATTCCATTGCTCTATGTCTAGTGTCTAGTCTTCTGCCAGTACCACATTGTCTTGATTGTTGTAGCTTGGTAGTCAGTTTAGAAATTGGGAAGCAAGAGCTTCCTACTGTGTTCCTTTTTTTCCAAGATTGTTTTTGGCTATTTTGGGGCCCCTTTCAATTCCATATGAATTTTAGCATCTGCTTGTCAGTTTCTGCATATAAGGCAGCTGTGATATTGATTGAGGTTTCATTCAATATATAGATCAATTTGGGGAATACTGCCTGCCATCATAATGAAATTAAGTCTTCCAATGCTTGAACATAGAATATCTTTCAATATATTTAGGTATGTTAAATTTTCTTTCAACAAAGATTTGTAGTTTTCTGTTTACAAGTCTTGAACTTCTTCAGCTAAGTTATCTGCTTTCTTAATTTTTCATTTTTGGATTCTTCATAGCATTTTTCAGTCTTTTTATTTTGACTGCACTGCATAGCTTGCAGATCTTAGATCTCCAACCAGGCACAGAACCTGGGGCCTGGCAGTGAAAGCACTGAGTTCTAACCATTGGAGAGCCAATTTTTTTTAGTGCATTCCTTATGATTTGGTCAAATGCTTTTTCTGCATCTTTGAGGCAATCATGTGATTTTATTCTATTGATATAATGTATTACATTAATTGACTTTTGGATGTTGAGTTAACCTTGCACTCCTGGTATAAATCCTACTTGATCATGGTATATAATTTTTAAAATGTTTTTCAATTTGATTTTCTAGTATTATTGAGGATATTTGCATTCTTATGCATGATATTTATTGGTCTATAGTTTTCTTTTATTGTAATGTCCTCTTCTGGCTTTAGCATCAGAGTAATATGGAAACAGTGTCAGACTTTATTTTTTGGGGCTCCAAAATCACTGCAGATGGTGACTGCAGCCATGAAATTAAAAGACACTTACTCCTTGGAAGAAAAGTTATGACCAACCTAGATAGCATATTGAAAAGCAGAGACATTACTTTGCCAACAAAGGTCTGTCTAGTCAAGGCTATGGTTTTTCCAGTGGTCATGTATGGATGTGAGAGTTGGACTGTGAAGAATGCTGAGCGCCGAAGAATTGATGCTTTTGAACTGTGGTGTTGGAGAAGACTCCTGAGAGTCCCTTGAACAGCAAGGAGATACAACCAGTCCATTCTAAAGGAGATCAGCTCTGTGTGTTCTTTGGAAGGAATGATGCTAAAGCTGAAACTCCAGTACTTTGGCCACCTCATGCGAAGAGTTGACTCATTAGAAAAGACTCTGATGCTGGGAGGGATTAGGGGCATGAGGAAAATGGGACGACAGAGGATGAGATGGCTGGATGGCATCACCAACTCAATGGATACGAGTTTGAGTGAACTCCGGGAGTTGGTGATGGACAGGGAAGCCTGGCGTGCTGCGATTCCTGGGGTCGCAAGGTGTCGGACATGACTGAGTGACTGAACTGAACTGAATTTTGGCCTCCTAAAATTCCTTCCTTTTCTGCTTTTTGGGGGAGTTTGTGAAGAACTAGTATTAATTCTTTTTTATATATCTGCTAGAATTTAGCAATGAAGCCATCTGGGCGTGAGCTTTTCTTTGTGGGTAGTGTTTTGATTACTAATTCAATTTCTTCACTTCTTATAACTCTGTTCAGATTGTCTATGTCATCTTGAGTAAGTTTCAGTGTTTGTGTATTGGCAGAAATATCTCCATTTCATCTAAGTTATCCAATTTGTCAGCATCCAATTGTTCATCATATTACTTTATGGAATATTAAATTTTATAAGGTCAGTGGCAATGTCCCTTCTTTCATTTATGATCCTAGTGATTTGAGAATCTTCTTTTTCTTCTTGGTCAATCTAGCTAAAGATGGTGTCAATTTGTTTTCAAAGAACCAGTTTCTGATTTTGTTGATTCTATTTTGTTTTTGTTTTTTGCTCTCCATGTAATTTATCTCTGCTCTAATCTTATTCCATTCTTTCTGTGTGATTTGCTTTTAGTTTATTCATCTTTTTCCAGTTCCTTAAGGTGTAGAGTTAGGTTATTGATTTGAGATCTTCTTTTTCTCTGTACTGTGTGTGCTTAGTCGCTCAGTTGTGTCCGACTCTTTGTGACTCCATGGACTGCAGCCCGGAAGGCTCCTCTGTCCATGGGGATTCTCCAGGGAAGAATACTGGAGTGGGTTGCCATGCCCTTCTCCAGGGCATCTTCCCAACCCAGGAATCGAACCGGGGTCTCCTGCATTGCAGGCAGATTCTTTATCTCTGAGCTACCAGGAGGGCTTCCCTGGTGGCTCAGAGGTTAAAGCGTCTGCCTGGAATGTGGGAGATCTGGGTTCCATCCCTGGGTAGGGAAGATCCCCTGGAGAAAGAAATGGCAACCCACTCCAGTACTCTTCCCTGGAGAATCCCATGGAGGGAGGAGCCTGGTAGGCTGCAGTCCACGGGGTCACAAAGAGTCGGACATGACTTAGCGACTTCACTTCACTTTCACTCACAGTTATAAATTTCCCCCTGAGCAGTTCTTTATCTGCATCCTATTAATTTTCATATAAGTATTTTCATTTATTTCAAATTATTTTATGATTTCTCTTCTGATTTCTTCTTTGACCCATTTTTTATTTAGGAGGGTTTTGTTTAATTTCTATATATTTGTGAGTTTTCTACATTTTCCCCCACTTGTGATTTTACTTCATGTGGTCAGAGAACATTCTTTGTATCATTTGTACTTTTTAAAATTGAAAATTTGTTTTATGGTATAGTAAATTCTCCCTGTACACTTAAGAAAAATTTATATTCTACTTTTGGGTGGATTGTCCTATATGTGAATTAGGTCTTATTTGTTTCTAGCATAGTCCAAGTCTCTAAAAAAATTGGAGATACCAAGGGAACATTTCATGCAAAGATGGGCATGAAAGATGGGCACAATAAAGGACAGAAACAGTAAGGACCTAACAGAAGCAGAAGAGATTAAGAAGAGGTGGCTAGAATACAGAGAAGAACTATACAAAAAAGGTCTTAATGACCTGGATAACCACAATGGTATAGTCACTTACCTAGAGCCAGACATCCTGGAGTGGGAAGTCAGTGGGCCTTAGGAAGTATCACTGTGAACAAAGCTAGTGGAGGTGATGGAATGCCAGCTGAGCTATTTCAAATCCTAAAAGATGATGCTGTGAAAGTGCTACACTCAATATGCCAGCAAATTTGGAACACTCAGCAGTGGCCACAGGACTGGAAAAGTCAGTTTTCATTCCAATCCCAAAGAAGGGCAATGCCCAAGAATGTTCAAACTACCACACAATTGTGATCATTTCACATGCTAGCCAGGTAACGCTCAAAATTCTTCAAGCTAGGCTTCAACAGAACATGAACCGAAAACTTCCTGATGTTCAAGGTGGATTTAGAAAAGGCAGAGGAACCAGAGATCAAATTGCCAACATCTTTTGGATCATAGAAAAAGCAAGAGAATTCCAGAAAAGCATTTTCTTCTGCTTCATTGACTAGGTTAAAGCCTTTGACTGTGTGGATCCCAACAAACTATGGAAAATTCTTCAAGAGATGGGAATACCAGACCACCTTACCTGTCTTCTGAGAAACCTGTATGCAGGTCAAGAAGCAACAGTTAGAACCTTACGTAGAGTAATGGACTGGTTCCAAATTGGGAAAGGAGTACGACAAGGTTATATATTGTCACCGTGATTATTTAATTATATGCAGAGTACACCATGCAAAATGCCAGGCTGGATGAATCACAAGCTGGAATCAAGATTTCGGGGAGAAATATCAACAACCTCAGATATGCAGATGATACCAGAAGTTGAAGAGGAACTAAAGAGCCTCTTGATGAGGGTGAAAGAGGAGAGTGAAAAAACTGGCTTAAAATGCAACATTCAAAAAATGAAGATCATTGAGAGAGTCATTTCCTAGGCAGGTTGATAATAAGTCTAGGGGTCCCCAAGGAGAAAGGGGTCTGGAATTCTCAAGGAGGAAGAAAGGACAAACTTTTTTGTCCCTCTACATTCCTTAGGATTATATAACAATAATGTATCCTGCTTGAAGACAGTCTCTGGAAAAAACCTTCTGGCTAATCCTGTTATCTTAAGCTGTAAATTATGGGAGTAGGTCTAGTGAGGTCTTTACAACTTCCAGATATTCTTTTTTTATATATATATATTCATAATAATTACCCTTTTTAAAAATTTATTTATTTTAATTAGAGGCTAATTACTTTACAATATTATATTGGTTTTGCCATACATCAACATGAATCTGCCACGGGTGTACACGTTTTCCCCATCCTGAACCCCACTTCCCACCTCCCTCCCCATACCATCCCTCTGGGTCATCCCAGTGCACCAGCCCCAAGCATCCTGTATCCTGCATCAAACCTGGACTGGCAATTCATTTCTTTTATGATATTATACATTTTTCAATGCCATTCTCCCAAATCAGCCCCCCCCCCACCTCTCCCACAGAGTCCAAAAGACTGTTCTACACATCTGTGTCTCTTTTGCTGTCTCACATACAGGGTTATCGTTACCATCTTTCTAAATTCCATATATATGTGTTAGTATACTGTATTGGTGTTTTTCTTTCTGGCATACTTCACTCTGTATAATCAGCTCCAGTTTCATCCACCTCATTAGAACTGATTCAAATGTATTCTTTTTAATGGCTGAGTAATACTCCATTGTGTATATGTACCACTGCTTTCTTATCCATTCATCTGCTGATGGATATCTAGGTTGCTTCCATGTCTTGGCTATTATAAACAGTGCTGTGATGAACATTGGGGTACGCGTGTCTCTTTCAATTCTGGTTTCCTTGGTGTGTATGCCCAGCAGTGGGATTGCTGTGTCGTATGGCAGTTCTATTTCCAGTTTTTTAAGGAATCTCTGCACTGTTCTCCATAGTGGCTATACTAGTTTGCATTCCCACCAACAGTGTATTGATTCACTGTAATAACTAATTAGAGAGTATATAACTCCATGTCTAACACTAGCAAAGGGGTACTCTTTCTACCCCCTTCTGATGCCTATGTCAGAAGCTTTCTCTATCTCCTTTATACTTTAATAAAACTTTATTACACAAAAGCTCTGAGCATTCAAGTCTCGTCTCTGGCCCCAGATTGAATTCTTCTCCTCTGGAGGCCAAGAATCCTGGCGTCTTTGCATGGTTCAGCAACAACATTTCATCTTGGGGGCTCATACGGGATTCTTCAGGACAAGGTAAGGATGCTTGGAGTTCTAGTTCTTTGTTCTCCTAGCAAACACGTTTTCTGCTATGCTTTACTAACTCTACGGTGTGCTTGCATGAATGAATGAAATGCCCTGCATGAAGCAAGTGAGGAGCCCTGCTCTGCGATTCCGCGGTGACCTCATACAGCTTACGGCAGAAACCTGTTGGGGGTTTATACCGACCTGCCAATGCCAAGAGACACCCAATGTCTTCTTTGGGGACCGACCGGAAATGGATAAAGCATGTGGACCAAACTCTCCTTTCTTGGTCTAACTTTTTGGTCTCTTTGACCATTTCATAACTCCTTGGGAATTAGAAGTACGAATCTAATCTGTCGGACTTTCAAGGGACTTGTGATTATACTGTTACTGTGACTTAGATCCCAAACTTGGATTGGTTGTCAGGAAGCACCTAGCCTCGCTAGGCATGGAAAATTTGGAAGCTAGATGGAGCACTAGCTCCAAGAGCATCTCTGAGGTTAAAGGTTACTCAGATTGGAATTACAATGGATTTTTTTTTTCCCCTTTGGTAATGCTGGCTCTTAGTGGACCAGAGGAAACTCTTACACTGGTGTGGTGATGCTTGGAAGGAACATCTCAGTTTTATGTTCGTATCAGTCTTATTGTGGTCAGGAATATACTCAGGGTCGTGCACAGGCACTCAGGTGATGAAAGGTGCCCCCAGTGGTCTTAGCCTTGGAGGTATTCCAGAAGGTTACTCTGATTGCATCCCGGGTTGCATCAGAGGCAAGCAAGGTGAGGAGCTGAACGTCAGTCAGGGATTCCATCAGGTCTACCCCTGGTGCATCTCCACCCTGTCTCGGTGGTAGAACCGGGAGGAATGAGTATGTCACCTGCGTTGGTATGTCACCTGCGGCGGTATATCACCTGCGTCAGTAAAGTCTGACCAGGAAAGAAAAGATTTGGTGTGAAGTCTATCTACACCCCCATCTAGAGCAGGGAGGGACACCTCTGGTAGAAAGATGGTGCTGGTCGCTTTTTTTCTCTCTTACAGATGGGAGCTAACAATTCCAGCCTCACTCGTTTGAACTGTATCCTGAAAAACTGGGATAGATTTTATCCCCAGGGCTTAAATAAGACACACCTGGTCTTCCTATGTAATACTGCATGGCCGTGGTACCCACTGGAGGATGGCGAATGGTGGCTGGTTGGAGGGTCTCTTAAGTACAATACTGTTTTACAATTACACCGGTTCTTTAGAAAACAAGGAAAATGGGTAGAAGTAGCATATGTGTTGCCCTTTTTCTCTCTGCGAAATATGCCAGACTTATGTCCTATGGGTACAGATTTGGGTGTGACTCCTTCAGCTCCCTCCCGTCCTCCTACTTTGCTAGATGAGATGGAGGACAGGAGACAAAGAGATAAATAAAAGCAGGTTTCTCCAATCTATCCTTGGGATCATATGTGCAGAGCAGCCAAAGAGACTGAGGAACAGCCACACAAGCTGTTGCCTCTTTATGAAACACCCACCAGGAGAAATAATCAGTCTATGAGAGTTAATAAGCCTTTTTCTTATCAAGAAATACAAAGAATCAAGGAGGATCTGGGAGACTATTTAGAGGACCCAGAAAAATATATTAGAGCTTTTAAAGGTATTACTCTGCTTTATGACCTTACTTGGAAGGATGTGATATACATCTTGGGACAAACGCTGACTCCCGACTCAAAGACTCGAGTTTTGGGGAAAAGCGATTGCTTATGGAGATGAATGGTTTGGTAATGAATCAGTAGGGAAGAGGGAGGACAAGATAACCAACCTCCCCACTGGGAATCAGACGGTCTCAACTACAGAACCAGACTGCGACTACAACACAGCTAATAGAAGATGGGATCAGAGTCATTTTGTCAGATGTATTCTTGAAGGACTCAGGCAGGCACGTGCTAAGCCTTTAAACTATGGCAAATTGGCAGACATAGAACAGGAGAAAAAGGAAGCTCCTGGTAAATTCCTAGACAGACTGAGAGAAGCCCTTCGCAGATTCACTGAGATTGAGCCCGAAAGTGAAGAGAGAAAAGTGATTTTAAAGGATAGATTTCTCACTCAGTCGGCTCCAGATATCTGCTGTAAGCTATTAAAATGGGCGTATGGACCAAATCAGACTTTATATAATCTGTTGCAACTGGCTCAGACAGTCTATTATTGGGTAGGGAATATGAAGGAAAGAAAGACAAAAAAAAGACAAAGGAACAGGTGGGAGCCCTCGCAATGGCTATGAAAACCGTTCATAAACAGCCTGATAAAAATGCCCAGAGGGACCCAGGTGAAAAGGGATGGGCTTGCTATTACTGTGGAAAGGAGGGGCACCTCAAGCGGAATTGCCCTCAGGCATCTAAGCCGCCCCCGGCTCCATGTCCGGTCTGCAAAGGACCACACTGGAAGAGAGACTGCCCCCAGAGGCTTAGGTTTCAGGGGTTGGACTCTCAAGACAAACAGGACTAAAGGTGCCCGGGGGTCCCCACACAGGCTCCCATCCTAATTACACCTGAGGAACCCCGGGTATTAATAACTGTGTGGGGCCAATCCATCGATTTCCTTTTAGATACTGGGGCAACTTACTCCATGCTTACTGAAGCCACTGGCCCACTTTCTTCCCAATCCGCTTCCGTAATGGGACTGTCTGGACGAGCCAAAAGGTATTATACTTCAGTTGTTGTTTAAGCTATAACCGAGACTCTGTGCTATTTTCACATGAGTTTCTGACCTTGCCAGAGTCTCCCTCACCCCTTTTGGGGAGGGATATACTAAGCAAAGTCCATGCCTCTGTTTTCATGAATATGGAGCCTTCCCTTTGTTTCCCTTTAATTGGACAAAATGTAAATCTTAGAGTATGGGCTGATGGAAAATCTGTGGGTTGAGCACAAAATGCTACTCCTGTAGTTGTCAAGCTCAAAGACCCGTACTTATTTCCACATAAGAAGCAGTATCCACTGAAAGCTGAGGTTAAGGAAGGGTTAAAACCCATCATCAAAAATTTAAAGGAACAAGGACTATTAATTCCTTGTAACAGTCCATGCAACAGTCCTAATTTGGGTATAAAAAATCAAGTGGTAAATGGAAACTAGTTCAAGATGTATGAATAATAAAATGAGACTGTAGTTCCTTTACACACCGTGGTGCCTAATCCTTATATACTATTGTCTAAAATTCCTGAATAAGCCAAATATTTCTCAGCAATTGATTTGAAAGGTGCCTTCTATTCAGTGCCTTTGGTGGAGGAATGTCAATTTCTACTTGCCTTTGAGGACCCTACGCAGCAAGCTTCTCAGTTAACCTGGAAAGTTTTGCCCCAGGGATTTTGTGAGAGTCTTCACTTATTTGGATAAAGTTTGTCACAGGATCGACAAAACTTTAATAGCTCAGAAGCAGTGGTGTTACAATATGTAGATGATATTTTGCTCAGTGTTGAGACAGAGGAAGCTTGTTCACGAGCCTCAGTTCAGTTTAGTTCAGTTCAGTCAATCAGTCGTGTCCGACTCTTTGCAACCCCACAATCGAGGCACGCCAGGCCTCCCTGTCCATCACCAACTTCCGGAGTTCACTCAGACTCACGTCGATCGAGTCCGTGATGCCATCCAGCCATCTCATCCTCTGTCGTCCCCTTCTCTTCCTGCCCCCAATCCCTCCCAGCGTCAGAGTCTTTTGCAACGAGTCAACTCTTCGCATGAGGTGGCCAAAGTACTGGAGTTTCAGCTTTAGCATCATTCCTTCCAAAGAAATCCCAGGGCTGATCTCCTTCAGAATGGACTGGTTGGATCTCCTTGCAGTCCAAGGGACTCTCAAGAGTCTTCTCCAACACCACAGTTCAAAAGCACCAATTCTTCAGTGCTCAGCATTCTTCACAGTCCAACTCTCACATCCATACATGACCACTGGAAAAACTACAGCCTTGACTAGACGGAACTTGGTTGGCAAAGAAATGTCTCTGCTTTTCAATATGCTATCTAGGTTGGTCATAACTTTCCTTCCAAGGACTAAGCATCTTTTAATTTCACGGCTGCAGTCACCATCTGCAGTGATTATGGAGCCCAGAAAAATAAAGTCTGACATTGTTTCCACTGTTTCCCCGTCTATTTCCCATGAAGTGATGGGACCAGATGCCATGATCTTCGTTTTCTGAATGTTGAGCTTTAAGCCAACTTTTTCACTCTCCTCTTTCACTTTCATCAAGACGCTTTTTAGTTCCTCTTCACTTTCTGCCATAAGGGTGGTGTCATCTACATATCTGAGGTTATTGATATTTCTCCTGGCAATCTTGATTCCAGCTTGTGCTTCTTCAAACCCAGCGTTTCTCATGATGTACTCTGCATATAAGTTAAATAAGCAGGGTGACAATATACAGCTTTGATGGACTCCTTTTCCTATTTGGAACCAGTCTGTTGTTCCATGTCCAGTTCTAACTGTTGCTTCCTGACCAGCATACAAATTTCTCAAGAGGCAGATCAGGTGGTCTGGTATTCCCATATCTTGAAGAATTTTCCACAGTTTATTGTGATCCACAGTCAAAGGCTTTGGCATAGTCAATAAAGCAGAAATAGATGTTTTTCTGGAACTCTCTTGCTTTTTCAATCATCCAGCAGATCACTTGGCCTCTGGTTCCTCTGCCTTTTCTAAAACCAGCTTGAACATCTGGAAATTCACGGTTCACATATTGCTGAAGCCTGGCTTGGAGAATTTTGAGCATTACTTTACTAGCGTGTGAGATGAGTGCAATTGTGTGGTAGTTTGAGCATTCTTTGGCATTGCCTTTCTTTGGGATTGGAATGAAAACTGACCTTTTCCATTCCTGTGGCCACTGCTGAGCTTTCCAAATATGCTGGCATATTGAGTGCAGCACTTTCACAGCATCATCTTTCAGGATTTGAAATAGCTCAACTGGAATTCCATCACCTCCACTAGCTTTGTTTGTAGCGATGGTTTCTAAGGCCCACTTGACTTCACATTCCAGGATATCTGGCTCTAGGTGAGTGATCACATCATCATGATTATCTGGGTCATGAAGATCTTTTTTGTACAGTTCTTCTGTGTATTCTTGCCACCTCTTCTTAGTATCTTCTGCTTTTGTTCGGTCCATACCATTTCTGTCCTTTATTGAGCCCATCTTTGCAGGAAATGTTCCCTTGGTATCTCTAATTTTCTTGAAGAGATCTCTAGTCTTTCCCATTCTGTTGTTTTCCCCTATTTCTTTGCATTGGTCACTGAAGAAGCCTTTCTTATCTCTTCTTGCTATTCTTTGGAACTCTGCATTCAGATGCTTATATCTTTCCTTTTCTCCTTTTCTTTTGGCTTCTCTTCTTTTCACAGCTATTTGTAAGGCCTCCCCAGACAGAACCATTTTGCTTTTTTGCATTTCTTTTCCATGGGGATGGTCTTGATCCCTGTCTCCTGTACAATGTCACGAACCTCAGTCCATAGTTCATCAGGCACTCTATCTATCAGATCTAGTCCCTTAAATCTATTTCTCACTTCCACTGTATAATCATAAGGGATTTGATTTAGGTCATACCTGAATGGTCTAGTGGTTTTCCCTACTGTCTTCAATTTCAGTCTGAATTTGGCAATAAGGAGTTCATGATCTGAGCCACAGTCAGCTCCTGGTCTTGTTTTTGCTGACTTTATAGAGCTTCTCCATTTTTGGCTGCAAAGAATATAATCAGTCTGATTTCGGTGTTGACCATCTGGTGATGTCCATGTGTAGAGTCTTCTCTTGTGTTGTTGGAAGAGGGTGTTTGCTATGACCAGTGCATTTTCTTGGCAAAACTCTATTAGTCTTTGCCCTGCTTCATTCTGTATTCCAAGGCCAAATTTGCCTGTTACTCCAGGTGTTCCTTGACTTCCTACTTTTGCATTCCAGTCCCCTAAAATGAAAAGGACTTCTTTTTGGGGAGTTAGTTCTAAAAGGTCTTGTAGGTCTTCATAGAACTGTTCAACTTCAGCTTCAGCATTACTGGTTGGGGCATAGACTTGGATTACTGTGATATTGAATGGCTTGCCTTGGAAACAAACAGAGATCATTCTGTCATTTTTGAGATTACATCCAAGTACTGCATTTCGAGCTCTTTTGTTGACCATGATGCCTACTCCATTTCTTCTGAGGGATTCCTGTCTGTAGTAGTAGATATAATGGTCATCTGAGTTAAATTCACCCATTCCAGTCCCTTTTAATTTGCTGATTCCTAGAATGTTGATGTTCACTCTTGCCATCTCTTGTTTGACCACTTCCAATTTGCCTTGATTCATGGACCTGACATTCCAGGTTCCTATGCAATATTGCTCTTTACAGCATCAGACCTTGTGTCTATCACCAGTCACATCCACAACTGGGTATTGTTTTTGCTTTGGCTCCATCCCTTCATTCTTTCTGGAGTTATTTCTCCACTGATCTCCAGTAGCATATTGGGCACCTACTGACCTGGGGAGTTCCTCTTTCAGTATCCTATCATTTTGCCTTTTCATACTGTTCATGGGGTTCTCAAGGCAAGAATACTGAAGTGGTTTGCCATTCCCTTCTCCAGTGGACCACATTCTGTCAGACCTCTCCACCATGACCCGCCCATCTAGGGTGGCCCCACGGGCATGGCTTAGTTTCACCGAGTTAGACAAGGCTGTGGTCCTAGTGTGATTAGATTGACTAGTTCTGTGAGTATGGTTTCAGTGTGTCTGCCCTCTGATCCCCTCTTGCAACATCTACTGTCTTACTTGGGTTTCTCTTACCTTGGACGAGGGGTATCTCCTCACCACCGCCCCTTCTGACCTTGAACGTGGAATAGCTCCTCTAGGCCTTCCTGTGCCCGTGCAGCCACCGCTCCTTAGAGGTGGGGTTGCTCCTCCTGGCCACGGCCCCTGGCCTCGGACGTGGGGTAACTCTTCTCGGCCACTGCCCCTAACCTCGGATGTGGGATAGCTCCTCTCGGCCATTCCTGCGCCGTCGCAGCCTGGCACTCTTGGCCGCTGCCCCTGACCTCGGACTTGGGGTAACTCCTCTTGGCTGCCTCCCCTCGGGCATGGGGTCCTCCCAGCTTCTGCCCCTAACCTCATGAGCCTCAGAAGACTTCTTAAACCTTCTGGCAGGCTGCAGTTACAGCCTTTGTCAACAATCAGTTAGATACCTGGGCCTAATCATATCAGAAGGGACTAGAGCCATAGGCCCCAAGAGAATTAAACCTATACTAAATCATCCCCTACCTATGACTTTAAGACAATTGAGAGGATTTTTGGGAATCACAGGTTACTGTTGCATTTAGATTCCGGGTTATGGAGAACTTGCCGGGCCTTTATATAAACTTATAGCTGAAACCCAGCAGGCCCAAACCGACAAACTGGTTTGGTCTCAAGATACTCAAAAGGCTTTTAAGGTTTTTCAGACTGCTCTCCTGCAAGCTCCAGCTCTGAGCTTGCCCACAGGGTCAGAATTTAATTTGTTTGTCACTGAAAGAAAAGGTGTGGCCTTGGGGGTTTTGACACAACTTCGAGGGCCTCACCAGCAACCTATTGCTTATCTAAGCAGAGAATTAGATGTAATTTCACGTGGGTGGCCCCACTGCCTAAGAGTAATTGGGACAGTGGCTTTATTAGCACCTGAAGCTTTAAAAATAATTAATGGACGAAACCTTACTGTACTGACTTCTCATGATGTGAGTAGAATCTTAAATTCTAAAGTTAATATGTGGATGACAGACAGTGGGCTTCTTAAATATCAGTCATTGTTGTTAGAAGGACCAGTAACTAAGCTTAAAGTTTGTGGAAATTTAAATCCTGCCACTTTCCTTCCTGAGAAGGAAAATGAAACACCTGATCACGATTGTTCCCAATTTCTAACTTTAAACTATGCAGCTCGGGAAGATCTAGTGGATACCCCATTAGACAATCCTGACATGGATATATTTACTGATGGCAGTTCTTTTGTTCGGGATGGAAAGCGTAAAGCAGGTTACACTGTGGTGACTGCTGAACAGGTTTTAGAAGCAAAATCTCTCCCCCAGGGAACCAGTGCTCAGTTAGCGGAGCTTGTGGCTCTGACCCGAGCTCTAGAGTTAAGCAAAGGGCAGCAGGTAAATATCTACACTGATTCTAAGTGTGTTTATTTGACTTTACATGCTCATGCTGCAATATGGAAAGAAACACAGTTTAAAACAGCAACAGGAGAACCTATTAAACATTTCAGAGAGATCGAGAGACTTTTAACTGCTATATATTGTCCTAAAGAAGTAGCTGTTATGCATTGCAAAGGACACAACAGAGATGGGAGTAAAGTAGCTGAAGGTAATCAGCTGGCTGACTGTCAAGCCAGAAAAGTGGCACTTTACGAAACCCCTTCACTGCAGACGCCTTTGATCTGGACAGGTCCTGTGGAACCGGAAAAACCCCAATATACTGAGGAAGAATTAGAAAGATATGAGAAACGAGGAGCAAAGATTACTGATAAAGGATGGTTACAGTCTGAGGATGGACGATTAATAATTCCTGAAAATGCTCAGTGGAAAATTCTTAAGGGTATTCATTTGGGTGCAGAGAGTACTTACCAGATGGCTTCTCATTTGTTTGAAGGTAAAAATGTAATGAAAACTTTAAAGAACATTATCAAAAGGTGTGAGGTTTGTCAGAAAAATAACCCAAAGACTGAAAAGCTAGCAAAATCTGGATTACAACGAAGTGGAAAGTATCCTGCATAGGACTGGGAAATTGATTTTACTCATATGCCAAAAGCTAATGGGTATTCTTGCTTACAAGTTTGGGTGGATACTTTTACTGGATGGATTGAGGCTTTTCCCTGTCATAGTTAACAGGCTAAGGAAGTTATAAAGATTTTAACCCATGAAATTATCCCCAGGTTTTGGCTGCCACGGAGCCTTCAGAGTGACAATGGCTCCGCGTTTAAAGCTGCTGTAACTCAGGGGGTGTCTAAGGCTCTAGAAATAGAATATCACTTACACTGTTCCTGGAGACCCCAATCCTCAGGAAAGGTTGAAAAAGCTAATGACATTATCAAAAGACATCTGTGCAAATTAACTCAAGAGACACAGGACAGTTAAAGTCCTACCCATAGCTTTAATGAGGGCTTGAACTGCCCCCCAAAAGGAGGGACTTTCCCCCTTTGAATGTATTTATGGAAGGTCTTTCTTATGCACAGACATTGTTATAGACCCTGAAGCCTTGGAATTAACTAGTAACTCAGCTCTCAGCTTTTCAACAGGTATTAACAGAACTCCGGGAGACAATTCTTGACCCAGCCTCTGAGTCAAGCAAGCCTCTATTTGAGCCAGGAACCGAGATCCTCATAAAAACATCGGGGTCTGGGGGCCCATCCCTTGAGCCCCTCTGGGAAGACCCTTACCAGGTTATTCTTTTTTCTCCCACAGCTGTCAAAGTGCCAGAAATTGATTCGTGGGTACATCACACTCGAGTTAAGAGGTGGCACCCTGACCAGAACTAAGTGACTTCATTTTATGTCTTTAATTTCTATGCTCTGACTTTGTACTTTTCAGATGGGCCTGATAATCTATGTAAGCCTACTTCTGCTGACCCCAGAAGTCCTGAGTCTGCCGTTTGATCCTCAAGACAATGCCTTCCTGTCCTGGGCTCATTCCTATGCTGAATTCCACAATCAGTCTAACTGCTGGGTCTGTGGAGCACTCCCCTCTTCATCAGTGAAAGGCTTCCTGTGGTGGACATCTCCACAAGGAAAAGACTTTCTCACAGTCTGCTAATACCTTCAACAACAATCGCATGTGATGCTTCTTCTTAAACTGATGACATTTAACCACCTTAAGATAGACTGATGTAACTATGGACATAATATGACTTTTAATTTTGATTTTAACTTGTTTTAATGACTAATTTGTCTTGCATCTGTAACTGTGTAATTGGATTTGTTTCTAGTTGCATGAAGGCTTTTAAGTTACAAATGGTTGTCCAAGCTCCTACAAGTGCCACAGCCTCTTCCAAATATTACTTGGGGCCCCTGGATCAGAGACCCTCAATATGAGGGTTGGGAGAATATGTTGCCTCACCAATTTAGGGACAATGCCCCTTATCAGCTCAGAAGCAGTTATGGAATTAAAACGATGCTCCTTTCCCCTGGCAACATAATTCTCCTAAAAGAAAAGGGGGGAATGAGAGAGTCATTTCCTAGGCAGGTTGATAATAAGTCTAGGGGTCCCAAGGAGAGAGGGATCTGGAATTCTCAAGGAGGAAGAAAGGACAAACTTTTTTGTCCCTCTACATTCCTTAGGATTATATAACAATAATGTATCCTGCTTGAAGACAGTCTCTGGAAAAAACCTTCTGGCTAATCCTGTTATCTTAAGCTGTAAATTATGGGAGTAGGTCTAGTGAGGTCTTTACAACCTCCAGACATTCTTTTGATTCACAGTAATAACTAATTAGAGAGTATATAACTCCATGGCTAACACTAGCAAGGGGGTGCTCTTTCTACCCCCTTCTTATGCCTATGTCAGAAGCTTTCTCTATCTCCTTTATACTTTAATAAAACTTTATTACACAAAAGCTCTGAGCGAGCAAGCCTTGTCTCTGGCCCCAGATTGAATTCTTCTCCTCCGGAGGCCAAGAATCCCAGCGTCTTTGTGTGGTTCAGCAACAACCTTTCCTCATGGTATCAAGTCCCATCACTTCATGGCAAATAGATGGAGGAAAAGTGGAAACAGTGGTAGATTTTATTTTCTTGGGCTCCAAAATCACTGCAGATGGCGACTGCAGCCACAAAATCAAGAGACGCTTGCTCCTTGGAAGAAAAGCTACGACAGGTTATTAAAAAGCAGAGACATCACTTTGTGAACAAAGGTCCCTAAGGTTTTTCCAGTAATCATGCATGGATGTGAAAGTTGGACCATAAAGAAGGCTGAGTGCTGAACAATTGATGCTTTTGAACTGTGGTGTTGGAGAAGACTCTTGAGAGTCCCTTGGACAGCAAGGAGATCAAACCAATCAATCCTAAAGGAAATAAACCCTGAATATTCATTGGAAGGACTGATGCTGAAGCTGAAGCTCCAGTATTTTGGCCACCTCTGTGAAGAGCTAACTCATTGGAAAAGACACTGATGCTGGGATAGATTGAGGACAGGAAGAGAAGGGGATGACAGAGGATGAAATGGTTGGATGGCATCACTGACTCAGTAGACATGTGTCTGAGCAAACTCCAGGAGTTGGTGATGGACAAGGAAACCTGGAGTGCTGCAGTCCATGGGGTCACAAAGAGTAGACTCGACTGAGTGACTGAACAACAAGTCTATTTTCTTGCTCATTTCCTATATAGTTGTCCTATCTATTAATGAAAGTTTAGTATCAGTTCAGTTCAGTTCAGTTCAGTCGCTAAGTCTTGTCCAACTCTTTGTGACCCCATGGACTGCAGCTCACTTGGCCTCCCTGTCCATCACCAACTCCCAGAGTTTACCCAAACTCATGTCCATTGAGTCAGTGATGCCATCCAACAATCTCATCCTCTGTCATCCCCTTCTCCTCCTGCTTTCATTCTTTCCCAGAATCAGGGTCTTTTCAAATGAGTCAGTTCTTTGCATTAGGTGGCCAAAGTATTGGAGTTTCAGCTTCAATATCAGTCCTTCCAATAGTCTTCAAATATTATTGTACAACTATTTCTCACATCAATTCTATCAGTTTTTGCCTTATATATTTTGTATTTTTGTTTTCTGTCGCATATATATTTGTAATAAGAATGACTGACTTTTTTGTCATTATGAAATGTTTCTCTTTATCTCTAGGAACTTTTGCTTTGAAGTCTATTGTATCTGATATTAGTATACCCACTTCAGCTTTCTTGCCATTGCTGTTATCATGATATATCTATTTTCATATTTTTACTTTCAATCAATTTGTATTGTGGAACATTAAGTACATCTCCTGTAGACAGCATATAGCTGTATAATGTTATTTTAGCCAATCTCACAATCTTTGCTTTTTTTTTTTTTTTACTAGATTGCTATTATTCTAACCAATTCTATAGTTGATTTACATTTGCTCTTTTCTTCTTCCTTTATGTTTCTTATGGGCTTTTTTGTTCCTTTATTTCTTCTTTATTACCTTTTTTGCATTAAGTGAATATTTTATAATGTAGCATTGTAAGTTTGTAAATGATTTTTTAAAATATATTTTTGAGTTTTTTTTTTTTTTTTAAGTGGTTGCTCTAGGGTTTGCCAAATACATCTTGGTTTACCAGAATCACCTTCAGATCTATAGTACCTTATTCCACATATATACATATATATTCCTATATAGCTCTATTCCATTTTCTCCTCTTTAATGATACTACTATTATACCTATTATGTCTATTAATATTACAAATCCAACAATAAATTGTAATAATTATTGCTTTGCCAACTGTAGTCATTTCTGTAACTCAGTATAGCTTGACTCCCACCCACTTCTTTTACATTGCTTTTGGAAAATATATTACATTTTATGTTACAGACCTAACAGTACACCATATACATGCTATTGTATATATTTAACATATTATTATATGTATTATTTTATACATTTAAAAAATCAGTTCACAGAAAATAACAAAAGTTTACAACTATGCTGTCTTTTATAATTACATAAACACCTTTCTTGGTGCTGTCTTGTGTGTGTATTTGTGTTTGAATTGCCATCTGCAGTCACTTGCTTCCAGCTTGAAGAACTTCCATCAGTATTTCTTGTAAGGCAGGTCTGCTAGCAACAAATTCACTCAGTGCTTGTTTGTTTACTTTGTAAATGTCTTTATTTGCTTTCCTTTTTTCAAAGATAGATTTGCTGAATATGGGGTTGCTGGTTTACATTTTTTACTTTATCACATTGAATATGTTATCCCAACGCATTGTTTCCTCCAGAAGTTGACTGTTAATCTTATTGGAGTTCCCTTTTAAGAGATGAATCATTTTTTTCTTGTTATATTCAAGATTTTCTCCATGACTTTTATTATTTCTTTGACTTTCAGAACTTTTACTATGATGCATCTGTTTGGGAATCTCATTATCCTTATCCTACTAGAAGTTTATTGAGTTTCTTGGATGTGTAGGTTATTGGTTTTCAATTTAGGGAGTGTTCTGTTATTATTTATTTGGACATTTTTTTCTACTATTTTCTCTCTCTCTTCTCATTACTCCTATGTTGGTACACTTGATGGTGTCCCACATTTCTCAGAGACTCTGTTCGATTTTCTTCATTCTTTATCTGTCCTGTTTCCGCTTGCATAATCTCTATCGAACTGTCTTCAAGTCTGCTAGTTCTTTCTTGTTCTAGTTGAAATACACTGAGCCCTTCTAGTGAATTACTTATTTCAGTTATTGTACTTTTCAACTCCAGAATTTCCTTTTGGTTCTTCTTCCTATCTCGTATGGATATTCTATATTTGATATAACATTGCCACCATATCTTTTACTTTTTAAAGTATGCTTTCCTTTAGTTTTGTGAACATATTTGTAAGGACAATTTTGAAGTCTTTTTCTATTAAATCTGACATCTACTTGCTATTTCAGGCAGTTTGCATTGCCTACTTTTTCCTCCCAGTGTGTGAACCATATTTTCTTCTTTGTATGTCTCATAATTTTTTTGTTGGAGGCTAGCCATTTTAGACAATATATTGTAGTCACTGTTGAGTATTGGTCCATTACCCACCCCAGGGTTGGTTATTGTTTATTATTATTTAGTGACTAGGTGGATTATACCAGTAAAGTCTATCCCCACGCTCCCCCACCCTTGCCCCACACATTGTTAAGCCTCTTACCTATTACCCTGGAATGACAGTGATATTGACAGGATTCTCTTTGCTTGACCACATCCAGCTGTTAAAAGTCCATGAATTGCCAGCTGATTACTTACTCTCTTGTCTTCATCAAAGCCTTGGGAGCATAAATTGTTCTTCAAAGGAATTCAACCAAATTGTGGCTTCTTTGAAGAATAGTTTCTGAGTTCATGCTTGATATTTGTTCTGATCCCAGGAAGGCTCATAACTGGCTAAGTCTGCAGTTTCATTAAATCCACAAGTTTCACTGTCTTTTCACTATGACCTCTGTTGTTCTTGAGACTGTCCTTAGGTTTGAATTTCTCCATGTTGTAAATAAAATCAGTTCCTCTGGGAAGAGATTAGGAGCTATCTATTTTTTTGGTCTGTGCCTCCTTTTGGGTAAAATCTCTGAGCCATGGCTCTGGAACTGGGGTTGGGGACAATGGAAAACTTCTGAGTGACACTCGTGCTCTAGGACTTGAACATTTGGAAGGGGACATCCGCCTGAAGTGGAACCACTGACTCATGAGCCAGAGAAAGAACAAGATGATCAGGACCGCAGTCTTCTCAAACCATCACACCCAAGGTGCACTTTCAGTCTGGTAAGTGGGAACTGAGTGGAAGAATGGAACTTTCACTTCTCCACCACACTTGCCTGGGACTCAGCCTCATCAGCACACAGCTGGAGTCAGGATGAGACATAATGACATACTGCTCCTCCCAGGAAGAAAGCCCTCTGACTACAAGTCAAGGGAAGAGAAAGTGATTGCAATCTGAAGCGGAGCGCTGAGTCTGAGTAGCGGGCAGGTGGGAAGGAAGGAGTGTCCTTGGTTCAAATATGACAGTTGTTTGCTTTTTTTAATAAAATTTTTATAGATTTTGATATGTGTTTCTCCATTTTCTGTTTGCAGGAGACATTCATTTCACATATTCTAAAAGCTTAAAATCTCACTAAGAAATTTTAACATATTACTCTTTTGAAAAATATACTGTGACTTGTTTACAGACTTTCACTTCTTTCCATTGGCAACTACTGGGCCCAGTCTCAAATATGCTCATCAGTAGAGTCTTTTTTCTTCAGAGTTAAAAAAAAACCCACAAAAAGCAAGTCTGCTAAGGATAGTTCAAGAATTCTTTCTAGGTTGAGAATATTTAGCCAAAGAACTGCATTAAAAAATACTGGCATTAAGTTTTTTCTTTTTCCTTGAATACGTTTGTTAATTATTTGAAGTATAGTTGAACTCAACTGTTCATTTTCATTTAGTTTTAGAATTATTGTTCTATCGTTGGTTTTATTTATATTTTAATATGAAACCATTAACATGATTACAAAAGTCAACATTATTAAAAATAAAAAACTTCCCCCTTTCACCCCTTGTAGCCAACCAATTTTGTTTCTGGCTTACCTTTCTGTTTCTTCAATAGAAACAAGCATATACATACATATAATATAATTATATATATATTATATATATATATATAATTGAGGGACAAAGGATCAAAATCCCAATGGAAAAAAATGTGTAAAATAATAAAGTGAATCTATTTTAGAAATATTAGCTATTGCTCTGCATTATATGTGGTAAATATTTTCTCCCAGTTTGCTGTCTTTTTACTTTGTTTATGGTGTTTTTTTTAACCATGTAAAAGTTTTGATTTAAAAAAATTTTAATTAAGTCAAATTTACCAATTTTTAATTTTATTACATCTGGTTTTAAATTGTAGTTAGAAAGTATTTCTCTTCACTTAGGCTACAGAAGAATTTTCTAATGTTTTTGCCTGATGCTGTATGGTTTTATTTTTTAGTATTTAGACCCCTATACATTTGAAGTTTATTTTTGTGTATGGAGTGAGATATGAATCTACTTAATTTTTTAATAAATAGCTTTTCAGTTGTCCCAGAACCATTTATTAAAATGTCCATCATTTCTATAGAGATTTGAGATGCTATCTTTGTCTTAAACTAAACTTTATGTGTATCTGGGTATACTTTTTGACATGCTATTCACTCCACAGGTGTGTTTGTCTATTGCTACACCACTACCCTACTGTTTTACCTAAAGATGCCTTATTGTATATTTTATTTTTTATAATTAAAGTTGGATTTGTGAAACATTTAAAGAAATTACTGTCTTGGGTCTTAGTTGCAGCATGTTGAATCTTTCCTTGTGGTAGGAGGGCTTAGTTGCCCCTTGGCATGTGGGATCTTAGTTTCCCAACCAGGGTTTTTACCCACGTCCCCTGCATTTTGGGGCAGATTCTAAACCAATGGGCCACCAGGGAAGTCCTGATTGTATATTTTAATATCTTATCAGACTACTTTTCCCTTATAGTTTTTCCTTTTTAGTGATTTCCTGGCTATTCTTTTAAAAATATTTATATTAATTTGCTTGGCTATACCAGGTGTTAGTTGTAGCACGTGGGATCTTAGATCTTCACTGAGGCATGGTGTGGTATGTGGGACCTAATTCTCTGACCAAGGATCACATCTGGGTCCCCTACACTGGGAGCTCAGAGTCTTAGCCACTGGACCACCAGGGAAGTTCCTGGGTATGCTTTCTTGTTTTTTAACAGATTGATTCTGTTGTTTTCCTTTCTCTGGAGAAGGTAAACACCGCTTGTATATCCAATACCAGCATCTTTGGGATTCCCTTCCCCCACCTACTCTAAGCAAGCCTCTAAGGAGGTTTTCCCTTTCGCCCAATCCCAAATGCTCTCACCAGGCACACTCCATAATTCATTCGTAAGCATTCTTGTCCTAAGGATGGTAAGGGAGGCAGCCAGGGCTGAGTGTCCCAGAACAAGCAAACGCACAAGGGAGCATGCACCCTTACCACCTTGGCAGTAAGCGGGACTGGACTTTCAGGGCTTGGAAGGACCCTGCTTGGCAGCCATGTGAGAGCACAGGAGGGGTGCCTGCATCTGTCTCCAATGGGCTCCGCTATACTTGCTTAGCCACTGTTCTCACACTGCTGAAATAGAGGTACCAAAAATGCCCTAAAAGTCCGACCAATTTGGGGGCACTTATCTCATACAACATTCCACATATTCCCCCTCCCCACCAAACCCACAAAAGCAAGATCGAGTCCCAAACTGAGTGCTTAAATCTCACCCCAAAAGATTACTGCTGTCTATAACCTCAGCCTCAAGGATGCATTTTCCCAAACTGAATGGCTGAGAATGAGAATATATTCTAAAGAGTTCTTGTCATCACACTCAACACTAAAGAAAATTTGAGAAAACAGCTAAGTCAGTTTGCATGTATCATTTGGACCAGAAATATAGTGTTTAAAAATGGAACACCATCCTGTTTTTGGGGGCCAAGGGGACAGTCTGGCATATATGTGATCACACTAGACCAAAGAAGCATGTTGATTTTATATATTTGAGTTAAAGGAAGATTTGTAGAAGGATCTGTACTACAAATAAAACTTGTCCATGTGGATTACCCAGACCTCTTGGAACAACTGCAACTGAAAACTCCAGTGCACATCTGACACCTTTGTGCTGGAGCTCACCCCTCCCTCACCCCTACTCCCAGGCCAACCCCTTTCGCACCGAAAACATACACACTGTAGCTAAGGACCACATCGCAAATGTTCTCTGTAGATTCAAAGGCACAGTGGCCATTTCGAGTGAACGAATCCACCTCGGATCTAAAAGGGAACTATCTGTGCTTCTACCTTCTGACAGCTAGATAAAATCCCCATTTTACAGAGGAGCTCAATCTAAACTGCAAGTCAGGAGTGTCAGAAAGGCTTTATCATAGATTGAGGGCTGTGGTGACAACCGTGGAGGACTGAATACAATGATTCCAATGAATACTATGTATGAGGCGCATGAAACAAAGGAGGAACTGGGCGATCACGCAGGCAGACATCGGAATATGCTAAGGAATCACTGTCACCATGAAAAGATCATGCAGCTAGAGTTCTGAGCCAGAGCTATTCAAATAAATCCTGTGTGAAACAAGGATGTGGGGAAAGGGGAGCTTTGGTTGGGGGGGAGTTGGGTGAAAGGGACCCAAGGGATTCTCAAGTTTATGTTGAAATTTCTGGTGAGGTGAGCTGTGTCCTCCGATTCTATTATATGGTTTGTTTTTTTTTTTTCCCCTTTTCCTGCCACTGTCATGGAAACAAGGTGACTTTAATCAACTACATTCCTCCGGTGGCAAGACAAGTAAGATACATTGCAGAGGCAGAAGCGCCGGGATCAAGATCTTTCATGCTCCCGCAAACGCTCAGGCTGGTGCGTGAGTTTCGGGAACAGGCACAGCGTGGCTGGGTTCCTGTCAGGGATTCGTCAGATCCCCTGGCCTGACGGGGAGACGGTTTCCTGCAGAACGAGGTGCAGGAGGTGGTTCTGCTCGGCGCTCAGCAGGGGCCACATCTCCACCTGCAGCAACTTGACGGCCTCTGTGTCCTTCTCGTGTGTGGCCATGACCAAGGACTGTAGCAGCAGAAAGAGCTCCTCGGGCAGCGGGCCGCTGCTGTCCTGCCCGTGGCCGTCAAAAGCCTCCCAGGCGTACTTCTCCAGGGTGTGCGCGTGCTCCGGCAGGAGCTTGGCCGGCGGCGGCTGCAGGAGCAGCAGCAGCAGCACGCGGGACACCTCGCAGCGGACCAGCACGTCGGCGAAGGCACCCAGCGCGGCCGGGGCGGCGGTGGCTGGCTGCCCAGCGCTGGGCGGGAGCAGCGGGGCGAGGGCCGCGGGGGCGGCGGGCTGCGGCCCGGGCGGTGGGGGCGGCGGCATCAGGGGCTGCGGCATCAGGGGCTGCGGCGGGGGGCCGCCAAACTCCTGCGCCAGGCGCTGCATGCGCGTGAAGAGTGCCAGCGCGCTGCTGTAGTCCCGCGCCAGCAGCTGGCAGGACGCGGCATGGCCGAGCGCCTGCAAGGCGGCCAGGGGCAGCTGGGGCAGCTGCAGCTGCGCGGCGCGCTGGAAGTGGCCGGCGGCGGCGGCCGGCTGGCCCAGGTCGCGCAGGGAAGCCGCCAGCTCGAGGCAGAGCGCGGCGGCTGCGGCCGGCTGCCCGAGCTCCAGGTGCAGGCGCACGGCGGCGCCCAGAGCGGCGGCGGCGGCCTGTAGGGCCTCCCCGGCGGCGGCGGGGCAGGCCAGGCGCTGGCGCGCGTCGCGCTCCTGCTGCAGAAAGAGGCGCGCGGCCTCGGTCAGCGCCAGTGCCTCGCCGGGCCCGTGGAAGAGCGCCTGTTGGCAGCGCGCCACCGCCAGCTGGCACCAGGCCGCGTACGGCAGGCACTCCTGGGCGCGCAGCTCACGGCCGAGCTGGGCGAACTGCTCGCCGGCCTCCGCCACGTTCGGCTTCCGCAGGAACCGCTTCTTGAGTTTGTTGGACACCTGGCGGTAGCGCGCCAGGAAGTCCCCCGGCTCGGGGCCCGGGCCCGCGCCACCGCCCAGGCCGGCCGCGGAAGCCGCCATCTTCGCCTCCCTGGCCCTTCCAGGCGCGCTGACGCAACCGGGCGGCGACAGGCGACGTGCCCTGCGTCCGGCTCGGGCCCACAGCGCGACGGCGCCCGCGCGGCCGCCCAGATGCTCCCATCGCCGGGGTGATACGCAAAAGAGCGGGCGCGGAGGCGGGGCCATGAGTGGCTGCAGGCGCCATATGCAAATCGGAGGACCTGGGCCGGTCCTGGCTGGGAGCCCGCTGTTGCTAGGTGACAGCTTGCTCCTGCAGGTTGCCTAGCAGGGCATTTCCTGGCATCCCTAAAGGCACACGACCAAACAGTCAACTGGTGACCCTGCGTGACCCTGATTCAACTTTGCATAATTGCGGGTTGTGTCCCGCCCACCCCAGTCCCCATTCCGCCGCAGTCTCGCGGTCTAGGCCCCTGCCCCAATGGGTATCTAGGCCCTATGGCCATGGGAACCCCTGTCAAGCACGCTGTCCACCGTCCCTGCATTCCACGCCGCGAGGCGGTCGGTCACTTTGGCACCTTCACCCCACCACGACGCCGTCCTCTCGGTCTTGAACGTCACCCTCAGGACCCCGGTCCCTCTGGGGACTTCGCCTGGCTCCTACTTGCTCAGAGCCAACGGGGGAGCCTTCTTTTCCCCGGCCTCCCCCCAGACCCCACTCCACTGCACCCCCGCCACAGCCAGCCTCTCTCACCAGGGTCACCGCATGCGCTGTCACTGTGGGCGACCGCTCCTCTCTGCCTGCCATCCCCGACTCCACCCGTACCCACAACACTCCCCCTCTGCTCTAGCCAGACCCCCGACCCCTACCTCTCCAAGGAGGGGTGTCCCACCACCACTTCCCAGGCCAAGTGACTGAAGCACACACAGGGATGTCTTGAAACACTTTGATTGATTCGACATGACTGGGCCTGAGACACCGGGCTGTGCAGTCGGTCAGTGAGCAGACCTGGCGCCCGACAGCTAGGGGGAGGCCCGTTCAGGGCCCGGGCACCCGGGACCCGGAACCGAGGACCCAGGGTTGAGCAGCTAGTGCCAGGCTGGGGCCAGCAGGGAGATGGTTGTCATCCCAAAAGAGCCATTGAGCAGAGCGTTGTGGTGGACCGCTGTGCCACGAGTTCTGGGGTGATGTGCCTCTGACCGCTGTTCTGGGCCTTGTTGCCTGCCAGCCCCAGGACCTTGGCAGTTAGGTGCTGCATAACGGCTGCTAGAAAGATGGATGCAGACGAGTTCAGGTGGCGCTCCATGTGTCTCATGGAGAAGGATAGCTTGGCATGGGCGGTGCGGAAGCGGCGGCCAGATGACCTTCGACGGCCCCTTTCATGCTGACCGTTGAGCCTGCTTTCTCCGAGGCCTCGCTTTGCGGTGCAATGGGATGAGGTGTGACGGGATGATATGCGATGAGATGAGATGCGGTGGGATGAGTCAGCTGGTCCCAACCTCTCAAAACAACCGGTACTCTCAGACCTCTACTCCATATCCTAGCAACCACGAGCCGGCCCCTCATTGGTCAGGGCGCACGTTCTGTGACAGGTAGACTCCCCTGAGATCACTGCTTTCCCATGCCCCCCACCCCACCCACCTCCGCAGGCCTGAATCTGCAAAGAAATGGCGCTGGCAGAATCCTGCTCACCCTGCCCATCGGACCCTCTCTTTGTTGGAACTCTCCCTTTCCACGGGAGGAGACCTTTATACAGAGAAGGCAGCAGACCACCCAGTGGCACCAAGTATATGCTGGCAGTGCTGGGCCATCATCACCACTGTGTCTAGTTCCAAAACTTTGGCACCACCACAAGGAGAAACCCCTGTACCAGCCAGGCGGTCACTCCCCACTGCCTCCTCCTGCAGTTTTCCCCACCCCATCCTACCTTGCATAGTTCTCAGGCAACCAACCACTCATCAGCTTCCTATCAACAGCCCTTTGCCTGTTCTGGAGACTTCCTAGAGATGGAGGCATACAATAAACAGGTGGCCTTCTGTGTCTGGCTGCTGTCACTGAGCATAGGGCCCATGCATGTGGTAGCACGAATCAGCACTTCTTTCCTTTTCCTGGCTGAATAGTTTTCCACTGTATGGCTAGACCACACATGTTTTCTATCTGCTCAGCAGTGGATGGACATTTGGGTGACTTCTCCCTTGTGCCTACTGTGGTGGACATTCCTCTATGGGGTTCTGTGTGAACGCCTGTTTTCAACTCTTTGGTATGTATGTCCATGAATAGATTTATGGTTTTTTTTTCAAGACTCTTAATTCTATTACATTGATCTATGTGTCCATCCTTATGCTAGTACCACACAGTTTTGATAGCTGCAGCTTTGGGGTAAGTTTTGAAATCCGGAAGTAGGTGTCCATCATGCCTCGGTATACTGTCCCAAAATATATATTGTTAGTCTGTTTCCTGGCCTTCCTGAAAGGGACCTAGAGGTTTTTAGTCGATGTGATTTTGAATTAGGAGAATACCTTTTGGGGCCTATCGGACACTGGTTCTGATCTCACACTAATTCCAAGATGCCCCAAGTGTCACTATGGTCCATCAGTCATAGTAGGAGCTTATGGAGGTCAAGGGATCAATGAAATTTTAGCTTAGACCCACCTCCATTGGGTGCAGTGTGAAGCCAAACCAATCCTGTGCTTGTCTACACAGTTCTGGAATGCAAAATTAGGATAGACATATTCAGCAGCTGGCAGAGTCCACAACTCATCTGTTCCCTGACCTGCAGATTGAGGGCTATTTTGGCATGGATGGCAAAATGGAAGCAATTAGAATTGCCTCTATCTAGAAATATAGTAATGGAGAAGGCAATGGCAACCCAATCCAGTACTCTTTCCTGGAGAATCCCATGGATGGAGGAGCCTGATAGGCTGTGGTACATGGGATCATGAAGAATCTGACCCAACTGAGCAACTTCGCTTTCACTTTTCACTTTCATGCATTGGAGAAGGAAATGGCAACCCACTCCAGTATTCTTGCCTGGAGAATCCCAGGGACGGTGGAGCCTGGTGGGCTGCCATCTATGGGGTGGCACAGAGTCAGACATGACTGAAGCGACTCAGCAGCAGCAGCAGCAGCAGCAGAAATATAGTAAACCAAATCAATGCACATACCTGAGTGGATTTCAGCGATTTGCAGTACCATCAAGGGCTACAAACATGCAGGAGTGATGATTTCCTCCATATCCCCATTAAAGTAGCCTATTTGGCCCGTACAGAAAACAGATGGTCTTGGAGAATGAGAGTGGGTTTTCATTAGCTTGACCAGGTGGTGATTTCAATTTCAGGTACTTTACCAATGTAGTTTCATTGCTTGAGCAAATTGACATCTCCAGTGCCATGCTACCTGCCCCCTTCATGGATCACAGCCTTGTCATGGTGACGGCAGTTGTATAACTCAATGAAGCTATGCCATGCAGGCCCACTGAAGACGGATCAGTCATACTGGAGAGTTCAGACATATTGTGGTCCACTGGAAGAGGAAATGACAACCCACTCCAGTATTCTTTCCTCGAGAACTCCATGGACTATAGGAAAAGGTAAAAAGATATGACACCAGAAGATGAGCTCCCCAGGTTGGAAGGTGTCCAATATGCTACTGGTGAAGAGTGGAGGGCAATTACTAATAGTTCCAGAAAGAATGAAGTGGCTGGGCGAAAGTGGAAACAACACTCAGTTGTGGATATGTCTGGTGCTGAAAGTTAAGTCTGATGCTATAAAGAACAATATGGCTAGGAACAATATTGCATAGGAAGGTTAGGTCCATGAGTCAAGTTACATTTCATGTGATCAAGCAGGAGATGGCAAGAGAAAACTTCGACATCTTAGGAATCAGTGAACAAAATGAACAATGGGAATGGGTGAATTTAATTCAGATGACCATTATATTTACTACTGTGGGCAAGAATCCCTTAGAAGAAATGGAGTAGCCCTCATAGTCAACAAAAGAGTCTGAAATGCAGTACTTGTGTGCAACCTTAAAAATGACAGAATGATCTCAGTTCGTTTCCAAGTAAACCATTCAACATCACAGTAATCCAAGTCTGTACCCTAACCACTGATGCCAAGTAAGTTGAAGTTGACTAGTTCTATGAAGACCTACAACACCTTCTAGACCTAACACCAAAAAAAAAAAAAAAAAAAAGATGTTCTTTTCATCACAGGGGATAGGAATGCAAAAGTAGAAACTCAAAAGACACCTGAAATAACAGGCAAATTGGGCCTTAGTGTACAAGATGAAGCAGGGCAAAAGCAAAGAGAATTTTGCCAAAGGAACACACTGGTCATAGCAAACATCCTCTTCCAACAACACATGAGATGACTCTACACACTGACATCATCAGATGGTAAATACTGAAATTAAATTGATTATACTTTTTGCAGCTAATGATGCAGAAACTCTGCATAGTCAGCAAAAACAAGATGTGGAGCTGACTGTGGCTCAGATCATGAGCTCCTTGTTGCAAAGTTATGCATAAATTGAACAATGTAGGGAAAACCAATAGGACATTCAGATACGAAAAAAGTGAAAGTGAAAGTGAAGTCGCTAAGTCATGTTCAACTCTTTGCAACTCCATGGATTGTAGCCCAAGGAATTTTCCAGGCAAGAGTACTGCAGTGGGTTGCCATTTCCTTCTCCAGGGGATCTTCCTGATCCAGGGATCAAACATGGGTCTCCTGCACTGCAGGCAGAGGCTTTACCTCTGAGCCACCAGGGAAGCCCCTAACCTAAATCAAATCCCTTATGATTATACAGTGGAGGTGATGAATAAATTCAAGGGATTAGATGTGGTAGACAGAGTGCCTGAAGGACTATGGACGGAGGATCATAACATTGTACAGTAGGTGGTAACCAAAACTATCCCCCCAAAAAAGGAATGCAAAAAGGTGAAGTGGTTGTCTGAGGAGGTTTTACAAACATCTGAGAAAAGAAGACAAACAAAAGGCAAAGGAGAAAGGGAAAGATATACCCAACTGAATGCAGAGTTCCAGAGAATAGCAAGAAGAAACAAGGAAGACTTATTAAATGAACAGTGCAAATAGAGGAAAACCACAGACTGTGTGGATCACAGCAAACTGTGGAAAATTCTTAAAGTGATGGGAACACTAGACCACCTTACCTGTCTCCTGAGAAACCTGTATATAGGTCAAGAAGCAAGAGTTAGAGCCAGACATGGAACAACAGACTGACTCAGAATTGGGAAAGGAATGTGACAAGAATGTATATTGTCATTCTGCTTATTTAGCTTATACGCAGAGTACATCATGTGAAATGCCAGGCTTGATGAATCACAAGCTGGAATCAAGATTGCTGGGAGACATGTCAACAACCTCAAATATGCAACTGATACCACTCTAATGGCAGAAAGCAAAGAGGAACTGAAGAACTTCTTGATGATGGTGAAAGAAGAGGGTGAAAAAGCTGGCTTAAAAACTGACTTTGTAGCATCTGCTCCCATAATTTCATGGCAAATAGAAGGTGAAAAATGTGTATGTAGTGACAGTTTTCCTCTTGTTGGGCTCCAAAATCACTGTGGATGGTGAGTGCAGCCATGAATTTAAGAGATGCTTGCTCCTTGAAAGAAGAGCCATGGTAAACTTAGTTCAGTTCAGCTCACTTCAGTCACTTAGTCGTGTCCGACTCTTTGCAACCCCATGAACCACAGCACTCCAGGCCTCCCTATCACCAACTGACAGAGTCTACCCAAACCTATGACCATTGAGTCAGTGATGCCATACAACCATCTCATCCTCTGTCATCCCCTTCTCCTGCCCTCAATCTTTCCCAGCATCAGGGTCTTTTCCAATGAGTCAGTTCTTCACATCAGGTGGCCAAAGTATTGGCGTTTCAGCTTCAACAACAGTCCTTCCAATGAACACCCAGGACTGATCTCCTTTAGGATGGACTGGTTGGATCTCCTTGCAGTCCAAGTGACTCTCAAGAGTCTTCTCCAACACCACAGTTCAAAAGCATCAATTCTTTGGCGCTCAGCTTTCTTTATAGTCCAACTCTCACATCCATACACGACTACTGGAAATACCATAGGCTTTGACTAGACCGACCTTTGTTGACAAAGTAATGTCTCTGCTTTTTAATATGCTGTCCAGGTTGATCATAACTTTCCTTCCAAGGAGTAAGCATCTTTTAATTTCATGGCTGCAATCACCATCTGCAGTGACTTTGGAGCCCCCAAAAATAAAGTCTGACACTGTTTCTACTGTTTCCCCATCTATTTGCCGTGAAGTGATGGGACTACTTGCTGAATGTTGAGCTTTAAGCCAACTTTTTCACTCTCCACTTTCACTTTAATCAAGAGGCTCTTTAATTCTTCTTCACTTTCTGCCATAATGGTGGTGTCATCTGCATATCTGAGGTTATTGATATTTCTCCCAGAAATCTTGATTCCACCTTGTGCTTCCTCCACCCAGCGTTTCTCATGATGTACTCTTCATGTAAGTTAAATAAGCAGGGTGAATATATACAGCCTTGCCGTACTCCTTTTCCTATTTGGAACCAGTCTGTTGTTCCATGTCCAGTTCTAACTGTTGCTTCTTGTCCTGCATACAGGTTTCTCAAGAGGCATGTCAGGTGTCTGGTATTCCCATCTCCTTCAGAATTTTCCACAGTTTATTGTGATCCACACAGTCAAAGGCTTTGGCATAGTCAATAAAGCAGAAATAGATGTTTTTTCTGAAACTCTCTTGCTTTTTTGATGATCCAGCGGGTGTTGGCAATTTGATCTCTGGTTCCTCTGCCTTTTCTAAAACCAGCTTGAGCATCTGAAAATTCATGGTTCACATATTGCTGAGACAGTGTATTAAAAAGCAGAGACATCACTTCGCTAAGGTGGGTATAGTCAAAGATATGGTTTTTCCAGTGGTCATGTACAGATGTGAGAGTTGGACCCTAAAGAAGGCTTAGTGCTGAAGAACTGATGCTTTCAAAATTTTGTTGATGGGGAAGACTCTTGAGAATGTTTTGGACTGCACGGAGATCAAACAATTGAATTCTACAGGAAATAAACCATGAATATTGATTAGACTGCAGCCGTGAAATTAAAAACGCTTGCTCCTTAGAAGAAAAGCTACGACCAACCTAGACAGCATATTAAAAAGCAGAGACATTACTTTGCCAACAAAAGTCCTTCTAGGCAAAGCTAGGGTTTTTCCAGTCATAGTCATAGTCACATATGGATGTGAGAGTTGGACTATAAAGAAAGCTGAGCTCCAAAGAATTGATGCTTTTGAAGTGCAGTGTTGGAGAAGACTCTTGAGAGTCCCTTGGACTGCAAGGAGATCCAACCAGTCCATCCTAAAAGAGATCAGTCCAGGGTGTTCATCAGAAGGACTGATGTTGAAGCTGAAACTCCAATACTTTAGCCACCTGATGCAAAGAACTGACTCATTGGAAAAGGCCCTGATCCTGGAAAAGATTGAAGGCAGGAGGAGAAGGGGTGAACAGAGGATGAGATGGTTGGATGGCATCACCGACTCAACGGACATGAGCTTGAGTAAACTGTGGGAGTTGGTGATGGACAGGGAGGCCTCATGTGCTGCAGTCCATGGGGTCACAAAGAGTCAGACACGACTGAGTGACTGAACTGAACTGAACTGAACTGATTCATTAGAACGACTGATGCTGAAGCTGAAACGCCAATGTTTTGGCCACCTGATGGGAAGAGCAAACTCACTAGAAGAGACCCTGGTGCTGGGAAAGGCTGGGGGCAGGAGAAGAGGGTGGCAGAGATGGTTAGGTAGTATCACCGACTCAATGCCCATGAGTTTGAACAAACTCCTGGAGATAGTGGAGGACAGGGAAGTCGGGAATGCTGCAGCCTATGGGGTCACAAACAGTCGGGCACAACTTAGTGACTAAACAACAGCAACAACTACAGTGCTACCAGTATGGACCTACTTAGCTAACAAGTGCCTTTTTCTCCATCAGAGATCAGATCAGATCAGTCGCTCAGTCGTGTCTGACTCCTTGTGACCCCATGAATTGCAGCACGCCAGGCCTCCCTGGCCATCACCAACTCCCGGAGTTCACCCAGACTCAACGTCCATCGAGTCAGTGATGCTATCCAGCCATCTCATCCTCTGTCGTCCCCTTCTCCTCCTGCCCCCAATCCCTCCCAGCATCAGAGTCTTTTCCAATGAGTCAACTCTTTGCATGAGGTGGCCAAAGTACTGGAGTTTCAGCTTTAGCATCATTCCTTCCAAAGAAATCCCAGGGCTGATCTCCTTCAGAATGGACTGGTTGGATCTCCTTGCAGTCCAAGGGACTCTCAAGAGTCTTCTCCAACACCACAGTTCAAAAGCATCAATTCTTCGGTGCTCAGCCTTCTTCACAGTCCAACTCTCACATCCATACATGACCACAGGAAAAACCATAGCCTTGACTAGATGGACCTTTGTTGGCAAAGTAATGGCTCTGCTTTTGAATATGCTATCTAGGTTGGTCATAACTTTCCTTCCAAGGAGTAAGTGTTTTTAAATTTCATGGCTGCAGTCACCATCTGCAGTGATTTTGGAGCCCAGAAAAATAAAGTCTGACACTGTTTCCACTGTTTCCCCATCTATTTCCCATGAAGTGATGGGACCAGATGCCATGATCTTCGTTTTCTGAATGTTGAGCTTTAAGCCAACTTTTTCACTCTCCACTTTCACTTTCATCAAGAGGCTTTTGAGTTCCTCTTCACTTTCTGCCATAAGGGTGGCGTCATCTGCGTATCTGAGGTTATTGATATTTCTCCCGGTGATCTTGATTCCAGCTTGTGTTTCTTCCAGTCCAGCATTTCTCATGATGTACTCTGCATGGAAGTTAAATAATCAGGGTGACAATATACAGCCTTGACCTACTCCTTTTCCTATTTGGAACCAGTCTGTTGTTCCATGTCCAGTTCTAACTGTTGCTTCCTGACCTGCATACAAATTTCTCAAGAGGCAGATCAGGTGGTCTGGTATTCCCATCTCTTTCAGAATTTTCCACAGTTGATTGTGATCCACACAGTCAAAGGCTTTGGCATAGTCAATAAAGCAGAAATAGATGTTTTTCTGGAACTCTCGTGCTTTTTCAATCATCCAGCGGATGTTGGCAATTTGATCTCTGGTTCCTCTGCCTTTTCTGAAACCAGCTTGAACTTCAGGAAGTTCACGGTTCACATATTGCTGAAGCCTGGCTTGGAGAATTTTGAGCATTACTTTACTAGTGTGTGAGATGAGTGTAATTGTGTGGTAGTTTGAGCATTCTTTGGCATTGCCTTTCTTTGGGATTGGAATGAAAACTGACCTTTTCCATTCCTGTGGCCACTGCTGAGTTTTGCAAATTTGCTGGCATATTGAGTGCAGCACTTTCACAGCATCATCTTTCAGGATTTGGACTAGCTCAACGGGAATTCTATCACCTCCACTGGCTTTGTTCGTAGTGATGTTTTCTAAGGCCCACTTGACTTCACATTCCAGGATGTCTGGCTCTAGGTCAGTGATCACACCATCGTGATTATCTGGGACGTGGAGATCTTTTTTGTACAGTTCTTCTGTGTATTCTTGCCACCTCTCCTTAATATCTTCTGCTTCTGTTAGGTCCATACCATTTCTGTCCTTTATCTAGCCCATCTTTGCACGAAATGTTCCTTTGGTATCTCTGACTTTCTTGAAGAGATCTCTAGTCTTTCCCATTCTGTTGTTTTCCTCTATTTCTTTGCATTGATCGCTGAAGAAGGCTTTCTTATCTCTTCTTGCTATTCTTTGGAACTCTGCATTCAGATGTTTATATCTTTCCTTTTCTCCTTTTCTTTTGGCTTCTCTTCTTTTCACAGCTATTTGTAAGGCCTCCCCAGACAGCCATTTTGCTTTTTTGCATTTCTTTTCCATGGGGATGGTCTTGATCCCTGTCTCCTGTACAATGTCACGAACCTCAGTCCATAGTTCATCAGGCACTCTATCTATCAGATCTAGTCCCTTAAATCTATTTCTCACTTCCACTGTATAATCATAAGGGATTTGATTTAGGTAATACCTGAATGGTCTAGTGGTTGTCCCTACTTTCTTCAATTTCAGTCTGAATTTGGCAATAAGGAGTTCATGATCTGAGCCACAGTCAGCTCCTGGTCTTGTTTTTGCTGACTGTATAGAGCTTCTCCATCTTTGGCTGCAAAGAATATAATCAATCTGATTTCGGTGTTGACCATCTGGTGATGTCCATGTGTAGAATCTTCTCTTGCGTTGTTCGAAGAGGGTGTTTATTATGACCAGTGCATTTTCTTGGCAAAACTCTATTAGTCTTTGCCCTGCTTCATTCTGTTTTCCAAGGCCAAATTTGCCTGTTACTCCAGGTGTTTCTTGACTTCCTACTTTTGCATTCCAGTCCCCTATAATGAAAAGGACATCTGTTTTTAAATCTGTCCCTAAGTCCCACCACATGCAGTTTGTTTTCAGCTTGCATGAGCTGCAGTATACCTTCCTTAGGGTATATTATCTCTCCATCCCTACATCATCATTTAGTTAGCAACAATGTTGATCACCTTGTCCTTCCACGAGGAGGAATACATTATAATACATTGTTGACGTTATAATACATGGATGACGTTATGCTAATTGGACCTAGTGAGCAAGAAGTAGCATCTTCTCTGAAAGTGAAAGTGTTAGTTGCTCAGTTGTGCCTAACTCTTTTCAACCCCATGGACTGCAGCCCACCATGCTCCTCTGTCCATGGGATTTTCCAGGCAAGGATACTGGAGTGGATTGCCATTTCCTTCTCCAACTTTCCTCGACTTACTGATAAGATATCTACATGCATGAGATGGGAATAAATCCAATTAAAATTCAGGGCTCTTCTATCTTGGTGGAATAGCTAGGTGTCCCGTGTGGGGCATGTGGAGATATCCCTTCTAAGATGAGGAATACGTTGTTGCATCTGGCCACTACCACAACCACAAGAGAGGCACAACACCTAGTGGGCCACGTTGGAGTTTGGAGGTAACGTTCCTCATTTGGTTGGTTATTCTAGGCATTTCCGAGAGACTCAGAAACTGCTAATTTTGAGTAGCACTCAGAACCAGAGACGGCTTGGCAAGAGGTCCTTGAACATACAATTCAGCAGACCTAGTACTGCTTGAAAGTGTCAGTGGCACATGGGGCTGGTGTTTGGAGCCTTTGATAGGACAGTACTGGGTTTTGGAATAAGGCCTTGCCATCTTTTCTAGATGACTACTCTTCTTTTGAGAAACAGCTTTTGGCCAGATACCAGACCTTAGTAGAGGCTGAATGCTTAGCCATGGGCCACCAGGTTACCGTGTAACTTGAGCTGCCCATCATAAACTGGGTGACGTCTGACCCACCAAGCCAAAAATTTGGGGGTACACAGAGCACTCCATCATCCAAAGGAAGTGGTCCAAATTCTCATGGTCCCTACTTTTGTTATACTACCTTCTCTACCCCAGTTTGCACCTGTGGCCTTGTGCAGTGTTCTCTATGATCAGTTGTCAGACCAAGAAAAGACTTGGGCCTGGTTTATAGATGGTTCTGCATGATATACAGGCACCACCCACATATGGACAGCTGTAGCACAAGAGCCTCTCTCTGGAGCATCTATGAAGGAGATGGTGAAAGAAAATCCTCCCAGAACTTAAAGGAATGCACCTGGCTGTTTGCTTGGGAGGAGAACTGGCTAGATGTGTGGTTATATACCAGTCCATGGGCCCTGGCCAATGATTTAGCTGGACGATCAGGGACTTGGGAGGAATATGATTGGAAAATTGTCAACAAAGTAATTTGGGGAAGAGGTGTGTGGATAGACCTCTCTGAATGGGCAAAAACTGTGCAGATTTTTGTGTCCCATGTGACCATTCACCAAAGAGTAACTTCAGAGGAGGAGGACGTTAATAATCAAGTAGATAGGATGACCCGTTCTGTGGATTCCAATTGGCCTCTTTCCCCAGTCACAAAGTGTCCTGTTTGCTGCAGGAAGTGTTCATGGTAGCAGGTTTGGAGGTGGTACATGCTTGGGTGCCCACTCATCAAGTCCAACCCAGCTATGGTCACTGCTGAGTGCCCAGTCTGCCAGCAACAGAGACCAGTACTGACTCCCAACATGATACCAATCCCCTGATTGATCAGACAGCTCCCTGATGGCAGGTTAGTGTTAGGACCCCTTCCCTTGTGGAAAAGGCAGTGAAGAGTTTTGTCCTTACTGCAATGGACACTCAGTGTGGCCACAGATTTGCCTCCTCTGCACACAAGGCTTCTGCTCAAACTGCCCTCTGTGGCCTCACAGAGCACCTCGTCTGCCTTCACGGCCTTCCAGGCAGCACTGTTCTGACAAGGAAGTTGCTTCACAGCACAGGAGGTGCAGCAATGGGTCCCTGCCCATGGAATTGACTGGTGTTACCATCCAGCGTGAAGGAGCTGGCTTGGGGGGTAGAAGGGTGGCAGGCCCTCTTTCAGGCTCAGTTGTCATGTCAGCTGGGTGGTAGAAGGGTGGCAGGCCCTCTTTCAGGCTCAGTTGTCATGTCAGCTGGGTGGTGACACCTCTGAGGCGAGGCCAGGGTCTCTAGAAGGCTATGTACACAAGGTTGTGCACACAAGGCTGTATACGTTCTGACTCAGCGTTCGGTGTACGGAGCTGTTTCTCTAGCAGCCATGATTCGCGGATGCGGGCATCAGGGGCTGGAAATGGGGGTGGCACCAGTCTCCATTATCGCCAGTGGCCCACGAGAAAAAGCTCTGCTTCCTGTCTCCGCAGCATTCTGCTCCACTGGCCTTGAGGTCTTAGTTCCGAGGGGAGAGTGCTTCCACGAGGAAACACCACAATGATTCCATTGAACCGGAAGTAAAAATTGTCACTCAACTTCTTTGGGCTTCTCATGCCTCTGAATCAACAGGCAAGGGACAGAGTTCCTGCACTGGCTGGGGTGATAGCTCCTGACCACCAATGGGAAATTGAACTGCTGCTCCACACTGAAGGTAAGGAAGATGATGTCTGGATTATGGGACATCCCCTAGGGTGTCTCTGAGTATCACTTACCATGCCGTATGATTAAAGTCAAAGGAAAGCTATAATAACCCAATTCAGGCAGGACTACCAATGGCCCATATCCTAGAGGAATGAAGTCATCCTACCAGCTAAAGAACCACAGTCAGTTGACGTGCTTGATGAGGGCAAATGGAATATGGAAGAGATAATGAAAGAAAGTAAACATGAATACCAGCAATGAACATATGACCAGTTACAGAAGCAAGGATTATAATTGTCACAAGTATTTCCTCCTCATTTTGTTATGAATATGTTTGTGTGTATATATGCATATATTCAGAAAATATCTTTATTTTTATTACTCTTCTATTGCTTTATTATGTAACCTGTATCATATAGAGGTTATTGAGTTTATATCATAGTATTTTAGTATCATTAACTTTCCATCATATTATTCAAGTTAAGGATACCAGGGGAAGAGTTAACATTACTTGAAGGCTTTACATCCTCTTCTAGGGAAGAGTGTGTTTTAGTTTGCATTGCAGAATACTTATATCATGTTATTAATAGATGGAATTAAGATCTGTTGTTGTCTTTACTTGGAGATTAAGTATGATCTAAGGTAATTGTGTATAAGTGGGAGGGAGGTTCAGGATGGGGAACACGTGTACACCCGTGGCAGATTCATGTTGATGTATGGCAAAACCAATACAATATTGAAAAAAAAATCATTTAATCCAAACAAACAAAAAAGAAAACAAACAAACAAAAAAGTGCCAAGTAGAAAAGGGGTGGAATTGTGATGGATAATTTTATGTGTCAAGTTGACGGGGATAAGGGACACCAAAGAAGTGGTAAACCATTATTTCTGGGTGTCACTATGAAAATGTTTTGGTTGTATTTGAATGGCAAACTGAGTAAAGATTTGCCCTCACCAACATGGTGGGCATCATTCAATCCTTTAAGTGCCCAAATAGAATAAAAAGTCAAAAAAAGGACCAATTTCCTTTCTTTTTGAGCAGGGACGCCTATCTTTGCCTGTGTTTGTATATTGGAGGTCATGGTTCTAGGGCCTTCAGCCTCTGATGGTTTTACCAGTCAGGACCTTCTACTTCAGTGAAGTGAAGTGAAAGTCACTCAGTCATGTCCAACTCTTTGAGACCCAATGGACTATACAGTCCATGGAATTCTCCAGGCCAGACCACTGGAGTGGGTAGCCTTTCCCATCTCCAGGGGATCTTCCCAACCCAGGATCGAATCCAGGTCTCTCACATTGCAGGAGGATTCTTTACCAGCTGAGCCACAGGGGAATTGTACCACCAGCTTTGCTGGTTCTCCAGCTTGCAGATGGTAGTTTGTGGAATTTCTCAGCCTCAATAAACTATGTGAGCAAATATCTGTATTTATCTAATTGTGTTTGTTTTTTTCTGGAGAACCCTGAAAAATACACTTGTTTTGAGGTGCTGTTAAGCTTCTCCACTGTAAAGTTACTCCCCTCCACCCCGACTTTCATACTCTTTGGAAGCAAGTCACTCTAGGACTGGGGAGTTAAGCTCCACTTCCTTGAGAGGGGACTAGCTCATAAATTATTTGGAATTCTTCTGTATGGGAGATCTGCCTCTTCTCTATGTATTTATTTATTTGTATCCATATGGAATCATGTATATTTATTTTATACTTTGGGTTATAATCCAATACAATAACGTTTGTGTTGCTCAAATTGTTCCAACTTTGGGAGTTCTTTCACATTGACTCCTCTGTCCATTTGCCGTGCACTCATATTTTGTTTTTTTGAGCACTTCCTCACTTTCTGATTCTACAGAATGCTCCAGGCTCATTTTGTATTTGTCCCTGCCCCAACACTTCTCCAATGAACCCTGGTTCTTTTCTTTGGAGAATAATGTGAAACCAGTATCTTGCTACTGGGTGTATTTGTTACTATTGGGGTACCATTGCTCCTGGACAGAGCTAGGAAAGTTACTCATGTATATACACCTATCTAATTTTTGTATTTATTCATCTTTCTATGTATTAATCTAAATATAAGTACATACTGATGTCTCTGAATCTAATCCAGTGCCACATGGTACATTGTAGCCTCCCCCCTTTTTTATTTGTAACTTTTCTCAGACAATGAGAAACTTGGCTTGTTTCATCCAGCATCCATTTCCTTATTTTTCAGTCCTAGTATACGTATATTGGAGAAGGCAATGGCACCCCACTCCAGTACTCTTGCCTGGAGAATCCCATGGACTGAGGAGCCTGGTGGGCTGCAGTCCATCGGGTCGCAAAGAGTCGGACACGACTGAGCAACTTCACTTTCACTTTTCACTTGCATGCATTGGAGAAGGAAGTGGCAACCCACTTCAGTGTTTTTGCCTGGAGAATCCCAGGGACAGGGAAACCTGGTGGGCTGCCATCTATGGGGTCGCACAGGGTCAGACACGACTGATGTGACTTAGCAGCAACAGCAGCAGCAGTATACATATATGGCTGTTTCAATATTGCTTAACCATATTCCCTTGAGAAACAAATTTGCCAACTAGATACAGTGTTTACATAGTTTCTTTTGTCTTTAGTTTTATATTTTCCAGTGAAAGCAAGATTTTCCAGAGTTACTGTTGCCAATTCCTTTCTTCCTTCACCTTGTTTGGCCAACAAATGAGCCACTGGCTAGTTTATTTTGATTTTGGCCTTTTTCAATTTTTGTGATGAAATTATGTTGTTATATTTCAATTTAAATCTAAGTTTTCTGACTGTTGCTTTCCCACGAGTTAAGAATATTGTGACAAGTGCTTAGTCTGATGATGTCCGTGTATGTTGGACTTGTTTAGCACAGCTATAGTCTCAGGAGATAATAAGCACACTACTTTGCCATCTATTTTGATAACAAATTAATCCACACTATACTGTGCTTGGAGAAGGAAATGGCAACCCACTCCAGTATTCATGCCTGGAAAATCCCATGGACCGAGGAGCCTGGTGGGCTACAATCCATGGGGTCGCAAAGAGTCAGACATGACTGAGCAACTTCTGTGTGTATACTGTGCTTTAAGTGTGCAACATTTGAACTCAACTTTTCTGCTTTCATTTTGTTTTGATTTTGATATGATGGATATGCACTAGTGTTAATAAATACAATTAAATGGCCTGCTATAGAGTGTGCCACACACATGGCATGTGTGGCACTGAAAATGCTATAGAATTATAACTGTGTCACTGTGCTTTGTAGTGTGCTGTGCTGCAGTGCAAAGTAGTAAGAGCATCAAATCTGGTCTCTGTTACAGCTACTCAAATCTGCTATTGTAGCATGAAAGCACCTGTAGGCAAAATGTAAACATATCAGTGTGGTTATGTTCCAATAAAACTTTATTTATGGGTATTGAAATTTTAATTTTGTATAGTTTTCACATTTCACAAAATATTCTTTTATTTTTATTTTTTCCAACTATTAAAAGATGCAAAAGTAGGCAGTGGGTGAATTTGGCTTGTGGGCCCAGTTTTCTGACCCCTACTCTATAATTTTAAAGATATACTCTCATATCATATGTAAACAGAGGTCATTTTACTTCTTTTCTAGTTCTTATGCCTTTTATTTCTCTTGAATAATTTCTACCATGAAGTTTAATAGTAGTAGTAGTTAGAGAATATTGATGCCTGTTGCTCATCTTAGTGAAAAGATTTATAGTCATTCCCCGTTAAGTAAGATGCTTGTTTTAGGACTGAAGTACAGTTGATCCTTGAACAACACAGGTTTCCACTGCATGGGTCCACTTTTTTGGAGATTTGCAACAACTTGTAAAAATTTATAGACAAACCACATAGCCTAGAAATAATAGAAAAATTAAGAAAAAGTTAGGTATATCCTGAATTCATAAAATATATGTGGAAACTAGTCTATTTTGTCATTTACTACCATGTAACCAAATGGAAAAGAAAGTGTTAGTCACTCAGTCATGTCTGACTCTTTGTGACAACATGGACTGTAGCCCACCAGGCTCCTCTGTCCATGAGATTCTCCAGGCAAGAATACTGGAGTGGGTTGCCATTCCCTTCTCCAGGGGATCTTCCTGACCCAAGGACTGAACCCATGTCTCCTGAATTGCAGGCAGGTTCTTTACCACTGAGCTACCAGGGAATCCATAAAATGTATTCATAAACTATATGTAGATACTAGTCTATTTTGTCATTTACCACCATATAACATACACGAATCTACTACAAAATGTTAAAATTCATCAAAACTTATACATACAGACACTAAGAGAACATATGTGGTACCATTCACAGTCCTGAGAAATGTAAACAAGTGTATATATGCAATATTAAGTTCATAAAGGCATAAATTAACTGTATCACATACTGTGCTGCTCTAATAATTTCATAGCAACTGTTGCTGTTGCGGTCAGCTCTAGTGTTGTGAATATCCACTTAAAACACTGTGCAACACGGATCATCTCCACATTAACAGTTCATCTCTACGGTAACTTTCATATCACAGTAAAAAGTGATAGCTCTGGTTTTCAGGTTTCTTTCATGTTTAGTGCAACATGATAAACCCTGAATAACACCATGAGGCTCGTACATACAGTGTGCCACTGGTGATGCTGGAAGTGCTCCTAAGAAGCAGAGAAAAGTCATACTGTTACAAGGAAAAGTTGAATTGCTTGATATGTACTGTAGATTGAGGTCTGCAGCTGTAGTAGTCTTCCATTTCAAGATAAATGAATCCAGCATAAGGACTGTTGTAAAAAAAAAAAAAAAGAAAAGGAAATTCGTGAAGCTATCACTGCAGCTATGCCAGCAGGCATGAAAACCTTGCACTTTTTGCAAAATACCCTGTCATCTTTTTTGAAAATGCAGCTTTTTAAGTCGGTGTAGGATTGCTATAAGAAAAGCATACCTATGGACTCTAATATGATTCAAGAAAAAGCAAAGTCATTATACGACAACTTAAAGCAAATGGAAGGTGAAGACTTTAATGCCAGCAAAGAATGGTTTGATAATTTTAGAAAGATTTATTAATAAAAAGGTCATGGTAACAGGAGAAGCAACTTCTACCGAGATAGACTAACTCTACTGTTTGGAGCAGGTGCAGTTGGCTTTCTGACCAGGACTTCCCTTATACATAAAGCTGGTAACTGCTGAGCCTAAAAAAAGATAAGTACCAGCTGCCAGTCTTTTGGTTGTACAACAAGGAGGCCTGGACAATAACACTTTTTCTGGAAAAATTCCACTGATGCTTTTTTTTTTTAATTTAATTTTATTTTTAAACTTTACATAATTGTATTAGTTTTGCCAAATATCAAAATGAATCCACCACAGGTATACATGTGTTCCCCATCCTGAACCCTCCTCCCTCCTCCCTCCCCATACCATCCCTCTGGGTCTTCCCAGTGCACTAGCCCCAAGCATCCAGTATCGTCCACTGATGCTTTGTCCCTGAAGTCAGGAAGTACTTTACCAGTAGAGGAATGCCTTTTAAAGTTCTCTTGCTATTTGACAATGTCTCTGACCACCCAGAACCCCATGAGTTCAATACTGAAGGTGTCAGAGTGGTATGCTTGGCCCCAGACACAATGTCTCTAATTCAGCCTTTAGATGAGGGAATTATAAGAACCTTTAAGGCCCATTATACATAGTACTCTATGGACAGAATTGTCAATATTATGGAAGAGAACTCTGGCAGAGAGACCATCATGAAAGTCTGGAAGGATTACACCATTGTAGATGCCACTGTCGCTATAGAAAAAGCTGTGAAAGCCATCAAGCCTGGAATAGCAAATTCCTGTGGGAGAAAACTGTGACCAGATGTTGTGCATGACATCACAGGATTTACAACAGAGCCAGTCAAGGAAATCATGATAGAGTTTGTGGATGTGGCAAAACAAAACAGAAGAAAAATAACACTGGGGAATGAAGGGTTTTAAGATACAGATCTTGGAGAGATTAGAAAGCTAATTGATACCACCCCAGAGGAATTCACAAGAGGAATTCATGGAGATGAGTACCTCTGAACCAGTGACAGACAGTGAAGAAGAAGACGAAATAAAAATGGTGCCAGAAAACAAATTGACATCAGACAGTCTTGCAGAAGGGTTCCAATTATGCAGCATTGCTTTTGACTGTTTTTACATTATGAATACTTCTATGATACGGGCCCTGAAACTAAAGTAATCAGTGAAACGATGATGATATACAAACATTATTCAATAAATGAGAAGACAAGAATATCAGAATCTATAATGTATTTCCATAAGGTTACACCAAGTATGCCTGCCTCTCACCAGTAATTCTTCTGGTGTGGTGTCAATTAGCTTTTGAATCTCTCCAAGATCCTTCCTTTCCACCTTCTGTGCCACCCAAGATGGCAAGAGCAAGGGCCTCCTCCTCCGCCCCAGTGTGGAGACGTGAGAATGAAGATAAATTTGCATTTAATGAATAATAAATAATCATTATGCCATACACTTAATAAACTTATCTGCTGGGGGCACATGTCTTCATATGAAAATCTAATTACTGTATGACAAGAACTGTGTAGACTTTTTTCTATCATCATTGCCCAGTGGTTCATTGTGTAGAACATTATATGCAAGACTTGTACTGAAGTGGGCAGCCCATCCTGACATAAGTGTGAAGTGAATGATATTTAATATAAATTTTTTTTCATGTTTCTCATTGCCTCTTTGTTCAGGTCTTTATTCAAAATTAGCTGTCCAAAATGATTTGGCATTTATGGAATAAACAAATTTAAGTTTATGCAGCAGCCTTCTTTTCCTCTGAGGTGGGTTTCTTTTCTATGGGCTTCTTTTCAGCTGCTGGTTTCTTGGTCCTTGCAGCCTCTTTTCCTACCACAGGCTTCTTCAGCTTCTTATCACCAACAGCCTTCTTTTCTTTGTTTCCCACCACATGCTTCTTGCCCTGAACCCCCTTCTGATCTGATTTGGCTTCTAGTGCTGCTGCTGCATTATCCATGCGGATTTTGTGGTTATTGGCCTGTCGAAGAATGGTGTTCCAGTGCATGGTCTTTGCATATGGGTTAAGCTTCAACATGATTCTCAGGTTTTTCAGTGGATTCTTCTTCAGGACTCTGCAATGAATCTTCTTGTGTGATGCTCGGAGTGCTCTTTGGATTTCTGGGCTTTTCAAGATTCTGCTAAGGTCTGTATTGAGCATCTTGTGCATGAGGAGGTTGTAGTTACTCTTGAGGGAGGCTGCTTTATGCCAAGTGCCATACAGCTCATCTAACTTTTGGAAAGCACTTTCAGTCCAAATGCAGAAACGTCCCACATGACCACCAGGAGCAAGTTTCAAAATGTTCAGCTTGCTTACTAAATTAAGCAGAGTAATTCCAGGGATGTTTCTGAAGGCCTTGATGATACCATTGTCCTCATTATAGGTGATACAGGGTCCCCTGTGCTGGATATGGCGATGGTTTCTCATTTTGCCTTTGCCAGGTCTCATTTGCTGAGAGGCATAGACCTTTTTAATATCATTCCAGGCCTTAAGTTTCTTCAGAAGCAAAACAGCCTCCTTGGTCTTCTTGTAGCCTTCAACTTTATCTTCCACCACCAAAGGAAGTTCAGGAACTTCCTCTATATGATGACCTTTAGACATGACCAGCACTGGTAAGGCTGAGGCAGCCAGTGCAGAGCAGATGGCGTATCGCTTCTGCGTTGTATTCACTTTGCGGTGCCAAAGTCGCCAGGTCTTGGTTGGTGCAAACATGCGGCCCCCATGACACATATTTCCAAAAACACCCTGACCAGAACGGCGAGTCCCGCCACCATGAACCCTGGGAATTCGAGCCACAGCTCTGCTGGTACCTCAAGACTCAGCACTGGTTTGATGACCTGCTAATTCACTGACAGCATAGGGCTGTCTGTTGTTTTTGCACAAGTTGATGTGAACAAAGTTAACAATATCGGGTCGAATGGGAGCCTTGAACACAGCAGGCAAAGTGACATTTTTGCCAGAGGACTCCCCCTTTTCAGAGTACACTGATATCAGTGGACGAGCACACGCCATGGTGGGGAGAGGAGAAGGCCATGCTCCTCTCAACCCGGCGACTCCCACAGGAAAAGCTTAATATAAAATTAATGTGCTAGTTGGCTTACTCTTTTATAACTTTGCTTTCAAAGAATTATATTACTGTACAGTATAGCTTTCTTGCAACTGGAGAAAGTTGTGTATAAGCCTATAATCACAGGGAAGTGATCTTTATTTATTTTTTTATTGAATGATTTTTTTAATTTTTTAAAATATAAATTTATTTATTTTCACTGGAGGCCAATTACTTTATAATATTGTATTGGTTTTGCCATACATCAACATGAATCTGCCACGGGAGTACATGTGTTCTCCATCCTGAACCCCTCTCCCACCTCCCTCCCCATACCATACCTCTGGGTCATCCCAGTGCATCAGCCCCGAGCATCCTGTATCAGGTATCGAACCTGGACTGGCAATGCGTTTCACATAGGATATTATACATGTTTCAATGCCATTCTCCAAAATCATCCCATCCTTGCCCTCTCCCACAGAGACCAAAAGACTGTTCTATACATCTGTGTCTCTTTTGCTGTCTCGCATTCAGGGTTATAGTTATCATCTTTCTAAATTCCATATTTATGCATTCAGTTCAGTTCAGTTCAGTCGCTCAGTTCTGTCCGACTCTTTGTGACCCCATGAATCGCAGCATACCAGGCCTCCCTGGCCATCACCAACTCCCGGAGTTCACTCAGACTCACATCCATCGAGTCAGTGATGCTATCCAGCCATCTCATCCTCTGTTGTCCCCTTCTCCTTCTGCCCCCAATCCCTCCCAGCATCAGAGTCTTTTCCAATGAGTCAACTCGTCGCATGAGGTGGCCAAAGTACTGGAGTTTCAGCTTCAGCATCATTCCTTCCAAAGAAATCCCAGGGCTGATCTCCTTCAGAATGGACTGGTTGGATCTCCTTGCAGTCCAAGGGACTCTCAAGAGTTTTCTCCAACACCACAGTTTAAAAGCATCAATTCTTTGGCGCTCAGCCTTCTTCACAGTCCAACTCTCACATCCATACATGACCACAGGAAAAAACATAGCCTTGACTAGATGGACCTTTGTTGGCAAAGTAATGTCTCTACTTTTTAAGATGCTATCTAGGTTGGTCATAACTTTCCTTCCAAGGAGTAAGTGTCTTTTAATTTCATGGCTGCAGTCACCATCTGCAGTGATTTTGGAGCCCAAAAAACAAAGTCTGACACTGTTTCCCCATCTATTTCCCATGAAGTGATGGGACCGGATGCCATGATCTTCGTTTTCTGAATGTTGAGCTTTAAGCCAACTTTTTCACTCTCCACTTTCACTTTCATCAAGAGGCTTTTGAGTTCCTCTTCACTTTCTGCCATAAGGGTGGTGTCATCTGCATATCTGAGGTTATTGATATTTCTCCCGCAATCTTGATTCCAGCTTGTGTTTCTTCCAGTCCAGCATTTCTCATGATGTACTCTGCATATAAGTTAAATAATCAGGGTGACAATATACAGCCTTGACGTACTCCTTTTCCTATTTGGAACCAGTCTGTTGTTCCATGTCCAGTTCTAACTGTTGCTTCCTGACCAGCATACAGATTTCTCAAGAGGCAGGTCAGGTGGTCTGGTATTCCCATCTCTTTCAGAATTTTCCACAGTTGATTGTGATCCACACAGTCAAAGGCTTTGGCATAGTCAATAAAGCAGAAATGGATGTTTTTCTGGAACTCTCTTGCTTTTTCCATGATCCTTGTGGCAATTTGATCTCTGGTTCCCCTGCCTTTTCTGAAACCAGCTTGAACATCTGGAAGTTCACGGTTCATGTATTGCTGAAGCCAGGCTTGGAGAATTTTGAGCATTACTTTACTAGCATATGAGATGAGTGCAATTGTGCGGTAGTTTGAGCATTCTTCGGCATTGCCTTTCTTTGGGATTGGAATGAAAACTGACCTTTTCAAGTCCTGTGACCACTGCAGAGTTTTGCAAATTTGCTGGCATATTGAGTGCAGCACTTTCACAGCATCATCTTTCAGGATTTGAAATAGGTCAACTGGAATTCCATCACCTCCACTAGCTTTGTTCATAGTGATGCTTTCTAAGGCCCACTTGACTTCACATTCCAGGATGTCTGGCTCTAGGTCAGTGATCACACCATCATGATTAGCTGGGTTGTGAAGATCTTTTTGTACAGTTCTTCTGTGTATTCTTGCCACCTCTCCTTAATATCTTTTGCTTCTGTTAGGTCCATGCCATTTCTGTCCTTTATCTAGCCCATCTTTGCAGGAAATATTCCCTTGGTATCTCTAATTTTCTTGAAGAGATCTCTAGTCTTTCCCATTATGTTGTTTTCCTCTATTTCTTTGCATTGATCGCTGAAGAAGGCTTTCTTATCTCTTCTTGCTATTCTTTGGAACTCTGCATTCAGATGCCTATATCTTTCCTTTTCTCCTTTGCTTTTGGCTTCTCTTCTTTTCACAGCTATTTGTAAGGCCTCCCCAGACAGCCATTTTGCTTTTTTGCATTTCTTTTCCATGGGGATGGTCTTGATCCCTGTCTCCTGTACAATGTCACGAACCTCAGTCCATAGTTCATCAGGCACTCTATCTATCAGATCTAGTCCCTTAAATCTATTTCTCACTTCCACTGTATAATCATAAGGGGTTTGATTTAGGTAATACCTGAATGGTCTAGTGGTTTTCCCTACTTTCTTCAATTTCAGTCTGAATTTGGCAATAAGGAGTTAGTATACTGTATTGGTGTTTTTCTTTCTGGCTTACTTCACTCTGTATAATAGGCTCCAGTTTCATCCACCTCATTAGAACTGATTCAAATGTATTATTTTTAATGGCTGAGTAATATTCCATTGTGTATATGTACCACAGCTTTCTTATCCATTTATCTGCTTATGGACATCTTGGTTGCTTCCACATTCTGGCTATTATAAACAGTGCTGCAATGAACGTTGGGGTACACCTGTCTCTTTCAATTCTGGTTTCCTCAGTGTGTATGCCCAGCAGTGGGATTGTTTGGTCATAAGGCAGTTCTATTTCCAGTTTTTTAAAGGAATCTCCACACTGTTCTCCATAGTGGCTGTACTAATTTGCATTCCCACCAACAATGTAAGAGGGTTCCCATTTCTCCACACCCTCTCCAGAATTTATTGCTTGTAGACTTTTGGATAGCAGCCATTCTGACTGGCGTGAAATGGTACCTCATTGTCGTTTTGATTTGCATTTCTCTGATAATGAGTGATGTTGAGCATGTTTTCATGTGTTTGTTAGCCATCTGTATGTCTTCTTTGGAGAAATGTCTGTTTAGTTCTTTGACCCATTTTTTTGATTGGGTCGTTTATTTTTCTGGAATTGAGCTGCAGGAGTTGCTTGTGTATTTTTGAGATTAGTTGTTTGTCAGTTGCTTCATTTGCTATTATTTTCTCCCATTCTGAAGGCTGTCTTTTCACCTTGCTTATAGTTTCCTTTGTTGTGAAGAAACTTTTAATTTTAATTAGGTCCCATTTGTTTATTTTTGTTTTTATTTCCAATATTCTGGGAGGTGGGTCACAGAGGATCCTGCTGTGATTTATGTCGGAGAGTGTTTTGCCTATGTTCTCCTCTAAGAGTTTTATAGTTTCTGGTCTTACATTTAGATCTTTAATCCATTTTGAGTTTATTTTTGTGTATGGTGTTAGAAAGTATTCTAGTTTCATTCTTTTCCAAGTGGTTGACCAGTTTTCCCAGCACCACTTGTTAAAGAGATTGTCTTTTCTCCATAGTATATTCCTTCCTCCCTTGTCAAAGATAAGGTGTCCATAGGTGCGTGGCTTTATCTCTGGGCTTTCTATTTTGTTCCAGTGATCTATATTTCTGTCTTTGTGCCAGTACCATACTGTCTTGATGACGGTGGCTTTGTAGGAGAGCCTGAAGTCAGGCAGGTTGATTCAAGAAGTTCCATTCTTCTTTCTCAAGATTGCTTTGGTATTCGAGTTTTTTTGTATTTCCATACAAATTGTGAAATTATTTGTTCTAGCTCTGTGAAGAATACCATTGGTAGCTTGATAGGTATTGCATTGAATCTATAGATTGCTTTGGGTAATATACTCATTTTCACTATATTGATTCTTGCGATCCATGAACATGGTATATTTCTCCATCTATTAGTGTCCTCTTTGATTTCTTTCACCAGTGTTTTATAGTTTTCTATATATAGGTCTTTAGTTTCTTTAGGTAGATATATTCCTAAGTAGTTTATTCTTTTCGTTGCAATGGTTGAGAGGGTAACAGGCAGGAAGGCCAGGGGTCTCCAAATAGAGGAAATAGCCTGCAAGTGTCAGACATTTTTATCTCTCTTAAGGGGCTGGAGGAAACAAACTAGCAATATTTTTTCCTTCTCTATACAAATTTAAAGGGAGGTTTCTCTTAAAATACTGTGTTGCCATAATGACACCTGGTTTCACCTGAAGTTAGCTATTCTTGAGCCTAGAGATAACCAATGCCTTTTTCTTATGGAAATGTTTGTCTTAAGCTATGCTAATGTACTACGCCTTTACCCCAAACTCTGTCTCCAAGTCGGTTCCGCCTCTTGGCCCAGAACCTACTTGACAAACCAGTATGTTATACTCAGATATTGTTCCCCTAATCTATGTAAATGAAACTATTTGTATGGTGATCTGCCCTTCTTCAAGATTCAAGTTAATCGTTTTATGGCCCAGGATAAACCATTTGGTGCCAAAATTATCCCAAAATGCATCTTATGGGTGAGGGGCTTGGTGCCATTCTGAATTTTAAGACATTCCTTTCTTTCATTAACAGACTGCTAGTGACTATATAACATCCAGCTAAAGACTAGCAGGGGGGTACTCTTTCTACCCCCTTCTGATGCCTATGTCAGAAGCTTTCTCTATCTCCTTTATACTTTAATAAAACTTTATTACACAAAAGCTCTGAGCGATCAAGCCTCGTCTCTGGCCCCGGATTGAATTCTTCTCCTCCGGGGGCCAAGAATCCTGGTGTATTCACGTGATTCAACTGGTGAACAGAATTGTTTCTTTAATTTCTCTTTCTATTTTCTCATTATTAGTGTATAGGAATGCAAGGGATTTCTGTGTGTTGATTTTATATCCTACAAATTTACTATGTTCATTGATTAGCTCTATTAATTTTCTGCTGGAGTCTTTAGGGTTTTCTATGTAGAAGATCATGTCATCTGCAAACAATGTGAGTTTTACTTCTTCTTTTCCAGTTTGGATTCCTTTTATTTCTTTTTCTGCTCTGATTGCTGTGGCCAAAACTTCCAAAATTATGTTGAATAGTAGTGGTCAGAGTGGGCACCCTTGTCTTGTTCCTGACTTTAGGGGAAATGCTTTCAATTTTTCACCATTGAGGATAATGTTTGCTGTGGGTTTTTCATATACAGCTTTTATAATGTTGAGGTATGTTCCTTCTATTCCTTCTTTCTGGAGACTTTTTATCATAAATGGATGTTGAATTTAGTCAAAGGCTTTCTCTGCATCTATTGAGATAATCATATGGCTTTTATTTTTCAGTTTGTTCAGTTCAGTTCAGTTCAGTTGCTCAGTCGTGTCCAACTCTTTGCAACCCCATGAATTGCAGCACGCCAGGCCTCCCTGTCCATCATCAACTCCCGGAGTTCACTCAGACTCACGTCCATCGAGTCAGTGATGCCATCCAGCCATCTCATCCTCTGTCGTCCCCTTCTCCTCCTGCCCCCAATCCCTCCCAGCATCAGAGTCTTTTCCATTGAGTCAACTCTTTGCATGAGGTGGCCAAAGTACTGAAGTTTCAGCTTTAGCATCATTCTTTCCAAAGAAATTCCAGGGCTGATCTCCTTTAGAATGGACTGGTTGGATCTCCTTGCAGTCCAACGGACTCCCAAAAGTCTTCTCCAACCCCACAGTTCAAAATGTTTGTTAATGTGGTGTATTACATTGATTGATTTGTGGACATTGAAGAATCCTTGCATCCCCGGGATAAAGCCCACTTGATCATGATGTATGATCTTTTAATGTGTTGTTGGATTCTGATTCCTATAATTTTGTTAAGGATTTTTACATCTATGTTCATCAGTGATATTGGCCTGTAGTTTGCTTTTTTTTTTTTTTTGAATCTTTGTCAGGTTTTGGTATTAGGGTGATGGTGGCCTCATAGAATGAGTTTGGAAGTTTACCTTCCTCTGCAACTTTCTGGAAGAGTTGAGTAGGATAGGTGTTAGCTCTTTTCTAACTTTTTGGTAGAATTCAGCTGTGAAGCTGTCTGGTCCTGGGCTTTTGTTTGCTAGAAGATTTCTGATTACAGTTTCAATTTCTGTGCTTTTGATGGATCTGTTAAGATTTTCCATTTCTTCCTGGTTAGTTTTGGAAAGTTGTACTTTTCTAAGAATTTGTCCATTTCTTCCAAGTTGTCCATTTTATTGGCATATAGTTGCTGATAGTAATCTCTTAGGATCCTTTGTATTTCTGTATTGTCTGTTGTGATCTCTCCATTTTCATTTCTAATTTTATTGATTGGATTTTTCTCCCTTTGTTTCTTCATGAGTCTGGCTAATGGTTTGTCAATTTTATTTATCTTCTCAAAGAACCAGCTTTTGGCTTTGTTGATTTTTGCTATGGTCTCTTTTGTTTCTTTTGCATTTATTTCTGCCCTAATTTTTAAGATTTCTTTCCTTCTACTAACCCTGGGGTTCTTCATTTCTTCCTTTTCTAGTTGCTTTAGGTGTAGAGTTAGGTTATTTATTTGACTTTTCTCTTGTTTCTTGAGGTATGCCTGTATTGCTATGAACCTTCCCCTTAGCACTGCTTTTACAGTATTCCACAGGCTTTGGATTGTTGTGTTTTCATTTTCATTCGTTTCTATGCATATTTTGATTTCTTTTTTGATTTCTTCTGTGATTTACTGGTTATTCAGCAGTGTGTTGTTCAGCCTCCATATGTTGGAATTTTTAATAGTTTTTCTCCTGTAATTGACATCTAATCTTACTGCATTATGGTCAGAAAAGATGCTTGGAATGATTTCAATTTTTTTGAATTTACCAAGGCTAGATTTATGGCCCAGGATGTGATCTACCCTGGAGAAGGTTCTGTGTGTGCTTGAGAAAAAGGTGAAGTTCATTGTTGTTGGGTGAAATGTCCTATAGATATCAATTAGGTCTAATTGGTCTATTGTATCATTTAAAGTTTGTGTTTCCTTCTTAATTTTCTGTTTAGTTGATCTATCCATAGGTGTGAATGGGGTATTAAAGTCTCCCACTATTATTGTGTTATTGTTAATTTCCCCTTTCATACTTCTTAGCATTTTTCTTACACATTGCGGTGCTCTTATGTTGGGTACATATATATTTATAATTGTTATATCTTCTCCTTGGATTGATCCTTTGATCATTATGTAGTGTCCTTCTTTGACTCTTTTCACAGCCTTTCTTTTAAAGTCTATTTTATCTGATATGAGTATTGCTACTCCTGCTTTCTTTTGGTCTCTATTTGCATGGAATATCTTTTTCCAGCCCTTCACTTTCAGTCTGTATGTGTCCCTTGTTTTGAGGTAGGTCTCCTGTAGACAACATATATAGGGGTCTTGTTTTTGTATCCATTCATCCAGTCTTTGTCTATTGGTTGAGGCATTTAACCCATTTACGTTTAAGGTAATTACTGATAAGTATGATCCCGTTGCCATTTACTTTATTGTTTTGGGTTCGAGTTTATACACCCTTTTTGTTTTTCCTGTCTAGAGAAGATCCTTTAGCATTTGTTGGAGAGCTGATTTGGTGGTGTTTGAGACCTAAATCAAATCCCTTATGATTATACAGTGGAAGTGAGAAATAGATTTAAGGGCCTAGATCTGACAGAGTGCCTGATGAACTATGGACTGAGGTTCGTGACATTGTACAGGAGACAGGGATCAAGACCATCCCCATGGAAAAGAAATGCAAAAAAGCAAAATGGCTGTCTGGGGAGGCCTTACAAATAGCTGTGAAAAGAAGAGAAGCCAAAAGCAAAGGAGAAAAGGAAAGATATAGGCATCTGAATGCAGAGTTCCAAAGAATAGCTAGAAGAGATAAGAAAGCCTTCTTCAGCAATCAATGCAAAGAAATAGAGGAAAACAACAGAATGGGAAAGACTAGGGATCTCTTCAAGAAAATCAGAGATACCAAAGGAACATTTCATGCAAAGATGGGCTCGATAAAGGACAGAAATGGTGTGGACCTAACAGAAGCAGAAGATATTAAGAAGAGATGGCAAGAATACACAGGAGAACTGTATAAAAAAGATCTTCACGACCGAGATAATCACGATGGTGTGATCATTGACCTAGAGCCAGACATCCTGGAATGTGAAGTCAAGTGGGCCTTAGGAAGCATCATTACGAACAAAGCTAGTGAAGGGGATGGAATTCCAGTTGAGCTATTCCAAATCCCGAAAGATGATGCTGTGAAAGTGCTGCACTCAATATGCCAGCAAATTTGGAAAACTCAGCAGTGGCCACAGGACTGGAAAAGGTCAGTTTTCATTCCAATCCCAAAGAAAGGCAATGCCAAAGAATGCTCAAACTACCGCACAATTGCACTCATCTCACACACTAGTAAAGTAATGCTCAAAATTCTCCAAGCCAGGCTTCAGCAATTTGTGAACCGTGAACTTCCTGATGTCCAAGCTGGTTTTAGAAAAGGCAGAGGAACCAGAGATCAAGTTGCCAACATCCACTGGATCATACAAAAAGCAAGAGAATTCCAGAAAAACATGTGTTTCTGCTTTATTGACTATGCCAAAGCCTTTGACTGTGTGGATCACAATAAACTTTGGAAAATTCTGAAAGAGATGGGAATACCAGACCACCTGATCTGCCTCTTGAGAAATCTGTATGCTGGTCAGGAAGCAACAGTTAGAACTGGACATGGAACAACAGACTGGTTCCAAATAGGAAAAGGAGTTCGTCAAGGCTGTATATTGTCACGCTGTTTATTTAACTTCTATGCAGAGTACATCATGAGAAAGGCTGGGCTGGAAGAAACACAAACTGGAATCCAGATTGCCGGGAGAAATATCAATAGACTCAGATATGCAGATGACACCACCCTTATGGCAGAAAGTGAAGAGGAACTCAAAAGCCTCTTGATGAAAGTGAAAGTGGAGAGTGAAAAAGTTGGCTTAAAGCTCAACATTCAGAAAACGAAGATTATGGTATCCGGTCCCATCACTTCATGGGAAATAGATGGGGAAACAGTGGAAACAGTGTCAGACTTTATTTTTCTGGGCTCCAAAATCACTGCAGATGGTGACTGCAGCCATGAAATTAAAAGACATTTACTCCTTTGAAGGAAGGTTATGACCAACCTAGATAGCATCTTCAAAAGCAGAGACATTACTTTGCCAACAAAGATTTGTCTAGTCAAGGCTATGGTTTTTCCTGTGGTCATGTATGGATGTGAGAGTTGGACTGTGAAGAAGGCTCAGCGCCGAAGAATTGATGCTTTTGAACTGTGGTGTTGGAGAAGACTCTTGAGAGTCCCTTGGACTGCAAGGAGATCCAACCAGTCCATTCTGAAGGAGATCAGCCCTGGGATTTCTTTGGAAGGAATGATGCTAAAGCTGAAACTCCAGTACTTTGGCCACTTCATGCGAAGAGTTGACTCGTTGGAAAAAACTCTGATGCTGGGAGGGATTAGGGGCAGGAGGAGAAAGAGACGACAGAGGATAAGATGGCTGGATGGCATCACTGACTCGATGGACGTGAGTCTGAGTGAACTCTGGGAGTTGGTGATGGGCAGGGAGGCCTGGGGTGCTGCAATTCATGGGGTCACAAAGAGTCGGACACGACTGAACGACTGATCTGATCTGGGTACAGTAATCTGGGGTGTAGATTATTTTCTTTCATCACTTTAAGTATGTCCTGCCATTCCATCCTGGCCTGAAGAGTTTCTATTGAAAGATCAGCTGTTATCCTTATGGGAATCCCCTTGTGTGTTATTTGTTGTTTTTCCCTTGCTGCTTTTGATATATGTTCTTTGTGTTTGATCTTTGTTAATGTGATTAATATGTGTCTTGGGGTGTTTCACCTTGGGTTTATCCTGTTTGGGACTTTCTTGGTTTCTTGGACTTGGGTGATTATTTCCTTCCTCATTTTAGGGACGTTTTCAATTATTATCTCCTCAAATATTTTCTCATGGTGTTTCTTTTTGTCTTCTTCTTCTGGGACTCCTATGATTCGAATGTTGGGGCGTTTAACATTGTCCCAGAGGTCTCTGAGATTGTCCTCATTTCTTTTAATTCGTTTTTCTTTTTTCCTCTCTTCTTCATTTATTTCTACCATTCTATCTTCTATCTCACTTATCCTATCTTCTGCCTCCATTATTCTACTGTTGGTTCCCTCCAGAGTGTTTTTGATATCATTTATTGCATTATTTATTATGTATTGACTCTTTTTTATTTCTTCTAGGTACTTGTTAACCCTTTCTTGCCTCTTCTCAGTCCTTGCCTCCAGGCTATTTATCTGTGATTCCATTTTGTTTTCAAGATTTTGGATCATTTTCACTATCATTATTCAGAATTATTTATCAGGTAGATGCCCTATCCCTTCCTCTTTTGTTTGGTTTGATGGGCATTTATCCTGTTCCTTTACCTGTTGGCTATTCCTCTGTCTCTTCATCTTGTTTATATTGCTGTGTTTGGGGTGGCCTTTCGGTATTCTGGCAGTTTGTGGAGTTCTTTTATTGTGGAGGTTCCTCACTGTGGGTGGGGTTGTATGGGTGGCTTGTCAAGGTTTCCTGGTTAGGGAAGCTTGTGTCGGTGTTCTGGTGGGTGGAGCTGGATTTCTTCTCTCTGGAGTGCAATGAAGTGTCCAGTAATGAGTTATGAGATGTCAATGGGTTTGGGGTGACTTTTGGCAGCCTGTATATTGAAGCTCAGGGCTATGTTGCTGTGTTGCTGGAGAATTTGCGTGGTATGTCTTGCTCTAGAACTTGTTGGCCCTTGGGTGGTGCTTGGTTTCAGATGAGCTCCTGTGGATTAATGTTCCCTTGAGTCAGGAGTTCTCTGGTGTTCTCAGGATTTGTACTTAAGCCTCCTGCTTCTGGTTTTCAGTTGTATTTTCACAGTAACCTCAAGACTTCTCCATCTCCTTTCGAAGACAATGGGCTGCTTTTCTGGGTGCCTGATGTCCTCTGCTGGCATTCAGAAGTTGTTTTGTGGAATTTACTCAGCATTCAAATGTTCTTTTGATGAATTTGTGGGGGAGAAAGTGGTCTCCCCGCCCTATTCCTCCGCCATCTTAGGACCACAGGAAGTGATCTTTTAAAAAATGTATCAGTGTTTCTAATACTGGCTGTAATCTTTTACACCATAGAATTTTTATAATGATTCGTTCCTTAGTGTATAGATAGGCTAAGTTACCATAAAGCAATCATATTACTGCTTCTACATTATCAAAGCATGAATTGTTATAGCTGTAAATAAATGTGTATTTCTCTTTAACATTGTCTTTCTTTTTAAATTACTTTTTATTGGGGAATAGTTGCTTTATGAGGTTGTGTTAGTTTTTTGCTGTACAGCAAAGTGAGTCAGTGCTGCTGCTGCTGCTTAATCACTTCAGTCATGTCTGACTCTGTGCGACCCTGTGCACTGCAGCCCACCAGGCTCCTCTCTCCAGGCAAGAATACTGGAGTGGGTTGCCATGCCCTCCTCCAGGGGATCTTCCTGACCCAGGGATTGAACTGGGATCTCCTGCATTGCAGGCAGATTCTATACTGCTGAGCCACCAGGGAAGCCTGAATCAGTGATATATATATATATAAATATATAATCTCCACTCTTTTCTGGATTTCCTTCCCATTTAGATCACCACAGAGGATTGAATAGAGTTCCCTGTGCTCTACAGTAGATTCTAATTAGTTATCCTATTTTACATATAGTATCAATAGTGTATATATGTCAATCCCAGCCTCCCAATTCATCCCACCCCTCCTTTTGTCTCCATGGTAACTGTAAGCTTGTTTTCTACAGTCTATGTTTCTATTTCTGCTTTACAAATAAGTTAATCTCTACCATTACACCATCTTTCATTTTTATGTCTAGTGTTAGTAATACAAATAACATTTATAGTGTTATATCAGATAATGCAATATTGATGTAGATACTGACATGCAGATGATTCATGTTATAAACAGACGATGTACACCGATGGTATTGATAAATGCAGTACAGTACTGTAAATGTATTTCCCCTTCATTATGGCTTTCTTAACAACATTTTGTTTTCTCTAACTCACTTTATTCTAAGAGCACTTTATGTATAAGTATGTAATACATATAACATACAAAATATGTGTTGATCAGCTTTTTATGTTATTGGTAAGGATTCCAGGCAAAAGTATTGCTATTTGGGGGAGTCAAAAGTTATACATGAATTATTAACTCCATGGGAGGTTGGATGCCTTAACCCCCATAATGCTATATGTTTATATATATATATATATATATATATATATATATATATATATATATAATATAACATTAGAAAACAAACTAAAGAGCCTCTTGATAAAAGTGAAAGAGGAGAGTGAAAAAGTTGGCTTAAAACTCAACATTCAGAAAACTGAGATCATGGCATCTGGTTCCATCACTTCATGTCAAATAGATAGGGAAACAATGGAAACAGAGACTTTATTTTCTTGGGCTCCAAAATCACTGCAGATGGTGACTGCAGCAATGAAATTAAGAGACAGTTTCTCCTTGGAAGAAAAGCTATGACCTACCTAGACAGCATATTAAAAAGCAGAGACATTACTTTGCCAACAAAGGTCCCTCTAGTCAAGGCTATGGTTTTTCCAGTAGTCATGTACTGATGTAAGAGTTGTACTTTAAAGAAAGCCGAGGGCTGAAGAATTGATGCTTTTACACTGTGGTGTTGGAGAAGACTATTGAGAGTCCCTTGGACTGCAAGGAGACCCAACCAGTCCATCCTAAAGGAGATCAGTCCTGAATATTCATTGGAAAGACTGATGCTGAAGCTGAAGCTCCAATACTTTGGCCACCTGATCCAAAGAACTGACTCATTGGAAAAACCCTGATACCGGGAAAGATTGAAGGCAGGAGGAGAAGGGGACGACAGAGGATGAGATGGTTGGATGGCATCACCGACTCAATGGATATGAGTTTGGATAAACTCTGGGAGTTGGTGATGGACAGGGAAGCTTGGCATGCTGCAGTCCATGGGGCAGCAGAGTCGTGCACGATTGAGTGACTGAACTGATATATAATTTATTATGATAAGATTATAACCATTGACTTCTTCTTCCTTAACTGTTTGTATCAGGTATTGTATGTGTCTAAGGCTTTTTCAGGATTTGTGATGATAATCATATATGTGTTAATATTATATACCATATTAATAAGTAATATATGCATATATTTACTATTATTATCTGTTATGTATTATTATCACTAATATTAAAACAACCTTTTATTCTTGGAATAAATTCTACTTGTGATTGGATGCTGATAATATTTTATTTAGTACTTTTATATCAACACTTAAAGGTAATATTGGTCTCTATTTCTTCTGTGAGATGGTCTTTAAATTTTTTTTTAATCTATAATGGAGTTATTTTTGGTAATCTTTGCTTACCTAGGAAATTATTCCTATCATCTAGGTTTTGAAGTTTATTTGCATGAGGTCTGCAAAGTAGTCTGTTTTTTAATAATTAATTTTTATTGGAGTATATTTAGTATACAATGATTTGTTAGTTTCAGGTGTACAGCAAAGTGAATCAGTTATACATATATTCACTCTTTTTTTGGATTCTTTCCCCATATAGGTCTTTACTGAGTATTAAGTTGAGTTTCTTGTACAGTAGGTCTTTATAGTTATTTTATATATAGTAGTGTGCATGTGTCAAGGCCATCCCATGTGGCACTACTGGTAAAGAACCCACCTGCCGATGCAAGAAACATAAAAGAGTCATGTTCGATTCCTGGGTCGGGAAGAGCCCCCGGAGGAGGGCATGACAACCCACTCCAGTATTCTTGCCTGGAGAATCCCATGGAGCGAGAAGCCTGGCAGGCTACAGTCCATAGGGTCACAAAGGGTCAGACACGACTGAAGCAACTTAGCATACCACACACACACACACACACATATCATATCTTCTTTATCCATTCATCTGTTGATGGACATTTAGGCTGTTTCAGTGTCTTGGCTATTGTAAATAATGCTGCTATGAACATATGGGTGGATGTATCTTTTCAAATTATAGTTCTAAATATATGCCCAGGAATTGGATTGCAGGGTCATATGGTAGCTCCATTTTTAGTTTTTTGAGGAACCTCCATACTGTTCTCTGTAGTGGCTACACAAGTTTACATTCCCACCAGCAGTGTAGGAGGGTTCTCTTTTCTCCACACCCTATCCAGCATTTGTTATTTGTAGACTTTTAAATGATGGTCATTCTGACCAGTGTGGGCTGGTACCTCACTGCAGTTTTGATTTGTATTTCTCTAATAATTGGCGATAGTGAGCATCTTTTCATGTGCCTATTTCATGTACCTGTTAACTCTGTACTCATTGCCTTACTTTTGTTTGAACCTATTAAAACACTGCTTCATTGAAATTTTTTTCTAGGGAATTCCCTAGTGGTGAAGACTCAGCGCTTCCACTGTAAGGGGCATGGTTTCCATCCCTGGTTGGGGAACTGAACTGAGATCCCACATGCCCTGGGGTTGGCCATAAATAAATAAATTTTATCTAACTCCCACCAAGACGTATAATAGCACCTGTATTTCTTTTTTGAAGCTGAACTTTGTTTCTTCTCTGAAGGACCATGAGTAAAGTTCAGTTTTTGTTTTCAGATTTGAGTGATTTGATTGCATTTTAAGGTGGACATCTGAGTACATTTAATAATGGAACAGTTTAAAATTCTGTAGAAAAATTTATGATTATTCTCTAAGAATGGTTTACTTTACCCTTTAGTGAATAGCAAGAAGACCTTTTGGTCAGTCAGATGTCTTAGTAAAATTGTTTTAATGATTTAGGTGGAAATGTCTCTAAGGGACAGTTTGAAACCATGACTATATGTCATTTGTAACTTTAGCCATCGGTTGAGCTTGCACACATGATACCTTCTAGGATTTCAATCAAATGGTAAAAGATATTGACACTTTTCATATAATTTAAAATTGCAGTGGTTGTGCCATGGGAATTAAAAAATGAAATATGAAGACCTGTAAAATACACAGTAAGCAGATAGTTTGGATTAACTAGGTACAGAAAATACAGTATTCTTTTTCATAAGAAAGTTGAATAGAGGAAACAGCATTTTCCATATTCTTATTTCTAAAAGACTTTCTAGTATGATAGCAAGTGAAAAGAGAGATTTTTCTACTGAAAGGGCTGTCCTAACTCTTCTGTTTAGCCACACTTGCATAGGTATTTTCAATTTCTTTGTCTTCTGGACATGTGTGGGTAAATTCTTCACGGGCATAGGCATTGTGGAGATAGCGCCAGACTCCTGAGAATTCTACTGGAATGTCAAAGTCACGGTATTTCTTTGCAGCAACCTAGGGTTTTGGGGAAAAAAAAAGAGGAAAAGCAGTTGGTAGTGAGGGGCATCAGTAACATGCCAACTGTGTAAAAATATATCTCAAAGGTCCAGATCATTGAGGACATATTATCTACACAAAAAGTACAAAATAAACTTAAAGAATCTTGGATTTACTACTTTAATGTTCTTTTTCTACATATGTAAACAAAACGTCATGTTTGTAATTATTTTTATATTTATGCTATATTTAATTATAAATATATTTAGAAGAAGGAAGCACAGATAAAGAGCTTGTATCTCTTTACTGGACTAAGAGTTTGTTTAGGGTTCCAACAGTGTCTTACTCCTCAACAATTCTGTGCAATAGGTACCCTTGTTTTATAGACAAGACAGTAGGAAAACACCTTCTGATTTAGGAAGAAAGAAGCAAGAAGTGTTTATGTTTTCCAGTGGAGATCATTATGGATTTTTCCTCTGAGGAGGAAAGGAGACATACACTATGCATAACAATGATGAAAAATCAATAATATAAAAACCTCACACTGAATGGTCACTGTGCTTCCTGCTGGCGACTCCCCAGACCCTTCTCAATCATTCAGCCCACCCTGTAAAGACTTACTTTAATAATGTGCAGTTTGGGTAACAAACTACAGTCAGCCAGGGTCAGTTGATCGCCATCCAAGAACAATCTTCTGGAGACTGTGAGTTCCTCAGTACTGTCTGGATCAATTTCATCCAGAAGTGGGGTGTTCAAATAGTCATCCAGACGCTTAAATTCCTTAAGCAGAGATTTTTCAAAGGCTGAGGCAATGAAATAATAGGGTTACATATACATTTGTTGTCTTCATGACTGAATACATTCTCAATACACTTTTCACACATTTAGATATCTCTGTCTTTTCATATTGCTTACACTGACTCTTCAAAATCTATATATTTAACCAAAATGCTCAACTACACACTGATAAGACAGAGGCAGATGTTTAATCAAATGGCAAGTGGAAATATTTTTGGACTTTTCTTGAGGAAGTACATTGGGAGGAGAGTCAAAGAAAGAAAGGTGATGCATATTATCACTAAAGGAGAGTCAGAAAGTGGGAAAAGAGACTCATAGCTCTTCTGATTCAGAGAATAGTAAACCTGTTCAAGAGTGTTTGTGGGAAATGGTAGCTGCTATGGTTTAAGAAACCTTAAAGGTACACACAGCTGGGAGAGTTGGAGGGTTAAGAAATACAATCCTGTAGTTAGTTCACATCTGGCATGCCAATGTTCGAGTTGAGCTAAGTTGGTGATTACTATATTGAATATTAGGTTCTAAATCCAATAAAACTTCATTCAAGGGAATTTCGGAAGAGAGAAAAGAGAACAAGATGAACAGTATTTCCCAATATATATTATATATTCAGGAAAACCCTATTTTAGTTGAGTCAGAATGTGATTGTGACAATGTGAGAAAAACAAAAAGATTTAAATAAAGATGTCTTACTCTTATTGGCCTCCTTTTGTGTATTCTTAATGTATGCAGAAAACTTGGCAAAGAGATTACAGCCCACATCAAAGGACTCCTTGTTCCTGGGACTCAAGTGAGGATACCTTAAAAAGAAATATCACTGCACATGACATTCACATATAACAAGGCATACACCAGGTGTCCTAGCTTGCACTCTACTGAGAATAGAAGTTTTGGAAAATCGTGCTGGAAACTGAAGGTCCTGAGAAATCTTTCATTGAAAATGTGTCTTTTTTCCAGTCTGAGAATACTTTAGTGGTTAAAATTCACTGGGAAACCAGCTATTTGGAATTTAAAGTTCCTTTATCTGTGAAAACAATGTTTCAAATGACTGTTGGGTCCCCATGGTGGTGGTTTAGTCACTAAGTCATGTCCAACTATTGTGACCCCATGGACTGTAGCCCACCAGGCTCCTCTGTCCATGGGATTTTTTCCAGGCAGGAATACTGGAGTGGATTTCCATTTCCTTCTCCAGGGGATCTTCCTGACCCAGGAATCGAACCCAGGTTTCCTGCATTTCAGGCAAATTCTTTACCGCCTGAGCTATGAGGGAAACCCCACATACTTGATCTTAAAAACCTGTTTGGCAGAAGATAAGTAGTACAAAAAACATGGATTCAAATAACAAAACACATAAAAGTGTAGAGGAGAGGGTGGGGAAAAGAAGCGAAGATGTCTTCCTCTTAGTAATACAAAGTTAACTTAGCATAATACAATAAAATAATGTAATTCACCACATTAACAAATGAACAAAAGCTGTATGATCATGAACAGATGCCTGAAAAGTGTCCAATCAATAAATCAATTCCTATTCAGAAAACCCTGCACTAGCAACTAGAAATGGTTGGGTCCAACATTTAACCATCTTCCTTGATTCCTCTTTGTCTATATCCCTGCATTTTATCCATTAGCAAGTCCAGCCAGCCTACCTTTCAAAATGTATCTATAATCTGTCCACAACTTGCCACATCCATTGCTTCCTGCCTGGTCCCAAGCCTATATTACTGCAACCATTTTTGATTACAGTAATTCCCCAACATACGAATCTTCAAGGTTCAAACTTTAAAAGATATGAGCTAGATCTGCAGGAGGATGACTTCATTGAACTCCTTGCTGTGCAACACAAGGAGCTCACTAATGAAGACCTGATGGAAGGCCAGAGAAAGGACAGAGAGGCCAGAGGAATAAGTAAGTGAAGAACGGGTGAGGTTTACAACACAGCAAATGGCAAGGGGATTTGCTTTTTTTTTTTTTCTTTTTTTTTTTTAGAGCAACTAGAATTCCCAGACTTTATTGGTGGGAATACAAAGTGATACACTCGGGAAACAGTTTGGCAGTTTCTTGCAAAGTTAAATATACATTACCATATGACCCAGCAATCCCATGCCTAGATATTTACCCAAGGGAAATAAAAACATGTTCACACAAAAACTTGGACACATGCTATATAATAGCCCCAAACTGGAAACAATCTTTTTTTTTTTTTTTTTCACAAAGACTTTGAAAGAGAAAATGTGTTACTGTGTTAGTTATTAAATAAAAGCATTCCCTTAACTCTCTGGAAAGAGAACTACAAAGAAAAGCTGAAGTCACTTAAAAGATTTATTTCTCTTGCCCTAACTACTAGTGAATATGGATCAAGATGGACACCCAGTGGCCAAATTTAATTTCTTTTATCCCTGAAATTCTTCTCTATGTGATTTGCCATTTTCCAAAATCTCCACTGAGTATTACTTAAGTCTATGACTTGTTCACTGACAGTGAATTATATCTTACAAAGCCAGATTAAATTAGTAAATATTACTTCACACATAATTAATAGAAGATTTTTTTCCGTATCTTTGCTTTTCTTTATTTGAGGAGGCACTGTCAGCTTTTGAAACCCAGGACCTGAACCTAGAATGGTACATGAATGTTGCAGCAGGTGTTCAGAATGCAATCCACTGCTACTGTGTCATCTATGGCGAGATATAGAGTAACTACCCTGATATCACTGGACTGTTTCTTCAAGAGGGTGGGTGGAATTGAGTCCATCAAGGAGCCAGACACTGTGCCATCAATGCAGGCATGAGTGACATTGCAGCGCACCCTCTGTCTCTTACTGCTCTTGAGACCTTTCAGCTCTACTATCTCCCACCTTGTCTCCCTCCTCTAGTCAGTAACCCTTCTTGCCTGTTTACTGGATGCCAGCTCCTGGATGCCAGCTGTTGTACTGCAGTACTGCACTTTTCAAGGTGCTGTGCTGTAGATTAAAAATGTTTCCTTTGTTTTTTTGTGCTTGTTTACATTTTATGTATTATTTGTGTGATAAGTATTAAAAACCTATTACAATACAGTACTATATAGCTGATCGTGTCATTGGGGGTTGGTGCGTGCTCAGTGGTGTCTGACTCTGTGACCTGTGGACTGTAGCCTGCAAGGCTCCTCTGACCATGGGATTTTCTAGGTTATTGGGTACATAGCTCAGTTGGTAAAGAATCTGCCTGCATTGCAGGAGACCTGGGTTGGATTCCTGGGTGGGGAAGATCCTCTGGAGAAGGAAATGGCAACCCACTCCAGTATTCTCACCTGGAGAATCCCATAGACAGAGGAGCCTGGCAGGCTACAGTCCATGGGATTGCAAGAGTCGGACACGACTTAGCGACTAAACCACCACCACCAGGCTAACTTCACTGGACTCACAAACAAATTGGACTTATGAACATGCTCTCAGAATAGAACTTGTTTGTATGTAGGGAACTTCCTGTATCCTCCCTGTCCCATGCTTGTCCCTCACACTCTCAGAATATTCTGCACCTGCTGCCAGAGCCCAAGTCTTCACAGTGGTGTGATCTGATCCCACCTTACCTCTCTGCTTTCATCTCTTCCACTCTTTGCCTTATTCCCATTGACTGCCTTGCTTTTCTTCAAATAGGCCTGACAAGGTCCCAGCACAGGTCTTTTCACTTGATCTCCTTTTACATAAAGAGCTTTCCCTCGTATATGCACATGGCCTGCTTCCCTCTTCTTTCAGGTCTTTAAATCTGATATCTCCTCCTAAGTGAGGCCTTTCACTGGCCACCTTATCTGACGTTGCAACCTCTCCCTTGTCCCAAATACCCACTACTTCCCTCCCTTGCTTTACTTTTTCTTCATATTTATCATCATCTAAAATAGTTCATAGTTTGCTTTTTCTCTTGCTTATTTGCTGTCTTCCCTAACTAAAATGTAAGTTCTGCTAGGGCAGAGAGACTTTGCCCGTTTTATTCACTGATGTGTCCCAAGTGCCTAGAATAGTACCTGACACATAATAAATATTCAGTAAACATTTGTTAAATGATGACATGAGTCAATTAATTTCTTTAACTTGGTCAAATGTATCCATCAACAACTTTCAGAAAGTATTTTAAATGGTGAAATGTCACAACTATTCCCTTTAAAGTCAGTAAAGGATGAGGATAATCATGATAACTATGGCTCTTCAATATTGTGCTGAATGTACTAACTTGTGAGACAAGGAAAAATACCATTCTGGGGGTGACTACATTTTGTACATAAAGTTTAGGCAACAAGACAGAAATGCCTATGATTGCTATTATAGTTGACATTTTCTGAGGTTTTAGCAAGTGGAGAAAAACAACAACATAAAGCAATCAGTATAATTATTGGAAGAGAAGTAATAATATAACTGTATACCTATAAAATGCAAGACAAGATTGCCTTTTCTAGCCAAAATAATTGCTAGAATTAATGAGATATTTTGATAAGGTGGCTAAATACAAATCAAACATTAAAGAAATAGCCATAACAAAATGGATATTAGTAACATATTCCACTTACAAAAGTGACAGATATATAAAATATTTAGAAATAATTTAATATGAAAGGTATAGAACCAAAATAAAAACAGAAATCTACAAAATTTCACCAAATAACACTAGACACTTAAGACAACCTGAATGTCCATCAGTGGATGAATGAATAAATGTGGTTTTATTCACACACACACACACACACACAATGGATATTAGCCATGAAAAAGGAGGAAATCCTGCCATTTGTGCCCACATGAATGGATCTTGTGAACATTATGGTAAGTCGGACAGAGAAAGACAAATACTATATGATATCACTTACATATGGAACCTTAAAAAGCCAAACTCATAAAAATAGAGAGTAGAATGGTGGTCACAAGAGACAGGATGGGGAATGGAAGAATTGGGAAGATGTTATTTAAAAGTAAAAACTTGCAACTAGTATATAAATAAGTTCAGGAAATTGAATCCACTGCCTAGAGATTATAGTCAATAATACTGTATTATAAATTTCAAAGTTGCTAATACAGTAGATCTTAACCATTATTACCACTAAAAATAAATGATAATTATGTGATGGAATAGAGGTATTAGCTAATACTAGGTTGGTAAACATACTGTAATATGTAAACGTATTTAATCAACATGTTGTATACCTTAAACTTACACAATGTTATATGACAACTATACTTCAGTACTTTTCAGACACATTTTTCAATGACTGTATGGTATTCCATTGTGTGGAGGCATGAAAATTCATTGCTAATTCTGAAGTTTTGAAGTTTAACAAAAGATACAGAGAATAGCATACAAAAAAGAAATGCCCATGTACCCACCATCTATATTTACTAAAAGCCAACATTTTGCCTTTAAAAAAGACTTGAAGGAGCCTTCCACTGGGCATGTGGGCCATGGGTCCTGAAGGATCTCTCAGAGACAGCTGAGATCTTCTGAAAAGACATCAGCGGGGACCCAAGCTATTATACATTGGGAACCAGAAGTTTACTCGAGATCACATGTTAGAAGAAATGCAAACTGATGTATCAGTGAGCTATCACTAAACCCATCTGGGTGACACAGATGTTAAAAGAATGATAATGCATAGTATTAAAGATACTTTGAAAAAGTGTATCCTTGTGGATAAAGCAGTAAAAAATCTTAAAAGATATATGCCATTTGAATTTTGTTCCTGTGAATCTATTCCACAGGAATAAAAACACCAGTACATAAGGACACATGAGAAAGGATGTTATTTATAGCAGTTTGTAGTGATAAAAAAACTGAAAGGAAAGGGAATGTCCATCAGTAGAGGAATCATTTGGCAACTTGCAGCACAATTATAGTAAGCATAAATCTACACTAGTGGAGTTGATGTATATTAAAAAATGCTTTCTGAAGCCAGATAAGCAAGACGCATAAATTATGCTTACTACTATTGTGTTTATATGAGCATAAGAAGGGTATAGAAACATACATCATAGATTATTTTTCATTAGTTACCTTTGGGATCACGAAAAGGTTGGGGAGCAGGTGGTTTGAGGGGATTCAGTAGTAGAGGAAGATGGATGAGGAGAAAATAACAAAATAAGACTCCATACTTAAAGGACAAACTTGGAACAAGTGCTTAAAATACAGGAAGCCATCACTAATGGATGAAAGAGACATAGTATAGGGACACAGAAAAGAATCTTAAATATTATCCCTAGTTTCTTAGGTAGGAAGAATTTTGTACTGATAGACCCTTTTATTTATAATGTATACATAAACATTAAGACTTTACTTTTTTAGAGCAGTTTTAAGCTTACAGCCAGACTTCTGACTGATGAAAACTGTGAGATAATAAATGAGTGATATTTTAAGACACTGAGTTTGTTGAACAACAGTTTAAAATGAATACAGTAGTCTTATTATTTTCAGACACTATTCTGGGTGGGCAGAGACGTAGAGCTGTCATTCAAGTGTAGACATTGCAGTTATGGCCTCTAGCTAATTGAGAGATACCTGTTGCCTGGTTTTCTTGTGTTAGGTATGTTCTCCTTTCATGCCATCAGTGATATAATGAGCTAGTCTTCATCAGTCCTCATGGACTTTACACTGCTATTATCCCATACCCTCACTCCCAACCCTCCAATGGTTTCTTCTCTATTTCTAGACTACAGAGAATTTACTTTTTTTAATTTAAGTAAGTTATGCATTTTAAAAATAATTTTAAATGTTATATTGATGGTCTTTGTGTCTTTGAAGTCAAAGGGGGAAGTTTATGCATGATAGACATAATATTTCTCCCCTGCAGAACTAAGAGATCAGACTGAATTAAAGGCTATTTCAAAATTGTAGATCTTCTGAGGGCTATACAATAAAATAAATCTGATTTCTGCTAGTATAAGTGTCCCCAAACCTCATTATGGATTAGACAATGTGGCTAAAATTAAATTAAAATTTTAACACACTACTTGCATCTCATAAAGTTTTAATATATGTAAAAGTTTTCTAATCATATATGGGGTGATCAGGGTGAATCTTTGCAAACTTTTCTAGAAAGAACAAAATAGAGGTCTAAAAATAGGCCATTCAGGTATGACCTAAGTCAAATCCCTTATGATTATACAGTGGAGATGATGAATAGATTCAAGGAATTAGATCTGATAGAGTGCCTATAGAACAATGGACGGAAGTTTGTAACTTTGTACAGGAGGCAGTGACCAAAACCATTGCAAAGAAAAAGAAATGCAAAAAGGTAAAGTGGTTGGGTGAGGAACACTTACAAATAGCTTGAAAAGAAGAGAGGCAAAAAACAAGGGAGAAAGGGAAACATATACCTAACTGAATGAAGAGTTCCAGACAATAGCAAGGAGAGATAACAAGGCCTTGTTAAATGAACAATGCAAATAGAGGAAAACAACAGAAAGGGAAAGACCAGAGATCTCTTCAAGAAAGTTAGAGATATCAAGGGAACATTTCGTGCAAATATGGTCATGATAAAGGACAGAAACTGTATGGACCTAACAGAAGCAGAAGAGATTAAGAAAAGGTGGGAAGAATACACAGAGGAACTATACAAAAAAGGTCTTAATGACCCAGATAACCACGATGGTGTGGTCACTCACCTAGAGCCAGACATCCTGGAATGTGAAGTCAAGTGGGCCTTAGGAAGCATTACTACAAACAAAGCTAGTGGAGGTGGTGGAATTCCAGTTGAGCTATTTCAAATCCTTAAAGATGATGCTGTTAAAGTGCTGCACTCAATATGCCAGCAAATTTGGAAAACTCAGCAGTGGCCACAGGACTGGCAAAGGTTAGTTTTCATTCCAATCCCAAAGAAGGGCAATGCCAAGGAATGCTCAAACTACCACATAATTGCACTCACCTCACATGCTAAAGTAATGGTCAAAATTCTCCAAGCCAGGCTTCAACACTACGTGAGCCATGAACTTCCAGATGTTCAAGCTGGTTTTAGAAAAGGCACAGAACCAGAGATCAAATTGCCAACATCCGGTGTAGCATTGGAAAACCAGGAGAATTCCAGAAAAACATCTACTTCTGCTTCATTGACTACACTAAAGCCTTTGACTGTGTGAGTCACAACAAACTGTGTAAAATTCTTCAAGAGGTGGGAATACTAGACCACCTTACCTGCCTCCTGAGAAACCTGTATGTGAGTCAAGAAGCAACAGTTAGAACTGAACATGGAACAACTGACTGGCTTAAAACTGGGCAAAAAGTTTGACAAGTCTGTATATTTTCACCCTGCTCATTTAACTTATAGGCAGAGTACATCATATGAAATGCTGGGCTGGATGAATCACAAGCTGGAATAAAAATTTCCAGGAAAAATATAAACAACTCACTGGAAAAGACCCTGATTCTGGGAAAGACTTAAGGCAAAATTGGAGAAAAGGGTGGCAAAGGATGAGGTGGTTAAATAACATCACTGACTCAATGGACATAAATCTGAGCAAACTCTGGGAGACAGTGAAGGACAGGGGAGCCTGGCGTGTTGCAGTCCATCAGGTTGCAAAGTGTCAGACACGACTTAGCAACTGAATAACAACAACAAAACAAAAGTTTTCTAATCATATATGGAGTGATCGGGGGGATCTTTGCAAACTTTTCTAGAAAGAGCAAAACTGAAAAGGAAATGTCTGGAAAAATCCTCAACCTGCAATAAATAAGCCGATAAAATAGATCATCTCAAACAATAATATCCTGTAAAAATGCTGTACCTTGGAGGAGCCAGTGTCTGCTCTAGAAACTCCTCAATTTTAATGAAGTCTGTTTTCAACTCCTTGTTATATACCAGGAAGGGCGGATTGGTGCCTGGGGCTAAGTCCTTCAGCTCTTCGGGCTTTCTATGATTATTGAAAATAAGCAGAGTTAGGCTTCTAGATAAAGTACATATTATGCAAACACCAAGATTGTATCGGTGTCTACTGATTTTAACCCCCAGAATAAAACATGTCCTGATTTCTCTTACCTGGTCATGTCAACAGTAGTCACATTGAATTTAACTCCTTTAAGCCAGAGGATCATAAAAAGGCGTTGACTAAAGGGACAATTTCCAATACTCTCCCCATCACTTCCAGCCTATTAAGATAAAGAAAGGCTTCCTTCATTCATTCGCTCAACAAATATTTACTGAATGCTTACTGTGAAATGAGCAAGTTGTTAGAGACAAAGTTGGAAGTCCTTAATCTCAAGGATTCTACAATCTGTGGGCAGAGAGTGCTAATGAAGCAAATAATTTTATTGTATATAAAATATGTGATGAGTTTATAATAATGATAAATTTTATACATTACCAATATTTATATAACCATTTCAGATATTCCAAAATTTTGTTACTCTAAATACTTCAGTAACAAATGTTTCCAAGCATACAACTTGTTCCATTTCTAAGATTATATATTTAGAATTCATCTTTAAAATCAGAATGCTGACTAAACATTAACTGCATTTTCCATTTTGATAATCCTGCCAAATTTCTTTCTTGAAATATGTGTTCCATATTTTCATTGGATATTTGATTTCCTTATTCTGTGAACTGTTTGCTCATGACAATTTTATATTTTTTATTAAGATTATGACTTTTTCCTTATTAGTTTGGAAAAATTATTTGTCTACTAAAGACACTAACTCTTTTTGATACATTACACATAATTTTTTGAAGTCTCATGTAAAATTAAAATTTTAAATAAAATCTTACACTGTTTTGCTTTGTAAAATCTTTTTTTCTGATATGTGTATACAGCTGTTATATACATCAGAATTGCAAAGAAAAAATATTTTCTTATTTTGTTTTACTATAAACATGTCCTCTTGTGTTTTTTTCTACTACCTTTAGGGTTTTCTTTTTACATTTGTTTCATCTATTAATATTTAGAATTTATTTTCACATAAGTAGTGTGTTGGGACTCCAGCTTTATTATTGTTATTATTTTACAAATAGATACATGCACCTGTATGTTCATTGCAGCCTTATTTATGATTGCCAAGATATGGAGTCAACTTAAATGTACATTGACAGATGAATGGATTAAGAAGATATGGTGTGTATATACAATGGAATACTACTCAACCATAAAAAGAAGGAAATAACACCATTTGCAGCAACAAGAATGAACCTAGAGATTATCATCCTAAGTGAAGTAAGCCAGACAAAGATAAATATAGATATCACTCATATGTGGAAACTAAAATATGACACAAATGAACTTATCTGTAAAACAGAAAAAGGCTTACAGATGTAGAGAAGGGACTGTGGTTGCCAAGGAGGGTGTCGAGGGAGGGATGGAGTGGGAGTTTGGGATTAGCAGATGCAAATTATTATTAGATGAAGTCATTAAGGTCGAACCCTTATGATGGGATTAATGGCCATATAAGAAGGGATCAGAGAGCTCCCTCCCCTGCATTGCTCTTTCTTCACTTTCCCCTACAACCATGCATACAAGTTTGAAGCAAAGAAGGCACTTATCTATCATAAAACAGGAACAGCGTTTTCACCTGAAACTGACCATTCTGCAACCTTGATCTTGGACATAATTCTTATATTTTGGTAAGTTTTCTTTTTCTTGGCAGTGACTGCAACAGAGGAAATAGCATTCATTGTTGCTCTTTGTGGCGTCTGAGAGTGAAGAGATATGGGAAGAGACAACCAGTCTTGGCAGTCTGAACTTCTTTTGTAACAGAAGTCAGACTAGAGATCCAATCATAAATGGGGTTAGTGAATGGAATCTTGATTACCGGTGGGAGGCAGGAAGAACAATAAAGTCTGATAATAGTTACAGCAGGAAGGGCGGGTTGCTTTTGGTAAAAGGAAAGGCAGAACACTGAGGTGTGGGGGAAATGCAGTACAATTTTACAGGAAAACTGAAACTTTTTCTGTTGTTTATAATAATGCTGATTTAAAGTGCCATTACACAAAATGTATGAATATACAATAGAGAAAAAGACAGTCTCCTTTCAATAAGTGGTGCTGTGAAAACTGGACAGCTATGTGTAAAATAATGAAATTAAAATATTCTCTAAAACCATAAACAAAAATAAACTAAAAATGTATTAAAGACCTAAATGTAAGACCAGATACTATAAATCTCTTAGAGGAAAACTTAAGCAAAACACTTTATGACATAAATAGGAGCAAGATCTTTTTGGATCCACCTCCTAGAGTAATGAAAATAAAAGCAAAAATAAACAAATGGGATATAATTAAATATAAAAACTTTTGCACAGCAGAGGAAACCATAAACCAGAGAAAAATACAACCCATAGAATGGGAGGAAATACTTGCAAATGAAGCAACTGACAAGGGATTAATTTCCAAAATATACAAATAGCCCAAACAGCTCAGTATAAAAAAACCAAACAGCCCAATCAAAAAGTGGGCATAAGATCTAAATAGACATTTGTCCAAAGAAAATAGACAGGTGGCTTATAATCACATGAAAAGATGTTCAACATCTCTCATTATTAGAGAAATGCAAATCAAAACTACAACAAGGTATTATCTCACACTGGCCAGAAAGGCCATCACCAATCTACAGACAATAAATGCTGGAGAGGATATGAAGAAAAGGGAACCCTCCTATATTCCCTGGTGGCTCAGACGGTAAAGTGTCTGCCTGCAATGCGGGAGACCCAGGTTCGATTCCTGGGTCGGGAAGATCCCCTGGAGAAGGAAATGGCAATCCACTCCAGCACTCTTGCCTGGAAAATCCCATGGACGGAGGAGCCTGATAGGCTACAGTCCATGGGGTTGCAAAGAGTCAGACACGACTGAGCGACTTCACTTTCCTATATTGTTGGTGGGAATGTAAGTTTGTGCATTTACTATGGAGAACAGTATGGAAGTTCCTGAAAAAACTGAAAATAGAACTACCATATGACCCAGCAATCCCAGACCTTAGCATATATTCAGAGAAGACTATAATCTGAAAAGGTACATGCACTTCAATGTTCATTACAGCATTGTTTACAATAGCCAATACATGGAACCAACCTAATTGTGCATTGACAGATGAATGGATAAAGAAGATGTGGTATATATACACAAAGGAATATTACTCAGCCATAAAAAGGAATGAAATAATGCCATTTGCAGCAACACGAATGGACCTAGAGATTGTCATACTGAGTGAAGTAAGCCAAATATCATATGATATTACTTATATGTGGAATCTAAATATGATGGAAATTAACTTATTTACCAAACAGAAACAGACTTAGACTTAGAAAATAAACTTATGGTTACCAAGGGGGAAGGTGGGAGGAGGGATAAATTGGGAAATTGGGATGGACACTGACACACTGCTATATTTCAAATGGATAACCCAAACTTTAAATGATACAATCAAACAGTTCGACCTAATTGATATCTATAGGACATTTCACTCCAAAACAATGAATTTCAGCTTTTTCTCAAGTGCACATGGAACATTCTCCAGTATAGATCACATCCTGGGCTATAAATCTATCCTTGGTAAATTCAAAAACATTGAAATCATTTCAAGAATCTTTTCTGATTGCAATGGTAAGATTAGATGTCAACTACAGGGAAAAAACTATTCAAAATACAAACATATGGAGGCTAAACAACAAATTTCTGAATAACCAACAAATCACAGAAGAAATAAAAAAGGAAATCAAAATATGTATAGAGACAAATGAAAGTGAAAACATGACAACCCCAAACCTATGGGATTCAGTAAAAGCAGTGCTAAGGGGATGGTCAAACTTACCTCAAGAAAGAAGAAAAAAATAAAATAAATAACCTAACTTTACACCTAAAGCAACTAGGAAAAGAAGATATGAGAACCCCAGGGTTAGTAGAAGGAAAGAAATCATAAAAATTAGGACAAAAATAAGTAAAAAAGAAACAAAGAGACTATAACAAAAATCAACAAAACTAAAAGCTGGTTTTTCAAGAAGATAAATAACATAGACAAACCATTAGCCAGACTCATCAGGAAAAAAAGGCAGAAGAATCAAATCAACAAAAATGAAAATGCAGAAATTACAGCAGACAACATAGAAATACAAAGGATCATAAGAGACTACTATCAACAACTATATGACAATAAGATGGACAACTTGGAAGAAATGGACGAATTCTTAGAAAAGTATAACCTTCCAAAACTGAACCAGGAAGAAATAGAAAATCGTAACAGACCCATCATAAGCACAGAAATTGAAACTGTAATCAAAAAATTCCAGCAAACAAAAGCCCAGGTCCAGACGGCTTCACAGCTGAATTCTACCAAAAATTTAGAGAAAAGCTAACACCTATCCTATTCAAACTCTTCCAGAAAATTGCAGAGGAAGGCAAACTTCCAAAATCATTCTATGAGGCCACCTTCACCCGGATACCAAAACCAGACAAAGATGACACCAAAAAAGAAAACTACAGACCAATATCACTGATGAACATAGATGCAAAAATCCTCAACAAAATTCTAGCAAACAGAATCCAACAACACATTAAAAAGATCATACATCATGACCACGTGGGCTTTATCCAGGGATGCAAGGATTCTTCAATATTCACAAATCAATTAATGTAATACACCACATTAACAAATTGAAAAATAAAAACCATATGATTTTCTCAATAGATGCAGGGAAAGCCTTTGACAAGATTCAACACCCATTTAAGATAAACCTTCTCAGAAAACACACATAGAAGGAATATACCTCAACACAATAAAAGCCATATATGACAAACCCACAGCAAACATTATCCTCAATGGTGAAAAATTGAAAGCATTTCCCCTAAAGTCAGGAACAAGACAAGGGTGCCCACTCTCACCACTACTATTCAACATAGTTTTGGAAGTTTTAGCAACAGCAATCAACGAAGAAAAAAGAAATAAAAGGAATCCAGATTGGAAAAGAAGAAGTAAAACTCTCACTGTTTGCAAATGACATGATCCTCTACATAGAAAACCCTAAGATACCACCAGAAAATTATTAGAGCTAATCAATGAATATAGTAAAGTTGAAGGATATAAAATTAATACACAGAAATCCCTTGCATCCTATACTCTAACAATGAGAAAACAGAAATTAAAGAAACAATCCCACTCACCATTGTGACAAAAAGAATGAAATATTTAGGAATAAATCTACCTAAAGAAACAAAAGACCCATATATAGAACACTATAAAACGCTGATGAAAGAAATCAAAGAGAACACAAATAGATAGAGAAATATACCATGTTCATGGATTGGAAGAATCAATATGGTGAAAATGAGTATACTACCCAAAGCAATCTATAGATTCAATGCAATCCCTATCAAGCTGCCAACGGTATTTCTTACAGAACTAGAACAAATAATCTCACAATTTGTATGGAAATACAAAAAACCTCAAATAGCCAAAGCAATCTTGGGAAAGAAGAATGGAACTGGAGGAATCAACCTGCCTGACTTCAGACTATACAACAAGGCTACAGTCATCGAGACAGTATGGTACTGGCACAAAGACAGAAATATAGATCACTGGAACAAAATAGAAAGCCCAGAGATAAATCCATGCACCTATGGACACCTTATCTTTGACAAAGGAGGCAAGAATATACAATGGAGAAAAGAGAATCTCTTTAACAAGTGGTGCTGGGAAAACTGGTCAACCACTTGTAAAAGAATGAAACTAGAACACTTTCTAACACCATACACAAAAATAAACTCAAAATGGATTAAAGATCTAAATGTAATACCAGAAACTATACAACTCCTAGAGGAAAACATAGGCAAAACACTCTCCGACATAAAACACAGCAGGATCCTCTATGACCCACCTCCCAGAATATTGGAAATAAAAGCAAAATTAAACAAACCAGGCCTAATTAAACTTAAAACCTTTTGCACAACAAAGGAAACTATAAGCAAGGTGAAAAGACAGCCTTCAGAATGGGAGAAAATAATAGCAAACGAAGCAACTGACAAAGAATTAATCTCAAAAATATACAAACAGCTCCTGCAGCTCAATTCCAGAAAAATAAATGACCCAATCAGAAAATGGGCCAAAGAACTAAACAGACATTTCTCCAAAGAAAACATACAGATGGCTAACAAACACGTGAAAAGATGCTCAGCATCACTCATTATCAGAGAAATGCAAATCAAAACCAAAACGAGGTACCATCTCACACCAGTCAGAATGTCTGCTTTCAAAAAGTCTACAAACAATAAATGCTGGAGAAGGTGTGGAGAAAAGGGCTCCCTCTTACACTGTTGGTGGGAATGTAAACTAGTACAGCCTCTATGGAGAACAGTGTGGAGATTCCTTAAAAAACTGGAAATAGAACTGCCATATGACCCAGCAATCCCACTGCTGGGCATACACACCGAGGAAACCAGAATTGAAAGAGACATGTGTATCCCAATGTTCATCGCAGCACTGTATACAATAGCTAGGACATAGAAGCAACCTAGATGTCCATCAGCAGACAAATGGATAAGAAAGCCATGGTACATAAACACAATGGAATATTACTCAGCTGTTAAAAAGCATTTGAATTAGTTCTAATGAGGTGGATGAAACTGGAGCCTATTACACAGAGTAAGGTATGTCAGAAAGAATAACACCAATACAGTATATTAATGCATATATACAGAATTTAGAAAGATGGTAACGGTGACCCTATATGCTAGACAGCAAAAGAGACATAGATATAAAGAACAGACTTTTGGACTCTGAGGGAGATGGCGAGGGCTTCCCTTGTAGCTCAGTTGGTAAAGAATCCACCTATAATGCAGGAAACCCGGGTTTGATTCCTGGGTTGGAAAGATCACCTGGAGAAGGAAATGGCTACCCACTCCAGTATTCCTGCCTGGAGAATCCCATGAACTGTAGCCTGCCAGGCTCCTCTGTCCATGGGGTCATAAGAGTTGGACACAACTTAGCGACTAAATCACCACCAGGTGAAGGCCAGGGTGGGATGATTTGAGAGAATAGCATTGAATCATGTATATACTATATGTAAAATAGATGACCAGTCCCAGTTCGATGAAACAGGGCACTCAAAACCAATGCACTGGTACAACCCTGAGGGATAAGATGCAGAGGGAGGTGGGAGGGGAGTTTGGCACAGGGGGACACATGTACACCCATGGCTGATTCATGTCAATGTATGTCAAAAACCACCACAATATTGTAAAGTAATTAGCCTCCAATTATAATAAATAAATTAATTTCAAAATTAAAATGGATAACCAGTAAGGACCTACTGTATAGCACAGGAAACACTGGTCAAAATTATATAAACAACCTAAATGGGAAAAGAATCTGAAAAAAATGAATATGTGTATATGTATAACTGATTCACTTTGCTGTATACCTGAAACTAAATCAACTCTACTCCAATATAAAATAAAAATTAAATAAAAAATAAAGTGCCATTACACAAAATGTTGGGCTTTCCAGGTGGCACTAGTGGTAAAGAACCCACTTGTCAATGCAAGAGACACAAGAGACCCAGGTTAGATCCCTGCATCCAGAAGATCCACTGGAGGAGGGCATGTCAACTCACTTGAGTATTCTTGCCTGGAGAATCCTATGGATAGAGGAGCCTGGCGGGCTGAAGTCCATGGGGTCACAAAGAGTTGGGCATGACTAAGTGAGTGAGCACATACACACACAAATTGTGAAGCCTGATTGATAAATTACCTACTTCCAGCTGGCAAAGACAGGATGTGGTCATTCACCAGAACATTTTCTCTTTGTGTTTGTGATCTAAGTTTCTAAGTGTAAAAAATAACAACAACTGCAACATCTGACATTTATTGTTTACTATGTTAAAAACTATGGTGTCTTACGTATTTATTTGATTTAATCCTTACAGTGAAGATGGTTCTGTGAGGGAGGTTCTATCATTACTCCATACAGATATGGAAAGAGGCTCAGAGAAGCTGACTTGCTCAAGTACTCTCACCTAGACAAGAGTTGAACACATATACTCTTCTCATGTAGCAAATCCATTACTATCTACTGCAGAACCCACACTCCTTAAACCCTGCTTTCTCCAAATTAATATTTTTATTGGATTTGTTATTAATCAGAAAAGGCAGAGGAACCAGAGATCAAATTGCAAACATCCTTTGAATCATAGAAAAAGCAAGAAAATCCCAGAAAAAAACATCTACTTCTGCTTCATTGACTATGCTAAAGCCTTTGACTGTGTGGATGACAAGAAACTGTGGAAAATTCTTAGAGATGGAAATACCAAACCACCTTACCTGCTTCCTGAGAAACCTGTATGCAGGTCAAGAAGAACTGGACATGGAACAATAGACTGGTTCAAAATTGGGAAAGGAGTATGCCAAGGTTGTATATTGTCACCCTGCTTATTTATCTTCTATGCAGAGTACATCATGTGAAATGCCAGGCTGGATGAATCACAAGCTGGAATCAATGTTTCTGGGAGAATTATCAATAACCTCAGATAAGAAATGACACCACCCTTTTGGCAGAAAGCGAAGAGGAACTAAAGAGCATCTTGATGAAGGTAAAAGAAGAGAGGGGAAAAGCTTGCTTAAAACTCAACAGTCCAAAAACTAAGATCATGGCATCCAGTCCAATCATTTCATGGCAAATAGATGGGGAAACAATGGAAACAGTGAAAGATTTTATTTTCTTGGGCTCCAAAATCACTGCAGACACTGACTGCAGCCATGAAATTAAAATGCTTCTTCCTTGAAGAAAAGCTATGACAAACCTAGGCAGCATATTAAAAAGCAGAGACATTACTTTGCTGACAAATGTTTGTAGAGTCAAATCTGTGGGTTTTCCTGTAGTCATGTATGGATGTGAGAGTTGGACCCTAAAGAAGGCTGAGTACCGAAGAATTGATGCTTTCAAGCTGTGGTGTTGGAGAAGACTCTTGACAGTCGCTTGGACAGTAAGGAGATTGAACCAGTCAAACCTAAAGGAAATCAACCCTGAATTTTCACTGGAAGGACTAATGCTGAAGCTGAAGCTCCAAAACTTTGGCCACCTGATGCCAAGAGCTGACTCATTAGGAAAGACTCTGGTGCTGGTAAAGGTTGAAGGCATGAGGTAAAAGGGATGACAGAGGATGAAATGGTTGGATGGCATTACCGAGTCAATGGACATGAGTTTGAGCAAACTCCAGGAGATGGTGAAGGACAGGGAAGCTTGGCGTGCTGCAGTCTATGGGGGTTGCAAAGAGTCAGACATGACTGAGCAACTGAACAACAACAACAACAACAACAACAACAAAGTCTTTATGATTGTCTTTATAATAGTTCTAATTTGAAAACAGTCTGGTTAGAGAATAGTATCATTTTCTATCTCAAATTTATCAATAAAGACAAAAATATTTTATTCAGGATTTTGGCCCAAATGTTAAAGTCTATAATGTTATGGGCTTCCCTCGTGGCTCAGATGGTAAAGAATCTGCCTGCAATGCAGGAGACCTCGGTTCAGTTCCTGGGTTGGGAAGATCCTCTGGAGAAGGGATAGGCTACCCACTTCAGTAGTCTTGGGCTTTGCTGGTGGTTCAGATGGTAAAGAGTCTGCCTGCAATGCGGGATACCTGGGTTTGATCTCTGGGTTGGAAAGATCTCCTGGAGAAAGGCATGGTAACCCATTCCAGTATTCTTGCCTGGACAATCTCTATGAACAGAAGAGCCTGGAGGGCTATAGTCCATGGGGTTGCAAAGAGTCAGACATGACTGAGTGACTAAGCACAGCACACATGTTATCTACAAATCTGTGAAAACTTAATTTTAGACTGGTAGCTGCTGCTGCTGCTACTAAGTTGCTTCAGTCGTGTCCAACTCTGTGTGACCCCATGGACAGCAGTCCAACAGGCTCCTCTATTCATGGGATTCTCTAGGCAAGAATACTGGAGTGGGTTGCCATTTCCTTCTCCATTAGACCAGTAGAGTAGAGAACACAAAAACTCCATTTATCAGTGAACAGCAAACAAATAAGACAACCTCTGCATCTAGAAAAAATAAAATGTGTTCTTTTAGAAAATCCTTTCTTAGTTCCCAGATATAAATCTTGCCCAAGTCATTCAGAGCTGAAAGGCAATGTTTTCACTAGCTACATGGAACACAGGGGTGTGTGTGATATGAATTCTTAATTGTGATAGGAAAAAACTTACTTTCTTTTAGGGATCCCATCAATGCTATTGGGAAATTGTGGTAGGTTTCCTAGAGGTAGCTGGGAAAATTGCAGTTATTTAATCCTGGGAAAGACACCACAGTATAAATGAGATACAGTTGCTTTTTAAGCTTTGTCATTAACATTTTCACTTCTCTCAATCCCTATTCTCCCTCATAGTATCTTCTACAGAATTTCTAGAGATCTTTGGAATCAATCTTGCATGTGTGCATGCTAAGTCACTCAGTCATGTCCAACTCTGCAACCCTATGGACTGTAGCCTGCTGGGCTCCTCTGTCCACGGGATTTTCCAGGCCAGAATACTGGAGTGGGTTGCCATTCCCTTCTCCAGGGGATCTTCCCGACCCAGGGATTGAACCCACCTCTCTAATGTCTCCTGCATTACAGGCAGATTCTTTACCACTGGCACCACTTGTAAAGCAAAGCAAAACAAAAACCCAGACCAGATGATAGTCAAGGTTCTTTCAGAAAATCTGTGACTTGTGTCAACATCATTAGATAAGCTTACATCTAGAGGATTTCATCTAATGAAATTCTGAGAAATTTTACTAAAAAGTGTGCCCAAGTGAAAATAATTAAGATTATGCACAGCTATTTTAATTTCCCAGGTGGTACAGTGGTAAAGAATCTGCCTGAAAATGCATGAGATGCAAGAGATGTGGGTTTGATCTCTGGGTCTGGAAGATCCCCTAGAGAAGGAAATGGCAACCCACTCCAGTAGGCTACAGTCCATGGGGTTGCAAAGAGTTGGACATGACTTAGCCACTGAATATGCACACACAAAACAGCTATTTAAAAGGACTGGAATTTTAACCCAACCATTTATTAGCTATGTAACCTTAGGCAAAACCACCTAGCTACTCTTTTATTTAGTTTCTGTACCCATAAAATAGAGTTAATAATAAACCACTTAGCACAGGCCCTGACATATAGTAAGTACTCAGTAAGTTATCAGTTTTTAACCTGAAAGTTATTGTTTAATTTAACATTTGCTCCTCCAACGTGTGACTTCCTAACTTCTACTGTCTAGATAACCATGCAAATCATAGGAAGTCTATGAAGATAAACACACAGATCAGTGCCAGCAATGGGTTAGAGGAATTTTGTTGGATTGAATAAATAAGTTTAGACAAAAGACACTAGTTACCCTATGAAGAGACTTATTACCTCTGGTTTGAAATTGGTAGGTATAAAAAGCCAGTTAGGAAGTTAAGGCTTATTTAGATTTGCTGGAATCTAGAGGTAGGAGATGGAGAAGGAAATGGCAATCCATTCCAGTACTCTAGGCTCTAGCCTGGGAAATCCCATGGACAGAGGAGACTGGCGGGCTATATTCCATGGGGTTGCAAAGAGTTGGACACAACTGAGTGACTAAACAGCAATAACAAGAGGTAGGAGAAGTGGCTCTTATGCCCCACAGTCCAGCAAACACTTAGTTGCATTCTTTTTCTGTGTAGGAATTCAAGAGTCTCTCTCTCCCCCATAATTTTGAAAAGGCAGATTAACTATGTACTTGGTGTATATATGTTAAAAAAAAAAAGTGAAAGTAGAAGTGTTAGTCTCTCAGTTGTGTCTGACTCTTTGTGACGCCATGGACTATAGCCCACCAGGCTCCTCTGTCCGTGGAATTCTCCAAGCAAGAAGAATGGAGTGGGTTGCCATTCCCTCCTCCAAGGTATCTTCCTGACCCAGGGATCTAATGTGCGTCTCTTATGTCTCCTGCATTGCAGACAGATTCTTTACTGTCTGAGTCACCAGGGTATAAAAGTATTACTTTGGCTAACAGGTGTTTAATCTAATATTTGGTAAGCGTGCCTTACTTGTGTCTTTGTAGGCCATCAAGAGGAGATGTAGTTTTAGAGGCAAATTACTTAACCTTTGTTTCCTTAGCTTACTTATCTAGAAATCATGAGAACGATATTACTACCAATACTACGTATAATACTACTTTACTTTTATTAACCTATCCTCCTAAACTAAAGGATATAATATATGTAAAGTGTTTAGAAAAGGGTCAAGCATAATATGAATTTGTTATTATTATCGTCATCCTGAATACTTCCAATAGTAAATGAAAATATATAGAAAATAGTTAATATAGGCAAAGATTTAGGAAACTATGTAGTTTCTACTTGGAATAACCCATACAAATTGTTTCTTTTTCTTGATGAGCTAATTTAGAAACACATGTTCCTTTCTCCTGCTTTAGGGGTTTTCCAAAGGGCTTTTCTTAAAAGTTAAGATGTTTAAAAAAAACCAAGGCAAAATGCCTGCTGCTCACATAACAGGCACACAAACACTCCTGGCTTTTCCCTCCTATGGTGTTCATGTGACACTGCTGTGATGTTCATCCATTGTAAGAGAATTTTAGAAAGCTCTATTTGGATCATGGGTGGGAATGAGGCTATTGGGCCATTTTTGGCCCTCTCCTCACATTCAGGCCTTCGAAAATCTATCCAATAAAACATAGATTGTGAGACCTGGAAAGAATTAAGGATCATTTTGTCAGGATACTTCATTGTATAGATAGAGAAACAAAGAGGTCCACGGTTACAAAGGAAGCCACTGAGAATACAATTTAGTTGTTCTGACTACTAACCAGTCTAGTTGTCTTTCCACCATATCTTCTTGCTTTTTTCAGATGGGATGTTTTTCTATTGCTATCTAAGAGCAGCCAAACACCCAAGCATTTTTCAAGGACTCAGAGTAGGTACATAATCGCAAATTTATTTCCTATCTCTAGCTGAAATGTTGACTTTTTAAAAAGGAGCTGAGGTCCAGTGTCAAGAAAAAATACATTCTGTATGCTGTCATTAGAGCTAGAAACTTACCTTCACAAAAAGCTCAATTTCAGGGTCTGCTTCACTGCTGGGCCTTGGGCCTGCCATCTGTCTGTTTTTAGTGGCAGTTGTCAGCCCTCTGCCTTCTGCACAGTCCACAGTACTCACAGATTGGTTTCTTCCAATTTTATCCAAAGGCTTAAATGCAGGTTGTGCTTTAAGAGGGAAATCCAGCTTCTAATAGTCAGAACTGGGCTAGTCTCTCTTCAAGAGGAGGGGTGCAGAAAATTCTAGATGGTTGAGAGCGGCTCTTGAATTTGTTTTCCTTCTTCCTCTTGACCTAACATTTGAATCAAGGAGGAGCCAACTGGGTGTGTATAAACTGGCTGGCTAGAAGGGTGGGGGTGTTTCCAGAGACGCTTCAGTGCTATGAGTCAGCATAGAGAAACACATACACACAAATACACAAGCATTTTCAATATATCAAGCAGACCAGATGTTCTCTAGAGCTTCCCTTTGAATCCTGGGCTTCATGCCCAGAAAATGGCCCCTTATGCTGTTCTGTAACCTGACAGCAGCAAAAAGCTCTTCCAGGAAAAGGTCCAGAAATCATTCAGGTTTTAACATTGAAAAGGATGTTTATCTAATGACACTGCCTTTGGTTTGAAAAGAAGTATACTTCATCAAAAGTCTCCAACCTCAATTCTACTGCTGACACAGCCAGATTTCCCCTCTGGGGTGCAAATTTCACTTCTCTTCTATAATCGGGGAATGTTCAACGGAAGGGTTGAGTCTGGGGGCGTCTTTTGCATGTTTCTCTGTTTCTGGGAATAGTGGACTCATTCTCTGTTTCTGGGAATGGTGGACTAGAAGGGATCACTTCCTGGTTTTAGTATCTGTATGAGGAACCACAAGCAGCTCTGTATCTCTGCTTGTCAACTTTGGAAACAGCAGTAAAATATCCTAACTGATCACTCATTCTCTGCAATGTTTCTGGCAGCTGTGTTTTCTGCCTGTCAGGATGAGGTGGGGTGGGGTGGACTCAGGCCCTGGGTGAATACACCCTTCTGATGGGAAGAGTCTCTTTCTACTTGGAGCCAAAGTGAACATGGATCCACAAGCTGGGCACCATTGCGACCCTCTCTACAACACCACATGTCCCCCATGCTCATATGGGCTGTACATGCACCTGCTGTTGCCCACATGTAAATAATTTGCAGGACAATTTACAGGCTTTGGGCAAAATCTGGTCTCTGCCACGCCCGCAGGGTTTAAACAAGGAGTGGCCGCTGGTTATAAATTTGAATGTCCTTTAGGATGGGGGACCTGATGATTTCCCAAGTGATCAACAGGGTGAGAGGGAACTTCTGCTAGACATCTGCTGAGCTGACCTCGTGGGTGAGCATAGGACTGGCTGTTTGGCAGGACGCCGTGGAGGCTTTGGTCAAATTTTTCCTCTGTTCATTCACACTGTCACTCGGAAGACAATCAGTGAATACTTCCTCTGTGCCAGGATGCTGATCCACTCTGAGATGAGCAGCACAGGAGGACAGTAAGTTTGAGAGGACAACAGAAATTCAACTTGAAGCATGCTAAGTCCGCGGCATCCTCACTCTTCCTCATTCCTAATATCTGATCAGTGCAAAATCTTGCCACTTCTGCGTCCTGAATATTTTTTTGTAAACCCACTCACTTCTCTTTCCTCCCCTGTTACTCAGAATTTCAACCCAGCAACACTCTTTCTTTTTCTGTTAATTACAAAACTGTATTAAAGGACCCAAGTCTTTGCTTGACCCTCAGTCCTCAAGGGAAAAATCTCCACTCCTACCATAACCACAGCAATAGCAGCAACATCAACAACATACAGCAGCTCAATGAGGCGTATATGACCCCTAATGAATAATCAAACACACGAACTTTCTGTTTTTCTCTCCTTCCCAAAGTGTTTTTAAAATTTTGTATTGAGATATAATTTACACACCATAAATTTGATTCCTTTTACTTGTACCTTCAAGGATTTTTAGTAAATTTATCAAGTGGTGCAACCATCACTGCATCCAACGTTAGCTATTTCTATCACCTCAATAGCATCTCTCTTGCCCATGTGCACTTAGTCCCCATTACCACCCCAATCAATAGTCTACTTCTTGTCTCTATGGATTTGCCTACCTTGAACATTTCATATAAATGGAATCACATGTATGTGGTCTTTTGTGACTTGCTTCTTTTACTTAGCATGACATTTTCAAGGTTCATCCATATTGTAGTATGGATACTTCATTACTTCTTATGGCCAAATAATGGTAGATAACATGTATATATCACCTTATTTTTATGGACATTTGGGTTATTTCCACCTTTTTGCTATTGTGAATAAGGCAGGTATGGACATTCATGCACACGATTTTGGGTGCACATATGTTTTCAGTTCTCTTGGGTAGCAGCAGTAGAATTGCTGGTCATGTGGTAACTCTATGTTGAATTCTTTGAGTAACTGCAAAACTTTTCCACAGTGGCTGCACCATTTTACATTCCTACCAGCAGCATATGACAATTTTAATTTTTCCAAAATACTTATTTTCTTTTTTTATTCATTTTTATTTTTTAAATTTTTATTGGAGTACAATTGATTTACAATGTGTTAGTTTCAAATGCACAGAAAAGTGAAATGTTTATACATATACATATATCCACTCTTTTTTAGATTATTTTACTATATTAGCCATTACAGAATATTGAGTAGAGTTCCACGTGCTATGCAGTAGGTGCTTATTTGTTGTCTATTTTATACATAGTAGTGTGTATATGTCAATCCCGATCTCCCAACTTATCCCTCTCCCTCCCTTATCCCCCAGTAACCATTATCTTCTTTTCTATATCTGTGACTCTATTTCTGTTCTGCAAATAAGTTCATTTGTACCCCCTATTTTTAGATTACACAAGTAAGTGATACCATATGATATTTGTCTTTCTCTGTCTGACTTAGTATGATAATTTCTAGGTTCATCCATGTTGCTGCAAATGGTATTATTTTGTTTTTTATTGCTGCATAGTATTCCATTGTATATATGTACCACTCTTTTTTATCCATTCCACTGTCAATGGATGTTTAGGCTGCTTCCATGTTGAGGCTACTGTAAATTGTGCTGTAGTGAGCATTGAAGTGCATGTCCCTTTTCAAATTATGGACTTCTCCAGATAGATATATGACCAGGGCTGAGATTGCTGGATCATATGGCAGTTCTATTTTTAGTTTTTTCAAAAACTTCCATACTGTTCATAGTGAGTGCACCAATTTACATTCCCATCAGCAGTGTAGGAGGGTTTCCTTTTCTCCACACTCTCTCTGGCCTTTATTGTTTGTAGATCTTCTGATGATGGCCATTCTGACTCATGTGAGGTGATATGACATTCTAGTTTTTACTTGAATTTCTATAATAATGAGCAAGATTGAGCATCTTTTCATGTGTTTATTAGGAATCTGTATGTCTTATTTGGAGAAATGTCTATTAAGGTCTTCTGCCCAGTTCTTGATTGGGTTGTTTGTTTTTCTGGTATTGAGCCACATGAGCTACTTGTATATTTTGGAGATTAATCCTTTGTCAGCTGCTTCATTTGCAATTATTTTCTCCCATTCTGAGGGTAGTCTTTTCATCTTGTTCATAATTTTCTTTGCTGTGAAAAAGCTTTTAAGTTTAATTAGGTCTCATTTGTTTATTTTGGTTTTTATTTCCATTATGCTAGGAGGTGGATCAAAAAGGGTCTTGCTGCAATTCGTGTCAGAAAGTGTTCTGCTTATATTTCCTCTAAGAGTTTTATAGTTTCTGGCTTTACATTTAGGTCTTTAATCCATTTCTGACTTTATTTTTGTGTATGGTCTTAGGGAGTATTCTAATTTCCTTCTTTTGCATGTAGCATGTCCAGTTTTCCCAGCACCACATACTGAAGAGTCTGTCTTTTGTCCATTGTATATTCTTGTCTCCTTTGTCATAAATTAGGTGACCATAGGTGTGTGGGCTTATCGCTGGGTTTTCAAAAAGCCTGTTCCAGATTAAAGGCAGGAGGAGAAGGGGACGACAGAGGATGAGATGGCATCACCGACTTGATGGACATGAGTTTGAGCAAGCTTCGGGAGTTTGTGATGGACAGGGAAGCTTGACATGCTGCAGTCCATGGGGTCACAAAGAGCTGGACACGACTGAGCAACTGAACTGAGCTGATCCTGTTCCAATTATAGTTTTGTTTTTGTGCCAGTACCATACTCTCTAGATTACTGTAGCTTTGTCATATAGTTTGAAGTCAGGGAGCCTGCTTCCTCCAGCTCTGTTTTTCTTTCCCAAGATTGCTTTGGCTATTTGGGGTATTTTGTGTTTCCATACAAATTGTAAAGTTTTCATCCTAATTCTGTGAAAAATGCCACTGGTACTTTGATAGGGATTGCATTGAATCTGTAGATTGCTTTGGATAGTACAGTCATTTTCGCAATATTGATTCTTCCAATCCAAGAAGATGGTATATTTCTCCATTTGTTCGTGTTGTCTTTGATTTCTTTCATCAGTATCTTATTGTTTTTTGAGTACAGGTCTTTTGTCTCTTTAGGCAGATTTATTTCTAGGTATCTTATTCTTTTTGTTGTGATGGTAAATGGGATTGTTTCTTTAGTTTCTTTCCGACATTTCATTGTTAGGATTCATTGTATAGGATTTCTGTGTATTAATTTTGCAACTTTACTAGATTCACTGATTAGCTTTAGTAGTTTTCTGGTAGCATCTTTAGTATTATCTATGTATGGTATTGTATCATCTGCAACCACTGACAATTTTACTTCTTTTTTTGTAATTTGCATTCCTTTTATTTCTTTTTCTTCTCTGATTGCCCTGGCTAGAACTTCTAAAACTATGCTGAATAATAGTGGTGAGAATGGACATCCTTGTCTTGTTCCTAATCTTAAGGGGAATGCTTTGTTTTTCACCACTGAGAATGATATTTGCTATTGGTTTTTCATATATGGCCTTTGTTATGTTGAGGTAGGTTTCCTCTATGCCCACCTTCTGGAGAGTTTTTTTTTTTTTTTATCATAAGTGGGTTTTTAATTTTGTCAAAAACTTTCTCTGCATCTATTGATGTGATCATCTGGTTTTTATTGTTCTTTAATATGGTAAACCATGTTGATTGATTTGCATATATTGAAGGATCCTTGCATCCCTGGGATAAATTCCACTTGATCAGAGTGTATGATCCTTTTACTGTGTTGTTGGATTCTGTTTGCTAGTATTTTGTTGAGGAATTTTGTGCATATGTTCATCAGTGATATTGGCCTGTAATTTTCTTTTTTTGTGATATCTTTGTCTGGTTTTGGTATCAGGTGATGGTGGCCTCATAGAGTGAGCTTGGGAGTGTTCCTTATGCTGCAGTTTTTTGGAAGAGCTTGAGAAGCATACGTGTTAGCTGTTCTCTAAATTTTTGACAGAATTTGCCTGTGAAGCCATCTGGTTCTGGACTTTGGTTTGTTGAAAGAGTTTTAATCACTGTTTCATTACTTGTGATTGGTCTGTTGATATTTTCTATTTCATCCTGGTTCATTCTTAGAAGCTTGTACCTTTTAAAGAATCTATCCATTTCTTCCAGGTTGTCCATTTCATTGGCATATAGTTGCTTGGAGTATTCTTTTATGATCATTTGAACTTTGCAGTATCAGTTGTAACTTCTCCTTTTTCATTTCTAACTTTATTTATTTGAGTCCTCTCCTGTTTTTTCTTGATGAGTTTGGATAAACGTTTATCAATTTTGTTTCTCAAAGAAACAGCTTTTAGTTTCATTAATCTTTGCAACTGTTTTTTAAATTTTTATTTCACTTATTTCTGCTCTGATCTTTATGATTTCTTACCTTCTGCTAACTTTGGGTTTTGTTTGGTCCTCTTACTCTAATTGTGTTAGGTGTAAGGTTAGGCTGTTTATTTGAAATTTTAAACTTAAACTTCCTTCTTAGAACTGCTTTTGCTGCATCCCACAGGTTTTGGCTTGTCTCATTTTCATTCACTTGTTTCTAGATATTTTCTTTATTTCCTCTTTGATTTCTTCAGTATTCTGTTGGTTATTTAGTAGGGTATAGTTTAGCCTCCATGTGTTAATGTTTTTTTACAATCTTTTTTTCCTGTAATTGATTTGTAACCTCAGAAAAAAATGCTTGATGTGATCTTATTTTTCTCAAATTTACAGAGGCTTGATTTATGACACAAGATATGGTCTATCATGGAGAATATTCTGTGTGCACCTGAGAAGAAGTTGTATTCTGCTGCTTTTGGATGGAATGGCATATAAATACCAATTAATTCTATCTGGTCAAATATATCATTTAGGGCTTGTGTTTTCTTATTGATTTTCTGTCTGGATGATCTACTGGTGTAAGTGGGGTGTTAAAGTCTCCTACTACTATTGTGTTAATGTTGATTTCCCCCTTTATGGCTGATAGCAATTTCCTTATCATGGAGGTGCTCCTATGATGGGTGCATAAATAATTACAATTGTTATGTCTTCTTACTGGATTGAACTCTTGATCTTTAGTTTTTTAAAAAAATTATAGTCATTACAGTGGACGTAGCAGTGGTGTTATCTCATCTTGATTTTGGCTTCCATTTCCCTAATGACTAATTAATTAATGACTAATATTAATTAATTGAGATTGGGTGCAATCTAAAAAATGACAGAATGATCTCTATTTGTTTCCAAGGCAAACCATTCAATATCACAGTAATCCAAGTCTATGCCCCAACTACTAATGCCAAAGAAGCTGAAGTTGAGCTGTTCTATAACGACCTGGAAGACCTTTTAGAACTAACACCAAAAAAGATGTCCTTTTCACCATAGGGAACTGGAATGCAGAAGTGAGAAGTCAAGAGATACCTGGAGTAACAGGCAAGTTTGGCCTTGAAGTACAAAATGAAGCAGGGCAAAGGCTAACAGAGTTTTACCAAGACAATGCACTGGTCATAGCAAACACCCTCTTCCAACAACACAAGAGAAGATTCTACACATGGACATCACCAGATGGTCAACACTGAAATCAGATGGATTATATTCTTTGCAGCCAAAGATGGAGAAGCTCTATACAGTCAGTAAAAACAAGACCAAGAGCTGATTGTGTCTCAGATCATGAACTCCTTATTACCAAATTCAGACTTAAATTGAAGAAAGTAGGGGAAACCAGTAAACCATTCAGGTATGACCTAAATCAAATCCCTTACAACTATATAGTGGAAGTGAGAAATAGATTCAAGGGACTAGATGTGATAGAGTGCCTAATGAACTATGGATGGAGGTTCATGACATTGTACAGGAGACAGGGATCAAGACCATCCCCAAGAAAAATAAATGCAAAAAAGCAAAATGGCTGTCTGAGGAAGCCTTACAAATAGCTGTGAAAAGAAGAGAAGCGAAAAGCAAATGAGAAAAGGAAAGATATACCCATTTGAATGCAGAGTTTCAAAGAATAGCAAGGAGAGATAAGAAAGCCTTCCTTAGTGATCAATGCAAAGAAATAGAGGAAAACAATAGAATGGGAAAGACTAGATATCTCTTCAAGAAAATTAGAGATACCAAGGGAACAAATAAAAGACAGAAATGGTATGGACCCAACAGAAGCAGAAGATATTAAGAAGAGATGGCAAGAATACACAGAAGAACTGTACAAAAAAGAGCTTCACGACCCAGATCATCACGATGGTGTGATCACTCACCTAGAGCCAGACATCCTGAAATGTGAAGTCAAGTGGGCCTTAGGAAACATCACTACGAACAAAGCTAGTGGAGGTGATGGAATTTGAGCCATTTCAAATACTGAAAGATGATGCTGTGAAAGTGCTGCACTCAATATGCCAGCAAATTTGGAAAACTCAGCAGTACCCAAGGACTGGAAAAGGTCAGTTTTCATTCCAATCCCAAAGAAAGGCAATGCCAAAGAATGCACAAACTACTGCACAATTGCACTCATCTGACACTCTAGTAAAGTAATACTCAAAATTCTCCAAGCCAGGCTTCAGCAGTACATGAACCATGAACTTCCTGATGTTCAAGCTGGTTTTAGAAAAGGCAGAGGAACCAGAGATCAAATTGCCAACATCCGCTGGATTATCGAAAAAACAAGAGTTCCAGAAAAACATCTATTTCTGCTTTATTGACTATGTCACAGCCTTTGACTGTGTGGATCACCACAAACTGTGGAAAATTGTTAGAGATGGAAATACCAGACCACCTTAACCTGCCTGTTAAGAGGTATAAATCTGTATGCAGGTCGAGAAGCAATAGTTAGAACTGGACATGGAACAAAGGATTGGTTTAAAATTGGGAAAGGAGTGTGTCAAGGCTGTATATTTTCACCCTGCTTACTTAACTTATAGGCAGAGTACATCATGTGAAATGCCAGGTGGATGAAGCACAAACTGGAATCAAGATTTCTGAGAAATATCAACAACCTCAGATATGCAGATAATACCACCTTTATGGCAGAAAGTAAAGAGGAACTAAAGAGCTTGTTGATGAGGGTGAAAGAGGAGAGTGAAAAAGCTATCTTAAAACTCGACATTTAGAAAACTAAGATCATGGCATTCAGTCCCATCATTTCATGGCAAATAGCAGAAAAATGGAAACAGTGACAGACTTTATTTTCTTCTGCTCCAAAATCACAGGATTTTTTTTTTCCATAGGGGAGTGGCCAAGACGGTGGAGTGAGAAGGCTCTGAGCTCACCTCTCCCATTGACACACCAAAATTACTACTATTTACAGAGCAACTGTTGATAAGAATAACTTGAACACTAGCAGAAAAGATCTGAAGGAAAGAACCACAGTGACACAGGTAGAAGGAGTGAAGACGTGATATAGTCAAGACCCATATTCTTGTGGTAGGCAGCCCACAAGTGGGAGGATAATTACTATTGCATAGGTTCTCCCCAAGGACAGAGAGGGAGTGAGTCCCACATCATGCTCCTCAGTCTAAGAGTTCTGTACCAGAGGGACAAGATACTAAAGCATTTGGAGTCAGTGGGGCTTACTTTTGGGAGAGTGAGAGATCTGTAGAAAATAGAGACTCCACACTTAAAGGGTGAACACAAGATCTCATACACTCTGAGACTAAAGTCAGAAGCAATAATTTGAATGATGCCTGGGAGAGCCACTTGCTGATCTTGGAGAGACCTCCAAAGAGGTAGGAGGCAATGGGGACCTCTCCTAGGGACACAGACACTGGCAACAACTATTTTTGGGAGCCCATTCTCAAAATGGATCACAGACATAACTGCAAAACTCTAAAACTCCTAGAAGATAACATAGAAAACCCAGAGGACCATGAGTATGGTGATGACTTTTTAGATAAAGCATGAAAGATGACCTGTGAAAGAAATAAGTGATATGCTTGATGCCATTAAAATTTAAAACTTCTCTGCAAAAGACCCTGTCAAGAGCATGATACAAACCACAGACTGGGAGAAAAATATTTGAAAAGGACACATCTCATAAAAGATTGTTATCCAAAATATAAAAAGTATCTACACTTTGATGTTCATCCTTTGAGTGTAACATCTATGTCTGTCTTTATTTATTTATTCATTCTGCATGTATATGTTCAGTTGTTTCTGTATCATTTGTTTAAAAGAGTATTTATGTTCCATTGTCTTTTCTTTGCTCCTTTGTCAAAGATTAGTCAATTATATTTATGTAGGTCCATTTTTGGGCACTCTGTTCTATTCCATTTATCTATTTGTTTATTCTTTCACAAATACCACACTATTTTGATTACTTTAGCTTCATGGTATGTCTTCAATAGGATAATGTCAGTCCTCCAACTTTCTCCGTTTCCTTCAATATTTTGTTGGCTGCTGCTAAGGCACTTCAGTTGTGTCTGGGTCACAAAGAGTCACTGTAATCCAGAGAACTGTAATCCTGCCAGACTCCTCAGTTCATGGGATTCTCCAGGCAAGAATATTGGAGTGGGTTGCTGTGCTTCCTCCAGGGGATCGAACCTGTGTCTCTTTACATCTTCTGCATTGGCAGGCAGCTTTTTTACCACTAGTGCCACCTGGGAAGTGCATTGTGTTGGCTATTCTGGGTCTGTATAAACTTCAGAACCATTTGTTGCTATCTACAAAGTAACCTGCCAGGACAATTGGACTTTAAATTGGGTTGTTTGAGGGAGAAAAAATAAATAAACAATTAAAACTCGCAGATTGCGAGCCCTACGGTAACTCCCCCAGCGGAGAAGCAGCGCAGACGCCTGCATCCGCCATTAGCAAGCGGGGGCTGGGCAGGGAGGCGCGGCACGGGCTGCATCGCTGAGAGTAAGAATCTGGCCTGAATACCCTGAGCACTATCTGAGCGAAATAATTTGGGCTAGCAAACCAGACTGTGGGATATCTACCATGCGAAAAGCCAGCCCTAACCTAAGACACCGCCAGCCCGCGCACGGAACAAAGGACTAAACAGAGATAGCTGGCTGCAGACCTTCCCCCTCCGGTGACAGGCAGCCAGAGCCGGAGGGGGGCAATCGCAGCCCCAGAGAGACATTATCTATAAAACTGGCTTCTTTGCTAACTAAAACTTATTGGGGGTCTGGACGGTCAACATCTGCCTGAGAAGGTGCGCCGGTTTTACACCCAGATAACCGAGTGGCCGGGAGGCGATAAGTCGCAGCATTGGCGCTCGCCAAACACCTCATCACCTGAGCTGCTCGGACCTGGGAAGAGCACAAAACGCAGGCCCAACTGAGTCTCCGCCTCTGAGGACTACCTGAGTGCCTGAACCTGAGCGGCTTGGACCTGGGAGGTGCATGCAACCCAGGGTCAGCCTCGGATTGTTCCCGGCAGAACAACCTAGAGCCTGAGCAGTGTGGGCAGGGAGGCTACACGCGCCGTGAGCGGGGGCAGACCCAGTGTGGCTGAGGCACTGCGAGCGCACGCCAGTGTCATTTGTTTGCAGCATCCCTCCCTCCCTCCCCACAGCGCGACTGAACAAAGAGAAGAAATACAGCTCCACCCACCAGAACACCGACACAAGCTTCCCTAACCAGGAAACCTTGACAAGCCACCTCTACATACTCACACACAGCGAGGAAACGCCACAATAAAGAGAACTCCACAAACTGCCAGAATACAGAAAGGACTCCCAAACTCAGCAATTTAAACAAGATGAAGAGACAGAGGAATACCCAGCAGATAAAGGAACAGGATAAATGCCCACCAAACCAAACAAAAGAGGAAGAGATAGGGAATCTACCTGATAAAGAATTCCAAATAATGATAGTGAAATTGATCCAAAATCTTGAAATTAAAATGGAATCACAGATAAATAGCCTGGAGACAAGGATTGAGAAGATGCAAGAAAGGTTTAACAAGGACCTAGAAGAAATAAAAAAGAGTCAATATATAATGAATAATGCAATAAATGAAATTAAAAACACTCTGGAGGCAACAAATAGTAGAATAACAGAGGCAGAAGATAGGATTAGTGAATTAGAAGATAGAATGGTAGAAATAAATGAATCAGAGAGGATAAAAGAAAAACGAATTAAAAGAAATGAGGACAATTTCAGAGACCTCCAGGACAATATTAAACGCTACAACATTCGAATCATAGGGGTTCCAGAAGAAGAAGACAAAAAGAAAGACCATGAGAGAATACTTGAGGAGATAATAGTTGAAAACTTCCCTAAAATGGGGAAGGAAATAATCACCCAAGTCCAAGAAACCCAGAGAGTCCCAAACAGGATAAACCCAAGGCGAAACACCCCAAGACACATATTAATCAAATTAACAAAGATCAAGCACAAAGAACAAATATTAAAAGCAGCAAGGGAAAAACAACAAATAACACACAAGGGAATTCCCATAAGGATAACAGCTGATCTTTCAATAGAAACTCTTCAAGCAAGGAGGGAATGGCAAGACATACTTAAAATGATGAAAGAAAATAACCTACAGCCCAGATTATTGTACCCAGCAAGGATCTCATTCAAGTATGAAGGAGAAATCAAAAGCTTTTCAGACAAGCAAAAGCTGAGAGAATTCTGCACCACCAAACCAGCTCTCCAACAAATACTAAAGGATATTCTCTAGACAGGAAACACAAAAATGGTGTATAAACTCGAACCCAAAACAATAAAGTAAATGGCAACGGGGTCATACTTATCAGTAATTACCTTAAACGTAAATGGGTTGAATGCCCCAACCAAAAGACAAAGACTGGCTGAATGGATACAAAAACAAGACCCCTACATATGTTGTCTACAAGAGACCCACCTCAAAACAGGGGACACATACAGACTGAAAGTGAAGGGCTGGAAAAAGATTTTCCATGCAAATAGGGACCAAAAGAAAGCAGGAGTCACAATACTCGTATCAGATAAATTAGACTTTAAAACAAAGGCTGTGAAAAGAGACAAAGAAGGTCACTACATAATGATCAAAGGATCAATCCAAGAAGAAGATATAACAATTATAAATATATATCCACCCAACATGGGAGCACCGCAGTATGTAAGACAAATGCTAACAAGTATGAAAGGAGAAATTAACAATAACACAATAATAGTGGGAGACTTTAATACCCCACTCACACCTATGGATAGATCAACTAAACAGAAAATTAACAAGGAAAAAAAAACAAAAAACAAAGAGTCAGATATGACTGAAGTGACTCAGCATGATTAGAATCTGTGAGGTCAGTCAGAGTTTCTCTTCGATGATGGTGATGAAGCAGTATGTCCTGAAACTGATTATTGGACCAGAAACACACTTAATGAAGTCCTTCTTGGGGTCTATTGCCTTTTTTCATCATGAAGGGTAGTTAGAGAGTTTGTACAACTCAGCTCATCACTCATCATTATAATATGTACCAGAGAGTTTCATCCAAATAATGTTAGCTACCATGATGTGAAATTAGATATGAAATAAATAGTGCCACCACCCTCTTCTCCATTTATTCTTCTTAAGATATGGATTCCAATAACTCTTGCAGAGTACTGAGTGCCTTTAGTATATGCAGCCAGGCCAACTTCCATTTGAATATACATAGCTGATTTAGCATCTTATTGGTACATAATTTAAACCTTTGTTTACATGTATACAAGGTCCAACTATTTAAAAAAAAATAAAATAAATTGGGTTGTTTGTTTATCATAAGTTTTAAGATATCTACATCCTAAGTGTACTTTATCAGTTACATGACCTCAAAATATGTTTTCTATCTGTTGCTTGTCTTTCCAGACTCTGAACAGTATTTCTCACAGAGCTAAATTTTAAATTTTGATAAAATTCAATTTAAGTCTTTTTTTTTAATTGGAATATCACACCTAAGAATTTTTTGTATAACTCAAAGTAATGAATATCTCATGTTTTCACTTATATCATTGGAATATAATTAAGAGTCTAGAAGTAAACCTGTAAATCTATTCATGGATATAAATCCCAAAGAGTTGAAAACAGGCGTTCACACAGAACCCCACAGAGGAATGTCCACCACAGTAGGCACAAGGGAGAAGTCACCCAAATGTCCATCCACTGCTGAGCAGATAGAAAACGTGTGGTCTAGCCATACAGTGGAATACTATTCAGCCAGGAAAAGGAAAGAAGTGCTGATTCATGCTTCCATGGGCACAAACCCTATGCTAAGTGACAGCAGCCAGACACAGAAGGCCACCTATTTATTGTATGCCTCCATCTCTAGGAAGTCTCCAGAACAGGCAAAGGGCTGTTGATAGGAAGCTGATGAGTGGTTGGTTGCCTGAGGATTATGGGGGTAGAGTGGGGTGGGGGAAACTGCAGGAGGGGGCAGTGGGGAGTGACTGCCTGGCCAGTACAGGGGTTTCTCTTTGCAGTGGTGCCAACGTTCTGGAACTAGACACAGTGGTGATGGTGGCCCAGCACTGCCAGTGTATACTTGGTGCCACTGGGTGATCTGCTCCCTTCTCTGTACAAAAGTCTCCTCCCATGGAAAGGGAGAGTTCCGACAAAGAGAGGGTCCAATGGGCAGGGTGAGCAGGATCCCGCCAGCGCCATTTCTTTGCAGGGCCAGGCCCAGGCCTGTGGGAGTAAGGATGGGGTGGAGAGGCATGGGAAAGCAGTGATCTCAGGGGGTCTGCCTGTCACAAAGTGTGCACCCCGACCAGTGAGGGGCCGGCTCGTGGTTGCTAGGATACAGAGTAGAGGTCTGAGAGTACCGGTTGTCTTGAGAGGTTGGGACCAGCTGACTCATCTCACCGCATCTCATCCCACCACATCTCATCCCACCGCATCTCATCCCACCGCATTTCATCCCACTGCATCTCATCTCACCGCATATCATCCCACCACACCTCATCCCATTTCACCGCAAAGCGTGGTCTCCGGGAAAGCGGGCTCAATGGTCAGCATGCCCAGGGAGAGGGGCCGTCAAAGGTCATCTGGTCGCCGCTCCTGCACTGCCCGTGCCAAGCTGTCCTTCTCCATGAGCCACATGGAGCGCCTCCTGCGGGAAGGCCACTACGCCCAGCGCCTGAGCTCGTCCGCACCCATCTTTCTAGCAGCCATCATGTAGCACCTGACTACCAAGGTGCTGGAGCTGGCAGGCAACGAGGCCCAGAACAACGGTCAGAGGCACATCACCCTAGAGCTGGTGGGCATGGCGGTCCACCACAATGCTCTGCTCAGTGGCTTTTTTGGGATGACAACCATCTCCCTGGTGGCCCCAGCCTGGCACTAGCTGCTCAACCCTGGGTCCTGCGTCCCGGGTCCTGTGTGCCTGGCCCCTGGACGGGCCTTCCCCCGGCTGTCGGGTGCCAAGCCTGCTCATTGACCTACCGCACAGCCTGTTGCATCGGGCCCAGTCATGTCAAATCAATCAAAGTGTTTCAAGACATCCCTGTGTGTGCTTCAGTCACTTGGCCTGGGAGGTGGTGATGGGACACCCTCCTTGGAGAGGTGGGGGTTGGGGGTCTGACTGGAGTGGAGTGGGAGTGTTGTGGGTACGGGTGGAGTCGGGGATGGCAGGCAGAGAGGAGTGGTCGCCCACGGTGATAGCGCATGCAGTGGCCTTGGTGGGAGAGGCTGGTTGCAGTGGGGGTGCGGTGGAGTGGAGTCTGGGGTGAAGGCCGGGTAAAGGAAGGCTCCCCCATTGGCTCTGAGCAAGTAGGAGCCAGGCCAAGTCCCCAGAGGGACCAGGGTCCTGGCGGTGATGCTCAAGACCAAGAGGGCGGCATCGTGGTCGAGCGAAGGTGCCAAGGTGACTGACTGCCTGGCGGCATGGGATGCAGGGATAGTGGACAGCGTGCTTGACAGGAGTTCCCATGGGGGCAGGGGCCTAGACCACAAGACTGCGGTGGGATGGGGACTGGGGTGGGACACAACCTGCCTGTATGCAAACTCTGAATCAGGGTCACTCGGGGTCACCAGTTGACTTTTTGGTCGTGTGCCTTTAGAGATGCCAGGAGACGCCCTGCTTGCAACCTGCGGGATCAAGCTGTCACCTAGTAATGGTGGGCTGTGGCCAGGACCTGTGCCACCACTCTAATTTTGCATATGTGACTTTCGTGGGACCAGGCTCCGCCTCCGGCCACTCGATTTGCATATCACGGTGGAAATGGAGCTTTAGCCTAGAAAGTTGGAGTAGTCATCACATCTGAGACCCACGTTTTAAAATTAATGCTATTTCTTTATGCCTTAGGTAGTTTGGATTTGATTAGTAAGAAGCTTTATGCCGACTGCTGCTTCCCTGATAAGGAACTAGCCTTTTACTGACCTTTAATTTCATTTTAAATAATGAGAACATAATACCTGCCCACCATTTCAGAATAATGGTTAGAAGAATTAGAGGAAATTACACATATATGATATACATAATATAGGACAGAAAAGATCTTTTTAAAATATATAAAAACAGGTTGCTTACTCACGCAGTCAGTCATGTCTGACTCTTTAGCGACCCCATGGACTATAGCCTGCCAGGCTCCTCTGTCCATGAAATTTCCCAGGCTGGAATACTGGAATGGGTTGCCATTTCCTTCTCCAGGGGATCTTCCAGACCCAGGGATCGAATCTGCGTCTCTTGCATTGGTGGGCGGATTCTTTACCAGTGAGTCACCAGGGAAGCCCATATAAAAGTATACCTGTGCTAAAATAAAAACTTACTAAGTAGTAAGGTTAGTTCTGTATGCAGTCCATGGCACTGTGATATTTCTTTTTTGTTTTTGGTTTTCTTATATTATGCAATAAAATCAACCTCTTTTGGAGCCCAGTTCTATGAATTTAGCACATGTATACATGTGTGCATTCACCACCATATTCAGAACATGGAACAGCTCCACCAATCCAGCAAGTCCCTGGTCTGGTACAGCAGTCCCTGTTTAAGTGCTTGATTTTTGTAAAAAGAATGTTGTTTAAATAGACCCCTGGGTGGAGAGTTGGAGGGGGAGCAAAAATTCAACAAATACCACAAGGGAAAGTGAAATGGAGAAGTTTATTACTCATAAGTCCTGGAGGAGGTTCAAAGCATGCCTGGAGGGCCACACAGAAGGTCAGGGGAGGGGACAGGCAGAGAGAAGGCAGCAGGAACTGGGACTTACAGCTTTTATTAGGGCCCATAGGTTAAGTGTTTCTGAGGTTCCTTGGATAAGGCCAAATTGGTCAATTCAAAACCAAATAAAATAAAATAAAATAAATAAGCCAGCAGAGTTTTGGTAAGCTCTGTGGGAGTTCTATCTAACGGACCCACAAGAGGAAGGAGCTGGGAGGCAGAAGAGACTGTTAAATTGCCAGGGCCTTTGGGGAAGTCATCTCAGTTGCAATTTCTTATGACTCTGCTGGCTGTCATCCAGGGCATGCCCTTGAAGATAAATTTGTGTCCACCCAAGGCCCCTGCAGGCCCCTTAGCCACACAAAAAGAACGCGATATTATAGAGTACTTTAAACTCTCAATAGCTGTCAAACTCTTTCTTCAAACCTAGTCCTTGACAACTGCTGCTCTGGTCTCCATCTCTTAAAAAACTACCTTTCCCATATGTCTTGTAAGTAGATTCATTAAGTTTATCAGCTTTTGAGGCTGGCTGCTATCACTAAACATACTGCTTTTGAGGTTCATCAAGATTGTTGTGTGTATCAATAGTTATGTTCTGTTGTTGAGTAGTATTCCATTGTGTGGACGTACCACAGTTTGTTTAACCTTCAGCCTATTGGAAGACATTTTGGTTGTTTCCAGGTTTTTGGCAATGTTGAACAAAGCAGATATGAGCATTCATGGATAAGTTTTTATATGAACATATAAGTTTCATTTCTCTAAGGTATATACCCAGGAGTTGGCCGACTGGATCATACGAAAAGGTTCTTCAGGTCTCTTCACAATTAGCCTCATTCTCATGCCCTAGGGGCAACTATTGTTCTTATGCTTTTCACCACATGTTGATTTTGCTTGTTTTGGAACTTCAAATAATGGAATCATACATGTAAGCACTTTCAGTGAAGCCTCTTTTGAGAAGCACTCATATTTGATGTGTGTATCTATGTTCATTCCTTTTTATCACCAAATGTTATATAGCGATATTAATAAACTGCTGTTGATTTATACATTCAACTGTTGATGAACATCTGGCTTCTTTTCAGTTCTTTATTATTATGAAAGAAGCTGCTATAAACATTTGTGTTCAAGTTACCATGTACTCATATTTTTTCATTTTCCTAGGGTAATTTCTAAAAGCAGAAGTGTTAGGTAGTAGGATAAGTAGATATCTAGCTTTATGAAAAACTGAAAAACACTTTTCAAAGTATTTGTACCATATTACACTGTGTATAGGGGTTTTAGTTGTTCCATATCCTTGCCAAAATTTGATGTTGTCAACTGGTTAGTTTCAGTCATTTTGTTGGATATATAGTGAAATCTCATTGTGATTTTTAATTTGAAATTACATAATGAATAATGGCACCCCACTCCAGTACTCTTGTCTGGAAAATCCCATGGACAGAGGACCCTGGAAGGCTGCAGTCCATGAGGTCGCTAAGAGTCAGACATGACTGAGAGACTTCACTTTGACTTTTCACTTTCATGCATTGGAGAAGGAAATGGCAACCCACTCCAGTATTCTTGCCTGGAGAATCCCAGGGATGGGGGAGCCTGGTGGGCTGCTGTCTATGGGGTCGCACAGAGTCGGACACGATTGAAGTGACTTAGCAGCAGCAGCAATTAATAAAGATGTTGAGGATATTTTCAATTTTCCAAAAAAGTGATTTCAAAATATCCAACATAACTATTATTTTTCTAACATCAAAAGAACTACCTCAGCTTTCTCAAATCTTCTGTGCAGTACATATTTATATTATATTTCATTTACTTTCAATCTTTCTTTGTCATCATGCTTAGACAGCATGTCTTTTTGAATTTTTATTTTATTTTGATAAACCTTAAAATAAGATCTATTCTCTTAAAATATTTGTCTGTGTGTTAGTCACTAATTTGTGTTCAACTCTTAGTGACTGCTATGGACTGTAACCCGTCAGACTCCTCTGTCCAGGGGATTCTCCAGACAAGAATACTGGAGTGGGTTGCCATTCCTTTTTCCAGGGGATCTTCCTGACCCAGGGACCAAACCCAGGTCTCCTTCATTGCAGGCAGATTCTTTACCAGGTGAGCCACCAGGGAAGCCCTATTACATTTTTTAGTGTACAATATATTATCATTGCCTATAGATACAAAGTTATACAGCAGATCTTGAGTTAATTAATCTTATCTGAAACTGAATGCACAATGACTAGTAAATTTCAACATCCCCTTCCCAGCCAGTATTCCAGAAAAACAGTGTTCAGTTCAGTTCAGTTGTTCAGTCGTGTCCGACTCTTTGCGACCCCATGGATTGCAGCACATCAGGTTTCCCTGTCCATAACCAACTCTGGAGCTTATTCAAACTCATATCCATTGAATTGGTGATGCCATCCAATCATGTCATCCTCTGTCGTCCCCTTCTCCTCCCGCCTTCAAGCATTCCTAGCATCTGGGTCTTTTCCAGTGAGTCAGTTCTTCCCATCTGGTGGCCAAAGTACTCGAGTTTCAACTTCAGCATCAGTTCTTTCAATGAATATTAAGTAATGATTTCTTTTAGGATTGACTGGTTGGATCTCCTAGTTGTCCAAGAGACTCTCAAGAGTCTTCTCCAACACTATGGTTCAAAAGCATCAATTCTTTGGCACTCAGCTTTCTTTTTTTTTTTTTCCATTTCATCATTGTTTATAATACTGAAAAATTGCAAACAATATACAGGCCTGTTGGTTCAAATAATTATGGATTACACATTCTCAATTCAGTTCAGTTCAGTCACTCAGTCGTGTCCGACTCTTTGTGACCCCATGAACAGCAGCATGCCAGGCCTTCCTGTCCATCACAAACTCCAGGAGTCCACCCAAATGCATGTCCATTGAGTTGGTGATACCATCCAACCATCTCATCCTCTGTCGTCCTCTTCTCCTCCTGCCCTCAATCTTTCCCAACATCAGGGTCTTTTCAAATGAGTCAGCTCTTCGCATCAGGTGGCCAAAGTATTGGCGTTTCAGCTTCAACATCAGTCCTTCCAATGAACACCCAGGACTGATCTCCTTTAGGATGGACTGGTTGGATCTCCTTGTAGTCCAAGGGACTCTTGCCAGAGTCCAACTCCAGCAACCAGGGATTCAACCTGAAGAGATGACAGTGTCGGCCAATGAGACAGCCTCTCAGTTTTCTATGGACTGCCTGTTTATTTCAAGTTTAAGATTCTCTTTTATACTTTTACAAAAACATTAGACCAGAGGTTTGACATTTTCACTTCCTCCTCTCCCAGATTTATTATCTCCATAAATCATTGTTGCTCTTCAAACAGAGTTCCTACTTCAGTGATTCTCTTGGAATCAGCCTTATCATCTATTATCTACCCCCTTTAATGTGTCCTATAGTTAACTTGTGATTACATTGTAACTCATACTACATTCTTCAGTTTACTACTTATCTTCCTAAATCCTGTTTGCCCTTAACATCCTGAGCTCACTATCTCTTAAAAAGGCTTCTAGCTATAGGGTCTCTAAAAATTCTTAACTTCTATAAGCTATAGTAAAATATGCTAACTTTAAAACAGTCCTTAAATCTTTAACTTCTATTTTAATTATTTCTAAGCCCTAAATTCAGTAAACTCCTTTGCCATAAACATTTTCCACACAACTAAGTTTCAGATAGTAATCCCTCCCATGGCCTCAAGCTACGGCTTATGTGCTCATCCTGGAACACTCTTTTGTAAAAGTCCTTGAACAAATGTCAGTGATTAACTTTATGAATTATTTTCTGAGCACAATGGCAGAAGGCTTTGTGCCTTTTCATGCTCCTCTCAAGAACAATAAACACCTTAATATTCCTTTTCAGTCAACTCAGCCAAAGAGAGTGTCACGCAAGTGTATGTTCCTCCATTCTTTGTCTCATCATAACAAAGATTTGGAGCGACGGACATTAAAGCCCTCTGCGCGTCACAGCTCTCGGGTCTTGGTAAACCATGTTATAGCTCTTAGGCAAGTCAGTGTTACAGCTCTATTTTATTTAGAAGATAGCAGGAGAATTCATCCTTGACGAGTGAGGGCATGCTAACCCAAAGACTCGAAGAGTAGAGAGTGGAGGAGTGCACGGGGGAGGGAGAGAGAGTGAGAGAGGGAGAGAGAGAGAAAGTGTACATGCACACAGAAGAGAAAGAGAGTGAGTGAGAAAGCGCTTTGGCTCCTCCTTTTATATGTTTTTTCCTCCACCTGGGCCTGCCCTATGCAAATTGGGCTTAGTCAGGAGTGCTGTTTGTTCTGCCTGAAAAGTCTTGACTCTGGTCTTCGGACTGTCCTTTGACCTTCCTTGTCTTTTAGCCACCGCCATTTTGGACCCCCTTTCCCTATTCTATCTACCTAACAAGAGGAAAAGACAAGTCAGAATTACAAGGCCTAACTCCTTCATCCCAGGATCAGTGCCTGCGGAGTGAGAAGAGGGGGCTGGGGACCGTGCTTCCATTTTGTCAGTAATGCCTAACGCGGCTCCCGACAGACTCTCAAGAGTCTCCTCCTAGTACAGCCACTATGGAGAACAGTGTGGAGATTCCTTAAAAAACTGGAAATAGAACTGCCTTATGATCCAGCAATCCCACTGCTGGGCATACACACTGAGGAAACCAGAAGGGAAAGAGACACGTGTACCCCAATGTTCATTGCAGCACTGTTTATAATAGCCAGGACATGGAAGCAACCTAGATGTCCATCAGCAGATGAATGGATAAGAAAGCTGTGGTACATATACACAATGGAGTATTACTCAGCCATTAAAAAGAATACATTTGAATCAGTTCTAATGAGGTGGATGAAACTGGAGTCTATTATACAGAGTGAAGTAAGCCAGAAGGAAAAACATAAATACAGTATACTAACGCATATATATGGAATTTAGAAAGATGGTAACAATAACCCAGTGTACGAGACAGCAAAAGAGACACTGATGTATAGAACAGTCTTATGGACTCTGTGGGAGAGGGAGAGGGTGGGAAGATTTGGGAGAATGGCATTGAAACATGTAAAATATCATGTAAGAAACGAGTTGCCAGTCCAGGTTCGATGCACAATACTGGATGCTTGGGGCTAGTGCACTGGGATGACCCAGAGGGATGGTATGGGGAGGGAGGAGGGAGGAGGGTTCAGGGTGGGGAACACATGTATACCTGTGGCGGATTCACTTTGATATTTGGAAAAACTAATACAATTATGTAAAGTTTAAAAATAAAATTAGAAAAAAAAAAAAAAAAGAGTCTCCTCCAACACCACAGTTGAAAAGCATCAATTCTTTGGCACTCAGCTTTCTTTATGGTCCAACTCTCACATCCATACATGACTATTGGAAAAACCATAGCCTTGACTAGATGGACCTTTGTTGGCAAAGTAATGTCTCTGTTTTTAATATGCTGTCTAGGTTTGTCATAGCTTTTCTTCCAAGGAACAAGCGTCTTTGAATTTCATGGCTGCAGTCACCATCTGCAGTGATTTTGGAGCCCCCCCAAAATAAAGTCTGGCACTGTTTCCATTGTTTCCCCATCTATTTTCCATGAACTGATGGGACAGGATGCCATGATCTTAGTTTTCTGAATGTTGAGTTTTAAGCCAACTTTTTCACTATCCTCATTCACATTCATCAAGAGGCTCTTTAGTTCTTCTTTGCTTTATGCCATAAAGGTGGTGTCATCTGTATATCTGAGGTTATTGATATTTCTCCCTTCAATCTTAATTTCAGCTTGTGATTTATCCAGCCCCACATTTAGCATGATGGTCTCTGCATAGAAGTTAAATAAGCAGGGTGACAATATACAGCCTTGACAGACTCCTTTCCTGATTTGGAACCAGTCTGTTGTTCCATGTCCAGTTCTAATGGTTGCTTCTTGACCTGCATACAGATTTCTCAGGAGGCAGGTGAGGTGCTCTGGTATTCCCTTCTCTTTAAGAATTTCCCACAGTTTGTTGTGATCCACACAGTCAAAGGCTTTGGCACAGTCAATAAAGCAAAAGTAGAAGTTTTTATGGAACTCTCTTGCTTTTCCAATGACCCAATGGATGTTGGAAAATAGATCTCTGGTTCCTCTGCCTTTTCTAAATCCAGCTTGAACATCTGGAAGTTCACGGTTGACATACTGTTGAAGTATGGCTTGGATAATTTTGAACATTACTTTGCTAGCATGTGAGATGAGTGCAATTGTGCAGTAGTTTGAGCATTCTTTGGCATTGCCTTTCTTTGGGATTGGAATGAAAACTGACTTTTCCAGTCCTTGGGCACTGCTGAGTTTTCCAAATTTGCTGGCACACTGAATGCAGCACTTTCACAGCATCATCTTTTAGGATTTGAAAGAGCTCAACTGGAATTCCATCACCTCCACTAGCTTTGTTCCTAGTGATGCTTCCTAAGGCCCACTTGACTTCACATTCCAGGATGTCTGGCTCTAGGTGAGTGATCACACCATCGTGATTATCTGGGTCATGAAAATCTTTTTTGTATAGTTCCTCTGTGTATTATTGCCACCTCTTTTTAATATTTTCTGCTTCTGCTAGGTCCATAGATTTCTGTCCATTATTGTGCCCATATTTGCATGAAATGTTCCCTGGTATCTCTAATTTTCTTGAAGAGATCTCTAGTCTTTCCCATTCTATTGTTTTCCTCTATTTCTTTGCATTGATCGCTGAGGAAGGATGTCTTATATCTCCTTGTTATTCTTTGGAAGTCTGGATTCAAATGGGTGTGTCTTTCCTTTTCTCCTTTGCCTTTAGCTTTTCTTCTTTTCTCAGCTATTTGTAAGGCCTCCTCAGGCAGCCATTTCCCTTTTTGCATTTCTTTTTCTTGGGGGTGGTCTTGATCTTTGCCTCTTGTCCAATGTCACAAACCTCTGTCCATAGTTCTTCAGGCACTCTATCAGATCTAATCCCTTGAATCAATTTGTCACTTCCATGTATAATCATAAGGGATTTGATTTAGGTCATACCTGAATGGTTTACTGGTTTCCCCTACTTTCTTCAATTTAAGTCTGAATTTGGCAATAAGGAGTTCATGATCTGAGACACAGTCAACTCCTGGTCTTGTTTTCACTGACTGTATAGAGCTTCTCCATCTTTGGCTGCAAAGAATATGATTAATCTGATTTTGGTATTGAGCATCTGGTGATGTCCATGTGTAGAGTCTTCTCTTGTGCTGTTGGAAGAGGGTGTTTGCTATGACCAGTGCGTTCTCTTGACAAAACTCTGTCAGCCTTTGACCTGCTTCGTTTTGTACTTCAAGGCCAAACTTGCCTGTTACTCCAGGTATCTCTTGACTTCCTACTTTTGCATTCCAGTCCCCTATAATGAAAATGACATCTTTTTTGGGTGTTAGTTCTAGAAGGTCTTGTACGTCTTCACAGAACCATTCAACTTCAACTTCTTCAGCATTACTGGTCGGGGCATAGACTTGGATTACTGTGATATTGAATGGTTTACCTTGGAAACAAACAGAGATCATTCTGTCATTTTTGAGATTGCTTCCAAGTACTGCATTCAGACTCTTTTGTTGACTATGATGGATACTCCATTTCTTCTGAGGGATTCCTGCCTGCAGTAGTAGATATAATGGTCATCTGAGTTAAATTCACCCATTCCAGTCCATTTTAGTTCACTGATTCCTAAAATGTCAATGTTCACTCTCGCCATCTCCTGTTTGACCACTTCCAATTTGCCTTGATTCATGGACCTAACATTCCAGGTTCCTATGCAATATTGCTCTTTACAGCATCAGACTTTACTTCCATCACCAGTCACATCCACAACTGGGTGTTGTTTCTGATTGTGTGGATCACAGCAAACTATGGAATATTCTTAGCATAGGAATCCAAGACCACCTTACCTGTCTCCTGCAAACAAGTCAAGAAGCCAGAGTTTGCACCAGACATGGCACAATGGATTGGTTCAAAATTGGAAAAGGAATACCTCAAGGGTGTATATTGCCACCCTGCTCATTTAACTTACATGCAGAATACATCATGTGAAATTCCAGGCTGGAATCTTGACAAACCAGAGTCAAGATTGCCGGGAGAAATATCAATAACCTCAGACATATAGATGACACCACTCTGACAGAAAGCAAAGAAGCACTTAAGAACCTTTTGATGAACGTGAAAGAAGAGAGTAAAAAAATTGACTTAAAACCCAACATTCAAAAAACAAAGATCATGGCATCTGGTCTCGTCACTTCAAGGCAGATAGAAGGGGAAACAATAGAAACAGTGACAGACTTTATTTTCTTGGTCTCCAAAATCACTGTGGACAGTGACTATAGCCATGAAATCAAAAGACACTTGCTCCTTGGAAGAAAATCTATGACAAACCTGTATGGTGTATTAAAAAGCAGAGACATTACTTTGCCAACAAAGTTCTGTCTAGTCAATCTATGGTTTTTCCACTAGTCATGTATGGATGTGAGAGTTGGACTATAAAGAAAGCTGAGCACCGAAGATTTGATGCCTTTGAACTGTGGTGTTGGAGAAGACTCTTGAGAGTCCTTTGTACTGCAAGAGATTAAACCAGTGAATCCTAAAGGAAATCAGTCCTGAATATTCATTGGAAGGACTGATGCTGAAGCTGAAACTCCAATACTTTGGCCACCTGATGCGAAGAGCTGACTCATTGGAAAAGACCCTGATGCTGGCAAAGATTGAAGGCAGGAGGAGAAGGGGACAACAAAAGATGAGATGGTTGGATGGCATCACAGACTTGATGGACATGAGTTTGAGCAAGCTCTGGGAGATGGTGAAAGACAGGGAAGGCTATTGTGTTGCAGTCCATGGGGTCGCAAAGAGGCAGACATGACTGAGCGACTGAACAGCAGCAATGGCCGCTCTCCTGAATACCTGCCAACTACCATTGCTGTCTTTGATTCTACACATTTTACTACTTTAGATACCTCATATAAATGAAATCATGCCATAGTTGTCTTTCTGAATGGTTTATTTCATTTAGCATATTGTCCTCAAGCTTCACCTGTAGTGTTAAAGAGCATTTAGCCAGCATATAGTTGTCTTGCTTTTATACACAATATGATCATCATATTAGTCTGCTATGTTGCCAGAGCTGAAAGTAAGTCTTATCAATATTTTAAAGATGGTAGAACCATGTTTTACTTTGAATTAAAATTCAAAATACTCTTTGCTCCTCTTTGCCCTATGGCCTTTGCATAATAGGTTTCCAAATGCTCGTGTACTAGGACTGAGAACTCAGCATCTCATTCCCCTTCTTATCTCTTGCTGTAGATAGTTTTCTTTTATATATACAATGATTTATGGAATTTAAAAAATCTTGATTAAGCTCTCTAATGTTCAAAAAAATTAACAATGTTTCTCCAGGCCTACCTAGGATTCAACGGCCAAAGATTGAAATGAAGTTTCTTTTTCAAAGATCAGGAATTTTCTTCCTTTCTTAGCAACTGTCTCAAAGTTTTCAGATCATCACACTGGTATTATTATACATAGAAACTTTGACTATCTGTCTTTGTGCTGAATACCCAATGAGGGTAGATGGACACATCTTATTTTCACATCTCTATCTTCTCTGATCATGTTTTCTTAATATTACAGACACTTTTTCTTCAGAGATTTTCCTTAGCCCCTATCTTATGCTTAACGTTTAGTTAATACTCTTCTTTATTATAGTGTATAATAAATATTCTTCTTTATTATATTCTTTATATATATATATAATGTTCCTTGTTCTTTATTATAATAATATAATACTTTAGACATTTTATAATGAGTAACTAATAATCTATACATATACAAAAAACTTTATAAAAAAGATTTTCACACATAGCAATAAAACTCAAGTAATATTTGTATGAGTCCCTTGAACTGGAGGTGAGTTCTTGGAAATTCTTCGTGTATATATTCCCTCTGTGATAATGCTTAGGCTTCATTGGCTGCAGTGCTACAATGCAACCTATAGACAAGAATTTTGAATTACATATCAACACTCATGGTATATAAAGTAGATGGGGTTAGGGCAAGAAGAGAGGTACATCCTTTCCTTCTTGTCATTAAAACATTATTATTATTATTTCTTTTTGCAATATTATTTCTTCAGTTCAGTTCAGTTCAGTCGCTCAGTCGTGTCCAACTCTTTGCAACACCATGAATCGCAGCACGCAGGCCTCCCTGTCCATCATCAATCCCGGAGTTCACTCAGACTCACGTCCATCGAGTCAGTGATGCCATCCAGCCAACTCATCCTCTGTCGTCCCCTTCTCCTCCTGCCCCCAATCCCTCCCAGCATCAGAATCTTTTCCAATGAGTCAACTCTTCGCATGAGGTGGCCAAAATACTGGAGTTTCAGCTTTAGCATCACTCCTTCCAAAGAAATCCCAGGGCTGATCTCCTTCAGAATGGACTGGTTGGATCTCCTTGCAGTCCAAGGGACTCTCAAGAGTCTTCTCCAGCTCCACAGTTCAAAAACATCAATTATTCAGTGCTCAGCCTTCTTCACAGTCCAACTCTTACATCCATACATGACCACAGGAAAAACCATAGCCTTGACTAGAAGGACCTTTGTTGGCAAAGTAATGTCTCTGCTTTTGAATATGCTATCTAGGTTGGTCAAAACTTTCCTTCCAAGGAGTAAGCGTCTTTTAATATCATGGCTGCAGTCACCATCTGCAGTGATTTTGGAGCCCACCAAAATAAAGTCTGACACTGTTTCCACTGTTTCCCCATCTATTTCCCATGAAGTGATGGGACCGAATGCCATGATCTTCATTTTCTGAATGTTGAGCTTTAAGCCAACTTTTTCACTCTCCTCTTTCACTTTCATCAAGACGCTTTTTAGTTCCTCTTCACTTTCTGCCATAAGGGTGGTGTCATCTGCATATCTGAGGTTATTGATATTTCTCCTGGCAATCTTGATTCCAGCTTGTGTTTCTTCCAGCCCAGCGTTTCTCATGATGTACTCTGCATAGAATTTAAATAAGCAGGGTGACAATATACAGCCTTGACATACTCCTTCTCCTGTTTGGAACCAGTCTGTTGTTCCATGTCTAGTTCTAACTGTTGCTTCCTGACCTGCATACAGGTTTCTCAAGAGGCAGATCATGTGGTCTGGTATCCCATCTCTTTCAGAATTTTCCACAGTTTATTGTGATCCACACAGTCAAAGGCTTTGGCATAGTCAATAAAGCAGAAATAGATGTTTTTCTGGAACTCTCTTGCTTTTTTCATGATCCAGCGGATGTTGGCAATTTGATCTCTGGTTCCTCTGCCCTTTCTAAAACCAGCTTGAACATCAGGAAGTTCATAGTTAATGTATTGCTGAAGCCTGGCTTAGAGAATTTTGAGCATTACTTTACTAGCATGTGAGATGAGTGCAATTATGCGGTAGTTTCAGCATTCTTTGGCATTGCCTTTCTTGGGATTGGAATGAAAACTGACCTTTTCCATTCCTGTGGCCACTGCTGAGTTTTGCAAATTTGCTGGCATATTGAGTGCAGCACTTCCATAGCATCATCTTTCAGGATTTGAAATAGCTCAACTGGAATTCCATCACCTCCACTAGCTTTGTTCGTAGTGATGCTTTCTAAGGCCCACTTGACTTCACATTCCCGGATGTCTGGCTCTAGGTGAGTGATCACACCATCGTGATTATCTGGGTCATGAAGATCTTTTTGTACAGTACTTCTGTGTATTCTTGCCACCTCTTCTTAATATCTTCTGCTTCTGTTAGGTCCATACCATTTCTGTCCTTTATCTAGCCCATTTTTGCATGAAATGTTCCCCTTGTATCTCCAATTTTCTTGAAGAGATCTCTAGTCTTTCCCATTCTATTGTTTTCCTCTATTTCTTTGCATTGATTGCTGAAGAAGGCTTTCTTATCTCTTCTTGCTATTCTTTGGAACTCTGCATTCAAATGCTTGTATCTTTCCTTTTCTCCTTTGCTTTTCACTTCTCTTCTTTCACAGCTATTTGTAAGGCCTCCCCAGACAGCCATTTTGTTTTTTTGCATTTCTTTTCCATGGGGATGTTGTTGAAACCTGGCTCCTGTACAGTGTCACAAACCTCATTCCATAGTTCATCAGGAACTCTATCTATCAGATCTAGGCCCTTAAATCTATTTCTTACTTCCACTGTATAATCATAAGGGGTTTGATTTAGGTCATACCTCAATGGTCTAGTGGTTTTCCCTACTTTCTTCATATTAAGTCTGAATTTGGTAATAAGGAGTTCATGATCTGAGCCACAGTCAGCAAAAACAAGACCAAGACAGTCAGCTCCTGGTCTTGTTTTTGCTGACTGTATAGAGTTTCTCCATTTTTTGCTGCAAAGAATATAATCCATCTGATTTCGGTGTTGACCATCTGGTGATGTCCACGTGTAGAGTCTTCTCTTGTGTTGTTGGAAGAGGGTGTTTGCTATGACCAGTGCATTTTCTTGGCAAAACCATATTAGTCTTTGCCCTGCTTCATTCTGTATTCCCAGGCCAAATTTGCCTGTTACTCCAGGTGTTCCTTGACTTCCTACTTTTGCATTCCAGTCCCCTATAATGAAAAGGACATCTTTTTTGGGTGTTAGTTCTAAAAGGTCTTGTAGGTCTTCATAGAACTATTCAACTTCAGCTTCTTCAGCGTGACTGGATGGGGCATAGACTTGGATTACTGTAATATTGAATGGTTTGCCTTGGAAACGAACAGAGATCATTCTGTCGTTTTTGAGATTGCATCCAAGTACTGCATTTCAGACTCTTTTGTTGACCATGATGCCTACTCCATTTCTTTTGAGGCATTCCTGCCTGCAGTAGTAGATATAATGGTCATCTGAGTTAAATTCACCCATTCCAGTCCATTTTAGTTTGCTGATTCCTAGAATGTCGATGTTCACTCTTACCATCTCTTATTTGACCACTTCCAATTTGCCTTGATTCATGGACCTAACATTACAGGTTCCTATGCAATATTGCTCTTTACAGCATCGGACCTTGCTTCTATCACCAGTCATATCCACAGCTGGGTATTGTTTTTGTGTTGGCTCCATCCCTTCATTCTTTCTGGAGTTATTTCTCCACCGATCTCCAGTAGCATATTGGGCATCTACTGACTTGGGGGGTTCCTTTCAGTATCCTATCATTTTGCCTTTTCATACTGTTCATGGGGTTCTCAAGTCAAGAATACTGAAGTGGTTTGCCATTCACTTCTCCAGTGGACCACATTCTGTCAGATCTCTCCACCATGACCCATCCATCTTGGGTTGCCCCACGGGCATGGCTTAGTTTCACTGAGTTAGACAAGGCTGTGGTCCTAGTGTGAATAGATTGACTAGTTTTCTGAGTATGGTTTCAGTGTGTCTGCCCTCTGATGCCCTCTTGCAACACCTATCTTCTTACCTTGGGCATGGGGTATCTCTTCACGGCTGCTCCAGCAAAGCGCAGCCGCTGCTTCTTACCTTGGACGAGGGGTATCTCCTCACCGCCGCCCTTCCTGACCTTCAACATGGGATAGCTCCTCTAGGCCCTCCTGCGCCCGTGCTGCCCCTGGCACTCTCGGCCGCTGCCCCTGACCTCGGACGTGGGGTAACTCCTCTTGGCTGCCGCCCTTCGGGCTTGGGGTCCTCCCGGCTTCTGCCCCTGACCTCGCACATGGGGTAGCTCCTCTCGGCCGCGCTTAGTGTGCTGGTCACAGCCGCCCGCACTTATTTCTTAAGTGACCTCATTTTTCTAGTGAAAGCTAAAATCATAAACTTGTTCGATGCACAATACCTCCTTAGGCTCGGCTGACCCTTCAATTCAGTTCAGTTCAGTTCAGTTGCTCAGTCGTGTCCGACTCTTTGCGACCCCGTGAATTGCAGCACGCCAGGCCTCCCTGTCCATCACCAACTCCCGGAGTTCACTCAAACGCACATCCATCGAGTCAGTGATGCCATCCAGCCATCTCATCCTCTGTCGTCCCCTTCTCCTCCTGCCCCCAATCCCTCCCAGCATCAGAGTCTTTTCCAATGAGTCAACTCTTCACATGAGGTGGCCAAAGTACTGGAGTTTCAGCTTTAGCATCATTCCTTCCAAAGAAATCCCAGGGCTGATCTCCTTTGGAATGGACTTGTTGGATCTCCTTGCAGTCCAATGGACTCTCAAAAGTCTGCTCCAACACCACAGTTCAAAAGCTTCAATTCTTCGGCCCTTCAGATGACCAATTAAAGTGATTCATTTTGTATGTGTGTGAAATAGCCTTTCTTTTTGTTCTTTTTCTTCTTTTCATTTTTCTCTCTAGCTATGGATCTCTTTCTGTCTCTTTGTCTCCCTCTCTTTCACACACAGATGCACACACACACACACACACAAGAGACAAAGAGTGGACTCTTTGTTTATGGACAATGAGGGTCTTTTAGAAGTTTGAGACTAGTGACTCTGGATTCCAGTGCTATTCTGAGCTGGATGCAGGCAAGTGAGGAAGCATGACCCCAAATGGCTATTCTGGGACAATTTCTGAGCTTCAAAGGCTTGCATTTTGGATCAGTGCTGAGTTGTCTCTGTTTGGCAGTTGTGCTGGAAGCAGTCCCAGAATTTCCAGGTGAGTTGATAATTTCTGACCTTCTCTTTTCTTTCCTTTTGATACTAGGACATGCTCCCTCCCTACCCCGCACATGTTTATTTATTTATTATTATTAGTTGTTGCATTTAGTTATTTAGATATTATTACTGTTGTAGAATGAGTATAGAAAATATCTGTGAGTTGATACTTCCTCATACCATCTGATCAGCACCAGTAAAGAGGAAGGTGGCTGCACTGAGTCAAAGGCTTCTTAGAGCACACAGAATGAAGCTGAATTTGGAAGGAAATGTAAGGGAGAATAAGAAAGTTGAGGTGAGAAGAGAATAGAAGTTGAGAGTTTCCTCATTATATACACAAGAGAGGCACTTGAAAAAGAGAAAAAAACAACTTTATTCAAGCATTTCTTGCTGTTCTGTGTACATGAGAGCCTTGTGTTTATACACAGCAGGAAACTGTATATTGTCAGGGAACTGCTAAAGCAAGAAAAGGAAGTCAAGAATAAATGGCCTATGAAATCTTCTGAAAGGGATACCGACTACCTCTTTTCTTCAGAGGTCAAAGTATTGTTTGGCTTTTGTGAATGTTTAAGAGGTAGATCTCTTCCTGTTGATACTGCAAATATCCCCAGAGGCCAGGTTATAGAAAAAAGTATTTCAGAGAAAGAAATGGGTTCAAGAATAAATACTTTTCTGGAGAACAAAAAAATGGAGTCTTTGCCAGCAGAGCAAAGTAGATACTCTATACTATTAAAATAATGATTTAGACTAGCTGTCTTGTGAGTGGAGGACAGATTGTAATAGATGTGGAGGGTTTTGCACCTATATTAAGGGCTTCCTAGGTGATGCAGTCCTAAAGAATCCACCTGCCAGTGCAGGAGACATCAGATACACGGGTTTATTCCCTGGGTTGGGAAGATCCCCTGGAGGAGGAAATGGCAACCCACTCCAATATTCTTGCCTGGAGACTCCCATGGACAGAGAAGCTTGGCGGGCTACAGTCCATGGGGTCACAAAAGAGTCAGACATGATTGAGTTACTGAGCATGCACCCATACCTATATTAACAAAATTCACCACAAATATTTCTTCCCATTTTGTTTACGTAGCCACAGCTTTTGACAGTCCTTCCCTCTACTTCCCTCTAGAGGACTCTTGGGGACATTAGATACAGTGACACTGATGAACATCAGCCCTGGCCTAGGTGTCAGGAAAATATATTCTTTCCTTACTATATAGACAGGGAAACTATGGTTGACCCTGAGAACAAGTAAGTGTAAAAGCCAAATCTACACTTTTAAACAATATGATGATTTATATTATCCACAGCATTACTAGAGCTTGTGAGATCCTAAGTAGTTAATTGCTCTTCAGTTTATCCTGAAATAAGATGCTGGCTCATGATTTAATACTGGAAACATCATTACTGTTATTTAGGTGAGTCAACAGTTTGATGCCAGTTTGATGCTGATACCTTTTTTGTTTCATTTTTGTGGACTGTATTTTTGTTGTTGTTGAAAGTATAATAAAGTTCTCATTCCAACTCTAGAAAATATGATCATAACTCAAAGCCACTAGTGTCCAGAACCAAACTCATACTATTATTATTCCCTTTTGGTAGAAGAGTAACTTCAGACACAGAGATATTAAGTAATTGCAAGAGAAAGGAATACACACACACACACACACACAGAGGATCATACACCATGATCAAATTGAACTTCAGAAACCCAAGGATAGTTCAGTATTAGCAAATCAGTCAATATAATCCACATTAACAAAGGAAGAGTAAAAAAAATCACATGATAATCTCAATAGACACAGAAAAGCATTTGACAAAATTCAACATCCATTCATGATAAAAAGTCTCTTCAAGCTGGGTATAGAGGGAAAATATCTCAACATAACAAAAGCCATTTATGACAAACCCAAATAATACCCAATAGTGAAAAGTTGAAAGCCTTTCCTGCTAAATTCAGGAAGAAGATAAGGATGTCCACTCTCACTACTGCTATTCAACATAGTATTGGAAGGCCTAGCCATAGCAATCAGACAAGAAAAAATATTAAAGGTATCCAAATTGGAAAGGAGGAAGTAAAACTGTCACTCTTTGCAGACGACATGATATTCTATATAAAGAACCCTAAAGTCTCCATTTAAAAGCTGTTAGAACTAATAAATGAATTTACCAAGGTAGCAGGATACAAGATTAATGTACAGAAATCTCTTGCATTTCTTTACACTAAGTAATGAAATATCAGAAATAAAAAGCAAAAAAAAAAAAAAACTATTTTAAAAATCACATAAAATATCAATAAAATACTTAGGAATAAATATAACCAAGGAGATGATGACCTTTACACTGAGAAGTATAAAACAATGATAAAGGAAGTTGAAGATGATTCAAAGAAATGTAAATATCTTACTTGAGACTGGGGAAATTACTGCCACTCACACACAAAATAATAGGGCTTCTGTTAGTAAATAAAGGAGAAATAAATATTGTGTATTTTATTAAAAGTGTCTGATACAGTTTCATAAGACATGAGATCATGGAATAATATCCTGGGTTTCAAAATAGAAAAAAACAGTAGCTGCCAGAAACTACATTGTGCTTTATTTATTCAGACTCATCACATATTTTTTCCAGAACCTTAAGAAGTTTATTGACAATGGGATTCATATGAGATTTCCAAATATGGTGAGAAATTTGAAGACCATTTAGAAGGAAGAAAAGTTGAGGAAATTTGGTTTGTGATTCAAGAAAGTCTAAGAAAGTCACTGTCCTTAAACATCTAATGAAGCATCATGGGAAAGAGTCCTCAGACCAATTCTATATAACTCCATGTGATAGAAGTACGATCATTAAATAGAAGTTACAGCATGGTGGTCAGGGTTTCAGTTAACATGAGAAGAAATTTTAATACAACTATCCAACAGCCATATTTCAAATCTTCTATTCCTAAAAGTGCTTAAGCAGATGCTAGATGACCAATTGCTGGGATTCTGTTAAAGATATGCAGTAACTATGTGGAGGGCTAGCCACACCCTACACAAAATCCTTTGGGAATAATACAGTGTTTGCTCCATTGTTTGTCTCTAACATTCTTTCAGGCTATCTTAAGAAAGTCTTGAAGAACCATACAGCGCATGCATGTGAAGGAGAGAAATTGCGACTCACTTGCCCACAAAAGACATCTATCAGCATCCTTTCTGCTTTTTATGGTCATAAAGTCCCTGATGAAAACTTTTGTCCAACTCTAATTGGTAAGACCAGTGAAAATGCCACCTGTGTGTCAGTCACAGCTAGACAGATAAGACCCAACTTCTCAGAAAGCAAGGGTCCAGGTAACTCTGCATTCAAAAGCAAACATATCTAATTTTATTTGAGGAAAGAATAGATTCAATATGTAATTACCATGGAAATATGAGTAAAATGGAAAAGAAATTAATCATGCATAGCTTGACTACACCATTTAGATTAGAAGAGCTTTGATTTCAGTTACATATTCTTAACTTGGCCATTTCCCTTCCCTTCTTATATAGTAACACCCAACATTCCTTGAGTACTTACTATGTGCCAGGCATATTGCTTGGCACAATACATGAATTCTTTCCTTTAGTACACATAACCTCGTGAAGTAGGTACTACTTTTAAATATCATTTTATAGATGAGGAAACTGAGAATCAGATAAGCAAAGTGATTCTCCCGATGTTATACAGCTATTCAGTAATAGAGGTCATTGGTGACCTAGATGCGTGCTGGATTAAGGGCTCCATCATTTGAGAAGCTTCATAGGAGCTCATGATCTAATACAAACTAAAATATACCTGGAATCAATTGAGAACATTCTAGTTTTCCCTAGAGACTGATATTGGCTTCCCAGATGGCTTAGGGTAAAGAATCTGCCTGCCAATGCAAGAGACTTGGGTTCAATCTCTGGGTTGGGGAAGATCCCCTGGAGGAGGAAATGGCAACTCACTCCAGTATTCTTGCCTGGAGAATTCCATGGACAGAGGAGCCTGGCAGGCTACAGTCTGTGGGCTCATAAAGAGTTGGACATGACTTAGCAACTAAAAACAACAGCAACAAGAGATTAATGTACGGGCAGCTTCCTGATTGACCCATCATTAATCTTAAAAGAATACACTTTCCATCTTTATTTTCTTGGTAGCAACTCAGTCTTATTCCTGCCACCACTAGCTCCACTGAGATCACCACTGATCTTCACCAGTGGACCCTTTTATGTCTTTATCTAATGTGACTTATTGATGTCATCTGACAGTCTATCATTCTACCTTTCTTTAAACACGCAGTTCCTTTGGCTCTCATGATACCAGGCTCTCTCTCCACCCCTCCCCTTCACTTTTACGAGCTTCTTCTCTCCTTCCCATTGTAACTAACCACATTAATTGCTTGGCTACCTGCTTTTTCTATTTCCAGAATCAGAGAGTATTCAATTTGTCACATATTAAAAGCTTTCATTTATGTAGAAATTAGATTTGAAAATAGCTCTTTGCTTAACTTGTGCCAGGGATTAGTATCTCCATTTAACATACAGGCAAATATAATTTTGCAGAGGCAATTTGCTGGTAGTCACATAGTGAAAGGTTGTTGTTGAATCACGCGAATACACCAGGATTCTTAGCCCCTGGAGGAGAAGAATTCAATCCGGGGCCAGAGACGAGGCTTGATCGCTCAGAGCTTGTGTGATAAAGTTTTATTAAAGTATAAAGGAGATAGAAAAAGCTTCTGACATAGGCATCAGAAGGGGGCAGAAAGAGTACCTGCTTGCTAGTGTTAACAATGAGGTTATATAATCCAAAGAATGTCTGGAGGTTGTAAAGACCTCATCAGACCTACTCCCATAATTTACATTTTAAGATAACACTGTCCTCAGGCAAGATGCATCCTTGTAAAGACCAGGTCTACTCCCATAATTAACATTTTAAGATAACAGAAGGTTGAATCCAAAGACTGTCCTTAGGCAGGATACATTATTGTTATATAATCCTAAGGAATGTAGAGAAAGAAAAAGTTTGTCCTTTCTTCCTCCTTGAGAATTCCAGACCCCTCTCTCCTTGGGGACCCCTAGACTCCCTATCAACCTGCCTAGGAACTGACTCTTTCATTCCCCCCTTTTCTTTTAGGAGAATTATGTTGCCTAGGGAAAAGGGGCGTCGTTCTTTTTCCATAACCACTTCCGAGCTGACAAGGGGCGTTGTCCCTAAATTGGTGAGGCAACATATTCTCCTAATCCTCATATTGAGGATATCTGATCCAGGGGCCCCAAATAGTAGCTGGAGGAAGCTACAGCAGTAGCAGGAGTTTGAGCAACCATTTGTAACTTAAAAGCTTTCATGCGGCTAGAAACAAACCCAATTATACAATTACAGATGCAGGGAGCAAACAGCAAGAACAAAACAAGCAGAATTATTGTAATTAAGATAGTTGTCCACCATGGGGAACTAGTTAACGTCTCCCAAAGTGAGGCAATTGAGGCTTCAGGAGTATCCATGGCCCTAATCATCTTGTTCATGTGGTTAGTAAAATGAGTAACATTCGTGCTTATATCAGGTATATATGTACAGCATTGGGTATGAATAATGGCACAAGTTCCTCCTTGTGCAGCTGTCAGAATATCTAGAGCCAATCTGTTTTGTAAAACCACCTTTCTAATTTGTGCTTGTTCAGCATTAAGAGCTGAAATAGCCTTTTGAGAATCTTGTAATGCCTGTTGAGTAAAATTAGTCAAAGCATCCACTCGTAACATAACATCTGTAGTTCCCAAAGAGGGAACAAACGCTGCAGCCAAATAATCATACCAATGAAATACAGACCTTGCCCACCGAGTTTTAAGGTGGGGTAAATTAGCAGGCTTTTCTGGAAGCTCTGAAAATATAAAGCCGTGAGTAAAGGCTAGACCCAGGGTGCATCTCCCTATCCAACCAGGGGGAAGCCATGCCCATAGGTAAGAGCCACATATCCAATAAGTCCCGTTTGGAGCAAGCCAGCACTACTGAGATATCCAGTCCCAATCAGTGCCTGGCCAGACAAAGGGAGAACCTGAACTGGGATTGGAAAACATGGGAATGATTACATTGCATGTTTCCTGAGACAAAAATCCCAATTGTTTCCAATCATTGTAATTAAGTTGTTGGCTAACTTTTGGGGACGGCTCTGTTTGTTCCCAGCATATAGAGGCAGTAGATATTAAACGTCCTTTTTCAGGAGTTAGCCATGTAACCTCATCCCATATTTGATAAACGTCAGGTAAAAAACCATTAGATCTAGACCTATTTACCTTATATGTAGCAAAATAGTCATTGAACCGAGACAATGTATAATCAAAATTAAAAGTCACATTATGTCCATAGTTAGAGTACGAAGTGTTGCACCAGTCCATTTTAGGGTTGGTAGATGTCATCAGATGAAGAAGAGGCATTGCATGTGATTGTTGTTGAAGGTATTCACAGACTTGGAGAAAGTCTTTTCCTTGAAGTGGGGATGTCCACCACGGGAAGCCACTGACGAAGAGGGGAGCTCTCCTCAGGCCCAGCAGTTAGACCGATTGTGGAATGCAGCATAGGAGTGAGCCCAGGACAGGAAGACATTGTCTTGAGGATCCAACGGCAGACTCAGGATATTTGGAGTCAGCAGAAGTAAGCTCACATAGGTTATCAGGTCCATCTAAAAGGTACAAAGTCAGAGCATAGAAAGTAAAGACATAAAACGAAGTCACTTAATTTTGGTCAGGGTGCCGCCTCTTAACTTGAGTATGATGTACCCACGAATCAATTCCTGGCACTTTGACAGCTGTGGGAGAAGAAAGAATAACCTGGTAAGGACCTTCCCAGAGAGGCTCGAGGGATGGGCCCCCAGATCCCAGTGTTTTTATGAGGACCTCGGTTCCTGGCTCAAATAGAGGCTTGCTTGTCTCAGAGGCTGGGTCAGGAGTCGTCTCCCGGAGTTCTGTTAATGCCTGTTGAAAAGCTGAGAGCTGAGTTACATAATTAGTTAATTCCAAGGCTTCAGGGTCTGTAACAATGTCTGTGCGTAAGAAAGGCCTTCCATAAATACATTCAAAGGGGGACAGTCCCTCCTTTTGGGGGGTAGTTCGAGCCCTCATTAAAGCTATGGGTAGGACTTTAATCCATTTGTCCTGCGTCTCTTGAGTTAATTTGCACAGATGTCTTTTGATAATGTCATTAGCTTTTTCAACTTTTCCGGAGGATTGGGGTCTCCAGGAACAGTGTAAGTGATATTCTATTCCTAGAGCTTTAGACACCCCCTGAGTTACAGCAGCTTTAAAGGCGGAGCCATTGTCACCCTGAAGGCTCCGTGGCAGCCCAAACCTGGGGATAATTTATGGATTAAAATCTTTATAACTGCCTTAGCCTGTTCACTATGACAGGGAAAAACCTCAATCCACCCAGTAAAGGTATCTACCCAAACTTGTAAGCAAGAATATCCGTTAGTTTTTGGCATATGAGTAAAATCAATTTCCCAATCCTCTCCAGGATACTTCCCACTTCGTTGTAATCCAGATTTTGCTAGCTTTTCAGTCTTTGGGTTATTTTTTTGACAAATCTCACACCTTTTGATAATATTCTTTAAAGTTTTCATTACATTTTTACCTTCAAACAAACGAGAAAGCATTTGGTAAGTACTCTCAGCACCCAAATGAAAACTCTGATGTAAACCCTTAAGAATTTTCCACTGAGCATTTTCAGAAATTATTAATCGTCCATCCTCAGACTGTAACCATCCTTTATCAGTAATCTTTGCTCCTCGTTTCTCATATCTTTCTAATTCTTCCTCAGTATATTGGGGTTTTTCCGGTTCCACAGGACCTGTCCAGATCAAAGGCGTCTGTAGTGAAGGGGTTTTGTAAAGTGCCGCTTTTTTGGCTTGACAGTCAGCCAGATGATTACCTTTGGCTATTTTACTCCCATCCCTGCTGTGTCCTTTGCAGTGCATAACAGCTACTTCTTTAGGACAATATATAGCAGTTAAAAGTCTCTCGATCTCTCTTAAATGCTTAATAGGTTCTCCTGTTGCTGTTTTAAACTGTGTTTCTTTCCATATTGCAACATGAGCATGTAAAGTCAAATAAGCACACTTAGAATCTGTGTAGATATTTACCCGCTGCCCTTTGCTTAACTCTAGAGCTCGGGTCAGAGCCACAAGCTCCACTAACTGAGCACTGGTTTCCTGGGGGAGAGATTTTGCTTCCAAAACCTGTTCAGCAGTGACCATGGTGTAACCTGCTTTACGCTTTCCATCCTGAATGAAAGAACTGCCATCTGTAAATATTTCCATGTCAGGATTGTCTAATGGGGTATCCTTTAGATCCTCCCAAGCTGCATAGTTTAAAGTTAGGAACTGAGAACAATCGTGATCAGGTGTTTCATTTTCCTTCTCAGGAAGGAAAGTGGCAGGATTTAAATTTCCACAAACTTTAAGCTTAATTACTGGTCCTTCTAACAACAATGACTGATTCTTAAGAAGCCTACTGTCTGTCATCCAAATATTAACCTTAGAATTTAAGATTCCACTCACATCATGAGAAGTCAGTACACTAAGGTTTCATCCATTAATTATTTTTAAAGCTTCAGGTGCTAATAAAGCCGCTGCCCCAATTACTCTTAGGCAGTGGGGCCACCCATGTGAAACTACATCTAATTCTCTGTTTAGATAAGCAATAGGTTGCTGGTGAGGCCCTCGGGGTTGTGTCACAACTCCCAATGCCACACCTTTTCTTTCAGTGACAAACAAATTAAATTCTGACCTTGTGGGCAAGCTCAGAGCTGAAGCTTGCAGGAGAGCAGTCTGAAGAACCTTAAAAGCCTTTTGAGTTTCTGGAGACCAAACCAGTTTGTCGGTTTGGGCCTGCTGAGTTTCAGCTATAAGTTTATATAAAGGCCCGGCAAGTTCCCAACCCGGAATCCAAATTCAACAGTAACCCGTGATTCCCAAAAATCCTCTCAATTGTCTTAAAGTCATAAGTAGGGGGTGATTTAGTATAGGTTTAATTCTCTCAGGGCCTATGGCCCTAGTCCCTTCTGATATGATTAGGCCCAGATATCTAACCGATTGTTGACAAAGCTGAGCCTTTTCTCTTGATGCCTGGTAACCACAGTCTGCCAGAAAGTTTAAGAAATCTTCTGAGGCTGGCGAACAAGCTTCCTCTGTCTCAGCACAGAGCAAAATATCATCTACATATTGTAACACCACTGCTTCAGAGCTATTAAAGTTTTGTAGATCCCATGACAAACTTTGTCCAAATAAGTGAGGACTGTCACGAAATCCCTGGGGCAAAACTGTCCAGGTTAACTGAGAAGCTGGCTGTGTAGGGTCTTCAAAGGCAAATAGAAATTGACTTTCTTCCGTCAAAAGCACTGAATAGAAGGCATCCTTTAAATCAATTACTGAGAAATATTTGGCCCGTTCAGGAATTTCAGACAATAGAGTATAAGGATTAGGCACCACGGGGTGTAAAGGAACTACAGCCTCATTTATTATTTGTAAATCTTGAACTAGTCTCCATTTACCATTCGATTTCTTTATACCCAAAATAGGAGTGTTGCAAGGACTGTTACAGGGAATAGTCCCTGCTCCTTTAAATTTTCGATGATGGGTTTTAACCCTTCCTTAACTTCAGGTTTCAGTGGATACTGCTTCTTATGTGGAAATACGTGTGGGTCTTTGAGCTTAACAACTACAGGAGTAGCATTTCGTGTTTGACCCACAGATTTTCCATCAGCCCATACTCTAGGATTTACATTTTGTTCAACTAAAGGGAGAGAAAGGAAGGGCTCCATATTCATGAAAACAGAGGCATGGACCTTGCTCAGTATATCCCTTCCCAAAAGGGGTGAGGGAGATTCTGGCACGATCAGAAACTCGTGTGAAAACAGCACAGAATCCCAGTTGCAAGATAAAGAATAACTGAAATAATACCTTTTGGCTCGTCCAGACAGTCCCATTACGGAAACGGATCGGGAAGAAAGTGGGCCAGGGGCTTCAGTAAGCACAGAATAAGTTGCCCCAGTATCTAAAAGGAAATCGACCGATTGGCCCCCCACAGTTATTAATACCCAGGGTTCCTCAGGTGTAATTAGGATGGGAGCCTGTGTGGAGACCCCTGGGCACCTTCAGTCCTGATTGTCTTGAGAGTCTGACCCAGGAGACCTACACCTCTGGGGGCAGTCTCTCTTCCAGTGTGGTCCTTTGCAGACCAGACATGGAGCGGGGGGGGAGGGGGGGGGCTTAGATGCCTGAGGGCAATCCCGCTTGAGGTGCCCCTCCTTTCCACAGTAATAGCAAGCCCATCCCTTTTCACCTGGGTCCCTCTGGGCATTTTTCTCAGGCTGTTTAAGAACGTTTTTCATAGCCATGGTGAAGGCTTCCGCCTTTTCCGTTGTCTTTTTTTGCCTTTCTTTCTTTTCCTCATATTCCCTACCATAATACTGTCTGAGCCAGTTGTAACAGAGTATCTAAAGACTGATTCGGTCCATATGCCTGTTTTAATAGCTTATGGCGGATATCTGGAGCCAACTGAGTGAGAAATCTATCCTTTAAGATCACTTTCCCCTCTTCACTTTTGGGATCAATCTCAGTGAATCTGCGAAGGCCTTCTCTCTGTCTAGGAATTTACCAGGAGCTTCCTTCTCCTCCTGTTCTATGTCTGCCAATTTGCCATAGTTTAAAGGCTTAGAACGCGCCTGCCTAAGTCCTTCAAGAATACATCTAACAAAGTGACTCTGATCCCATCTTCCTTTAGCTGTGTTGTAGTCCCAGTCTGGTTCTATAGTTGGGACCGCCTGATTCCCAGTGGGGAGGGCCGCTATCTCGTTCTCCCTCTTCCCTACTGATCCATTACCAAGCCATTCATCTCCATAAGCAACCGCTTTTCCCAAAACTCTGAGTCTTTGACTCGGGAGTCAGCGTTTGTCCCAAGATACACATCACATCCTTCCAAGTGAGGTCATAAAGCAGAGTAACACCTTTAAAAGCTCTAATATATTTTTCTGGGTCCTCTAAATAGTCTCCCAGATCCTCCTTGATTCTTTGTATTTCTTGATAAGAGAAAGGCTGATTAACTCTCACAGACTGATTATTTCTCCTGGTGGGTGTTTCATAAAGAGGCAACAGCTTGTGTGGCTGTTCCTCAGTCTCTTTGGCTGCTCTGTGCATATGATCCCAGGGATAGATTGGAGAAACCTGTTTTTCCTCTTCTCTTTGTCTCCTGTCCTCCATTTCATCTCTTATTTCGATGGTCTGAGTTTCTACTGAAACCAGAGTAGTCTGAAGTCATCCTGAGACAGGAGTTGTTTGGACCTCCATGTGGGCAGTTTGAATCCCAGTTTGGAGTCCCCGGTATGGGGGCAAAGTAAGAGGACAGGAGGGAGCTGAAGGTTTCACGCCCAAATCTATACCCTTAGGACATAAGTCTGGCATGTTTTGCAGAGAGAAAAAGGGCAACACATATGCTACTTCTACCCATATCCCTTGTTCCTTACAGAACCGGTCTAATTGTAGAACAGTATTATACTTAAGAGACCCTCCAACTGGCCACCGTTTGCCGTCCTCCAATGGATACCGTGGCCATGCAGTATCACATAGGAAGAGCAGGTGTGTCTTCTTTAAGCCCTGGGGATCAAATCTATCCCAGTTTTTCAGGATACAGTTCAAAGGAGTGAGGCTGGAATTGTTAGCTCCCATCTGTAAGAGAGAAAAAAAGCGACCAGCGCCATTTTTTCTACCGGAGGCGTCCCTCCGTGCTCTAGATGGGGGTGTAGACAGACATTACACCAAAAGCTTTTCCTTCCTGGTCAGACTTAGTCTGTCCCTTACCGACACAGGCACAGTCTGTGTCCCTCCCGGTTCTACCACCGAGATGGGGTGGGGATGTTCCAGGGGTAGACTTGATAGCATCCCTACTTGACGTCCAGCTCTTCACCTTTAACCTTGCTTGCCTCTGATGTCACCCAGGGTGAATCAGAGTAACCTTCCGGAATGCCTCCCAAGCTAAGACCGCTGTGGGAAACATTCGTCACCTGAGTGCCTGTGCACGACCCTGAGTATTTCTTGACTACAATAAGACCGACATGAACATAAAACTGAGATGTTCTTTCCAAGCATCACCACACCAGTATAACAGCCTCCTCTGATCTACTAAGAGCCGGTGTTACCAAAGAAAAAAACCCATTGCAGTCCCAATCTGAGTAACCTTTAACCTCAGAGATGTTCTTGGAGCTAGAGCTCCATCTAGCTTCCTAACTTTCGATTCCTAGCGAGGCTAGGCGCTTTCTTGAATACCAATCCAAGTTTGGGACCTAAGCCACAGTACAATAACAGTATAGATCACAAGTCCCTTGAAAGTCTATGATCCAATAGATTAGGTTAGTACTTCTAATTCCCAAGGAGTTATGAAATGGTCAAAGAGACCGAAAAGTTTGACCGAGAAAGCAGAGTTCGGTCCACATGCTTTGCCCATTTCTGGTCGGTTCCTGAAGCAGACATTGGGTGCCTCTTGGCATTGGCAGGTCGGTATAATGCCCCGACAGGTTTCTGCCATAAGCCCTATGAGATCACCGTGGAACCGCAGAGCAGGGCTCATTACTTGCTTCACGCAGGGCATGTCATTCATTCACACAAGCACACGGTAGAGTTAGTAAAGCACAGCAGAAAACGTGTTCGCTAAGAGAACAAAGAACTAAAGCTTCAAGAATCCTTACCTTGTCCTGAAGGATCCCGGAGGAGCCCCCAGGATGAAAGGTTGTTGTTGAATCACGCGAATACACCGGGATTCTTGGCCCCCAGAGGAGAAGAATTCAATCCGGGGCCAGAGATGAGGCTTGATCGCTCAGAGCTTGTGTGATAAAGTTTTATTAAAGTATAAAGGAGATAGAAAAAGCTTCTGACATAGGCATCAGAAGGGGGCAGAAAGAGTACCTGCTTGCTAGTGTTAACAATGAGGTTATATAATCCAAAGAATGTCTGGAGGTTGTAAAGACCTCATCAGACCTACTCTCATAATTTACATTTTAAGATAACACTGTCCTCAGGCAAGATGCATCCTTGTAAAGACCAGGTCTACTCCCATAATTAACATTTTAAGATAACAGAAGGTTGAATCCAAAGACTGTCCTTAGGCAGGATACATTATTTTTATATAATCCTAAGGAATGTAGAGAAAGAAAAAAAAGTTTGTCCTTTCTTCCTCCTTGAGAATTCCAGACCCCTCTCTCCTTGGGGACCCCTAGACTCCCTATCAACCTGCCTAGGAACTGACTCTCTCAATAGCAAGTAAGTAACAGAACTGTAATTCAAGGCCTTACTTTTTATGTCTAATCCATCACTGTATATATATTCTCTTCTCAAAGTTCAATAAATAGAACATCTATGTGTCAGGGGTAAAATAAACATTTTTTTGGTAAGTTAAAGAATTAAACTTTTTAAAATTTTGTAACATTCATTAGTGGAAATGATAACACATTTATGTGAACTTCTATTCAGTAATTTCTCTCTTTTCCTTCTTCACAAGAAACTCCAGGATGAGTGCAAGGACAAACGCTGGTGTCAGATATCTGTGAATAGTCAAATGTTTTGACAAGATCCATGTCCTGGGATATACAAGTATCATATGCTGCTGCTGCTAAGTGGCTTCAGTCGTGTCCGACTCTGTGTGACCCCATAGACGGCAGCCCACCAGGCTCCACCGTCCCTGGGATTCTCCAGGCAAGAACACTGGAGTGGGTTGCCATTTCCTTCTCCAATGCATGAAAGTGAAAAGTGAAAGTGAAGTCGTTCAATCGTATCCAACTCTTAGAGACCCCATGGACTGCAGCCTACCAGGCTCCTCCATCCATGGGAATTTCCAGGCAAGAGTACTGGAGTGGGGTGCCAGGGCCTTCTCCACAAGTATCGTATAGTATCTTATAAATGTAGATCAGGCAAGTTTTACAGTGGTGTTTAAAATCAAGAGGCAATTTACCAAAAAGGATGGGACCTATATAGTTTGTGGGCTCATTTCTAAGTGTTGTGTCTTTGTTTTCATGCTTAGCAATTTTAAAACACTGTATAATATATTAAGCTGTATTAACCCAGAAACACAAAATACTTCTTGGTGATAGAGGCCTATTTCTATTCTATAACTCAAGATTTGAAATTTACCCAAAAGTAAGAGTACTTCCACTTTAACCCTCCTCTCATTTAAAAATTTTTCATGGAATCCAAAATTTGGATTGCAGTTCTTCTGACAGCTGATTTCTACAAGTTCAGATGACTTTATTATATATTTTTCCTCATTTTAAGGAGGTTTAAACTATCAGTGCTTTAAAACAGTTTAAAAATATACATATTGGAATATAATGTTGAGTTTGAAAGGGAATCTAAAGTATCAGCTTTGTTTCCTAGTGAACTACTGAATAAAGACAGTGTGTGAGAATGGTACACTGAGGCTTCGATGCAGGAATAAATTTGTCTTGACAATTTTCTCTGCAAGTTATGGCAAATTCATGGAAGGAAAACAAGAATGTGATGTAATGAATAAAAACGGACCTGTCATAGGTATGTTGGAAATAGAAGACACACAAATCTACAGTAGAAATTTCCAAATTCTCTGAACTTTAAATAATTGATTAATATATTCCAGATCACCATGGTATTAAAATACTAGCACTGAGTATATAATATGAACATTCTCAACTGGTTGCAACTATTTTATGAACAAGAGTATAATCATGATTAGCTAGTGCAGAGCCACAGAAATGTTTCTTTTGAAGGCTATGCCTTATATGTTTTCCAGAGACAGCGTAGGTGTAAAACTAAACAATGCTTAGCTTTAAAATGTGCAAACTCAGTAGCCTCTGCCTACTCCAGTTTATCCGGGAGTATATGCCACAAAAATTAACATCCTTAAGAATTTGATTGGAAAACTCTCTTACATTGACATATTCTCAGTTAATAATGCAACACTGTATCACATTATTGCTGAAGTAAGCTGTAACTTTAGTACAAATAAATAGGGTCTGTGTGCAATTTCCACTGCCATAATTTCTGTCTTTGGCCTAAACTGATCTCAGTTTCAGTGCTGTTGCTCTGTGATTATTGCTGCATTGTGTTGCTTTCTGGTATATTCATGGTTCTGTAGAAGACATGCCTCTTGAATGCTTCAGATCAAAAAAGCTTTGAATAACCTTTGTTGATTCTCATAAACCTTGGCATAGTTCAGGGAAAATCATCATAAACCTTTTTCTTATTAAACATTATTATGCACAGGGTTATTTAGCTTAACCTCTGTCCAGTGATTGTCAATCAGCAGTGATTTTAACCTCTTCCACAAAGACACTGTGTCTAGAAACATGTTTGGTTATCACAACTGGGGTCAGTTGTTCCTGACGTCTAGTGGGTAGAGGTCAAGGATGCTGTTAAACATTATACAATGTACAGGACAGCCCCCTGCAACTGAGAACTATCCAACCTTTAAAGTAAATACTTCCAAGGTTGAGAAATTCTGCTCTAGTGATAGTGCATGCTTGTGCTTAGTCATTCAGTCGTGTCCAACTCTCTGCGATCCCATGGACTAGAGCCTGCCAGGCTACTCTGTCCATGGGGATTCTCCAGGCAAGAATACTGGAGTGGGTTGCCATGCCCCCCTCCAGGAGATCTTCCCAACCCAAGGATCAAACCCAAGTCTCCTGCATTGCAGGTGGATTCTTTACCGTCTAAGCCACCAGGGGAGCCCAGTGATAGAGTACAAGATACCTCTAACTTGGCTCCTTCATCTACACTTCAATTACTTCTTCCATAAAAGACAGAAGAAATTTAGTATTTGTAAATTTGTATTTTTCAGTCACTAAGCTGTACTAATATCTTTAATTGCCAACTACTCATAGATACTGAAAATCTAAAATAATACATTGTAAACTACATATTTAGAGCAGTAAAAAGAATTTGAGCTGTTAGGAACTTGGAGAAAATTTTAAATCTTTATAACTCTTGGCAAACAAAAGTTGTATTGCATTTTTTTTCCAAGTACAAAAATGACAAATCTCCTTCATGCATTTCAAAGGAAAGAAGACCCAATATTCGGCAGTATTTGATATCTGCCAAGAACTTGGGAGATCTTACAGTATGGTTTTCTAGGGAAGATAAGACAAGACGTCAGCTTCTTTCTAAGTTAAAGACAATTCTGGACCTGGTGTGCTGTTAAAGCCTGCCAGTATGATGTGATAGAAAAAAAAAAAAAATCAAGATTGCTCTTTCCATCCAAGAATAGTGTGCATTTGTAGTGTTTACCTAAGATCTATTTTCCCATCCTACTAACATCCTGAATTTCCTGTTAGGAAATTATTAACATTGACTATAGTCTAAAGGGACAATGCTCTTCACTAGCCAAGGAGTGGGCATGCTAGCCAAGTCAGGCCAAGGTAATAGGTGTTCCTTCCGTGATTATTTGTATCTCAAATAAAATGACAAAGAGGATAACAGTATTCAGGTTCATTCACCCCAGTGAAGGCATCCTGAATAGACTATTTTGACTGCAAGACCACCCTTTTAGTTCTATTTCCTTGAGATCTTAAAGTATTTTGCATATTTTAAAAAACTCTCAAGCCTGCATTGCAGAAATACCTATTCTGGTTCTTCTATGCATTCTACTTCTTTTTTTCTTCCCCAACTCAAATCATTTGTTTGTTTGAATCATAACCAACAGAGTGCTTAGCTCCTGACGCTCTACAAGGAGTCCTGAGACAGTGTCAAAAGAGAGAAAACTGTACATTGTTTGCAGATACAGCTACTTTTGGTGAACCTTGTTTCCCAGGAGTGAAGAAACAGCTGCAAGTTTCCTGTATATGTAGTAATAAAAAGAGGGTGTCCCTACCAATTAATAAATTACTGTGGAAAGCTACAATATTATAACTCTCATCCTACAATTACAATAATAGCTAAAATCTTTATAGCACTTTTCAGTTTTCAATTTTTTTATGTCCATGTTTCTCATTTGGTCATTACAATAATCCTGTGAGGCGTTGTTGTTATTGTTCAGTTGCCCAGTCATGTCTGACTCTTTGCGACCCCCATGGACTGCAGTACAACAGGCCTCCCTGTCCCTCACCATCTCCCGAAGTTTGCCCAAGTTCATGTCCATTGCATTGGTGATGCCATCCAGCCATCTCATCCTAGGACATCCTTTTTTCCTTCTGTCCTCAACAGATGAGTCGTCTATTCGCATCAGATGACCGAAATACTGGAGCATCAGTTTCAGCATCAGTACTTCCCAAGAATATTCAGGGTTGATTTCATTTAGGATTGACTAGTTTGATCTCCTTGCTGTGCAAGGGACTCTACGGAGTCTTCTCCAGCACCACAGTTCAAAGGCATCAATTCTTTGGCACTTTGCCTTCTTTATGGTCCAGCTCTCGCAACCCTTATGTGACCACTGGGAAGACCATAGCCTTGACTTTACAGACCTTTGTCAGCAGAGTAATGTCTCTGCTTTTCAACACGCTGTCTAGGTTTGTCATAGCTTTCTTGCCAAGAAGCAAACGTCTTCTGATTTCAGGGTTGCAGTCACCATTTGCAGTGATTTTAGAGCCCAAGAAGAGGAAATTTGTTGTTACTTCCACCTTTCTCCCTTTCTATATGTCATGAAGTAAGGGGGCCAGATGCCATGGTGTGCTCAGATGCTCAGTTGTGTCTGACTCTTGTGATCCCATGAACTGTAGCCTGCAAGGTTCCTCTGTCCATGGGATTTCCCAGGTGAGAATACTTGAGTGGGTTGCCATTTCCTTCTCCAGGAGATCTTTCCAAACCAAGAGGATTGAACCAGCATCTCTTCAGTTTTCTTCATTGGCAGGTAGATTCTTTACCACTAGTGCCACCTGGGAAGCCCACCTTTTCCCTTTCTATTTGCCATGAAGTAATGGGGCCTGATGCCATGATCTTAGTTTTTGTAATATTTAGTTTTAAGCTGGTTCTTTCACTCTAAATGTTGCTTCTTGACTCATACAGGTTTCTCAGTAGACAGGTAAGATGGTCTGGTGTTCCCATCTCTTTAAGAGCTTTCCACAGTAAGTTATGATCCACACAGTCAAAGGCTTTAGCATAGTCGATGAAACAGAGGTAGATGTTTTTCTGGAATTCCCTAGCTCTCTATGATCCAATGAACGTTGGCAATTTCATCTCTTGTTCCTCTGCCTTTTCTAAACCCAGCTTGGACATCTGAAAATTCTTGGTTCCCATAATGCTGAAGCCTAGCATGCAAGATTTTAAGCATGACCTTACTAGCATGGGGGGCTTCCCTGATAGCTCAATTGGTAAAGAATCCGCCTGCATTGCAGGAGACCTTGGTTCGATTCCTGGGTCAGGAAGATCTTTTGGAGAAGGGATAGGCTACCCACTCCAGTATTCTGGCCTGGAGAATTTCATGGACTGTATAGTCCATGGGGTGGCAAAGAGTCAGACATGACTGAGCAACTTTCACTTTCACTTTACTAGCAGGGGAGATGAGTGCAGTTGTCTGATGGTTAACATATTCTTTGGTACTACCCTTCTTGGGAATTGGGATGAAGCTTGACTTTTTCAGTTCTGTGGCCACTGCTGGGTCTTCCAGATTTGCTGATATATTGAGTGCAACACATTGACAGCATCATCCTTTAGGGTTTTGAATAGCTCTACTGAAATTCTATCGCATCAAATAGCTTTACTGACAACAGTGCTTCCAAAGGCCCACTTGACTTCACACTCCAGAATGTCTGGTTCTGGGTGACTGACCACACCATCACAGTTATCCAGTTCATTAAAATCTCTTTTGTACAGTTCTTCCATGTATTCTTTCCATCTCCTCTTGATCTCTTCTGCATCTACTAGGTCTCTACCATTTCTGTCCTTTATTGTGGCCATCTTTGGGCAAAATGTTCCCTTGATATTTCCAATTTTCCTAAAGGGATCTCTAGTCTTTCCCCTTCTGTTGTTTTCCTCTACTTTTATGCACCGTTCATTGAAGAAGGTCTTCTTGTCTCTCCCTGCTACTTTGGAACTCTGTGTTTAGTTTGATGTAACTTTCTCTTTCTCCCTTGCTTTTATTCCCATTCTATAGAAAAGAAAACAGAGATTCAGAAAGGAAAAGTAACACGTTCAAGATTATACAGGTATTAAGTGACTTTGATTCCATGCCTGTGAGGTATTCAGGAGAAAATGATAAGTTAGCATATATATATACACACATATATATATGTGTGTGTGTTGATTTGAGTATGGGGCCAGTACTGAAGGTATTAGGAGCTGTATCAGCTGGGATGGTTAGATACCTGCAGTAGAGGTCAACCTAAGCTGTTTTAGCATAAAAGTAGTTTATTAAAAGGGCAGTGGATATCTCATAGAAGTTGCGGAGAGGGATGTATAACCTGGCTTAGCTATATATCTAAGAAAAATGCCCCAAACTGTACTTTGGAACTTTCTGTTAAGAAAAATGCTTCTTCCATTAAACAGCTGCTGCCACTAAAGAGAGAAAAGTTTTTAAGTCATTAGCTTCCAAGTCCAGGTGTCACAGACACATCTGACTGGGCGAGCTTAGATCATGTTCCAAATCCCTAGTTGTAAGGGAGATTGGGAAAGTCAGCACTTGAATTTTCATCCCCTGTGATAGGAGGTAAAGTTTTCTTCCTACAAAAACCTATAATGTGGGTTAATACTGCAGTCATATTAACCCACTGCAGAAAGGGGCTAAGGCTTTGAGTAGCCAAAACAGCATAGTTGTCATTTATATTTAAAATATGATTATATTCTTCCTAAAAGGTTAATGATACTTATCCTACTAATATTTGTAGAATGGAGAAATCTCTAAACAAAAAGTTGACATAGCAGGATAACTGCTGTGTATAGTTTGAAGAGGGGTTAGAACAAAGTCCAAAGGAATGTTAGCACTTAAGAGACTTGCAGAGAAGAAGAAAATTTCAAAGGGGACTCAGTTCAGTTCAGTTCAGTTGCTCAGTCATGTCTGACTCTTTGCGACCCCATGGACTGCAACACTCCAGGCCTCCCTGTCCATCACCAACTCCCGGAGTTTGCTCAAACTCATGTCCATCGAGTCAGTGATGCCATCAAGTCATCTCATCCTCTGTCCTCTCCTTCTCCTCCTGCCTTCAATCTTTCCCAGCATCAGGGTCTTTTCCAATGAGTCAGTTCTTCGCATCAGGTGGCCAAAGTACTGGAGTTTCAGCTTCGGCATCAGACCTTCCAGTGAATGTTCAGGACTGATTTCCTTTAGGACTGACTGGATGGATCTCCTTGCAGTCCAAGGGACTCTCAAGGGTCTTCTCTAACACCACATTTCAAAAACATCGATTCTTTGGTGCTCAGCCTTCTTTATGGTCCAACTCTCATATCCATACATGACTACTAGAAAAACCATAGCACTGATTAGACAGACCTTTGTCAGCAAAGTAATGCCTCTGCTTTTTTATATGCTGTCTAGGTTGGTCATAGCTTTTCTTCCAAGGAGCAAGCGTCTTTGAATTTCATGGCTGCAGTCACCATCTGCAGTGATTTTGGAGCCCCCCAAAATAACATGTGTCACTGTTTCCACTGTTTTCCCATCTATTTGCCATGAAGTGATGGGACTAGATGCCATGATCTTAGTTTTCTGAATGTTGAGTTTTAAGCCAGCTTTTAAACTCTCCTCTTTCACTTTCATCAAGAGGCTCTTTAGTTCTTTGCTTTATGTCATAAGGGTGGTGTCATCTGAATATCTGAGGTTATTGAAATTTCTCCCAGCAATCTTTGTTCCAGATTGTGATTCATCGAGTCTGGTATTTCTCATGATGTACTCTGCATATAAGTTTAAGTAAGCAAGGTGACAATATACAGCCTTGATGTACTCCTTTCCCAATTTGGAACCAGTCTGATGTTCCATGTCTGGTTCTAACTGTTGCTTCTTGACCTGCATACAAATTTCTTAGGAGGCAGATAAGGTGGCCTGTTATTTCCATGTCTTGAAGAATTTTCCAGAGTTTGTTGTGATCCACACAAAGGCTTTGGCATAATCAATAAAGCAGAGTAGCTGTTTTTCTGGAATTCTCTTGCTTTTTTGATGATCCAATGGATATTGGCAATTTGATCTCTGGTTCCTCTACCTTTTCTAAATCCAGCTTGAACATCTGGAAGTTCACGGTTGACATACTGTTGAAGTCTGGCTTGGAGAATTTTGAATATTACTTTGCTAGCATGAGAAATGAGTGCAACTGTGTGGTAGTTTGAACATTCTTTGCCATTGCTCTTCTTTGGGATTGGAATGAAAACTGACTTTTCCAGTCCTGTGGCCACTACTGAATTTTCTAAATTTGCTGGCATTTTGAGTGCAGCACTTTAACAGCATCATCTTTTAGGAATTGAAATAGCTCAACTGGAATTCCATCACCTCCACTAGCTTTGTTTGTAGTGATACTTCCTAAGGCCCACTTGATTCCACATTCCAGGATTAATTCAAAGGGAACTAAGAAGAGGTGAAGTATGAAGAAGATGAGAAGAATGTGGTGTGAAAGCAAAAAGGGAGAAGACTGATGGAAAGGAAGAATTAATCAGCTGTGTCTATAATGTTATGAGGAACAGTAAGATGAAAACTCAAAGATAGTTCTATGGGGATGTGAGATTACAGATATCTTTTTATTTTTGATTTAAAATATGCCAACATTTTTCTTTTTTTTTTTTTTATGTTTTTATTTTTTTTTTTTATTCTTCCAATTTTATTTTATTTTTAAACTTTACATATGCCAACATTTTTCTAAACTGAGAGGAAGGAGCCATTCCATACATTAAAACAATGGCTTCATCTTCTTTGGTGTTTGGTAAATCCTTATTTTGAAATTGCTTTAATTCAAAGTCTTCACTACATTCCATTTCAAGCATCCTTAGTACTTTAGTGTACACTCCTTGCTTCTGTGCTTTGAAATCTCCTTAGTTCATTTATTCCTTCCTCTGTTCTGTGACAATGCCTAGACCATTACTTGATTCAATACTCAGGATTTATTCCATGGAAATAAATAGGTATGATAAGGCTGTCACTTTAAAACTTAGATTAACACTACTTTAATTTAGTCTCTCACAATATATTACTTTAAATGAAAGTATGCCAAATATCAACTTTTTAACCATCCCAGTTGTATGAACAGTAATTGGAATTCCCATACCAATTTTCAACTCTTTGATGTTTTGCATTTCAGTGCCTGTAAAGCTGCTGCAAAAAATTGACCATAGCTCACTGGACCCATTTACACTGTCTGATTATATATATATGGTAAGTATCAGAAGACACTCTGCATAGTATGCCTACAGGTGAATGACTAGAAACAGAATAGCTAAATAGTCTTATTTAATATTAAATATTCCTTTCTTCATCCTTTCCCCTCTTAAAAAATTGGGTCTAATCTGATCTACATACTGCCTTCCTATAAAATATCTCTTTCATTCTCACACAATCATGGGAATTTAATCTAAACTAAGACTAGGCAGTTTTAGGTGGAAAAATAAAGTCTCATAAAAATGGAATTTAGTATTTGAAATGGTGCTTTATTGTCTAAGTCTATTGGAAAGCTTGCTTAGAACATCTAATGGTGGAGAGCATCTTCCATACATACAGTCTCACAGAGTCAGATTTTGTACCATAACTATATATATTTAAATTAAAGAGTTAAATTATAGAGTTAATATATAATATCAGAGTCTAAGGTGATTAGTCCAAACTCCATTAATCTTTGACTCATTCTCAAATGGCAAACTTCCTTCAACAAGTTTTATTTCTTTTTTTTTTTGCAGACTTTTGAAGGTATAGTTTATATATCATAAAATTCATCCTATTAGGCATACAATGAATGCTTTTTAGTATATGCAGAGAGTTGTGTAACCATTACCGTGGTCACATTTTAGAACATTTTATCACCTCTCCCCAAAGAAATCTTGTGCTCATTAGTAACTTACATTGGATTCACCAGAGATCTGTTGATGCAAAAATAGTTAAGAATGTAGATATATTATCAGTCCAATGCAGTTTTCAAATTATGCTAAGTACTGTAGCTCTTTTTGGTGAAAGTATGTGTAGAAGGATAACTTTTTGAGCAGGTCTCTTATAGATGGTCCTAGGTGACACTGCCTTGCCAATATGCCAAAGCAGGCCAACAAACTGGTGAGAAAGAATAGGTTGCCACTCTCTTGAGACCTATTTCCCATAGGGTTGACATACTTTCTATATGGTCATTAGGAAAAGAAGTATGACTGCTCCATCTTATACACATTACTCTCACAAACATACATTTAGCCTCATTTCTTGAGGTTTGTGGCACATGGGTGACTATTTTCCTTTCTATAGTAATGGGTGAAGTTTTCTGTTTGTGACTATTAGATCAATATTATTAATTGTGTTAAACCAATATTTCATATCTTCATTGCATTTATGACTGTTTTTACTGGAAAAAAAAAAAGTGAAATGTTAGTCCTGCAGTCATGCCTGGCTCTTTGCGACTGCATGGACTGTAGCACAACAGGCCCCTCTGTCCATGGGATTCTCCAGGCAAGAATACTAGAATGGGTTGACATTCTCTTTTCCAGGAGATCTTCCAGACCCATGGATCTAACCCAGGTCTCCTGCATTGTAGGTGGATTCTTTATCATCTGAGCCACCTTGCTTTCTCCATTAGTTCTTAAAGGAGGTAATATAGTGCTGAATTTTCACATTCCTTCTTTACTCCTGTAAATTTTTGATTATGGATGTTGAAGCTATGTTATCACTTGCCTACGATGTTATATCATCCTGGCATATTGACCTTTTCATTTGAATGTTGTGACCATTTAAATCTTCAGTAAGTTTTATTACCTTAATATCTATTGTGCTTGATGCTAATAGAGTTATACCAACATTTTATGGTTTGCATTTTCCTGTTGTATCTTTAACCATCCTATTGATTTCTACTTTTGGGACTGGCATTTTTTCATCTTTATTCTCTTAATTGGAACATAATTGCTTTACAATGCTGTGTTAATTTTTGCAGTACAACAACATGAATCAACTATATGTATAATCAACTATATAAATCTTCTCCCTCTTGGATCTCCCTCCTACTCCACCTCCATCCCGTCCCTCTAGGTCATCACAGAGGACCAGGCTGGGTTCCCTGTGTCATATAGCAGCTTCTCACTAGCTATTTTACATATTGTCTTATATATATGTCAATGCTACTCTCTCAATTTGTCCCACCCTCTCCTTCTCCCCTCCCCATGTCCACAAGTCTGTTCTCTACATGTGCATCTCTACTCCTGCCCTGCAAGTAAGTTTATTGGTACCATTTCTCTAGAGTCCATGTATATGAGTTAATATACAATATTTGTTTTTCTTTTTCTGACTTACTTCACTCTGTATGACAGACTTTAGGTTCATCCACATCACTACAAATGACCCAGTTTCATTCCTTTCTATGGCTGAGTAATATTCCACCGTATATGTGTATCACATCTTCTTTACCCATTCATCTGTCTCACCAAATAGAGAATTTCAATAAAGAGAAGCTATAAAAATTAAGCTTGATATAAATTCTGGAGTTGAAAAATATAACTAAAATGAAAAGTTTACTAGAGAGCTCAAAATTATATTTGAGCTGATAGAAGAAAGAATCAGTGAAATTAAAGATAGACCAGTTGAAATAGAGGGACAGGTTCTCTAAAGAAAGCAAGTTGAGAGAGGAATAATAAAATAGGTGTAGGTATAGATTAATTCAGATTTAGGAAGATGAGGGAGTTTCTGTCAGATGGATTCTGTTCTTTTTTGAGAGTGGAGATAAAGATGAATAGGTGGGGCACAGGGCAGTTTTAGAGAAGTGAAACTATTTTATATATATATATATATATATATATATATATATATATATATAATGGTGAACATAGAACATTATGTGAAGTGAAGTGAAAGTCGCTCAGTTGTCTGACTCTTTGTGACCCCATGAACTATACAGTCCATGGAATTCTCCAGGCCAGAGTACTGGAGTGGGTAGCCTTTCCCTTCTCTAGGGAATCTTCCCAACCCAGGGATCGAACCCCAGTCTCCCACATTGCAGGCGGATTCTTTACCAGCTGAGCCACAAGAGAAGCCCAAGAATACTGGAGTGGGTAGCCTATCCCTTCTCCAGGGGATCTTCCCAACCCAGGAATCGAACTGGGGTCTCCTGCATTGCAGGTGGACTCTTTACCAACTGAGCTATCTACATGTATCAAAATCCACAGAACTGTACAACAGAAAGACTGAATCCTAATATAAACTATGGACTTTAGTTAATAATAATATATCAGCATTGATTCATCAATTGTACCAAATGCATTGCACAAATTACACAAATGCAAAATGTTAATAATAGGAGAAATTGTGTGTGAATGGGGTGGAGGGAGTAGTGAGGGGAGGTACATGGGAAGTCTCTGCTTTCTGACAATTACTCTGTAAACTAAAAACTTGTTCTAAAAAAACTTTAAAAGTCTTCAGTCTGTTAAAAATAATAAAAATATAAAGGAAAATATGGATGTTGATAATCTAAAATTTTTCCTTTAGAGGCATAAGAGCAATAGAAATTTTCAAAAGGAAAAAGAACTTATCCATTTGGCTATTCACAATGGAAGTGAAATATATTGTGGTGGGAAATAAATCTCTAATTATTATTATTATGATTCAAAAACAGGAGCCACAAGGAAAAGAGTTCTAGATTTGAGTAAATTAATAAAATTAAGCCTATGGACATCAAAAATTGCTACAATTAATGTTGAGGCAAATTACAAAAACTGTAATAATCCTGACAAAGAGCTAATAATAACAATGTATAAGAGCTCTTTGAAATCTATAACAAAATCACTTACTTCTTTCAATTAAGCAAAAGATAGTAATAAAAAAATTGACAGAAAGGAGAAACATAAATGTCTAATAAAATTGTCAAAATGTTTAACATTACTGGAAATCAGAGTCATACATAATTAAACATTGTGATAACGTGTCTTGTTAAAGTGGTAACATAGAAAGTGCAATACTCCATGTTGGTTAAAATGCCAGTGGTGTGTATTATTGGTATACCATTGAAAGGGAGTTTGATAGTATCTACTTAGAGTTTTAACAAGTTTAGGTCCTATAGACTATAATGCCATTAAAAGAAATTTAGAAAAATATTTGAAAGATCTAAATCAAACAGTTAATAGCATTCCTAAGTGATGGTATTGTTGGTGGTTTTTTCCATTTTCTGTATTTTCTAAGGTTTTTTCATAATATATCTCACCTTTATAATAAAAACATACAAAGAAAAAATTTAATCCAACTCTCAGAGGGAAAGAGAGGCTATCTGGTCATTTCATGAAAAAATCATAATATTGTGCCCATAACATTGCTCTAAAAAATAAAGTCATTTAAAAAAACAAAAGAAAAAGAGATAATATTGTACATAATGTCAACTGCTTCTTTCCAAGTAAACTCTCATTAGCAGTTTCCCCTGTCATAATAAATAATTTTTAAACACCCAAAAAGACAACTAGTGATAGGTAAAGGTCATAAAAAAGATAAATTCTTCTTTCTGAATTGATAGTAAGGGGAGAAATAGCGATAGTTAAAGCAACATTGTTACTTTAAAAGAGTAAATGTCATAACATTAAATACAAGGAGATAGAGATTGTTATATGATGATAACTAGCTTGTCATCTCAACCAATACAGAGTTTTCAAGGGAATTTTTTTCACTGGATGTGTTTCTCTGGTGCAGTATGTTGCATTTAATACAGAACTGGTGTGAAATAAGCCCACAGTTTGAAGGTAGGAATAGGAAGTGTAACATTTTATTCTCTGTATTTTCAAGTTTGACAATGGAAAATGCATATACAACTACTATCTTTTGCTTGAGACGTTAGAAAAAAACCCACTAAAACACGCTTGGGCTTCACATTTATAATGATTAAACGAACACAAAATTCCAGTCCAATTCTCATTCAATGTCTTAGTCTGCTCAGGCTTCCAAAACAAAACAACATAGACAAGTTGGCTTAAACAACAAAAATTTATTTTCTCACAGATCTGGGGACAAGAAGATTCAGATTAAGGTGCCATAGGAGGTTTCTGGTGGAAACTCTCTTCCTATATTGTAGACATCTGCTTTTTCACTGTATGTCCATAAACGGGAGAGAGAGAGACAGAGACAGAGACAAGAAAGGGAGGGAGGAGGAAAGAGATACCCTTATGCTGTCTCTCCTTATAAGGGCAATAACCCCATCATGAAGGCCCCACCATCATGACCTTTTGTAAACTTCTTTTCCAAAGGCCTCATCTCCAAATACCATCATATTGAGGTTGAGTGAGGTTGTTGTTGTTGGGAGAGGGTACACAATTCAATCCACAGCATTCAGGGATATAAAAGTCACCAAGACACTAAAGAACTGGTTTGTCATTTGGCATTTATTCTTTGTTTGTTTTAGTATTTCTCATTTTGACACCATTATAGAGTATGGGTGTATTGTTTATTGTTTTCCTCACAGGCATCCCTGAGAAAATGGGCCTGTATTTCCTGTGTGGTGTCTCTGGAGGCCTTATCTTTCTATTACGCATCTTTACTTCCAAAATGATCTTTGTCCAAGAAATGAAAGAAGTTTCCGGGTGTATAAATTCCAAGTTGGGCAAGAAAAAGCTACAGGATCAGGAAGAAGAAGAAAACCACAATGATGACAGTTCTTCTGGTTCCTCTTTCCATCACTTTTCGTACACCTATCCATCCTTGAATAGCATGTTTTGCCCTGAGCTGACTGCAGCTTTAGAGCATTCAGCTAACGGAAGAAAGAGATGAAATCTGGATAGCCAAAGAGCCTAGTCTTTATGCTATTTACAAAATCAAAACTGCCACAAAATAAAATGAAACACAATGTGCAACTTACCTAGTTTCCAGGTGTAAAGACATAATTCTATACGTTAAATACAGAAATGCCCAAAAGTACTGGGTAATATGGATGGAAACGTATTATTGTTAATATATTAATTTTCAATTGTCTCATTTAGACTATGAGTTTTCAGTTTACAGTAAGGCCCCAGAAGCTATGTTGCTGTTCAGTCAGTCAGTCACATCTGATATTTTGCCACCGCGTGGACAGCAGCACGTCAGGCTTCCCTGTCCTTCAGTATCTCCCAGAATTTGCTCAAACTCATGTCCATTGAGTTGATGATACCATTCAACCATCTAATCCTCTTTCATCCTCTTCTCCTCCAGCCCTCCATCTTTCCTAACATCAGTATCTTTTCCAATGAGTTGGCTCTTCGCATCAGGTGGTCAAAGAATTGGAGCTTCAGCTTCAGCATCAGTCCTTCCAATGAATATTCAGGGTTGATTTCCTTTAGGATAGACTGGCTTGATCTCCTTGCAGTCCAAGGGACTCTCAAGAGTCTTCTGCAACACCACAGTTTGAAAGCATCAATTCTTCCACACTCCCCTTCTTTAGGGTCCAACTCTCACATCTGTACTACTGGAAAAACCCACAGCTTTGACTATACATAGGACCTTTGTCAGCAAAGTGATGTCTCTGGTTTTTAATACACTGTCTAGGTGTGTCATAGCTTTTTGTTCAAGGAACAAGTGTCTTTTAATTTCATGGCTGTAGTCACCATCCAGAGTGATTTTGGAGCCCAAGGAAATAAAATCTGTCACTGTATCCATTGTTTCCCCATCTATTTGCATGGAATGATGGGACTAGGTGCCATGATCTTAGTTTTTTGAATGTTCAGTTTTAAGCCAGATTTTTCACTCTTCTCTTTCACTTTCATCAAGAAGCTTTTTAATTTCTCTTCGCTTTCTGCCATTAAAGTGGTATCATCTACATACCTGAAGTTGTTTATATTTCTCCTGGCAATCTTGATTCCAGCTTGTGACTTATCCAGCATGGCATTTCGCATGATGTACTCTGCATAGAAGTTAAATAAGCAGGGTGACAATATACAGCCTTGATGTACTCCTTTCCCAATTTAGAACTAGTCCATTGTTCCACGTCCAGTACTAACTGCTGCATCTTGTCCTGCATACAGGTTTCTCAGGAGGCAGGTCAGGTGGTCTGATATTCCCATCTCTTTAAGAATTTTCCATAGTTTGTTGTGATCCACACAGTCAAATGCTTTGGCATAGTCAATGAAGCAGAAGTAGATTTTGTCTTGGAATTCCCTCACTTTTTCTATGATCCAGTAGATGTTGGAAATTTGATCTCTGGTTCCTCTGCCTTTTCTAAATCCAGTTTGTACATCTGGAAACTCTCGGCTTGTGTACTGCCGAAGCCTAGCTTGAAGGATTTTTAGCATAATCTTGTTAGCATGTGAAATGAGTGAAATTGTATGGCAATTTGAACATTCTTTGCCATTGCCCTTCTTTGGGATTGGAATGAAAACTGACCTTTTCCAGTCCTGTGGCCACTGCTGAGTTTTCCAGATTTGCTGGCATAGTAAGTGCAGCATGTTAACAGCATCATCCTTTAGGATTTGAAATAGTTCAACTGGAATTCCATCACCTCCACCAGCTTTGTTTGTAGTAATGCTCCCTAAGGCTTATTTGATTTCACAATCCAGGACACCTGGCTCTATCTGAGTGATCACACCATCGTGGTTATCCAGGTCATTAAGGCCTTTTTGGTAAAGTTCTGCTGTGTATTCTTGCCACCTCTTCTAAATCTCTTCTGCTTCTGTTAAGTCCATACAGTTTCTGTCCTTTATTGTGCCCATTTTTCCATGAAATGTTCCCTTGGTATCTCTAATTTTCTTGAAGAGATCTCTAGTCTTTCCAGTTATATTGTTTCCCTCTATTTCTTTGCACTGTTCACTTAAAAAGGCTTTCTTATCTCTTCTTGCTGTTCTCTGGAACTCTGCATTCAATTGGGTGTATCTTTCTCCTCCTTTGCCTTTTGCTTCTCTTCTTTTTCTCACCTATTTGTAGGTGAGACAACCTAGACAACCAGATAACCACTCAGACAACCACTTTGCCTTCTTATGTTTCTTTTTTTGGGGGGATGGTTTTGGTCACCACCTCCTGTACAATGAAGCTCCGTGCATAGTTCTTCAGGCACTCCGTCTATCAAATCTAATCCCTCTCTATAATCATAAGGGATTTGATTTAGAGTTTTTTCCTACCCTCTTTATTATTATTGTTGTTATTATCTTGTGATGATGCTTAGCAGAAGATCTACCCTTTTAGTAAAATTTAAGTATATAGTGCAGTATTTTTAATTATAGGCTATATGCTCTATAGTAAATCTCAAAAACTAATGCATTTTGTATAGCTGAAACTCTGTATTTCTTGTCCTTTGAGACCCATATGATGTGAATGTTAGAACACTTGATGTTGTCCCAGGGTTCTTTTACACTATCTTCATTTTATCAAATTCATTTTTTCTCTGTTTCTCTTCAGTTAGATGATTTCCACTGCTATGCCTTCCAGCTCATAGATCCATTCCTCTGTTTCATCTACTCTTCTGTTGATTCCTTCTAGCGTATTTTAATTAGGTTTTCCTGGTGGCTCCACTGGTAAAGAATCTGCCTGCAATCCAAGAGACCTGGGTTTGATTCCTGGGCCAGGAAGATCCGCTGGATAGGGATAGGCTACCCACTCCAGTATTCTTGGGCTTCCCTGGTGGCACAGCTGGTAAAGAATCTGCCTGCCATGTGGGAGACCTGAGACTCTGTATCATTTACTCTTCTGCTGATTCCTTCTAGAGTATTTTAACATTTCAGTTATGGTATTTTTCATCTTTATTTGGTTCTGCTTTATAGTTTTTAACTCTGCTAAAATTCTCACTATGTTCATCAATTCTTCTCTCAAACTCATTGAGCATCTTTATGATCATTACCTTGAAATCTTTACTGGATAGATTGTTTATGTCCAGTTTGTTTAGTTCTTTTTCTGATATTTTGTCTTGTTCTTCATGTGGAACACATTTATCTTTCTTTTCACTTTGCCTGAATCTCAGTGTTTGTTTCTATGTACTAAGTAGGTCAGTTACATTCTCTGATCTTGGAGAAGTACTGTTATGTAGGAGACACCTTATGGGCCACAACAGTACATTACCTACTAGTTATCAGTGATAAGAGGTATGGAGGTGTCCCCTATGTGTACTTCATGGATGCTTCTGTTGTAACAAGGTGGATTACTGTGGGTATAATTGTAGGCTGGGCTGTCCTGGGTTTCATTTCATAAAGGCTGTGTTGTATAGAGTGGCTGCTAGCCCACTGATCAGTGGAACACATCCAGGAAGCTGGGAACAGGGCACACAGGGTTCCAGTGTCTTTCAAAAGAGGCTTCACTGAAAGTACTTACACGTATGATTCCATTACTTGAAGTTCTAAAACAGGAAAAACCAACATGTGGTGAAAAACATAAGAACAGTGGTTGCCCCTAGGGCATGAGAATGAGGCTAATTGCGAAGAGAACTGAAGAACCTTTTTGTATGATTCAGTCGGCCAACTCCTGGGTATACACCTTAGAGAAATGAAACTTTATGTTCATATAAAAACTTATCCATGAATGTTCATATCTGCTTTATTCAACATTGCCAAAAACCTGGAAACAACCAAAATGTCCTCCAATAGGCCGAGGGTTAAACAAACTGTGGTATGTCCACACAATGGAATACTACTCAACAATAGAACATAACTATTGATACACACAACAATCTTGATGAACCTCAAAAGAAGTATGTTTATTGATAGCAGCCAGCCTCAAAAGCTGACAGACTTAATGAATCTACTTACAAGACACATGGGAAAGGTAGTTTTTTAAGAGATGGAGACAAGAGCAGTGGTTGTCAAGGATTAGGTCTGAAGAAAGAGTTTGACAACTATTGAGAATTTCAAGTACTCTATAATATCATGTTCTTTTTGCAACCACAGGCTGGTCCCTCATTGGTTGGGCACACCTCTGTGATGGGTAGACTCCCTGAGGTCACTGTTTTCCCATGCCCCCCACCCCACTCCTCGCAGGCCTGGGCCTGTGAAGAAATGGTCTTTGCAGAATCCTGCTCACACTGCCCATTGGACGCTCTCTTTATTGGAACTCTCCCTTTCCACTGGATGGGACCTTTGTACAGAGAAGGCAGCAGACCACCCAGTGGCACCAAGTATACACTGGCAGTGCTGGGCCACCATCACCACTGTGTCTAGTTCCAAAACATTGGCACCACCACAAGGAGAAACCCCTGTACCGGCCAGGCAGTCACTCCGCACTGCCCCTCCTGCAGTTTCCCCTACCCTTCCCCCATAGACCTCAGGCAACCTCTCATCAGCTTCCAGTCCACAGCCCTTTGCCTACTCTGGAGACTTGGGAGGCATACAATAAATGGCCTTCTGTGTCTGACTGCTGTCACTGAGCATAGGGTCTATGCCCGTGGTAGCACAAATCAGTACTTCTTTCCTTTTCCTGGCTGAATAGTATTCCGCCGTTTGGCTAGACCACACATGTTTTGTTTCTGCTCAGCAGTGGATGGACATTAGGGTGCCTTCTCCCTTGTGCCTACTGTGGTGGACATTCCTCTGTGGGGTTCTGTGTGAATGCCTGTTTTCAACTCTTTGGGATGTATGTCCATGAATATATTTATGGGTTTCTTTCCAGACTCTTAAATCTATTCCACTGATCTATGTGTCTATCCTTATGCTAGTCCACACAGTTTTGATAGCTGTAGTTTTGGAGTAAGTTTTGAAATCTGGAAGTAGGTGTCCATCATGCTTCGGTACACTGTCCCAAAATATATATTGTTAGTCTGTTTCCTGGCCTTACTGAAAGGGACCTAGAGGTTTTTAGTGAGTGTGATTTTAAATTATGAGAATACCTTTTGGGGCCTATTGGACACTGGCTCTGATCTCACTAATTCCAACATGCCCCAAGTGTCACTATGATCCATCAGTCATAGTAGGAGCTTATTTTAGGTCAAGGGATCAATGAAATTTTAGCTTAGGCCCACCTCCATTTGGTGCAGTGTGAACCCAAACCAATCCTGTGCTTGTCTACACAGTTCTAGAATGCAAAATTAGGATAGACATATTCAGCAGCTGGCAGAGTCCACAACTCATCTGTTCCCTGACCTGCAGAGTGAGGGCTATTTTGGCATGGATGGCGAAATGGAAGCAATTAGAATTTCCTCTGTCTAGAAATATAGTAAACCAAATCGTTGCACATACCTGAGTGGATTTCAGCGATTTGCAGTACCATCAAGGGCTACAAACATGCAGGAGTGATGATTTCCTCCATATCCCCATTAAAGTAGCCTATTTGGCCCATGCAGAAAACAGATGGTCTTGGAGAATGAGAGTGGGTTTTCATTAGCTTGATCAGGTGGTGATTTCAATTTTAGGTACTGTACCAATGTAGTTTCATTGCTTGCGCAAATTGACATCTCCAGTGCCTTGCTACCTGCCCCCTTCATGGATCACAGCCTTGTCATGGTGAAGGTGCTTGCATAACTCAATGAAGCTATGAGCCATGCCATGCAGGCCCACTGAAGACAGATCAGTCATATTGGAGAGTTCTGACATATCATGGTCCATTGGAAGAGGAAATGGCAACCCACTTCAGTATTCTGCCTTGAGAACTCCATGGACAATAGGAAAAGATAAAAAGATGACACTGGAAGATGAGCTCCCCAGGTTGGAAGGTGTCCAATATGCAACTGGCAAAGAGTGGAGGTCAATTCAGATACCATTATATCTACTATGTGGCCAAGAATCCCTTAGAAGAAATGGAAGAGCCCTCATAGTCAACAAAAGAGACTAAAATGGAATTCTTGTGTCCAATCTCAAAAATGACAGAATGATTTCAGTCTGTTTCCAAGCAAACCATTCAACATCACAGTAATCCAAGTCTATGTCCCAACCACTGATGCCTAAGAAGCTGAAGTTGAATGGTTCTATGAAGACCTAAAACACCTTATAGAACTAACACCAAAAAAAAAAAAAAAAAAAAAAGATGTCCTTTTCATCATAGGGGACTGGAATGCAAAAGTAAGAAGTCAAGTGACACCCAAAATAACAGGCAAATTTGGCCTTGGAGTACAAGATGAAGCAGGGCAAAGGCTAACAGTGTTTTGCCAATAGAATGCACTGGTCATAGCAAACACTCTCTTCCAACAACACAAGAGACAACTCTACATATGAACATCATCAGATGGTCAATACCTAAATCAGACTGATTATATTTTCTGCAGCCAAAGATGCAGAAGTTCTATACAGTCAGCAAAAACAAGACGTGGAGCTGACTGTGGCTCAGATCATGAGCTCTTGATTGCAAAATCCAGGCATACAGGTAGAATGGAAGGGAAGAAAGTAGGGAAAGAATGGGAAGAAGAATGTAGTGAATGAATGTACAGGAAGAATGTAGGGAAAACCAACAGGCCATTCAGGTATAACTTACACCAAATCCCTTATGATTATACACTGGAGGTGATGAATAGATTCAAGTGATTAGATGTAGTAGAAAGAGTGCCTGAAGGACTATGGACAGGGGTTCATAACATTGTACAGCAGGCAGTGACCAAAATTATCCCCCCAAAAGAGGAATGCAAGAAGGCAAAGTGGTTGTCTGAGGAGGTTTTACAAACAACTGAGCAGAGAAGAGACTCAAAAGGCAAATGGGAAAGGGAAAGATATACCCAACTGAATGCAGAGTTCCAGAGAATAGCATGGAGAGATAAGGAAGACTTATTAAAAGAACAATGCAAATAAATAGAGGAAAACCACTGACTGTGTGGATCACAGCAAACTGTGGAAAATGCTTAAAGAGATGGGAAACCATACCAGATCACCTTACCTGTCTCCTGAGAAACCTGTATGCAGGTCAAGAAGCAACAGTTAGACTGGGACATGGAACAAAATACTGGTTCGATATTCAGAAAGGAGTATGACAAGGCTGTATATCGTCATCCTGCTTATTTATCTTATATGCAGAGCAGATGGTGACTGCAGCCATGAAATTAAAAGACACTTACTCCTTGGAAGGAAAGTTATGACCAACCTGGATAGCGTATTGAAAAGCAGAGACATTACTTTGCCAACAAAGGTCTGTCTAGTCAAGGCTATGGTTTTTCCTGTGGTCATGTATGGATGTGAGAGTTGGACTGTGAAGAAGGCTGAGCGCCGAAGAATTGATGCTTTTGAACTGTGGTGTTGGAGAAGACTCTTGAGAGCCCCTTGGACTGCAAGGAGATCCAACCAGTCCATTCTGAAGGAGATCAGCCCTGGGATTTCTTTGGAAGGAATGATGCTGAAACTGAATCTCCAGTACTTTGGCCACCTCATGTGAAGAGTTGACTCATTGGAAAAGACCCTGATGCTGGGAGGGATTGGGGGCAGGAGGAGAAGGGGACGCCAGAGGATGAGATGACTGGATGGCATCACTGACTCAATGGACGTGAGTCTGGTGAACTCTGGGAGTTGGTGATGGATAGGGAGGCCTGGTGTGCTGCGATTCATGGGGTCGCAAAGAGTCGGGCATGACTGAGTGACTGAACTGAACTGATTCATGCCAAATGCTGAGCTGAATCAATCACAAGCTGGAATCAAGATTGCTGGGAGAAATGCCAACAACCTCAGATATGCAAATGATACCACTCTAATGTCAGAAAGTGAAGAGGAACTAAAGAACCTCTTGAGGGTGAAAGAAGAGAGTGAAAGATCTGGCTTAAAACTCAACATTCAAAAACCTACATTCATGTCATCCAGTCCCATAACTTCATGGCAAATAGAAGGGGAAAATGTGGATGTAGTAATAGATTTTGTCCTCTGGGGCTCCAAAGTCACTGTGTATGGTGACTGCAGCCATGAAATTAAAAGATGCTTGCTCCTTGGAAGAAAAGCTGATGACAAACCTAGACAGTGTGTTGAAAAGCAGAGAAATTGCTGACAAAGGTCTGTATAGACAAGGCTATGGTCTTCCCAGCGCTCACGTACAGTTGTGAGATCTTTACTGTAAATTTAGCAGAACACCAAAGAATTGATGCCTTCAGACTGTGGTGGTGGAGACTCCTGAAAGTCCCTTGGACAGCTAGGAGATCAAACCAGTAAGTCTTAAGGAAATCAATCCTGAATACTTGTTGGAAGAACTAATGTTGAAGCTCCAGTATTTTGTCATCTGATGGAACAGTTGACTCATTGGAAAAGCCCCTGATGCTTGGAAAGATTGAGGGTAGAAGGAGAAGAGGACGTCAGAGGATATGTCTGGATGGCATCACCAATGCAATGGACATAAACTTGGGCAAACTTCAGGAGATGGTCAGGGACAGGGAGGCCTGTTGTGTGTCACTCCATGACTGGGTGACTGAACAATAACACAATGGTAATTTTATGTTTCTTTTATTGAGGAACTGCCCACCTCACTGATTTCCACAGTGGTCTGCCATTTTTGCATTCTCAACAAGCAGTGAATTAGGGTCCCAGTTTGTCCACATCTTCTCCAAAACTTGCTATTTTTTGTTTGTTTTGCTTGTAATAACCATTGTAGTGGGTGTGAAGTGGTATCTCATGGTGATTTTTATTTGCATTTCTTTAATGGCTAAATATCAATAACCTCAGATATGCAGATAATACCACCCTTATGGCAGAAAGTGAAGAACTAAAGAGCCTCTTGATGAAAGTGAAAGAAGAGAGTGAAAATGTTGGCTTAAAGCTCAACATTCAAAAAATTAAGATTATGGCATCTGGTCCCATCACTTAATGGCAAATATATGGGGTAACAGTGAAAACAGTGGTTGACTTTATTTTGGGGGGCTCCAAAATCACTGCAGATGGTGATTGCAGCCATGAAATTAAAAGGCGCTTACTCCTTGGAAGGAAAGTTATGACCAACCTGGATAGTGTATTGAAAAGCAGAGACATTACTTTGCCAACAAAGGTATGTCCAGTCAAGGCTATGGTTTTTCCAGTGGTCATGTATGGATGTGAGAGTTGAACTATAAAGAAAGCTGAGTGCTCAAGAGTTGATGCTTTTGAAGTGTGGTGTTTGAGAACTCTTGAGAGTCCCTTGGACTGCAAGGAGATCCAACCAGTCCATCCTAAAGGAGATCAGTCCTGGGTGTTCACTGGAAGGACTGATGTTGAAGCTGAAACTCCAATACTTTGGCCACATCATGTGAAGAGCTGACTCATTTGAAAAGATTCTGATGCTGGGAGGGACTGGGGACAGGAGGAGAAGGAGACGACAGAGGATGAGATGGCTGGATGGCATCACTGACTCAATGGACATGGGTTTGGGTGGACTCTGGGAGTTGGTGACGGACAGGGAGGCCTGGTGTGTTGTGGTTCATGAGGTCGCAGAGTTGGACATGACTGAGCGACTGAGCTGAACTGAATGGCTAAAGATATTGAGCATCTTTTCTTGTGCTTCTTGGACATTTGCACCTCTGCTTTGGAGGAAGGCCTATTCAAGTCCTTTGCCTGTTATTTAATTAGGTTGCTTATCTTTTTATCATTAACTGGTAATGGTTCTTTATGCATTCTGGAAAGTACACTCATCAGATTTGCAAATGTTTCTCCCATCGTGTGAATTGTCCTTTCAATTTCTTTTATTTTTAAGCCAGACAGAAAGGAGAAATATTGTATGACATCCCTTATAGGTGGGATCTAAAAAGAAATGACACAAACGAACTTACTTTTAAACAGAAAGAGACTCACAGACTTAGAAAATTAACTTATGGTTGCCGAAAGGAAGGGATAGTCAGGGACTTTGGGAAGGTCATTTACACACTGCTATATGTAAAATGCATCAGTAATAAGGACCAATGGCATAGCACAGGGAACTCTGCTCAATGTCATGTGGCCACCTGGATCAGAGGGGAGTTTGGGGGAAAATGGATACATGCATATGTATGGCTGAGTTCCTTTATTGTTCACCTGAAACTACCACAGAATTGTTACTCAGTTATATCCCAATACAAAGTAAAAAGTTTAGACTTTGGGTAAAAAAAAAAAAATGTTAAAAACAGATTTTTCTATTTTTCATACCCTCTCCTGATTTCCCCTCTTTTTTCCGAGTTTCTTCTATATCTACATTGTCAGTATATAGAGATATTACATACTACACACTATCTACTTTATAACCATAATTTAGCCTCAGTTCTTAATTGTAATTTTTTCTTTATTTACTTTTAATTGGAGAATTGCTTTACAATGTTGCATTGGCTTCTGCCATACATCAACATGAATCAGCCATAAGTATACATATGTCCCCTCCCTCTTGATCCTCTGATCGTCCTTCCCACTTCCCACTCCATCTCATCCCTCTAGGTTGTACAGAGCACCAGATCTGAGCTCCCTTTGATATACGGTAAATTTCCACTGGCTATCTGTTTTACATGTGGTAATGTATATATTTCTATGCTACTATCTCAATTCATCCCACCCTCTCCTTTCCCCACTGTGTACACAAGTTTGTTCTCTATGTCTGCATCTCCATTTGTCGTTGTTCAGTCAATCAGTGGTGTCCCACTCTTTGCGACCCTATGAACTGCAGCACAACAGGCTTCCCTGTCCTTCACCATATCCTGGAGTTTGTTCCAACTCATGTCCATTGAGTCAGTGATGCCATCCAACCATCTCATCTCTGTCATCCCCTTCTTCTCCTGCCTTCAATCTTTCCCAACATCAGGGTCTTTTCCAATGAGTCAGATCTTTGCAAAAGGTGGCCAAAACACTGGAGCTTCAGCTTCAGCATCAGTGCTTCCACTGAATATTCAGGGTTCATTTCCTTTAGGATTGACTGGTTGGATCTCCTTGCAGTCCAAGGGACTCTCAAGAGTCTTCTCTAACACCGCAGTTCAATGGCATCAATTCTTTGGTGCTCAGCTTTCTTTATAGTCCAACTCTAACATCCATACATGACTAGTGGAAAAACCATAGACTGACTAGACAGAACTTTGTTGGCAAAGTAATATCTCTGCTTTTTAATACACCATATAGGTTTGTCATAGATTTTCTTCCAAGGAGCAAGAGTCTTTTAATTTCATGGCTGCACCATGAAAATATAGCAGTCACCATCTGCAATGATTTTGGAGTCCAAGAAAATAAAGCCTGTCACTGTTTCCATTGTTTCCCCATCTATTTGCCATGAAGTGATGGGACTGGCTGCTATGATCTTAGTTTTTTTGAATGAAAAAACTGGAGATCCTCTGTCCCCGCAGCAGGTCACTGCTGACTCATGCTTCTGCAGGAGACCCTCAGACACTCAAAGGCAGTTCTGGCTCAGTCTCTTGTGAGGGTCACTGCTCCTTTCCTTTAGTCCCGGTGTATCTCTATTGCTGCCCTGCAAATAGGCTCATCAGTACCATCTTTCTAGATTCCATATGCATGCATTAATATATAATATTTAGTTTTCTCTTTCTGATTTACTTCATTGTGTAATAGTCTCTAGGTTCATCCATCTCATTAGGACTGACTCAAATGTGTTTTTTAATGGCTGAGTAATATTCCATTGTATATATGTACCACAACTTCTTTATCCGTTCATCTGTTAATAGACATCTAGGTTGCTTCCATGTCCTAGTTATTGTAAATAGTGCTGCAATTCACATTGAGGTACATGAATCTCTTTCAATTATGGTTCTCAATTTCTAGATAGAATTCTTTGATGCACCAAAGTTTTTGATTTGTATAGTGTCCAATTAATTTTTTTTGTGCTTGTGTTTTTGCTGTCATATTTAAGTAACCATTGCCTAATTCAAAGTCATGGAGATTTACATGTTTTATTACAAGCATTTTATAGTTTCATTTACATTTTCATTTACATTCTTTACATTTCAGTCTGTGATCCATTTAGTGTTAATTTTCTTTTACATAATGTGAGATTAGGGGTCCAAATTAATTCTTTTGTTTATGGATATCCTCTCATCTCACCAGCATTTTTTGAGGAGTTTAGTCATTCCTCCACTGAATGATCTTGGCACCCTTATTGAAAATCAACTATTTACAGACACATGGGATTTATTTTTGATTCGAAATCCTGAAACATTGGCCTATATGACTGCCATTATGCCAGCACCACACTTTTTAGAATTGGTATAGTCTTGTTGGAAGTTCTTAAATTAGGAAGTGTGTGTTCTCCAACTTTGTTCTTCTTTCTCAAGATTGTTTTGGCTATCTGCCTTCCTTGCATTTCCATATGAATTTTAGGATCAGCTTTTCAGTTTTTACAAATAAGCCAGGTTAGATTCTAACAGGCATAGGACTGAATCTGTATATTGCCTGTGGGATTATGGCCATCTTAACAATGTTATATGTTCATCCACTTACATGGGATGGGTTTACATTTCCTTTAGGTCTCTTTCATTTCTTTCAGCAACATTTTGCAGTTCTTAGAGTACAAGACTTGCACATTTTCTGTTAAATTTATTTCTCAGTATTTTATTACTTTTGACAATACTGTAAAATGAATTACTTTCCTAAACTCATTTTTAGTTGTTCATTTCTAGCATATAGAAAGAAGCATAATTGATTATTGCACATTGGTCTTGGATTCTGCAGCTTTGCTGAGCTCATTGCATATTTGAATAGGTTGTTGTGGGGTTTTGGTGGATTCTTTATTGTTTTATGTATAAAATAGAGATAGTTTTCCTCATTCCTTTCTAGTCTGGATCCCTTTATTTTTCCTGCCTAATTATCCTGACTAGAGCTTTGAATACAATATTGAATAGAAGTGACAATAACAGACATCCTTGTCTTGTTCCTGATGCTAGAGGGAAGCCATCTACTCTTTTACCATTAAGTATGATGCTATCTTGGAGAAGGCAATGGCACCCCACTCCAGTACTCTTGCCTGGCAAATCCCATGGGCAGAGGAGCCTGGTAGGCTGCAGTCCATGGGGTTGCTAAGAGTCAGACATGACTGAGCGACTTCACTTTCACTTTTCACTTTCATGCATTGGAGAAGGAAATGGCAACCCACTCCAGTGTTCTTGCCTGGAGAATCCCAGGGATGGAGGAGCCTGGTGGGCTGCCATCTATGGGGTCGCACAGAGTTGAACACGACTGAAGCGACTTAGCAGCAGCAGCATGGTGCTATCTGTGATTTTTCCATTAGGTGCTCTCTATTAGGTTGAGGAAATTCCCTTCTATTCCTATTTTGTTGAATTCATTTTTATGAAACGGGTGTTGGATTTTGTTGAATTCATTTTTATGCAACTGGTGTTGGATTTTGTCAAATGCCCTCCCTACCCCCCCACACATCTATGAGATGATCATGAGTGCCTTCTCCACATTCTATAAATATGGTATATTACATTGATTTCCATGTGTTGAACCAACATTATATTCACCCAATAAATCTCACTTGATCATCATGTATGTGCTGTACTGTGCTTCGTCACTCAGTTGTGCCCAACTTTGTGCAACCCCATGGACTGTAGCCTGTCCAGCTCATAGGTCCATGGGGTTTCTCCAGGCAAGAATACTGGAATGGGTTGCCATGCCCTCCTCCAGGGTATCTTCCCAACCCAAGGATCAAACCCAGGTCTCCCGCATTGCAGGTGGATTCTTTACCGTCTGAACCACCAATTCTGATTCTTTTCTTTCACCACCTGAGAAGTGTCGTGTCAGTTCCTTCTGGCCTCAATGGTTTCTGATGTGAAATCCATGTAACTCTGTTTTCCTCATACGTGGAAGATATTGTTTCTCTCTTACTGCTTTCAAGACTTTTTTCTAGGCCTTTAGTTTTCAGAAGTTTGACGGTAGTATATCTTGATATGGATTTCTTTGGGCTTATTCTATCTAGGATTCACTCAACTTCTTCAATCTGTAGGTTTATGTCTTTTGCCACACAGAAAATTTTCAGCCATTTTTTCTTTGAATACTTTCCAGTCCCACCTTCTTTCTCCTGTCCTCTAGCACACCAATGAGAAAAATCTCAACCCTTTTGTTATATGCCCACAGGTCCCCACGGCTCTGTTTATTTTTTCCCCCACTCATTTGGGTCCCAGCCACATGTTGTGACCAGCCCTGTATGGTTCGTGGTCTTAATGTAGTTCTATTTTCAAAGGCTTTGCCATGCTATTTGGTTTGGATTCTTTCCCATTATAGTTTATTGCAAGATATGGACTATAGTTCCCCGTGCAGTTAGTAAGCTCATATATGGTAGTATGTATCTGTTAATCTCATACTTTCAACTTATTCCTCCTCCCTTTCCCCTTTGGTAACCATAATTTTGTTTTCTATGTAATTCTGTTTCTGTTTTGTAAATAAACTCTTTTTTTTTTTTTTTTTTTTTAAAGATTCCTCATATAAGTGATATCATATACTTGTTCTGGAGAACAGAAAAATGGAGTCTTTGCCAGCAGAGCAAAGTAGATACTCTACACTATTACCATAATGATTTAGACTAGATGTCTTGTGAGTGGGGGACAGATTGTAACAGATGTGGAGGATTTTATAATTATAGTAAAGGGCTTCCCAGGTGGTAAAGGATCCACCTGCCAGTGCAGGATACATAAGATATGTGAGTTTGTTCTTGGGTCAGGAAGATTCCCTGGAGAAGAGCATGGCAACCTACTCCAGTATTCCTGGAGAACCCCATGGACAGAGGAGCCTGGTGGGCTACAGTCCGTGGGGTTGCAAAGACTCAGACACCACTTAGTGACTAAACAACAACAAATACTCTTTAATACATGAACTTAATCATCAATCCTTTGACTTAAGAGGAAAACACTTTTCATGGAAGACCCCTAAGGATTCCTATGTAGTACAATTAAAATGCAGAAATATTTGAGAACATAGTTTTGTGCCCTGGATGGGTCAATAAAATAATGTATAAATTGTTAAATGTGAATTAAGAACTTTCTGTAAACATCAGATTAGGCTCTATTCCCTGTCAGAGAATACTGACTTTGATTTGTGACTTCTATCCTCACTAATAATGCTTTTTTCCTCTTACATACATCCTAGCCTGGATTGTCTTACATCATTCTATAGCAGTCAATGTGGTTATTGTACAACTTCATTTTCAATGAAAGCCAAGAGAAAATAAATCTCACATCTATCCTTCTGTCTCTTTTTCCCTCTCTCTCTCCACATATAAAGGAAAATCATTAAAAATAAATAACAAAGTATACGTAACCCAGCCAAATCTTGGCAGTTGATATGTATAATATTTTAAGACAGAAAAAGAGAGCGGTAGAAATGGAGGAAAATATTGCATCCTAAATTCCTTCAAAAATTAAAATGCAAGTTTGGATAGTAATCTCCACTTACTGTTTTGTGTGCATGTGGGCATGCACATGTATGTGTGTATGTATGTGCATATGTGAATTATCATATGGAACCTCAGAAATCTCTAAAACCTTTGTGCAATTATCCCTCACAGAATTACCAAACTGATGGGTTTGTTCCACAGGAACTATTGTGATTTCTTAGTTTTACTCCTCGAGAGATGATTTAGAAGAGATAATTCTTCTCACAAGATAAAATACTATGTATTCAGTTCCCACCTTATCATTGAGCTTGTGCTATGAAGCAATTCCTACAATATCTATAGTTCTAGGAGACCACAGAAAAACCACAGAAAACTGTGGTTTAACCACAGTTAAACCAAGGGGTCCTTAACCAGGTGAGGAACCAGGCCACACAGCAGCAGGTGAGCAGTGGGTGAGTGAGCGAAACTTCCTATTTACAGCCTTTGCTCATTGTTGTACTTGAATTGTCTCGAAACCACACACCCCCCACTCCTGCCACCCTGGTCCAGTTCTTGGAAAAACTGTCTTCCATGAAACCAGCCCCTGGTGCCAAAAAGCTTGGGGACTGCTGCTCTGGGCCACTGGTTCTCAAAAGTGTAGTCTAAAGACACCTGGAACAGTCCCTGAGATTCTTTTAGTGGGTCTATGTATTATCAATAAAATATTTTTAATAACAATATTAAGATGATATTGCCTTTTCCATTTAATTATCTAATGAATGTACAGAAGACTTTTCCAGAGGCTATATGACATGTGATAAAGTCATCTCTCTGATGGATGTATGCTTTTTTATTCTTAAATTTTAAATATTTCTAAGTCTTCATATCTAATATAATTAGTAACAATAGATATAACCCACATCTAAGCACCTTTTGGTGTCCTCAATAACGTTTACGTGTTTAGATGTCTTAAGACCAAAAAATGTTGCAAATTTATGCTCTAGTTAGACTCTGTTATTCCTATAATGATCTTCTTTCTGACAGATCCTGTTGAAACAAATTTTTACCTAGTGACTATTATTGATTCTCATCAATGTGATGATTATATTTCTGAAGAAGATTGACCAAAATTACATCAAAAGATCTAAAAACCAAACGAGTCCATGTTGTAACTTGGGGAAGAGAGATACCATACGAGATGGCCTATCTCTAAGGTTTTCCTTACTAGAAAAAGGGGAGGCTTTAGTTTCATGTGATGACATGAGGAGACAATTTGAAGTCGGTATTGACATAATATTATTCTGCTGATATGAAATGAAATTCTGATAGCCAGGGTGTCAGGTATGTTCATAATCTCAATGCCATCTATTTTAAGCCTGAAGACCCAAGAGACGAGCAGTGTTTAATACATCATCCCTTGTTAAATAGCAGCCACAGAGTTGGCGGTAGCCTGTGAAGGATTCCCTGCCATGTAGGACACGCCAGTTGTCTATAAATAGTACCTGTGAATGGGGGGAAAAAAAGAGAAAGGAAAAATACTCAGAACAAACACAGACCATAGGAATCATAAATCAGAAGAGATCATTTAAAATAAAAACTTTAGGTTGTTCTCTGATTACATTAAATGAGATTTTTTTTTTCTTTTAAGTAAACATTTGACTCCAGTACTCTTGCCTAGAAAATTCCATGGATGGAGGAGCCTGGTGGGCTATAGTCTATGGAGTCACAAAGAGTCAGACACGACTGAGTGGCTTCACTTTCTTTCTTTAAACATTTGACAACTAGGAAGTGCATAGCTCTGTATTAGGCTAAATGGAAATAACAAAGGCAACAGTAGGTAACAGGCCCTGTATCTGAGGAGGTTATATTTCTTGAGTAATTATTCTTTTATCAAAGCAAACCAGATCATTGGTTTCTTTTGTTCTTTTCTTTTAATTCTCTCTCTCTCTCTCAAAGAGTTAAACTGTTTCACTGTCTTACACTAAGCTAGAAATATTCTTTATCCAGAGGAAATATGAAGAGCAAAAAAAAAAAAAAAAAGGAATCATGAAGCCAGATGGACTCTTAGGGACTATCAAGTTCAACTCCTTCATCATACAAATAGAATCATTGATGGGTAGATACTCGGGGGAGCCTGCTTCTGGGTCATTCGGTAAGTAAGTGGTAGGACTAGGGCCAATACCCAGGACTCTCTTCTTTTTTTTCCTTTGTAACATTTTGACTCACATATTCCATAAGTCCTCACTCTTCACTGCTTAAGTGACATCTATTGAGCTTGGCACCCACCTTGCCAGGCTTGAGTTTGACCCAAAACTCATTCTCAGGCCTCCTCAACTCTCTGGTTAGAGTCCGGTGTGCTGTATACCAACGATGGACAACATCATAAGGTACAGTATTTATGACAGCCCGGTCATAGTTGTTGTACCTAAGGTGAAATTGTGAGAAAGAAAGATTTTCCCCAAAACATGTTAAAACATCTGTTGCTGATGGGGCAATTTTATATAAGGCTTTCCCTATATTCATTAGTTGTCCCATGATGATGTGGCAATAATAAGCTAATGTTCTCTCAAGACTATATGATTTTAGAGAAGAGTTCCATTGCCTGTTGACCATATTTTTTTTCCTTTGAAAAATCTGAGGGTAGGGGATAGAAGAAAGTTCTAGCTGGTTTCTACTACCTTAGAATATTATGTTTTGTTTGTTTTAATATATTTTTTGGCCATGCCACATGGTATGTCTCTCACCTCATCCAAGGATAACTGTTATACCATCATGACTTCTGTAATCACAGGTTAGTTTTGCTTATTTATAAAACTTTATATAAATGGAATACTATAGTATGTACTCTTTTGTGTCTGGCTTCTTTCATTTAATGTTATATTTATAAGATTTATCATTATTGTACCACATGTAAATAGTTCATCCTTCATGTTGAACAGAATTTTATTGTGGGACTATACCACAATGTATTCATCCATTCAAGGTTTCCCTTGTGGCTCAGCTAATAAAGAATCTGCCTGCAGTGTGGGAGACCTGGGTTCGATCCCTGGGTTGGGAAGATCCTCTGGAGAAGGGAACGGCTACCCACTCCAGTATTCTGGCCTGGAGAATTCCATGGGCCCTATAGTCCATGGGATCACAAAGAGTTGGACACGACTGAGGGACTTTTGGACATGACTGAGGGACTTTCACCCATTCATCCATTCTATTGATAGATGTGTAAGTAATTTCCAGTTTGTAACTATTACAAATAGTGCTGGAGGTTCTGGTCCATGATAGAAACAAATCTAGTTACACAGAGAACAATTCCCTATGAAAGAAATCTGGAAACTGAGTAACTCCTACATATTGGTGAATGAGAAATAAAAAACATATCAAAATGGATAGGAAAGGCTGAGACAACTCAATAATGAAAAGACAATCCAGTGAAAAAGTGGGCAAAAATCTAACTAGTTACTTAGCAAAAGAAGATATATGAATGGCCAATATGCACATGGAAATAAGCTCAACATCATCAGTCACCAAAAAATACACAGTAGAACACCAAGGAGATATCCAATATAATGGCTATAATTAATGACTGAAAACACCAAGTATTAGCAAGGATGTGGAGAAGCTACAACTTTTGTACATTGTTGACAACTGTAAAATGGAACACATTAGTAGTTGCTAATGAAACTAAAAAGTCACGTACTTTATGATCCAGCGGTTCCACTCTTAGGTATTTATATGTGTGAAATGAAAACACATATCTACAATGATAGTTTTACATGAACATTGATGGCAGCTTTATTCATAATAATCCCAAACAGGAAACAGCCCAGGTGTTTATTCATAAAAGAATGGATTTGTTCCAGGATGTGAATTTCTAGAACAGGCAAAACAAATCTATGGTGGTAAAAAATAAAAACAGATGTTTCCTCTGTGTGTGTGTGTAGGGTTGGGCTGAAAAGGGGTATAAAGGTACTTTCTGTAGTGATGGTAATAGTCTATATCTTGATAGGCATTTGGGTTACATAGGTGTATGCAGTTCTAAAAACTCAGCAAGTGTATATTCAGTATTTATACCAACATTGTATGTATATACATTGTATGTATATTTTATATCAAAATTAAACATCTGTAAACAAATAGTGAATGTTAGACTTAAAGTTATAAATGTTGAAGTATATTGGGAGACATATACCTTCAATGTTCTGTGCAATGTATCAAAAATAAGATTAATTTATAAACAGAAGGATAGAAACATAGATATATAGGTAATAAAGCAAGTATGTGCTGTGCTGTGTTTAGTTGCTCAGTCATGTTCGACTCTTTGCAACCCCATGGACTGTAGCCTGCCAGGTTCCTCTGTCCATGGGGATTCTCCAGGCAAGAATACTGGAGTGGGTAGCCTATCCCTCCTCTAGGGGATCTTCCCCGCCCAGGAATCGAGCTGGGGTCTCCTGCACTGCAGGTGGATTCTTTACCAGCTGAGCTACCAGGGAAGCCCAAAGCAAGTATAGTAATATCTTAATGGTAGAATCTCGGTGGTAGGTATACAAGTTTTCCTTGTAAATGCTTTCAACTTTTTTTGTATTTAAAAGTTTCATAATAAAATGTTGGGGAAAATATTGAGCACCTACTCATTGTTCTAGGCAATTGAGATACAAGAAATGACGGAGGGAGAGTTTTCCAGTGGGCGCTTATCCCAGGGAAGTGATTTAGGATTTATGTAGTTCCTACTACAATACAGGGGCAACAATTTATTTTTATCTTCATAATTGTGTGTGAAGGAGCAGGCTTGAAATGAGTGGAGATGACAAGTTCAGTTTTGGATATGATGTGCTTTATGACTGTATAAGATACTAGGTGGCAATATACACAGGTCAGGAGAAATGCATAAATCTGGACAAGAGTCAAATGTGGTTATCATGCCTTTAGGCACCCTAGCTGCTTGATCACTGAGCACAATTTAATAACTGGCTTTTTGTTTTGTTTTGTTTTAAAAGTGTTTTCATTTTTAAATGCCATGTGAAATATCTACCCCTCCAATCTAGTGTTCCTTGGCTGTTGGCCTATTTATTATTCCATGGGAATTTTAATAAGAATAGAAATTGTACTAATAAAAAGCTATGGAATACCAATATTAAAATGTGACAGATATAGGATCTTAGGAATTTTCATTACATTAGAAAACTAATATCTGGCAAATATATTACATTGAGGGATAGTTCTTTGGTACTCACCTGATCAAATAGAGCTCTTTATTCCATGGGTAGATATTTAAGACTGGCCCAACCCCAATCATGTGGTTTTGACATTCTCCAACATTTTCAATATATTCATGCTTCAATGGCACTTTACTAAGGAGTTCAAATTCCTCAGGTGCCTTTTGAAGTACTTGTTCTGCTGCATAGAATCCATCAACTAGCAGTGTCCTGCCACCTGTTCCTTCATGCTTAAGACAGTGAAACACTTGAATGCTAAAGAAAGGAAAAATTAAATTACTCTGTTCAGTGGAGAAAAGAGAATACATAAAACTTTTAGAAAAAAATATATAAAATGATTACTGATTCTACTTGTGTCATTTTCTTTTCATTAAGAAATAAATCTCACTTCCCAATTGTCTTCCAGTTGTACTTTTTTGTGTACTTTGCCATATTAATGTCACTAAGGTTTCCTTCTAAACATATTTAACATGTACTGAAACCTGTATGTGTCAGACTTGGGCAATACAGGTATGAATAAGATATAGTCTCTCTTTTAAAGAAGCCCATAGTCTATCTAGAAGAATGAACCAAGTAAGTACAGATAAAATATGATAGGCACTATAATAAAGTTGTATACAAGACAGTGGAGCCACAAAAAGAGGAAATTATTGTAGTGGAATGTTGTATAGATAAATTTTTTGAGATGTGGATGAGAACGATTTTGCTTAGTTTTAAAGAATGAGCAAGGCTTGGGCTGGAATGAGATTGAGGTGAGGAGAGGGCATTTCAGGCAGGAAAAAGGTATGACCAAACATATCAATGTAGAACAGCAAGGTATATTCAAGGAAGAGAGTGATAAGTTTCTGTTGGCTTAGCACAGAGAATCACAGGATTTTAAACTAAGATGCAAGATTAACTGGTGAGAAGCAAGATGACAAAAACATGAAAAACAACATGGATAACTGAAACTGGAGAGAAAAATACTGAGAACTTGAGCTTATAGAAAAGAGGACACATCTAAGAAATAAATGATTAGATGTGGAGGATGAAGAATAGGCAAAAATCTAGAATGACTGTAGGTTTTTCCCCTGGGCAACTTGACAAGTAATAATGCCCATTTGCCAAGAGAATGAGGCAGATGCATAATTTGATGGTAATAAGGGGCTGTGAAGGGTTGAGGAAGTCGTTCAGTTTATGGACATTTTGAAATAATTAAGTTACATATGACTGAAAAATTAATAGGAAAAGGCAAGTCAATTATTAATGGACTGGAAACCTAAAGTAATAATTTCAAATTAACAAGGGAAAAATAAAATCAATAGTAATTTAGGGAAAAAAACAAAAATAAGGAAAAGTAAACAACGAAGTAAAATAAGTGATAAACATAAATAAAGGTAGAAGGAATAAAATCAAGGAGAATATAGGGTAAATATAATTAAAATGAATAAGGTCAGTCCTGGCTATGTTGAGCTTTCTGCAAAATTTCTAGGTTAGGATTATTTAGTAAGTGGAAGATGTTTATCTTAGAAGAGAGGTAGATTTTGTAGCTGTCTGTGAAGTGAAGTGAAGTCACTCAGTCGTGTCTGACTCTTTGCGACCCCATGGACTGTAGCCCACCAGGCTCCTCCGTCCATGGGTTTTCCAGGCAAGAGTACTGGAGTGAGTTGCCATTTCCTTCTCCAGGAGATCTTCCTGACCCAGGGATTGAACCCGGGTCTCCTGCATTTTAGGCAAATGCTTTACTGTCTGAGCCACCAGGGAAGTCCTGTCTGTAGCTATCTGTAGGTGATGGCTAAAGCCAAGAGCACAGCAGTCATTTGGAGAGATAATTTCAAGCGAGAAAAGAAGGAGAAGGAGAAAATTTTGAGGAACAACAATATTTATGACACAGATAAAAGAAAATAAGACAGCATAGGAGACTGAGGAAAACTGACTATAGATGTAGAAGGAAAACTAGAAAAGAAAGGCTATTCAAGAAGAGGTAGAGGTTAATGGCCCCAGGATTCAAATGAGATAAAGACTGAAAGGTACACACTGGAGATGGCAATAAGTTACTTGCTGGTGACTTTGGACAGAGTAATTTTAATTGAGAGGGGGTTGGATAAACTAGCTGACTATGGGTTTGAAGAGTGAATAAGAAGTGAGAATGAAAAGATACCAAATGTAGATAATTATTTTAATAAATCTAGCTGTGAGGGTGAGTAATAAGGTGGGGCTGTAAGTAGAGGAAGACAGAGTCAAAGGAAGTGTACAAAAATAGAGATTTAAGAACTGAGAAGTTGATAGGCAGGAGAAATCCCCAAGGAGGTTGGAAAGAATGAGATCCTGAGCAAAGGTAACTTTAGAAAGCATAAGGCATAAAACGATGATGATGATGACAACAAAGGCTAAAATGATAAGAACAATAACCAGCATTTATTGAACACCTCATATGTTCCAGAAAGTATCCAAGTGCTTTAAATATATCATGTAACTTAATCCCTGTGTGTGTGCTAAGCCGCTTCAGTGGTGTCTGACTCTTTGTGACGCCATGGGCTGTAGCCTGCCAGGCTTCCCTATCTATGGGATTCTCCAGGCAAGAATACTGGAGTGGGTTGCCATTCTTTCCTCCAGAGAATCTTCCCGACCCAGGGATCGAACCCATGGCTCTTACGTCTCCGGCACCGGCAGGTGAGTTCTTTATCACTAGGGCCACCTGGAAGCCCAAGTTAATCCCTAAGCAATACTAATTGGCAGGTTTTATTACTAGTTCCATTCTACAGATGAAAAAACTGAGGTACTGAGAAGTTCTTTTCCAAGATCACAAAGCTAATGTATATTTCAGCTGGGATGCAAATCCAGGTCTGGTTGATGCCATAGCCTGAACTCAACCACTCTCACTGTACTGCTAATGTCTTGGCTCTCCCCATTGACTAGAAAGGGTTAAATTAAAGGCACAGCTAACTGTGTATCTACAGTAGTGGTCAGAGAGAAAAGAGCTAGTCAATATTTGGACCTCAACACCTGTCCAACTGTTTCTCATCCCATTTCCTCATATTCTTCTTTCTGTGTCCCAGAGAATGAGAATGCAGGGCTGTGGGTGGTTTTGTATATTGATTACATTGAGCCAGACATCTAAAACACGTTTTATTCTACCTTTTCTGAAGCAAACATTCTTAGGTTCCAATCCTCAAAGGAAATCAGAGTAACTACAATCAACTGGATATTATCATCCTCTCGTATTGTCTTTATGAATTCATGCGTGCGTGTGTGCTAAGTCATTTCAGTCATGTCTGACTCTGTGCAACCCCATGGACTGTTGCCCACCAGGCTCCTCTGTCCATGGGGTTTTCCAGGCAGGAATACTGGAGTGGGTTGCCATGCTCTCCTCCAAGGCATCTTCCCAACCCAGGGATTGAACTTGTATCTCTTATGTCTCCTACATTGGCAGGTGCATTCTTTACCACTAGTGCCACCTGGAAAGCCCTTATGAATTCATACTTATGCACGTTTTATTCATATATTTGTGCCTTGGGTTCATTATCTATATGTCGAAGATCAACAAACAACAGCAATAGCAGTAACAAAATAACCACAGAGGTACCTCTAATAAGTGGCAAATGGTAGGAAAGTTAAGTATGGTATCTATCACATCAAGTAATTACCATTTCTTCTCTGTGATGAGAAAGATCTAGTCTCTGTTAGCTACTAGTGGTGATCATATTGCAGTACATAACTATCAAATCAACACAAGTACACCTCATATTTACAAAATGTTATACATCAATTATATCTCAATAAACATGGATAAAAAGTATGGCATATATTATCTTTGGCTCAATAGCTACTAAGTCCACACAAGAAGGTTATTTTTTGACCAAGAAGAAATAAAGAAGAGTCAATGTATAGTGAATAATGCAACAAATGAGATCAAAAACACTCTGGGAACTAACAGTAGAATAACGGAGGCAGAAGATAGGATAAATGAGGTAAAAAATAGAATGGTAGAAATAAATGAAGCAGAGAGGAAAAAAGAAAAAACGAATTAAAAGGAATGAGGACAACCTCAGAGACCTCTGTGACAATGTTAAACGCCCCAATGTTCGAATCATAGGAGTCCCAGACGAAGAAGACAAAAAGAAAAACCATGAGAAAATAATTGAGGAGATAATAGTTGAAAACTTCCCTAAAATGGGGAAGGAAACAGTCACCCAAGTCCAAGAAACCCAGAGAGTCCCAAACAGGATAAACCCAAGGCGAAACACCCCAAGACACATACTAATCAAATTAACAAAGATCAAACACAAAGAACACATATTAAAAGGAGCAAGGGAAAAACAACAAATAACACACAAGGGGATTCCCATAAGGATAAGAGCTGATCTTTCAATAGAAATTCTTGAGGACAGAAGGGAATGGCAGGACATACTTAAAGTGATGAAAGAGGAAAAACTACAACCCAGATTACTGTACCCAGCAAGGATCTCATTCAAATATGAAGGAGAAATCAAAAGCTTTACAGACAAGCAAAAGCTGAGAGAATTCAGCACCACCAAACCAGCTCTCCAACAAATGTTAAAGGATCTTCTCTAGACAGGAAACACAGAAAGGGTTTATAAACTTGAAATCAAAACAACAAAGTAAATGGCAATGGGATCATACTTATCAATAATTGCCTTAAATGTAAATGGGTTGAATGCCCCAACCAAAAGACAAAGACTGGATGAATGGACACAAAAACAAGACCCCTATATATGTTGTCTACAAGAGACCCACCTCAAAACAAGGGACATACACAGACTGAAAGTAAAAGGCTGGAAAAAGATATTCCACACAAATAGAGACCAAAAGATATCAGGAGTAGCAATACTCATATCAGATAAGATAGACTTTAAAATAAAGGCCATGAAAAGAGACAAAGAAGGACACTACATAATGATCAAAGGATCAATACAATAAGATATAGCAATTAAAATATATATGCATCCAACATAGGAGCACCGCAATGTGTAGGGCAAATGCTAACAAGTATGAAAGGGGAAATTAACAGTAACACAATAATAGTGGGAGACTTTAATACCCCACTCACACCTATGGATAGATCAACTAAACAGAAAATTAACAAGGAAACACAAACTTTAAATGATACAATAGACCAGTTAAACCTAATTGATATCTATAGGACATTTCACCCCAAAACAATGAATTTCACCTTTCTCTCAAGTGCACATGGAACCTTCTCCAGGATAGATCACATCCTGGGCCATCAACCTAGCCTTGGTAAATTCAAAAAAACTGAAATCATTCCAAGCATCTTTTCTGACCACAATGCAGTAAGATAGATGTCAATTACAGGACAAAAACTATTAAAAATTCCAACACATGGAGGCTGAACCACACGCTGCTCAATAACCAACAAATCACAGAAGAAATCAAAAAAGAAATCAAAATATGCATAGAAACGATTGAAAATGAAAACACAACAACCCGAAATGTATGGGACACTGTAAAAGCAGTGCTAAGGGGAAGGTTCATAGCAATACAAGCTTACCTCGAGAAACAAGAAAAAAGTCAAATAAATAACTCTACACCTAAAGCAAAACATAAGAGACCATAGCAAAAATCAACAAAGCCAAAAGCTGGTTCTTTGAGAAGATAAATAAAATTGACAAACCATTAGTCAGACTCATCAAGAAACAAAGGGAGAAGAATCAAATCAAAATTAGAAATGGAAATGGAGAGATCACAGCAGACAATACAGAAATACAAAGGATCATAAGAGACTACTATCAGCAACTATATGCCAATAAAATGGGCAACGTGGAAGAAATGGACATATTCTTAGAAAAGTACAACTTTCCAAAACTGAACCAAGGAGAAATGGAAAATCTTAACAGACCCATCACAAGCACGGAAATTGAAACTGTAATCAGAAATCTTCCAGCAAACAAAAGTCCAGGACCCAAGCCTTCACAGCTGAATTCTACCACAAATTTAGAGAAGAGCTAAGACCTATCCTACTCAAACTCTTCCAGAAAATTGCAGAGGAAGGTAAACTTCCAAACTCATTCTATGAGGCTACCATCACCCTAATACCAAAACCAGACAAAGATGCCACCAAAACAAAACTACAGGCCAGTATCACTGATGAACATATATGCAAAAATCCTTAACAAAATTCTAGCAAACAGAATCCAACAACGTATTAAAAAGATCATACATCATGACCAAGTGGGCTTTATCCCAGGGATGCAAGGATTCTTCAATATCTGCCCGCAAAGCAATCAACATAATATACCATATTAACAAATTGAAAGATAAAAACCATATGATTATCTCAATAGATGCAGAGAAAGCCTTTGACAAAATTCAACATCCATTTATGATAAAAACCCTCCAGAAAGCAGGAATAAAAGGAACATAGCTCAACATAATAAAAGCTATATATGACAAACCCACAGCAAACATTATCCACAATGGTGAAAAATTGACAGCATTTCCCCTAAAGTCAGGAACAAGACAAGGGTGCCCATTCTCACCACTACTACTCAACAGAATTTTGGAAGTTTTGGCCACAGCAATCAGAGCAGAAAAAGAAATAAAAGGAATCCAGGTTGGAAAGGAAGAAGTAAAACTCTCACTGTTTACAGATGGCATGAACCTCTACATAGAAAACCCTGAAGACTCCACCAGAAAATTACTAGACCTAATCAATGAATATAGTAAAGTTGCAGGATATAACATTAACACAGAGAAATCCCTTGCATTCCTATACCCTAACGATGAGAAAACAGAAAGAGAAATTAAGGAAACAATTCCATTCACCATTGCAACAAAAAGAATTAAATAGGAACATATCTACCTAAAGAAACAAAAGACCTATATATAGAAAACTATAAAACACTGATGAAAGAAAGCAAAGAGGACACAAATAGATGGAGAAATATACCATGTTCATGGATTGGAAGAATCAATATAGTGAAAATGAGTATACTACCCAAAGCAATCTATAGATTCAATGCAATCCCTATCAAGCTGCCAACGGTATTTCTCACAGAACTAAAACAAATAATCTCACAATTTGTATGGAAATACAAAAAACCTGGAATAGCCAAAGCAATCTTGAGAAAGAAGAATGGAACTGGAGGAATCAACCTGCCTGACTTCAGGCTCTACTACAAAGCTACAGTCATCAAGACAGTATGGTACTGGCACAAAGACAGAAATATAGATCAATGGAACAAAATACAAAGCCCAGAGATAAATCCACGCACCTATGGACACCTTATCTTCGACAAAGGAGGCAAGAATATACAATGGAGAAAAGACAACCTCTTTAACAAGTGGTGCTGGGGAAACTGGTCAACCTCTTGTAAAAGAATGAAACTAGAACACTTTCTAACACCAAACACAAAAATAAACTCAAAATGGGTTAAAGATCTAAACATAAGACCAGAAACTATAAAACTCCTAGAGGAGGGAGGAGCCAAGATGGCGGAGGAGTAGGACGGGGAGAACACTTTCTCCCCCACAAATTCATCAAAAGAGCATTTAAACGTCGAGTAAATTCCACAAAACAACTTCTGAATGCCGGCAGAGGACATCAGGCACCCAGAAAAGCAACCCAACTCTTCGAAAGGAGGTAGGAAAAAATATTAAAAACAAAAAAAAAGAGACAAAAGAGGGAGGGACGGAGTTCCGTCCCAGGAAGGGAATCTTAAAAAGAGAGAAGTTTCCAAACATCAGGAAACCTTCTCACTGCCGAATCTGTGCCGAGCTTTGGAAGCACAGAGGGCAACATAACAGGGAGAAAAAATAAATAAACAATTTAAAACTCGCAGATTGCGAGCCCTACGGTAACTCCCCCAGCAGAGAAGCAGCGCAGACGCCTGCATCCGCCATTAGCAAACCGGGGCTGGGCAGGGAGGCGCGGCGTGGGCTGCATCGCTGAGAGTAAGAATCTGGCCTGAATACCCGGAGCGCTATCTGAGCGAAATAATTTGGGCTAGCAAACCAGACTGTGGGATACCTACCACGCGAAAAGCCAGCCCTAACCTAAGACCGCCAGGCCCGCGCACGGAACAAAGGACTGAACAGAGATAGCCGGCTGCAGACCTTCCCCTCCGGTGACAGGCAGCCAGAGCCGGAAGGGGGCAATCGCAGCCCCAGAGAGACATTATCTATAAAATTGTAAGCAGGCTTCTTTGCTAACTAAAACTTATTGGGGGTCTGGACGGTCAACATCTGCCTGAGAAGGTGCGCCGGTTTTACATCCAGATAACCGAGTGGCGGGGAGGCGATAAGTCGCAGCATTGGCGCTCTCCTGGGAAGAGCAAATTGGCGCTCGGACCTGGGAAGAGCACAAAACGCAGGCCCAACTGAGTCTGCGCCTCTGAGGACTACCCGAGTGCCTGAACCTGAGCGGCTTGGACCTGGGAGGTGCATGCAGCCCAGGGCCAGCCTCGGATTGTTCCCGGCTGAACAACCTAGAGTCCGAGCAGTGTGGACAGGGAGGCTACACGCGCCGTGAGCAGGGGCAGACCCAGGGTGGCTGAGGCACTGCGAGCCCACGCCAGTGTTATTTGTTTGCAGCATTCCTCCCTCCCTCCCCACAGCCCGACTGAACAAGTAAGCCTAAAAAAAAAAAAAAAAAAAAAAAGTGTCCTCCACCGTGCCCTTTGAGTCAGGGCGGAAACCAGATACTGAAGAGACTAGCAAACAGAAGAAGATATAACAGAGGGAAATGCCTTGGAAGCTACAGGCAATAGATCAAAACCCTGTGGTTACTACGGACTACACAGGAAGGGGCCTATAGATCTTGAGAAATATAAATCTGACCAAGGAACTAGCCAAAAATGAACTGAACCCACAACACCCACAAAAAAAAAAAAACAAAAAAGTCCTAGATATATTTTTATTATTTTTACGATCATTCTTTCTTTTTTTTTTAATTAAAAAAAAAAATTTTAAGTCCTCTATTGTTCCTTTAATTTTCACTATTATAACCTATTACTTTGCAAAAAAAAAAAAAAAAAAAGACCCTATTTTTTTCTTCTTCAGCAAACTTCATATATATATATTTTATAATTTTTTGACCTTGTTTTTTTTGTTTGTTTGTTTTTGTTTTTTTTCTTCTTTTCTTTAACATTGTATTTTTGAAATTCCAAACTCTACTCTAGATTTTTAATTTTCGCTTTTTGGTATATCTTATCAATTTTGTACCTATAGTTTTTTTTTATAATTTCTGTGACTTTTTTTTTTCTTCTTCTCTGTTTCTTTCTCTTCTTTTATATAACATTGTATATCTGAAATTCCAAACTTTACTCTAGATTTTTAATTTATGCTTTTTGGTATTTGATATCAATTTTGTACCTGTATTTTCTGTATAATTTTTGTGACATTGTTCGTATTTGCTTGTTTGTTTTCTCTCTTTATTTTTCTTCTTCTTTTTTTTTTTTTAACATTGTATTTTTGAAATTCCAAACTCTACTCTAGATTTTTAATTTTTGCTTTCTGGTATTAGTTATCAATTTTGTACCTGTACTTTCTTTATAATTCTCGCGACCTTGTTTGTTTTTGTTTGTTCGTTTTTTCTCTCTTTCTTTTCCTTCTTCTTTTCTTTAACATCGTATTTTTGAAATTCCAAACTCTACTCTAGATTTTTAATTTTCGCTTTCTGGTATTAGTTATTAATTTTGTACCTGTACTTTCTTTATAATTTTCACGACCTTGTTTGTTTTTGTTTGTTCGTTCTTTCTCTCTTTCTTTTCCTTCTTCTTTTCTTTAACATCGTATTTTTGAAATTCCAAACTCTACTCTAGATTTTTAATTTTTGCTTTTATGTATTTGTTACCAATTTTGTACCTTTAAGGACCCAATCTTCAGGACTCATTTTTCACTAGGGAGTGAGATTACTGGCTTGACTGCTCTCTCTCCCTTTGGACCCTCCTTTTTCTCCACCAGGTCGCCTGTGTCTCCTCCCTAACCCCTCTTTACTCTACCCAACTCTGTGAATTTCTGTGTGTTCCAGACGGTGGAGAACACTTAGGGAACTGATTACTGGCTGGATCTGTCTCCCTCCTTTTCATTCCCCCTTTTATCCTTCTGGCCACCTCTGTTACCTTCCTCCTTCTTCTCTTCTCTGTATAACCCCGTGAACATCTCTGAGTGGTCCAGTTGTGGAGTGCACATAAGGAAGTGACTACTGGCTGGCCCACTCTCTCCACTATTGATTCACCTCATCTCATTTGGGTCACCTCTAACTCCCTCCTCCCTCTTCTCTTCTCCATGTAACCCTGTGAACCTCTCTGAGTGACCCTCACTGTAGAGAAACTTATCATCTTTAATGTAGATGTTTTATCAATGGTGCTGTATAGAAGGAGAAGTTTTGAAACTACTGTAAAAATAAGACCGATAATTGGAAGCAGGAGACTTAAGTCCAAACCCTGACTCCAGGGAACTCCTGACTCCAAGGAACATTCATTCACAGGAGCTCATCAAATGCCTCCATACCGACACTGAAACCAAGCACCACACAAGGGCCAATAAGTTCCAGGGCAAGACATACCAAGCAAATTCTCCAGCAACAAAGGAACACAGCCCTGAGCTTCAAGATACAGGCTGCCCAAAGTCACCCCAAAACTATAGACATCTCATAACTCATTACTGGACATTTCATTGCACTCCAGAGAGAAGAAATACAGCTCCACCCACCAGAACATCGACACAAGCTTCCCTAACCAGGAAACCTTGACAAGCCACCTGTACAAACCCACACACAGTGAGGAAACACCACAATAAAGAGAACTCCACAAACTGCCAGAATACAGAAAGGACACCCCAAACTCAGCAATTTAAACAAGATGAAGAGACAGAGGAATACTCAGCAGATAAAGGAACAGGATAAATGCCCACCAAACCAAACAAAAGAGGAAGAGATAGGGAATCTACCTGATAAAGAATTCCGAATAATGATAGTGAAATTGATCCAAAATCTTGAAACTAAAATGGAATCACAGATAAATAGCCTGGAGACAAGGATTGAGAAGATGCAAGAAAGGTTTAACAAGGACCTAGAAGAAATAAAAAAGAGTCAATATATAATGAATAATGCAATAAGTGAAATTAAAAACACTCTGGAGGCAACAAATAGTAGAATAACAGAGGCAGAAGATAGGATTAGTGAATTAGAAGATAGAATGGTAGAAATAAATGAATCAGAGAGGATAAAAGAAAAACGAATTAAAAGAAATGAGGACAATCTCAGAGACCTCCAGGACAATATTAAACGCTAGAACATTCGAATCATAGGGGTTCCAGAAGAAGAAGACAAAAAGAAAGACCATGAGAAAATACTTGAGGAGATAATAGTGGAAAACTTCCCTAAAATGGGGAAGGAAATAATCACCCAAGTCCAAGAAACCCAGAGAGTACCAAACAGGATAAACCCAAGGAGAAACACCCCAAGACACATATTAATCAAATTAACAAAGATCAAACACAAAGAACAAATATTAAAAGCAGCAAGGGAAAAACAACAAATAACACACAAGGGAATTCCCATAAGGATAACAGCTGATCTTTCAATAGAAACTCTTCAAGCCAGGAGGGAATGGCAAGACATACTTAAAATGATGAAAGAAAATAACCTACAGCCCAGATTATTGTACCCAGCAAGGATCTCATTCAAGTATGAAGGAGAAATCAAAAGCTTTTCAGACAAGCAAAAGCTGAGAGAATTCTGCACCACCAAACCAGCTCTCCAACAAATACTAAAGGATATTCTCTAGACAGGAAACACAAAAACGGTGTATAAACTCGAACCCAAAACAATAAAGTAAATGGCAACGGGAACATACTTATCAGTAATTACCTTAAACGTAAATGGGTTGAATGCCCCAACCAAAAGACAAAGACTGGCTGAATGGATTCAAAAACAAGACCCCTACATATGTTGTCTACAAGAGACCCACCTCAAAACAGGGGACACATACAGACTGAAAGTGAAGGGCTGGAAAAAGATTTTTCATGCAAATAGGGACCAAAAGAAAGCAGGAGTAGCAATACTCATATCAGATAAAATAGACTTTAAAACAAAGGCTGTGAAAAGAGACAAAGAAGGTCACTACATAATGATCAAAGGATCAATCCAAGAAGAAGATATAACAATTATAAATATATATGCACCCAACACGGGAGCACCACAGTACGTAAGACAAATGCTAACAAGTATGAAAGGAGAAATTAACAATAACACAATAATAGTGGGAGACTTTAATACCCCACTTACACCTATGGATAGGTCAACTAAACAGAAAATTAACAAGGAAACACAAACTTTAAACGATACAATAGACCAGTTAGACCTAATTGATATCTATAGGTCATTTCATCCCAAAACAATGAATTTCACCTTTTTCTCAAGCGCACATGGAACCTTCTTCAGGATAGATCACATCCTGGGCCATAAAGCTAGCCTTGGTAAATTCAAAAAGATAGAAATCATTCCAAGCATTTTTTCTGACCACAATGCAGTAAGATTACATCTCAATTACAGGAGAAAAACTATTAAAAATTCCAACATATGGAGGCTGAACAACACGCTGCTGAATAACCAACAAATCACAGAAGAAATCAAAAAAGAAATCAAAATTTGCATAGAAACGAATGAAAATGAAAACACAACAACCCAAAACCTGTGGGACACGGTAAAAGCAGTCCTAAGGGGAAAGTTCATAGCAATACAGGCACACCTCAAGAAACAAGAAAAAAGTCAAATAAATAACCTAACTCTACACCTAAAGCAACTAGAAAAGGAAGAAATGAAGAACCCCAGGGTTAGTAGAAGGAAAGAAATATTAAAAATTAGAGCAGAAATAAATGCAAAAGAAACAAAAGAGACCATAGCAAAAATCAACAAAACCAAAAGCTGGTTCTTTGAAAGGATAAATAAAATTGACAAACCATTAGCCAGACTCATCAAGAAACAAAGGGAGAAAAATCAAATCAACAAAATTAGAAACGAAAATGGAGAGATCACAACAGACAACACAGAAATACAAAGGATCATAAGAGACTACTATCAACAATTATATGCCAATAAAATGGACAACGTGGAAGAAATGGACAAATTCTTAGAAAAGTACAACTTTCCAAAACTGGACCAGGAAGAAATAGAAAATCTTAACAGACCCATCACAAGCATGGAAATTGAAACTGTAATCAGAAATCTTCCAGCAAACAAAAGCCCCGGTCCAGACGGCTTCACAGCTGAATTCTACCAAAAATTTAGAGAAGAGCTAACACCTATCCTGCTCAAACTCTTCCAGAAAATTGCAGAGGAAGGTAAACTTCCAAACTCATTCTATGAGGCCACCATCACCCTAATACCAAAACCTGACAAAGATGCCACAAAAAAAGAAAACTACAGGCCAATATCACTGATGAACATAGATGCAAAAATCCTTAACAAAATTCTAGCAATCAGAATCCAACAACACATTAAAAAGATCATACACCATGATCAAGTGGGCTTTATCCCAGGGATGCAAGGATTCTTCAATATCCGCAAATCAATCAATGTAATACACCACATTAACAAATTGAAAAATAAAAACCATATGATTATCTCAATAGATGCAGAGAAAGCCTTTGACAAAATTCAACATCCATTTATGATAAAAACTCTCCAGAAAGCAGGAATAGAAGGAACATACCTCAACATAATAAAAGGTATATATGACAAACCCACTGCAAACATTATCCTCAATGGTGAAAAATTGAAAGCATTTCCTCTAAAGTCAGGAACAAGACAAGGGTGCCCACTTTCACCATTACTATTCAACATAGTTTTGGAAGTTTTGGCCACAGCAATCAGAGCAGAAAAAGAAATAAAAGGAATCCAAATTGGAAAAGAAGAAGTAAAACTCTCACTATTTGCAGATGACATGATCCTCTACATAGAAAACCCTAAAGAGTCCACCAGAAAATTACTAGAAATAATCAATGACTACAGTAAAGTTGCAGGATATAAAATCAACACACAGAAATCCCTTGCATTCCTATACACTAATAATGAGAAAACAGAAAGAGAAATTAAGGAAACAATTCCATTCACCATTGCAACAGAAAGAATAAAATACTTAGGAATATATCTACCTAAAGAAACTAAAGACCTATATATAGAAAACTATAAAACACTGGTGAAAGAAATCAAAGAAGACACTAATAGATGGAGAAATATACCATGTTCATGGATTGGAAGAATCAATATAGTGAAAATGAGTATACTACTCAAAGCAATTTATAGATTCAACGCAATCCCTATCAAGCTACCAACAGTATTCTTCACAGAGCTAGAACAAATAATTTCACAATTTGTATGGAAATACAAAAAACCTCGAATAGCCAAAGCGATATTGAGAAAGAAGAATGGAACTGGAGGAATCAACCTACCTGACTTCAGGCTCTACTACAAAGCCACAGTTATCAAGACAGTATGGTACTGGCACAAAGACAGAAATATTGATCAATGGAATAAAATAGAAAGCCCAGAGATAAATCCACGCACATATGGACACCTTATCTTCGACAAAGGAGGCAAGAATATACAATGGATTAAAGACAATCTCTTTAACAAGTGGTGCTGGGAAATCTGGTCAACCACTTGTAAAAGAATGAAACTGGACCACTTTCTAACACCATACACAAAAATAAACTCAAAATGGATGAAAGATCTAAACGTAAGACCAGAAACTATAAAACTCCTAGAGGAGAACATAGGCAAAACACTCTCCGACATACATCACAGCAGGATCCTCTATGACCCACCTCTCAGAATATTGGAAATAAAAGCAAAAATAAACAAATGGGACCTAATAAACCTTAAAAGCTTCTGCACATCAAAGGAAACTATTAGCAAGGTGAAAAGACAGCCTTCAGAATGGGAGAAAATAATAGCAAATGAAGCAACCGACAAACAACTAATCTCAAAAATATACAAGCAACTCCTACAGCTCAACTCCAGAAAAATAAACGACCCAATCAAAAAATGGGCCAAAGAACTAAATAGACATTTCTCCAAAAAAGACATACAGATGGCTAACAAACACATGAAAAGATGCTCAACATCACTCATTATCAGAGAAATGCAAATCAAAACCACTATGAGGTACCATTTCACACCAGTCAGAATGGCTGCGATCCAAAAGTCTACAAATAATAAATGCTGGAGAGGGTGTGGAGAAAAGGGAACCCTCTTACACTGTTGGTGGGAATGCAAACTAGTACAGCCACTATGGAGAACAGTGTGGAGATTCCTTAAAAAACTGGAAATAGAACTGCCTTATGATCCAGCAACCCCACTGCTGGGCATACACACTGAGGAAACCAGAAGGGAAAGAGACACGTGTACCCCAATGTTCATCGCAGCACTGTTTATAATAGCCAAGACATGGAAGCAACCTAGATGTCCATCAGCAGATGAATGGATAAGAAAGCTGTGGTACATATACACAATGGAGTATTACTCAGCCATTAAAAAGAATACATTTGAATCAGTTCTAATGAGGTGGATGAAACTGGAGCCTATTATACAGAGTGAAGTAAGCCAGAAGGAAAAACATAAATACAGTATTCTAACGCATATATATGGAATTTAGAAAGATGGTAACAATAACCCTGTGTACGAGACAGCAAAAGAGACACTGATGTATAGAACAGTCTTATGGACTCTGTGGGAGAGGGAGAGGGTGGGAAGATTTGGGAGAATGACATTGTAACATGTAAAATATCATGTAAGAAACGAGTTGCCAGTCCAGCTTCGATGCACGATACTGGATGCTTGGGGCTAGTGCACTGGGACGACCCAGAGGGATGGTATGGGGAGGGAGGAGGGAGGAGGGTTCAGGATGGGGAACACATGTATACCTGTGGTGGATTCATTTTGATGTTTGGCAAAACTAATACAATTATGTAAAGTTTAAAAATAAAATAAAATTTAAAAAAAACAAAACAAACAAACAAACAAGGTGAAAAGACAGCCTTCAGAATGGGAGAAAATAATAGCAAATGAAGCAACTGACAAGGAATTAATCTCAAAAATATACAAGGAACTCCTGTAGCTCAATTCCAGAAAAATAAGCGACCCAATCAAAAAAATGGGCCAAAGAACTAAACAGACATTTCTCCAAAGAAGACATACAGATGGCTAACAAACACATGAAAAGATGCTCAACATCACTCATTATCAGAGAAATGCAAATCAAAACTACAGTGAGGTGCCATTTCACACAAGTCAGAATGGCTGCTATCCAAAAGTCTACAAGCAATAAGTGCTGGAGAGGGTGTGGAGAAAAGGGATCTCTCTTACACTGTTGGTGGAAGTGGAAACTAGTACAGCCACTATGGAGAATAGTGTGGACATTCCTTAAAAAACTGGAAATAGAACTGCCTTATGGCCCAGCAATCCCACTGTTCAGCATACACACTGAGGAAACCAGAATTGAAAGAGACACGTGTACCCCAATGTTCATCACAGCTCTGTTTATAATAGCCAGGACATGGAAGCAACCTAGATGTCCATCAGCAGATGAATGGTTAAGAAAGCTGTGGTACATATACACAATGGAATATTACTCAGCCATTAAAAAGAATACCTTTGAATCAGTTCTAATGAGGTGGATGAAACTGGAGCCTATTATACAGAGCGAAGTAAGCCAGAAAGAAAAACACCAATATGGTATACTAACACACATGTATCGAATTTAGAAAGATGGTAACGATAACCCTATATGCGAGACAGCAAAAGAGACACAGATGTATAAAACAGTCTTTTGGACTCTGTGGGAGAGGGCGAGGGTGGGATGATTTGGGAGAATGGCATGGAAACTTGCATATTATCGTATGTGACACAAATTGCCAGTCCAGGTTCGATGCATGGGACAGGGTGCTTGGGGCTGGTGCACTGGGATGACCCAGAGGGATGGGATGGGGAGAGAGGTGGGAGGGGGTTCAGGATGGGGAATACATGTGCACTGTGGCAGATTCATGTCAATGTATGGCAAAACCACTACAATGTTTTAAAGTAGTTAGCCTCCAATTAAAATGAATGAATTTATTTAAAAAAGGTTATTTTTCATTCACTTTTTCCCTCCAACTTCTTGTAAATTGGATTCAAATTCCTCTTAATACCATACCCAAAGCAGCTATGTTTAGACTATTTACCCCTTTGCAATATAATTGTAAGGAGATCCTGCAACTGCAAGGAAATCCAACCAGTCTATCCTAAAGGGAATCAGTCCTGAATATTCATTGGAAAGACTGAGGCTGAAGCTGAAACTCCAATACTTTGGCCACCTGATGCGAAGAGCTGACTAATTTGAAAAGACCCTGATGCTGGAGAAGACTGAAGGCGGGAGGAGAAGGGGATGACAGAGGATGAGATAGTTGGATGGCATCACAGACTCAATGGACATGAGTTTGAGTAAACTCCAGGAATTGGTGATGGACAGGGAGGCCTGGAATGCTGCACTCCATGGGATCACAAAGAGTCAGACAAGACTGAGCGACTGAACTGAACTGAACTTGCAATATCATAACTAAATATGAAAAACTGTACAAATTCCCAAACCAACAGTTAATCAATACATTTTTTGTAAATTATTTGCAATCACTTTGATAAAAATGTAAATTAAACAAAATTAAGATCCATTCATGTAGTAAGGTAGATTTTCAATCATTTAAAAAATTTTTATTCCTATGAGACTTTAAAAATGATATTTCTAAGGAGAAAAGAGATAATTATGTAAGTAAGCAGCAGCAAGTATGATGTTGATTCAAATAAAACAGAAAATGATTAAGAAAGTATTCAAGACCATCACATTTAATGATCTCACTTTGGAAAATTCTAATCCACCTACCCACAGGGCTCTTGAAAATAGGTGGTGTCAGTGTGCCGATCCAGAGCTAGCTTGGTGTATGCAGTGTCACCTCTGGAGAAGTCTGAAGTGAAAAACCACATCCTTCCATAGATGGTTTCTCTGTCAAATGTAGCATAGGAAGACTTTTTAGCTATTTGAAATTTTCATTCTTGTAATTCAAGACTCTTTACAATACTTTTTTTATTTACAAATAAAAATATAATTTTTTTTTTTGGTTCAGATATCCAACTATAAAGTAAAGAAATCAGTTGAACTCATCACCCATCTTAATGAGCCCACCACTGAGTAATATTCTAGGAAGCTGCAGGGAATTAGTGGAAGGATAATGTAGACAGAAAATAGGGAACCATCTCACTCTGTTTATGTGTCTGCTTTGAACAGCTTTCAGGTTCACATTTCTGTCCTGCACTCACCTTCCTCACATAGAAAAAGATGTTTTTGGGTAGCTGCTTTTAGAACTGATTAATGTAGATCTTCAGCCACCTTTTAGACATGGAAGAATAAAAAAAAGAGAAAAGAATAGTTTATATTAGCAAGTATTTAGTGAGACTTGCTGTATCACTGTATCTCTCCTTGAGATATAGACATCATAGGTAAATGACCCAGCATACTATCTGCTACACAATGAGCTATATCTGCTTTTTATGAAGTAAAAGGAAAATATTAACTATGACAAAGTCAGTTTATGTATCATGTAGTACTACAGAAGATAAACCTATATACTACCTAGAAATGCAATGGAAAAAACTTTGTACTTAAGATCAGAAAACCTGAGCTCTTTTGAATTCCAGTTCTACTGCTTACTAGCAGAGCAATTCTGGTCCAGGCACTTAACATATCTGATCCTCAAGTGCCTCATCAGTAGAACAGGAGATAAAATACACGCTTATCAGGACTACTATACTAAACAATTGAAATCATTGATGTGAATATGTTGGTTAAATGCTGTACAGTATCAGTTCAGTTCAGTTGCTCAGTTGTGTCCGACTCTTTGTGACCCCATGAATCGCAGCAAGCCAGGCCTCCCTGTCCATCACCAACTCCTGGAGTTCACTCAAACTCATGTCCATCGAGTCAGTGATGCCATCCAGCCATCTCATCCTCTGTCGTCCCCTTCTCCTCCTGCCCCCAATCCCTCCCAGCATCAGGGTCTTTTCCAGTGAGTCAATTCTTCGCATGATGTGGCCAAAGTATTGGAGTTTCAGCTTTAACATCAGTTCTTCCAATGAGCACCCAGGACTGATCTCCTTTAGAATGGACTGGTTGGATCTCCTTGCAGTCCAAGGGACTCTCAAGAGTCTTCTCCAACACCACAGTTCAAAAGCATCAATTCTCCCTCTCCTACAGAGTCCATAAGACTGATCTATACATCAGTGTCTCTTTTGCTGTCTCGTACACAGGGATGCTTGGGGCTGGTGCACTGGGACGACCCAGAGGGAGGGTATAGGAGGGAGGAGGGAGGAGGGTTCAGGATGGGGAACACAGGTATACCTGTGGTGGATTCATTTCGATATTTGGCAAAACTAATACAATATTGTAAAGTTTAAAAATAAAATAAAATTTTAAAAAAAAAGCATAAATTCTTTGGCGCTCAGCTTTCTTTACAGTCCAACTCTCACATCCAAACATGACCACTGGAAAAACCATAGCCTTGACTAGACAGACCTTTGTTGGCAAAGTAATGTCTCTGCTTTTTAATATGCTATCTAGGTTGGTCATAACTTTCCTTCCAAGGAGTAAGAGTCTTTTAATTTCATGGCTGCAATCACCATCTGCAGCGATATTGGAGCCCCCCAAAAATAAAGTCTGACACTGTTTCCACTGTTTCCCCATCTATTTCCCATAAAGTGATGGGACCAGATGCCATGATCTTAGTTTTCTAAATGTTGAGCGCTAAGCCAACTTTTCCACTCTCCTCTTTTAATTTCATCAAGAGGCTTTTTAGTTCCTCTTCACTTTCTGCCATAAGGGTGGTGTCATCTGCATATCTGAGGTTATTGATATTTCTCCCGGCAATCTTGATTCCAGCTTGTGCTTCTTCCAGCCCAGCGTTTCTCATGATGTACTTACTCAGCATATAAGTTAAATAAGCAGGGTGACAATATACAGACTTGCTGTACTCCTTTTCCTATTTGGAACCAGTCTGTTGTTCCATGTCCAGTTCTAACTGTTGCTTCCTGAGCTGCATATAGGTTTCTCAAGAGGCAGGTCAGGTGGTCTGGTATTCCCATCTTTCAGAATTTTCCACAGTTTATTGTGATCCACACAGTCAAAGGCTTTGGCATAGTCAATAAAGCAGAAATAGATGTTTTTCTGGAACTCTCTTACTTTTTCAATGATCCAGCAGATGTTGGCAATTTGATTTCTGGTTCCTCTGCCTTTTCTAAAACCAGCTTGAACATCTGGAAGTTCACGGTTCACGTATTGCTGAAGCCAGGCTTGGAGACTTTTGAGCATTACTTTACTAGCATGTGAGATGAGTGCAATTGTTAGGTCCATACCATTTCTGTCCTTTATCGAGCACATCTTTTCAGGAAATGTTCCCTTGGTATCTCTAATTTTCTTGAAGAGATCTCTAGTCTTTCCCATTCTGTTGTTTTCCTTTATTTCCTTGCATTGATTGCTGAGGAAGGCTTTCTTACCTCTCCTTGCTATTCTTTGGAACTCTGCATTCAAATGCTTATATCTTTCCTTTTCTCCTTTGCTTTTCACTTCTCTTCTTTTCACAGCTATTTGTAAGGCCTCCCCAGACAGCTATTTTGCTTTTTTTCCTTTTCCATGGGGATGGTCTTGATCCCTGTCTCCTGTACAATGTCACGAACCTCCATCCATAGTTCATCAGGCACTCTATCAGATCTAGTCCCTTAAATCTATTTCTCACTTTCACTGTGTAATCATAAGGGATTTGATTTAGGTCATACCTGAATGGTCTAGTGGTTTTCCCCACTTTCTTCAATTTAAGTCTGAATTTGGCAATAAGGAGTTCATGATCTGAACCACAGTCAGCTCCGAGTCTTGTTTTTGCTGACTGTATAGAGCTTCTCCATCTCTGGCTGCAAAGAATATAATCAATCTGATTTCAGTGTTGACCATCTGGTGATGTCCATGTGTAGAGTCTTCTCTTGTGTTGTTGGAAGAGGGTGTTTGCTATGAACAGTGCGTTCTCTTCACAAAACTCTATTTGCTTTGCCCTGCTTCATTCCGTATTCCAAGGCCAAATTTGCCTGTTACCCCAGGTGTTCCTTGACTTCCTATTTTGCATTCCAGTCCCCTATAATGAAAAGGACATCTTTTTTGGGTGTTAGTTCTAAAAGGCCTTGTAGGTCTTCATAGAATGGTTCAACTTCACCTTCTTTAGCGTTACTGGTTGGGGCATAGGTTTGGATTACTGTGATACTGAATGGTTTGCCTTGGAAGCGAACAGAGATTATTCAGTTGTTTTTGAGATTGCATCCAAGTACTGCATTTTGGACTCATTATTATTAACAACCAGTGTCTGAATCAAGCCTTAGGAATAATAGGTCAAAAGTAGATATCTTTAGATAACATCTTATTCAATCCTTTTACTGGTCAGATGGGAAAATAGAGGTAACAGGGACAGTGAATGTGGGTAGGAATGTATGTTTATCCAACTGCTTGATGGGAGAACTGAGACTACAGTCTGGTTCTCTATTCAAAGTTAGTGCTCTTTCTAGTGTACAATGAATGACTCTTACTTTGAACGTCACTGGGCTTGAGAAAAGACAACAACTTTGAAGTCATCATATTTGAAGTCAACATGTAAGTGTCTTTAGAGATTAGAAATCTGGGCTTCAAATAAAGCACTATAAATGGTAATCTCCTTATTCAGGCCACAGAATATTCTGGTAAAACAAGGGTGACCATACCTGTCATATTATTTTACTCATATTCATGCTCTGGAAATTAACTTCTGCACATATAAGAAAACTAATGACTCACCTGATCAAGCTGATCCTTTCTGCCAGCTTCTCTGTGTGTTTCTGAGTAGGAGGGACATTTTCCACAAAAGCAATTCCATAGAGCAGAAAGTTCTGCAGAAAGTTCTTCAGTCCCTCCTTGGTTTCTAAGAACGTCTGGAAATCTACAGCTGGAACTTGGGCTTGCTGGTAGATTTCAGCATTCCATAAGATTCTAGGCTGGATGACCTTTTGTTTCTGCCCTTCATAGCTGTTTTTCATGAGCCAATCCAAATCATATCTAGTCACATGACCATCTGGCCCTTTTTAGGAAAAATAAAAGGTATTAAAAATAATAATTATATATACTGCCAATAATTTACTGGTTAAGAATATTATTTTCAGCAACCAATTACCCAGTATGGTATTGTTTATGGGGTTTCCCAGGTAGCACTAGTGGTAAAGAAACTGTGCCAATGCAGGAGACATAAAAGATGCAGGTTCGATTCCTGGGTCGGGAAGATCCCCTAGAGGAGTGCATGGCAACCCACTCCAGTATTCTTGCCTGGAGAATCCTATGGACAGAGGAGCCTGGTGGGCTACAGTACATGGAGTCACAAAGAGTCGGACACGACTGAAGCGACTTAGCACACATGCAAATATGTATTGTTTATGAGACCAAATTCAAATGAATGCCTAGAATGTTCCTGAGACAGAAATATTTGTCAGTTGAGTAGTATAAATTAATAAGTGAATGAACGAACAAATAAATCTTCCCAGCAGGTAAATAAGTTTATGAAACTTAGCTACATAGTAAAGGGCCTCGATCTCCCTCTTATAAATGAATTAGGTCAGTTTGGTCTAATGATATGATATCAGTACAACATGATAACTTCGCCCGCTGCTCTACAAAAAGTCAAAAAGCCAGCTCCTAAAATGTTTTAGAAAATATTCAGGATAAGCAAATGAGTAAGCAAAGGATACAGCAAGAGGAGTGAAAGGCTATCCTGACATTTTCTCTCTCCTTTTCTTTCTACCTCTCTGTCTGTTTCTCTCTTTCAAATTTCTATACCATTATAGTAAAAGTATCATAAAGAATTTGGAAAGCATAAAAAAGTATGAGGAAATGAAAAGGTCAGATATACTTATTCGATTATCTAGATGAAACCACTATCCACAGCTTGCAATCATCCCTTCTAGTTTTTTGTATGCATACTTTTACTTTACATAACATATTATGAAAATATGTATTAGTTTGCACCCTACCTCTGTCACTTAAATTCTAAGAATAATTTTATCATTAAAAAATTAAGGCTTCAAAAAGTTAATTTCTATAATTTTCAGAATATGGACTACCAAGATTTACCTAAGCAGTCTGTTCTCCTGGGGCATGTAGTTGTATTTTTGGAAAGTTTCCCTATTATTTAATAGTGATCATCCTTGTCCATTTTTCTGATAATTTTCTTAAAATATACACACAGAAGGTAGAATTGTTAAATCCAAAGACACAAACTTTTAAAAGTCTTGATACATATAATTAGATTACTTTCTAGAAAGTCTACCGATTTTCATCCCCACCAACAATATATGCATATATGCATGCCCATCAAAATTGAGTATTCTTATTTTTTAAACATATATTTTTCTAATTTGGTAAATAAAACTCATCTTATTATAATAAATTTAAGTTATTTAAGGTGAAGAAGAACATTTGTTAGACATCTATATTTTTTACATGCAAGGGTTACCAAACTGAGCTAGTAGCCAAACCTGCCCAGAATTGTTTTTCTAACATCTGCTGTGTAGTACGTATTTTCTATAGCTGTTTCTACCCTACTACCAAAGAACTGAATCGTTGTGCAGAGACAGTGTTTCAAAAAAGATTAAAAATCTTTACTATCTGGCCCTTTAGAAAATGTTTCCTCACTTGTGGTTTAATGATTGTTCACTTCTTTCTCACATTTTTCTATTGGAACACTAATAGCACTATACACACGCACACACACACACACATATAATCATATATATTACAAATATTTTGCAAAGTCAGTTTTTTTTTAAACCTTTCTTTGGTATGTTTTCTTTCTTTTTTTAAAAGCTGTTATAGTCCAGTTAAGGTTTATTACAGTTAAAGGATACAGATTGAAATCAACAAAGGGAAAAGGTACATAGGGCTGAGTCCAGAAAAAACCAGGCACAAGTTTCTAGGTGTCCTCTTCTAGTATCAGTTCAGTTTAGTTGCTCAGTCATGGCCGACTCTTTGCAACCCCATGGACTGCAACATGCCAGGTTTCCCTGTCCATCACAAAATACCAGAGCTTACTCAAACTCATGTCCATTGAGTCAGTGATGCCATCCAACCATCTCATCCTCTGTCATTCCCTTCTCCTCCTGCCCTCAATCTTTTGAACATCAAGTTCTTATTCACTGAGTTGGTTCTTTGCCTCAGGTGGCCAAAGCATTGGAGTTTCAGCTTCAGCATTGATCCTTCCAATGAATATTCAGGACTGATTTCCTTTAGGATTGACTGGTTGGATCTCCTTGCAGTCCAAGTGACTCTCAAGAGTGTCCTCCAACACTGCAGTTAAAGCATCAATTCTTCGATGCTCAGCTTGCTTTATAGTCCAACTCTCACATTCATACACAACTACTGGAAAACCATAGCTTTGACTAGACGAAACATTTTTTAAAATATAAATTTATTTATTTTTAGTTGGAGGGTAATTACTTTAAAATATTGTAGCGTTTTTGCCATACATTGACATGAATCCGCCACGGGTGTACATGTCTTCCCCATCCTGAACCCCCCTCCCCCTCCCTCCCCATCACATCCCTCTGGGTCATCCCAGTGCACCAGCCCCAAGCACCCTGTCCCATGCATCGAACCTGGACTGGCAATTCGTGTCACATACGATAATATGCAAGTTTCCATGCCATTCTCCCAAATCATCCCACCCTCGCCCTCTCCCACAGAGTCCAAGAGACTGTTTTATACATCTGTGTCTCTTTTGCTGTCTCGCATATAGGGTTATCGTTACCATCTTTCTAAATTCGATACATGTGTGTTAGTATACCATATTGGTGTTTTTCTTTCTGGCTTACTTCGCTCTGTATAATAGGCTCCAGTTTCATCCACCTCATTAGAACTGATTCAAAGGTATTCTTTTTAATGGCTGAGTAATATTCCATTGTGTATATGTACCACAGCTTTCTTAACCATTCATCTGCTGATGGACATCTAGGTTGCTTCCATGTCCTGGCTATTATAAACAGAGCTGTGATGAACATTGGGGTACACGTGTCTCTTTCAATTCTGGTTTCCTCAGTGTGTATGCTGAACAGTGGGATTGCTGGGCCATAAGGCAGTTCTATTTCCAGTTTTTTAAGGAATCTCCACACTATTCTCCATAGTGGCTGTACTAGTTTCCACTTCCACCAACAGTGTAAGAGAGATCCCTTTTCTCCACACCCTCTCCAGCACTTATTGCTTGTAGACTTTTGGATAGCAGCCATTCTGACTTGTGTGAAATGGCACCTCACTGTAGTTTTGATTTGCATTTCTCTGATAATGAGTGATGTTGAGCATCTTTTCATGTGTTTGTTAGCCATCTGTATGTCTTCTTTGGAGAAATGTCTGTTTAGTTCTTTGGCCCATTTTTTGATTGGGTCGCTTATTTTTCTGGAATTGAGCTACAGGAGTTCCTTGTATATTTTTGAAATTAATTCCTTGTCAGTTGCTTCATTTGCTATTATTTTCTCCCATTCTGAAGGCTGTCTTTTCACCTTGCTTATAGTTTCCTTTGTTGTGCAAAAGGTTTTAAGTTGAACTAGGTCCCATTTGTTTATTTTTGCTTTATTTCCATTACTCTGGGAGGTGGGTCATAGAGGATCCTGCTGTGGTTTATGTCGGAGAGTGTTTTGCTTATGTTTTCCTCTAGGAGTTTTATAGTTTCTGGTCTTATGTTTAGATCTTTAACCCATTTTGAGTTTATTTTTGTGTATAGTGTTAGAAAGTGTTCTAGTTTCATTCTTTTACAAGAGGTTGACCAGTTTCCCCAGCACCACTTGTTAAAGAGGTTGTCTTTTCTCCATTGTATATTCTTGCCTCCTTTGTCGAAGATAAGGTGTCCATAGGTGCGTGGATTTATCTCTGGGCTTTGTATTTTGTTCCATTGATCTATATTTCTGTCTTTGTGCCAGTACCATACTGTCTTGATGACTGTAGCTTTGTAGTAGAGCCTGAAGTCAGGCAGGTTGATTCCTCCAGTTCCATTCTTCTTTCTCAAGATTGCTTTGGCTATTCCAGGTTTTTTGTATTTCCATACAAATTGTGAGATTATTTGTTTTAGTTCTGTGAGAAATACCGTTGGCAGCTTGATAGGGATTGCATTGAATCTATAGATTGCTTTGGGTAGTATACTCATTTTCACTATATTGATTCTTCCAATCCATGAACATGGTATATTTCTCCATCTATTTGTGTCCTCTTTGCTTTCTTTCATCAGTGTTTTATAGTTTTCTATATATAGGTCTTTTGTTTCTTTAGGTAGATATGTTCCTAACTATTTAATTCTTTTTGTTGCAATGGTGAATGGAATTGTTTCCTTAATTTCTCTTTCTGTTTTCTCATCGTTAGGGTATAGGAATGCAAGGGATTTCTCTGTGTTAATGTTATATCCTGCAACTTTACTATATTCATTGATTAGGTCTAGTAATTTTCTGGTGGAGTCTTCAGGGTTTTCTATGTAGAGGTTCATGCCATCTGTAAACAGTGAGAGTTTTACTTCTTCCTTTCCAACCTGGATTCCTTTTATTTCTTTTTCTGCTCTGATTGCTGTGGCCAAAACTTCCAAAATTCTGTTGAGTAGTAGTGGTGAGAATGGGCACCCTTGTCTTGTTCCTGACTTTAGGGGAAATGCTGTCAATTTTTCACCATTGTGGATAATGTTTGCTGTGGGTTTGTCATATATAGCTTTTATTATGTTGAGCTATGTTCCTTTTATTCCTGCTTTCTGGAGGGTTTTTATCATAAATGGACGTTGAATTTTGTCAAAGGCTTTCTCTGCATCTATTGAGATAATCATATGGTTTTTATCTTTCAATTTGTTAATATGGTATATTATGTTGATTGCTTTGCAGGCAGATATTGAAGAATCCTTGCATCCCTGGGATAAAGCCCACTTGGTCATGATGTATGATCTTTTTAATACGTTGTTGGATTCTGCTAGAATTTTGTTAAGGATTTTTGCATATATGTTCATCAGTGATACTGGCCTGTAGTTTTGTTTTGGTGGCATCTTTGTCTGGTTTTGGTATTAGGGTGATGGTAGCCTCATAGAATGAGTTTGGAAGTTTACCTTCCTCTGCAATTTTCTGGAAGAGTTTGAGTAGGATAGGTCTTAGCTCTTCTCTAAATTTGTGGTAGAATTCAGCTGTGAAGGCTTGGGTCCTGGACTTTTGTTTGCTGGAAGATTTCTGATTACAGTTTCAATTTCCGTGCTTGTGATGGGTCTGTTAAGATTTTCCATTTCTCCTTGGTTCAGTTTTGGAAAGTTGTACTTTTCTAAGAATATGTCCATTTCTTCCACGTTGCCCATTTTATTGGCATATAGTTGCTGATAGTAGTCTCTTATGATCCTTTGTATTTCTGTATTGTCTGCTGTGATCTCTCCATTTCCATTTCTAATTTTGATTTGATTCTTCTCCCTTTGTTTCTTGATGAGTCTGACTAATGGTTTGTCAATTTTATTTATCTTCTCAAAGAACCAGCTTTTGGCTTTGTTGATTTTTGCTATGGTCTCTTATGTTTCTTTTGCATTTATTTCTGCCCTACTTTTTAAGATTTCTTTCCTCCTACTAACCCTGGGGTTCTTCATTTCTTCCTTTTCTAGTTGCTTTAGGTGTAGAGTTATTTATTTGACTTTTTTCTTGTTTCTCGAGGTAAGCTTGTATTGCTATGAACCTTCCCCTTAGCACTGCTTTTACAGTGTCCCATACATTTCGGGTTGTTGTGTTTTCATTTTCAATCATTTCTATGCATATTTTGATTTCTTTTTTGATTTCTTCTGTGATTTGTTGGTTATTGAGCAGCGTGTGGTTCAGCCTCCATGTGTTGGAATTTTTAATAGTTTTTGTCCTGTAATTGACATCTATCTTACTGCATTGTGGTCAGAAAAGATGCTTGGAATGATTTCAGTTTTTTTGAATTTACCAAGGCTAGGTTGATGGCCCAGGATGTGATCTATCCTGGAGAAGGTTCCATGTGCACTTGAGAGAAAGGTGAAATTCATTGTTTTGGGGTGAAATGTCCTATAGATATCAATTAGGTTTAACTGGTCTATTGTATCATTTAAAGTTTGTGTTTCCTTGTTAATTTTCTGTTTAGTTGATCTATCCATAGGTGTGAGTGGGGTATTAAAGTCTCCCACTATTATTGTGTTACTGTTAATTTCCCCTTTCATACTTGTTAGCATTTGCCCTACACATTGCGGTGCTCCTATGTTGGATGCATATATATTTTAATTGCTATATCTTATTGTATTGATCCTTTGATCATTATGTAGTGTCCTTCTTTGTCTCTTTTCATGGCCTTTATTTTAAAGTCTATCTTATCTGATATGAGTATTGCTACTCCTGATATCTTTTGGTCTCTATTTGTGTGGAATATCTTTTTCCAGCCTTTCACTTTCAGTCTGTGTATGTCCCTTGTTTTGAGGTGGGTCTCTTGTAGACAACATATATAGGGGTCTTGTTTTTGTGTCCATTCATCCAGTCTTTGTCTTTTGGTTGGGGCATTCAACCCATTTACATTTAAGGCAATTATTGATAAGTATGATCACGTTGTCAGTTACTTTGTTGTTTTGGCTTCGAGTTTATAAACCCTTTCTGTGTTTCCTGTCTAGAGAAGATCCTTTAACATTTGTTGGAGAGCTGGTTTGGTGGTGCTGAATTCTCTCAGCTTTTGCTTGTCTGTAAAGCTTTTGATTTCTCCTTCATATTTGAATGAGATCCTTGCTGGGTACAGTAATCTGGGTTGTAGTTTTTCCTCTTTCATCACTTTAAGTATGTCCTGCCATTCCCTCCTGGCCTGAAGAGTTTCTATTGAAACATCAGCTGTTATCTTTATGGGAATCCCCTTGTGTGTTATTTGTTGTTTTTCCCTTGCTCCTTTTAATATGTGTTCTTTGTGTTTGATCTTTGTTAATTTGATTAGTATGTGTCTTGGGATGTTTCGCCTTGGGTTTATCCTGTTTGGGACTCTCTGGGTTTCTTGGACTTGGGTGACTATTTCCTTCCCCATTTTAGGGTAGTTTTCAACTATTATATCCTCATGTATTTTCTCATGGTTTTTCTTTTTGTCTTCATCTGGGACTCCTATGATTCGAACGTTGGGGCATTTAACATTGTCACAGAGGTCTCTGAGGTTGTCCTCATTTCTTTTCCTTTTTTTTTTCCTCTCTGCTTCATTTATTTCTACCATTTTATGTTCTACCTCATTTATCATATCTTCTGCCTCTGTTATTCTACTGTTGGTTCCCTCCAGAGTGTTTTTGATCTCATTTGTTGCCTTATTCACTATATATTGACTCTTTTTTTTTTTTCTTCTAGGTCCTTGTTAAACATTTCTTGCATCCTCTCGATCCTTGTCTCCAGTCTATTTATCTGTAACTCCATTTTGTTTTCAAGATTTTAGATCATTTTCACTATCATTATTCAGAATTCTTTATCAGGTAGATTCCCTATCTCTTCCTCTTTTGTTTGGTTTGGTGGGCATTCATCCTGTTCCTTTACCTGCTGAGTATTTCTCTGCCTTTTCATCTTGTTTATATTCCTGTGTTTGGGGTGGCCTTTCTGTATTTTCGCAGTTTGTGGTTCCTCTTTATTGTGGAGGTTCCTCACTGTGGGTGGAGTTGGATGGGTGCCTTGTAAAGGTTTCCTGGTTAAGGAAGCTTGTGTCAGTGTTCTGGTGGGTGGGGCTGGATTTCTTTTCTCTGGAGTGCAAAGAAGTGTGCAGTAGTGAATTTTGAGATGTCAGTGGGTTTGGTGTGACTTTGGGCAGTCTGTATATTGAAGCTCAGGGTTATCTTCCTGTGTTTCTGTAGAATTTGCGTGGTATGTCTTGCTCTGGAACTTGTTGGCCCTTGGGTGGTGCTTGGTTTCAGTGTAGGTATGGAGGCTTTTGATGAGCTCTTATTGATTAATGTTTCCTGGAGTCAGGAGTCCTCTGGTGTTCTCAGGTTTTGGACTTAAGCCTCCTGCCTCTGGTTTTCAATCTTATTCTTACAGTAGCCTCAAGACTTCTCCATCTATACAGCACCGATGATAAAACATCTAGGTTAATGATGAAAAGTTTCTCCATAGTGAGGGAAACCCAGAGAGGTTCACAGAGTTACATGGAGAAAAGAAGAGGGAGGACGGAGATAGAGGTGACCAGGAGGAGAAGAAGGGGAATAAAAAGGGGAGAGAGCAAGCTAGCCAGTAATCGCTCCCCAATGTGCTCTCCCCAGTCTGGACCCTTCAGAGATGTTCACGGAGTTACACAGAGAAGAGAAGAGGAAGGAGACAGAGGTGGCCAGGAGGATAAAAGGGGGAATCAAAAGGAGAGAGACAGATCCAGCCAGTAATCAGTTTCCTAAGTGTTCTCCACAGCCCGGAACACACAAAGAGATTCACAGAGTTGGGTAGAGAAGAGAAGGGCGAGGGAGGAGATAGAGGAGACCTGGTGGAGAAAAAGGAGAGTCAAAAGTGGGAGAGAGCAATCAAGCCAGTAATCTCACTCCCAAGTAAAAATGGGTACTGAAGATTGGGTTCTTAAAGGTACAAAATTGATAACAAATACCAAAAAGCAAAGATTAAAAATCTACACTAGAGGTTAGATTCTCAAAAGTACAATATTAAAAAAACAAAACAAAGTCACAAAAATTATAAAATATATATATGAAGTTTGTTTTAAAAATAGGGTCTTTTTTTTTTGCAAGGTAATGGTAGGTTATAAAAATGAAAATTAAAGGAGTAATAGATGACTTAAAAATTAAAAAAAATTAAAAATTAAAAAAATGATAATAGTAAAAATATATCTAGGACTTTCTCTGGAGCTGTTGTGGATAGTGTGGGGTCAGTTCATTTTCAGATAATTCCTTGATCCGGCTTATACTTATCAATATCTATAGGCCATTTCCTATGTAGTTGATGCTAACTACAGCATCTTAATCTATTGCACCTGTCACTTCCAAAGCAGTTCCCTCTGTTTATTTTAGCTTCTTCTGTTTCCTGGTCTCTTCAGTGTCTGATTTCTGCCCTGACACAAGGGGGTGCTAATGGTCACTTTTTTAGGCTCACTTGTTCAGTAGTGCTGTGGGGAGTGAGGAACACTGCAAACAAATATTACTGGCATGTGTGGGGAGTGCTCGCAGTGTTTCAGCCGCACTGGGTTTGCCCCCAATCCTGGTGTGTGTGCTTTCCCAGTCTACACTGCTCAGACTCTAGGTTGCTCTGCTGGGAACTGTCTAATGTGGGCCCTGGTTTGCCTGCACTTCCCAGGTCTAAGCCGCTCAGATTCAGGTTCTCTGATACTCCACAAAGGCGCAGACTTCGTTGGGCCTGCGTTTTGCACTGTCCCAGGTCCGAGCAGTTCAGGTGACCAGGTGCTTGGCGCATGTAGTCACCCCCAGTTGAAGGCTGTGACTTAGCCCTCCCCTGTCCCAGCCGCTCGGTTTTCTGGGTGTGTCTCTTCTGGGGAGCTGATCTCTGGCTGCGACCCTCCTGGCAGATGTCGACCATCCAGAAACCCAAGAAGTCTTGGTTAGCAATGAAGCCTGCTTGCAGTTTGGTAGAGGATGCCTCTCTGGGGCTGCAATTGCCCCCTTCCGGCTCTGGCTGCTTTTGCCTGCCTGTCTCTTGCAGGGGGTGGGCCGGTCCACAGCCGGCTAGCTCTCCTCAGTCCTTTGCTACGACTAACCTATGTCTAGGTTAGTCATAGCTTTTCTTCCAAGGAGGAAGCATTTTTTAATTTTATGGCTGCAATCACCATCTGCAGTGATTTTGAAGCCCCCCAAAATAAAGTCTCTCACTGTTTCCATTGTTACCCCATCTATTTGTCATGAAGTGATGGGACCAGATGCCATGATCTTGGTTTTCTGAATGTTGAGTTTTAAGCCAACTCTTCCACTCTCCTCCTTCAGTTTCATCAAGAGGCTCTTCAGTTCTTCTTTGCTTTCTTCCATAAGGGTGGTGTCATCTGCATATCTGAGGTTATTGATATTTCTCCCAGTAATCTTGATTCCAGCTTGTGCTTCCTCCAGCCCAGCATTTCTCACGATGTACCCTGCATATAAGTTAAATAAGCAGGGTGACAATATACAGCCTTGATGTACTCCCTTCCGTATTTGGAACCAGTCTCTTGTTCCATGTCCAGTTCTAAGTCTTGCTTCTTGACCTGCACACAGATTTCTCAGGAGGAAGGTTACCTGGTCTGGCATTCCCATCTCTTGAAGAATTTTCAACAGTTTGTGGTTATCCACAGTCAAAGGCTTTGACATAGTCAACGAAACAGAAGTAGATGATTTTCTGGAACTCTCTTGCTTTTTCGATGATCCAATGGATGTTGGAAATTTGATTTCTGGTTCTCTGCCTTTTCTAAATCCAGCTTGAACATCTGGAAGTTCACAGTTGACATACTGTTGAAGCCTGGCTTGTATAATTTTGAGCATTACTTTGCTAGTGCGTGAGATGAGTGAAATCGTGCAGTAGTTTGAACATTCTTAAGCATTCCCTTTCTTTGGGATTGGAATGAAAACTGACGATTTCCAGTCCTGTGGCCACTGCTGAGTTTTCCAAATTTGCTGGCATATTGAGTGCAGCACTTTAACAGCATCATCTTCCAGTATACTTGCTGGAAAAATTAAGTGTTATCTATGGTATGTTTTCTTTTCATTGTAGAAAAATCAGTAGTAAAATGTACTCAAATAAATATTTCTTCTTCAAATGCTTTTTTGTTATTTTGAAATAGAGATTCACAGAAAGTCACAAAGAAATATATAAAAGAGGTCTCATGGACCCTTCCCTGAGCCTTCTCCAATGTTTAACATCTTGTACAACCACAGTACAATATCAAAACCTAGAAAGTGATATTGATACAATCCATAGAGCTCATTCAGATCTCATGAGTTATATATATATATATAATTATTTCTGTGTGTGTGTGTGTATTCAATGCAGTGTTATTACATGTGCAACTTTATGTAACCAGTACTATAGTCAAAATACTCAAGTGTGCCATTACCACAAGACTCCTTTATGTTACCTCTTTAAAGCCACACCATTCCTCCTCTCTTCCTGGCAACTGCTAATCTGTTCACTATCTTTATAATTCTTTTATTTCATGAATGTTACATAAATGGAATCATGCAGTTACATTTTTCCTTCACTGTGATTCCTTTGTGGTTTCCCCAAGTTATCATGCTTACCAATCTTTCATTATTTTTTATTACTGAATGGTTTTTCATTATGTGGATGATTTGTTTAACACCTCACACATTGGAGGATATTAAAGTAGTTTCCAGTTCTTGGCTGTTACAAATAAGGCTGCTGTGAACATTAATGTACACATTTTTGTGTGAACATAAGTTCTCATTTCTCTGGAATAAATGCCTATCAATTCAATTGTTGGGTTGTATAGTACGTGCTTCCCAGGAGGCTTCACAGGTGGCTCAGTGGTAAAGAATTTGCCTGCCAATGCAGGAGACCCAGGTTCAATCCCTGGGTCAAGAAGATCCCCTGGAATAGGAAATGGGAACCCACTCCAGTATTCTTGCATGAGAAATTCTATGGACAGAGGAACTGGCAGGCTACAGTCCATGGGGTCACAAAGAGTCAGATACAAATTGAGTGACTGAGCACACACACATGGTTACTCACATGTTTAGTCTTTTTTTTTTTTTTTTTAAGAAATGGGCAAACTATTTTCCAGAGTGTGTGTGAAAGTTGTTCAGTCGTGTCCAACTCTTTGCAACCCCATGGACTATACAGTCCATGAAATTCTCCAGGCCAGAATACTGGAGTGGGTAGCCGTGTCCTTCTCCAGGGAATCTTCCCATCCCAGAGATCGGACCCAGGTCTACTGCATTGAAGGCAGATTCCTTACCAACTGAGCCACCAGGGAAGCCTAAAGTAACCATACCATTTTATACTCTCAGTAGCAGTGTATAACTGATAGAATTTTTCCAAATCTTTTATAGCATTTTGTGTTATCAAGACTTTTTAAAACTTTTAGTCATTCTGCTAGGTATATAGTGAAATTTTACTGTGCTAATAACTTTTGTTTCTCTAATGGCTTATAATGCTGAACATATTTGCAAATGTTTATCTGCCATTTGTATGTCCCATTCAGTGAAATGTCTGTGCATGTCTTTTATTCATTGTCTAATTGGATTGTTTTTCTTATATTGAGTTTTGAAAGTTATTTAGTTCTAGTGCCAGTCAGTACCTAGGTCAAGGTCTTGAAGATGTTCTCCTATATTCTTCTCTAGAAGTTTTGTAGCTTTATGTTTACATTTAAGTCCATGATCTATTTTGAGTTAATTTTTGTATAAAGTGTGAAACTCTGGTTGAAGTTATTATTATTATTTTTTTTTACTTTTGCCTCAGTTCAGTTCAGTTCAGTCGCTCAGTCGTGTCTGACTCTTTGCGACCCCATGAATCACAGCATGCCAGGCCTCCCTGTCCATCACCAACTCCTGGAGTTCACTCAGACTCACGTCCATCGAGTCAGTGATGCCATCCAGCCATCTCATCCTCTGCTGTCCCCTTCTCCTCCTGCCCCCAATCCCTCCCAGCATCAGTCTTTTCCAGTGAGTCAACTCTTCGCATGAGGTGGCCAAAGTACTGGAGATTCAGCTTTAGCATCATTCCTTCCAAAGAAATCCCAGGGCTGATCTCCTTCAGAATGGACTGGTTGGATCTCCTTGCAGTCCAAGGGACTCTTAAGAGTCTTCTCCAACACCACAGTTCAAAAGCATCAATTCTTCCACACTCAGCTTTCTTCACAGTCCAACTCTCACATCCATACATGACCACTGGGAAAACCATAGCCTTGACTAGATGGACCTTTGTTGGCAAAGTAATGTCTCTGCTTGTCAATATGCTATCTAGGTTGGTCATAACTTTTGTTCCAAGGAGTAAGCGTCTTTTAATTGAGTGTCCAATTATCTCAGCATCATTACTTAAAAAGATTATCCTCCTTCATTGACTGGCTCTTGCACCTTTGTCAAAGATCAGTTGACTCTATTTGTGTGATTCTATTTCTTGGTTTCTTTTTCTGTTTTATTGGTCTACATGTCTATCCCTCCATCAAAACCACAAATATATAGTTTTATTTCTTCCATTCTAATATATATGAATTTTATTTCTTTTCTTGCCTTATTGTAATGACTAGAAGTTCCAGAACTGTGTTAAATAAAAACGAAAGTGAAATGTTAAATGTGTTCAGCCTCACCATTATAGATGATGTTAGTTGAAAAGATGCTAAATATCTATAATCATCAGGGAAATGCAAATCAGAGATACCATCGCAATCCTATCAGAATGGCTATTATCAAAAAGATAACATAGGCAGAAATTAACACAACATTTAATTATCTTCAATTTAAAAATAAAGAAAAAAAACCCTCAAATGTCACTACCCTCCTCAAAAAAAGAAAGACAACATACAACAAATGTTGGTGAGGGTATGGAGAGAAGGGACTTCTCCTACACTGTTGATTGGAGTCTAAATTGGTGTAGCCACTTTGGAAAAAATCAAAAATGAAAGAACCATATCATCCAACAATCCCACTTCTGAGCATATATCCAAAGGAAATAAAATCATTGTTTCAAAAAGATACATGCACCCTAATGTTCATAGCCACACAATTTATAATAGCCAAGACGTGGAAACAACCTAAGTGTTCATCGATGCATAAATAGATAAATAAAATGTGGTATATAAATACAGTGGAATATTATTCAGCCATAAAACGAAGGCATTCCTGCAATTAGCAACAACATTGATAGATAGACCTTGAGTGTATTATGTGAAATAAGTCAGACAGAGAAAGATAAATACTGTCTACAGAGAGTAGATTGATGGTTGCCTGAGGCTACGGGTTTGAAGAAATGGAAGATGTTCATCAACGCTACAATTTTCCAGTTATAAGATGAATAAGTTCTGGAGATCTGATGTATAGCAAAGTGATATACTTAACAATACTGTATTGTATATTGAAAGTTACTAAGATAGTAAATCATTAATACTCTAGCCACAATGCAAATGTGCTAATTATGTGAGGTGATGAATGTGTTAACTAAGCTTATCGTGGTCATTTCACAATATATACAGATACGTCAAATATATCTCAATAAAGCTGGAAAAATATTTTTCAAAACTATGATGTTAGCTGTAGATTATAACAATTTCATTTAAGAACAAAAATAAAAGGTACACAAAAGAAATGCTGCCAAAGAAAGGAAAAAGGAAGAGTAACTAAAAGAATATCCTACTTTGTAAAGGGGCAAACCATTTTTTATAAAACAATTGTTCTTTAAAAAAGTACCCATAGAAGACCATGTCTCCTGTCCACTCACAAGTGAAAAAGAGTGTGGTCTCATCCAGATGAATGGTCTGTGGCTGGATACATAAATCCACGCTGGCAGTGTCTAGGCTGCGCTGGTGAGTCTTAGAGTTGTAGCAAGATGCTGAGCGGCAGTGGTCTCGAAGCCAGACATAATCAAAGCGCATCACATTGTTAGCATATTGCAGTTCTAGGGAAAAGATCACATTCTTTTATTAGTATTTATTACGTTATTTATTCTATAAAAACAATAAAATATTTAGGAAAACTAAAAAATCTGGATTCAGAAAACTCCCTTCAAAAAGTCTTCTACCAACAAATGAACAAGGGCAATGCGAGGGACACTGGCCCCCTACTATTAAAATATAGCATGGAACTTCTACAATTAAAATAGTGTGATGTTGGTATAGGAATAGGCAGACAAAACAACAGAAGAGTATAAAAAGTAAAAAAATATACATGAATGCACATAGAAATTTGGTTAGTAAAAACTGACACATATAATCACTGTGAAAAATATGACTTTTTAAGTAAATGGTGTCAGGACAACTGATAATCATTTGGAAAACTATAAAATCGAGTCCATACCTCATATTGTCACCAGGTTTCCAAGATAAACTCAAAACAGATAAGAGTTCTAAATTTCGAAAATGAACATGGATAGAGGATATAAAGGAGGTCCTTGAACTATTCTTGCAACTTTCCTATTAGCTTGAAGATGTATCAAAAAAAAAAGTTACCAAAAAATATCAAACACTCTATCAGATTATTCATTTAGACAGGGTAAATAAAAATGATATCAAATTTATAACAGGAATAAAAACTATAAAGTGTCTGGGAATAAATGAAAATGTGGAAGATAACTGTGGAGAAATTCTGAAGGACTTGAAGGAAACTTGAATGGAAAAATATGCTCACAGTTGGGCAGATTCAAAAATGAAAAGACAGAAGTTCTTCCATAAATTAATACATAAAACTCCATGTACTTCCAACCCAAATCCCTGTGAAAATTTTCATGTACTGGACAGACTAATTCCAAGATTCATATTCAGAATTAACAAAGTAATACTTTTGACAAAGAAAAAGAGTGGAAACCTTATTGGCTAAAGGGTTTTAGCTTAACCTCTGCCCAATTGTTGGCTGGCCACTAAACTGTACCATCCATTCATGGATCATAGCCTTGTTCAGGTGAAGGGGCTTGTCTAACTCAATGAGCTATGCTGTGCAGGGCCACCCAAGATGGACAGGTCATAGTGGAGAATTCTGACAAAATGTGGTCCACTGGAGGAGGACGTGGCAAACTACTCCAGTATTCTTGCCTCAAGAACTCCATGGGCAATATGATAAGGCAAAAAGATATGACAATTAAAGATGAGCCCCCCAGGTCAGGAGCTGTCCAACAAGCTACTGGGGAAGAGTGGAGGGCAATTACTAATAGCTTCAGAAAGAATGAAGAGGCTGGGCCAAACCGGAAATGATGCTTAGTTGTGGATGTGTCTGGTTGGGAAAGTAAAGCCAGATGCTGTAAATAACAATATTGCATAGGAACCAGGAAGGTTAGGTCTATGAATCAAGGTAAATTGAATGTGGGCAAGCAGGAGATGGCAAGCACATCAAAATCTTAGGAATCGGTGAACTAAAATGGACAGGAATGGGCAAATTTAACTCAGATGACCATTGTATCTACTACTGTGGGCAAGAATCCCTAAGAAGAAATGGAGTAGCCATCATAGTCAACAAAAGAGTCTGAAATGCAGTACTTGGGTACAATCTAATAAACGACAGAATGATTTCAGTCTGTTTCCAAGACAAACCATTCAACATCACAGTGATCCAAGTCTATGCCTCAACCACTAATGCCAAAGAAGCTGAAGTTGATTGGTTCTATGAAGACCTACAACACCTTCTAGAACTAACATCCCCCCAAAATGTCTTTTTCATCAGAGGGGATTGGAATGTAAAATTAGGAAGCCAAGAGATACCTGGAATCACAGGCAAGTTGGACCTTAGAGTTAAAGATGAAGCAGTGCAAAGGCTAAGAGAGTTTTGCCAAGAGAATGCACTGCTCATAGCAAACACCCTCTGCCAACAACACAAGAGACCACTCCGTACACAGACATATGTGGAGATCAATACCAAACTCAAATTGATTATGTTCTTTGCAGTCAAAGATAGAGAAGCTCTATAGAGTCAGTAAAAACAAGACGTGGAGCTGACTGTAGCTCAGATCATGAGATCCTTATGCAAAACTGAGGCTTAAACTGAAGAAAGTAAGGAAAACCACCAGACCATTTAGGTATGACCTTAATCAAACCCTTATGATTATACAATGGAGGTAAGGAATAGATTCAACAGATTAAATCTGATAGAGTGCCTGAAGAACTATGGACAGAGGTTTGTAACTATGTATGGGAGTCAGTGACTGAAACCATCACAAAGAAAAAGAAATGCAACAAGTCAAAGTGGTTGTCTGAGGAGGCTTTACAAATAGCTGAGGAAAGAAGAAAAGCAAAAGACAAAGGAGAAAGGGAAAAATATACCCAACTGAATTCAGAGGTCCAGAGAACAACAAGGAGAGATAAGAAAGCCTTCTTAAGTGAACAATGCAAAGAAATAGAGGAAAACAATAGAATGGGGAAGACTAGAGATCTCTTCAAGAAAATTAGAGATACCAAGCGAATATTTAACATAAGGATAGCATGATTAAAGGACAGAAAAAGGTAAGGACCTAACAGAAGCAGAAGATATTAAGAACAGGTGCCAAGAATACACAGAACTGTACAAAAAAGGTCTTAATGACCCAGATAACCATGATGGTGTGGTCAGTCACTTAGAGCCAGACATCCTGGAGTGTGAAGTCAAGTGGGCCTTAGGAAGCATCACAATGAACAAAGTGAGTGGAGGTGATGGAATTCCAGCTGAGCTCTTGCAAATCCTTAAGACAAAGCTGTGAGAGTGCTGCACTCAATATGCCAGCAAATTTGGAACACTCAGCAGTGGCCACAGGACTGGAAAAGGTCAGTTTTCATTCCAATCCCAAAGAAGGGCAATGCCAAATACTGTTCAAACTACCACATAATTTCACTCATTTCACATGTTAGCAAGGTAATGCTCAAAATTCTTCAAGCTAGGCTTCAGCAGTACGTGAACTGAGAACTTCCAGATGTACAAGCTAGGTTTAGAAAAGACAGAGGAACCAGAGGTCAAATTACCAACATGCGTTGGACCATGGAGAAAACAAGGGAGTTCCAGAAAAACATCTACTTCTGGTTCATTGACTATGCTAAAGCCTTTGACTGTATGAATCACAAAAAACTGTGGAAAATCCTTAAAGAGATGAGAATACCAGATCACTTTACCTGCCTTCTGAGAAACCCGTATGCAGGTCAAGAAGCAACAGTTGGAACCTTACATGAAACAACGGATTGGTTCAAAATTGGGAAAGGAGAGTGTCAAGGCTGTATACTGTCACCCTGCTTATTTAACTTATATACATATTACATTGTGTGAAATGCTGAGCTGGACGAATCACAAGCTGGAATCAAGATTTCTGAGAGAAACATCAACAACCTCAGATATGCAGATGATACCACTCTAATGGCAGAAAGGGAAGAAGAACTAAAGAGACTCTTGATGTGGGTGAAAGAGGAGAGTGAAAAAGCTGGCTTGAAACTCAACATTCAAAAACCTAAGATCATGGCATTGGGTCACATCACTTCATGGCAAATGAAAGGGGAAAAAGAGGAAGCAGTGATAGATTTTATTTTCATGGGCTCCAAAATCACTGTGGACAGTGACTGCAGCCATGAAATTAAAAGACACTTCCTCCATGGAAGAAAGACTATGACAAACATTCACAGTGAATTAAAAAGCAGAAACATCACTTTGCCTACAAAGGCCCATATAGTCAAAACTATGGTTTTTCCAGTAGTCATATACAGATTTGAGAATTGGACCATAAAGAAGGCTAAGCACCAAAGAATTGATGCTTTCAAATTGTGGTATTGGGGAAGACCCTTGAGAGTCCCTCAGATTGCTAGGAGGTCAAACCAGTCAATCCTAAAGGAAATCAACCCTCAATATTGGTTGGAAGGACTGATGCTATAGCTGAAGCTCTAATACTTTGACCACCTGATGCAAAGAGCTGACTCTTTGGAAAAGACCTGAAGGTTGAAGGCGGGAGGAGAAGACAATGACAGAGGACAAGATGGTTGGATGGCATCATCGACTCAGTGGACGTGAGTTGGAGCAAGCTCCAGGATATGGTGATGGTAAAGGACAGGGGAAACCTGGTTTGCTGTAGTTCATAGGATTGCAAAGAGTCAGACATGATTGAGCAACTGAACAACAACAACTTAAGTTAAAGAATAAAGTTTTAGGTTCACAGCAAAACTGAGACAAAGGTTCAGAGAGATCCATATATCCTCTGTCCCCACCTCATCCCTTAACTTTTATTCTGAGTCTTTACATTTAAAGCGTGTTTCTTGTAGACGACATGTAGGTGAATATTTTTTGATTCATTTTGACAATTTTTGTATTTTGACTGGTATGATCAGACAATTTATATTTGAAGAGATTACCAATGTAGTTGACTTTAAATCTGCCTTCTTGCTGTTTTCTATAGTTTTATTTATTCCTTACCTCCATTTTTTTCTTCTTTCTCTGTCTTTCTGATTTTCATTGTATATTTATGATTCCATTGACTTATTATTCACACTATTTTTAAAAACATTTAAAAATTATTCTTCCAAATGTTTACAATGTACATTTTAAATAATCTAAGCCCACTTTTAAATAAATCTAAAGTGTCACTCAAAGTTGTATAGTATTTTGCATACCACTAACTATGAAAAAGAGTTCTGATTCCTCATCATCCTAGTTAGAACTTGGTATTATAAATAGAATATTCCTAATTTCTTCCTCCTATCCTGTCATATTATTGTCACTTATTTCATTTTTATATGTGCTATGAACACCAAACACATTGCTATTACCATTTAAATAGTTAAAATTTCATGTAATTCAGAAGGAGAAAAGTTTGTTTTTTATCTTCACTCCTTTCTAACACTCTTTATTTTTATGTAGATCCAAGTTTGTTACCTATATCATTTTTCTTCTGCCAGAAGAAATTCTTTTACAATATTTTGAGAAGTTAGATGAGAAAGTCTATTTCTCTTATCACTTTTGAAGGATTGCTGGATATAGAATCATAGGTGGCAGTTTTTTTCCTCCCTTTAATGTCTTAAAATTGTCATTCCATTGTGTTCCTGCTTGTATAGTTTCTCATGAGAACTTTACATAATTCTCATCTTTCTCTGTAGGTAAAGTGTTTTTCTCTCCTTTGACTGCCTTCAAGATTTGCTCTTTGTTTTTGCTCTTTTGCCTAAGTGTGGGGTTGTGTTTGTGTGTGCATGGGTTTTTAAAATGTATCCTAAGCTTCTCTAAACTTCTTGGATATGTGGTTTGGTGTTTGTCATGCATTTTGGAAAGCTTTCAGAAATTATTTCATCAAATATTTCTTCCACTTAGTTCTTTCTTTCTTCTTTTAGTATTCCATTCATGTATATTATATACCTTTTGCTACCATTCCACATTTCCTGAATACTCTGTTATGTGTTTGTTTGTTTGTTTGTTTGTTTCCACTCTCATTTTCTCTGTTCATTTCAGTGTAGGTAATTTTTAATGACCTATTTTTACATTCACTGATTCTATTCGTGGGTGTGTCTGATAAGCCCCACAAAGTCATTCTTCATTCCTGTTACTATGCTTCTGATTTCTTTTTGATTCTTTCTTGTATTTTTCTATCACTCTGTTGACACTATCCATCTGGTCTTCCATTTTGTCTACCTCTTCCATTTAGAATCCTTAAAATATTAACCACAGTTATTTTAAATTTCCTGACTGAAAATTTCAATACATATGTCACATGTGAGTCTAGTTCTGATGGTGCTTTTTCTCTTCAACTTGTGTTATTTCTTGCCTTTTAGCATGTATGTTTTGTAATTTTGTGCTTGTTGTTGACAGCCAGACATATTGTATAGAGCAGTAGATACTGAAGTGAATAGGACTTCATGGTGACTATTTATATCAATCTGACCAAGAGTTGCGCTATGTCTGATGTTTGCTCTGTCTATGAGTCCCAGAGGCTTTAAATCCCTTTAGTGATCTTGTTTTTACCTCCCCTCTTGGCCTTGCCCCTTTTCTTGGTGCTTCATGTCCGAGACAGTGTTTGTAGCTGTCATCCACTGCTATTTTAGCGAAGACTTATTAGCTTGCTGGAGCCAGGGGAGGAAAGGGAATTCTCTGATCTTGGGATTAAGTCTAAGTCTTTGGAGTGCATCGTGGGTCTGTGTCTTGGGAGTATGGTCCTCACAGTTGCTTTTGGCCCTTTCCAGGGTATTGTAAGTTGAACTGTATTCCCCCAAAAGATATGCTGAAGTTCTCACCTCTAATACCTGTGAATGAGACCTCATTTGGAAATAGTACATTTGAAGATAATCAAGACAGGATGAGGTCATACTGGATTTGGGTGGGCCCTCAATCCACTGAAGGTGCCCTTATAAGGAGACAGAAATTGGAACACACAGAAGAGACCCAGTAAAGAAGGTTATGTAATGATGGAGGCAAACAGTGGAGTGATGTTGCCACAAGCCAAATAATACCAATGAGAGGGAAGAAAGAATTCTCTCCTAGAGCCTTCAGAGAGGACATGGCCCTGCCAACAACTTCATTTCAGATTTTCTACCTTTAGAACTGTGAAAGAATTTCTGCTGTTCTCTGTTGACTAGTTCATGGTAAATTTATCATAGCAGTGCCAGGAAACTAAAACACAGGAGTAAAGCTTTTGGCCCCTCTGCCACCTAATACCTTCCCTGGCTGTAGAATTTCCAGTCTATGTCTTTGAAATTCTCTTCCCTGTAGAGTACACTCAAGCTCAGTCACTCAATCGTGTCCACCTCTCTGCAACACCTGCCAGGCTCCTCTGTCCGTGGGATTTCTCAGGCAAGAATCCTAGAGTGGTTTGCCATTTCCTCCTTCAAGGCATCTTCTCGACCCAGGGATTGAACCCATGTCTCCTGCATTGTCAGGCGGATTCTTTACCACTGAGCTCCCTCCCCTGTATACTGAGGCTTTGATTTTTTCTTTCCTTTTTCCTTAGATGACCCGGGGAGACAAAGTGGGGTGGACCATGGCAGACCTCCCTTCCCCTAGCTGGGATGAGATTTTACTATTACCCCATATTATTTCTGTCTTTCTCACAACCTGTAAAAGAATCCTGGAAATACATGGCTAGAAGTTGTCACAACTCCACAGAAAGTATTTTCAGTCCACATGAAAAGTATGTGTCATTGCACGATGATGTAAATATACTTTACACTTACTGAAGTTTATACTTAAAATGGTTAAGATGATATATTTTATGTTACTTTTTTATCACAATTAAAAATAAAGTATCTGTCTCTACACGTCTTACCAAAATGATCTTCATGTTGCTGCCAAACACAATTCAGAGACTTGGAGGCTGTATGGTGCCAATAGATGGCTAGTGGAAATAAGCTTTTGAAGTTGGACTGTTGAAGGGCCCAACGTGTGACCCGTCCCCTCAGCAGGTCCTGGAGCCTGCTTTGTAGGTGGGACAACCTGTGACACCACATCCTAGAAAATTCAACAACGAGAGTGTTAGTAACAATATAAAACAAGGTTTATAAGGCTATAGGAATAACACTACATATGTAACTATGTAAAATAATTGATTTTCTTATCTCAACCACAGAGCATTAAAGGAGAAATTCTGAAAAGCTAACCATAAGTGGTCGATAACCATTACTTCTATTTTCTTACCAGCCACTCGTATTATGCACTGTAATCTTGCTTCTATCTCACTATCTAACTGAAGTGGTTCTTTAGAAAATCACTAATTCTAATCTTCCAACCACATGTAAGGGTTGCCTTTTTAGATCTTGTCCTTCTGGGACTCATCACTGTGACACTATTGATCACCCTCATCTTGATGCCTTGAAACTTTCTTTTCCACTGATTATGTGTAATTGTGGGAGTTTTTTAAACTTTCAGTGACTCTGTTTCCTGTTCTGTAAAATGAGTATAACAATAATACTTATCTCATGGGTTTAGTGTACTTAGAACTGTGTTGTCACATAGTAAGACCTATATATGTTAGCTGTTATCATTCTAACCATCCTCATCATTATTGTTATTAGGGATAAGCTATATCTACTGGCAAAAGTACCTTTCTCGGAGTTGATGACAACCTGAGTGTGATGCTTTCATAAATATTAATAAAATGACACCATTTGCATATGATCTTAAAAGGAATTCATTCATCTTGTGGGAAAAAAAGAAGAAGGTCATGCCACTGCAGAGAAGCAATATGGAGCTTGATGTGAACCTTCTCAATAACTCCTTGCAAAAATGCTTGCTTTGAGTGGATGTGTACATGTTACTATGTGGTAAAAGTTGATAAAGGAACTGAATTTCATGCGGATGGGGGATGAAACCAATCACATATACCAAGTCCATAGCTAGAGATATAAAATAATTTGCTGATGACTGAGGGAGGTTTCTGAAATAGGTTAGGGTTTTCACCCCTGGAGGAGGGCATGGCAACCCACACCAGTATTCTTGCCTGGAAAATCCCATGGACAGAGGAGCCTGGCAGACTGCAGTCCATGGGGGTCACAAAGAGCTGGACATGACTGAGCAACTAAGCACATGGTCTTCTGGGAAAAGCCCAATTTAGTCATCATATTAGGTAATGCCTCCAATTACCTGATCCTAGGCCACCTCTCAGCCTGACTTCCTATTATTTACTTCCTTGTACTTATTTTGTTCATAGTTTCCCAGACTCACTATACTTTCTAAATTTTGAGAAACTCTTGTTCATGCTATTTGTTCCTCTAAAGTGGAAGCCCTTCCTACTCTCTTCTATTCATCTTTTAAGAATCAGTGGAGATATATCATCTCATCTAAGAATTCTTCCCTAGATTCTCAGAATGAACTAGCAGCTTTCTTTAGTTCTCTCATAACAGTCTGTTTATGCCTCTGTCTTCCTTCTCAATACATTTGGTTGAAATTGTATGCCTTTCTATTATGACATTGTTAATTGGCTATACTCCAATATAAACAAAAAGAAGTCAGACACAAAAGGCCATATGCTATATGATCCCATTTACATGAAATGTCCAGAAAAGGCAAATTCAAAGAGATAAAAGGTAGATTAGTGCTTGTCTCCAGCTGGAGCAGTGGGGAGGGAGGAATTGGGGAATGACAGCTAATATGTGGGCAGTTTCTTTTTGCAGGGATGTAAATGCTCTAAAATTAAATTCTGATGATTGCAAAAATTAAAAAAAAATAAATTATATGTTTTTATGCTTTACTACCAGTAAGACCTGGATACATCTCAACAGGAAATCTATGGGTCATTCATGTTTGTACCCTAACATCTAGCATGGTTCCTAGTACTTAGGAGAATTTCATAAACATTTGTGGACATTGGATTGAATTAATTTTCTTCGAGTTTCATAGCATCTTTAAATCTGGTAAGGTGTCTGCTCTAAATCTTCACTTAAGTAATGAAAGTGTTGATGAGATCAAACCAAAGGTAGGGTTTGCAATAGGCCATCTCAAATTCTTCCATTGCTTATGGTCTGCGATCAGCACTCTTTGAGTATGGTTATTAATATATAATTGTATTAATTATATAACCCACCAATATGGATTCATAATTCTTGTTCTCAAGGGTATCATAAAAGACTTGTTAAAATCTTGCTGAAATTGCATTCATTCAATGTACATGTTATAGCTGTCATATTTCCATAAACACCTCTAATAAAATTAGATCTGTGTGGAATGTCTTTGTTGATAACTTTGCAATTTTCTAGGTATTTGTTTACTTGAAAACCTGTTCTAGAAGCTAACCAAGGACATATTTAGCTCATTGATTAGTAGATTGAAAACTTCCTCCTTCTTTGTTAGAAGTGGTAGTATACTTATATAAATTAAGTGTTAAAGCACCTTTCTTTATTCTTATTAATTCTTTTGATCATTGGGAATTGTTAAACAATATCAAGTTATAACTTATCCAACCCAGGACACATGTACTTTTTCCTTCTGAGAACATAGTTAACATTGTCCTGTCTTTGCAAATACATGTTTATACAAGCTCGAGATAATTTTGGGCCTTAATCCTTTCAAATACTAATCCTTTAGGAACGTGCCATCTGCTATATTCATCCTTCTTTTCATTGTTTTATATATTATTCTTTAAAAAGAAAAATAGCACCTATGAGGTCATTGTAAAACTTCCCCTGCAACCCATGGCTTCCCTCAGTTCTCCTTTAATAGGATAATTTGCTGTTTCATGGTCGAAATGATGTTTTTGAGAGCTTCCCAATCTTTAGAGTCTAACGCCATCGTAATGTAAATTAAGGTCCATCAAGTATCAATCATCCTAAGAGAAACTTTTGGAGAACAGCAATCGCTAGAAATTCTAGTCAGAGTAAGCAATTACATAATAGGTCAATCTGAACCTTTGCATGGTTATTGCTAAGGAAGAAGCATTCCCTCCTAAAAGGCTTAAAGCCAAGAGTCCATTTAGCCTCTGTCAATTTTTCCTTTCAAATGTCTCTCAGATTTGTTCTTCTCTTTCCATTCCTATAGATGCCTTCATCAGCTCATACCTGGACTACTGCCATAGACTAGATGGTTTCCTTGCCTCCATTCTATCCATATTCCAATCCACCTTCCATACTACTGCCAGATTAATTTTCTTAAAACACTTTAAGCATATCACTCTCCTGCCTGAGACCTAGCTCAAATGTCACCTTTGTAAAATCTTCCTAACCGCCCTAGGAAGAGTTAGGAGCTGCCTACCCAGTGTTCTCACAGCACTTTGTGCATATCCTTATGAGCTTACAACACATCCAATAATTACCCATTTAATTACTTCTCTCTTCCATTCGCTGAGAGCTCCTTGAGGGCAGACAAAACTATTGACGCATCTCCTGGCCCCATCTATCTTGCCCCGTGCCTCAGTGCCTTCACATATGCGGTTTCCTCTGCCTACTGTATTTCTCCCTCTCATTATTATTCCTGCTCAATTCATTTAACACATATTTATTGGGGGTCAACTTTGTGCCAGAAACTATTTTAGGCACTTGGGATTTATCAGGGAACAAAACAAACAAAAATGACTGCTTTCATGGAGCTTATCTTCTAGTGGAAGGACAAAGATAAATATAATCAATAAATATTAGAAGGCAGTCAGAGCGATGCAGCAGGATAAAGGGGTGTGCTGAAGGAAGTAGGACTTTTAAACATGGTGATCAGGGTAGACTTTATTGAGAAAAATGACGTTTGAACAAAAAGGGAATTGTGCATGATGATATCGTTCTGGTTTAAAGGAGGCCAAAGCAAAAGCTCTAAGCTGAGATTGCATCTGTCATACGTATCTTTGTCTGGGTTTAACTAGTGCAAGAATATATTGGACTGCATGAGTTAAGAGGATGCTCCTTTACATGAGGGTCTCAAAATTAAATGTCCACAGGGTCTAGGCAAGAAACATAAATAGGTGAAGCATAAGAGACAATAGGGGACTGTGGTGAGATGGGTGAATCGAAGAATGCTTGATCTGTCCAAAAATCCTAGCCACTACGTAGCTCTAGCTAATTATTGCCAGAGAGTCTTAATGTTGCCATATTTGAGAGGAGCCAGAAATGTATATTCTATGAGAAATATCCCAATCTGTAATGTTGACAACTGCATTAGTCCAGGTCCTTTGAAAAGGAGGTGCCATGACAGGCACAGATTGTGCAAGTGGTTTATCTGGGGAAACATTTGACAGAAAATAGAGACAGAGTCTGAGAAGTCCAGGAGAGTTGTGTCATGATGTAGGTCTAATCTCTGTGGAAAAGGGTAAATGCAAATCTAAACCACAATGAGATACCACCACCTATCTGTCATAAAGGCTATTATCAAAAACCCAACAAGTAACAAGTATTGGCAAGGATGTAGAGAAAAGGGAGCCCTCCAACACTGTTGATGGGAATGTAAATTGGTACAGTCACTAAGGAAAACAGTATGGGGGTTGCTTAAAAAATTAAAACCAGAGATACCATATGATCCAGCAATAACACTCCTGGGCATGTACCTTAAAAACCCAAAATAGTAACTTGAAAATATATATGTACCTGTGTGTTTCAATGCGGCGTTATTTTTTTTTAATGATTCCGATCGTTAGTTGTGACCCTCAACAAACATTTCCATGTGAATTTAGTTCATAAGCTAGAGCTATGCTTCCTAAAATCCTCCCTTCCATCTTCTCTGGTTCTCACACATCCTGCCACTGCTGTAGGGATGCTCAGACTCCATGCTAAGTTGCTTCAGTCCTGTCTGACTCTGTGCAACCCTATGGACTGTAGCCCACCAGGCTCCTCTGTCCATTCTCCAGGCAAGAATACTGGAGCAGGTTGCCATGCCCTCCTCCAGGGGCATCTTCCTGGCTGAGAGATCGAACCCACGTCTCTCACATCACCTGCAATGGAGGCAGATTCTTTACTGCTAGCATCACCTTGCTGACCATGGGGATGAGCCAATACATCCATGATTCTTGGGGATGTGAGGCAGCTAGGGATCACCAGCAGCCCACCAGGGAGGCCTGGCATGGGATATAGTAACACCTTAAATCTGTAGGGACTAGACGATGCACTGGCCAGCCCCAAAGTTCTCCAGGGAGCAGCCTTGGGAGATTCTGAACACCAACAACCCAATGCAGGTATCTGTCCCAGGGCCAGGTGGGCTCGGTGACAAAGGGAGTGGCTCTGAGCCACTTTTATTAAACCAACAGGTGGCACAGCTAAGTGCAAAACTTCACATTCCAAACTGTGGGGGACAGGAAGGGGAGTTGTTGGGTCCTTCCCTGCCCTCCTCCCACTCTCAAGCATGTTACAACACAGCTCTAAAGTCTGGAGGGCCTACCTGCTGGGTGACAGCTTAGGAGTCAGGTGGGGGAGGACCCCAGCACCCTCTCATTAGCACTCTGTCTCTGCAAAAGGTCTGGGGAAGGAGTGAAAGCTCCCCAAGCATGCCCCTAGCCTCAACTGCTCCTCTGTAACAACGGGCCCTCCTCCATCAGGAGAAACACATGTCCCTTCCCGAGCAGCAGAGTATGATCACAGCCAGCTGTTCCTGAGTCCAGGCTCAGGAGAGGAAGCCTCAGCAAGTGTCAGTTCAACCACGTGCTCAACAGGTTGGCCGCCCACCTTGGCAGCTGGGCCCCACACTTCTGCAAAGGGAGGACCCCTGGGCCTTGGGGGAACAGGACCTCCAGACACTGATGCTGCTTATAGCTCCCTGGGTAGCCCTGGGCGCCACCCCCAGCCTTCCCTTCCCACCTTTTCAGCATCTGCTGAGTCTGTAACCAAGCCCATACCTTCCCCATCATCCTTGAGGATCACACACCTGCCAGCCACGACCCCTAAGTGAGCAAAGACCTGCCTCCTAAAATATATCACCACGTCCCCTCTAGAAAACACAAATCCTGAGATTTCACCTGGTGGTCAGTGCTTAAGACTCTGCACTCTCACTGCAGGAGGCAGGGGTCTGATCCATGGTCAGGGAGAACTAAGGTAGATTTCCCAGGTGGTGAGATGGTAAAGAATCTGCCTGCCAATATAGGAGACTCAGGATAGGGTTCGATCCCTGGGTGGGGAGATCCCCGGGAGAGGGAAATGGCCACCCATTCCAGGATTCTTGCCCGGACAATCCCATGGACAGAGGAGCTTGGCGGGCTGCAGTCCATGGGGTTGCAAAGAGATGGACACGACTTACCAATTGAGCATACAGGCACAGGCAACTGAGATCCCACCAGCTGCACAGTCCAAAAAGAAACCCACCATCAAACCCCAAAGACAATAGACCTGTGACTACAGGTTGGAGGGATCAGACAGGTGGGTGTATGGTCAGGGCAAAGGGAACTGGAATGACTTTTCCCTGGAAGCCCAGGGCCAAATGCAGAACCCCCTGTTTGCTCAGCTGGGCCAGAAAGTTCTAGAGAATCCAAGAGGAAGGTCAAGAGAACCAAAGTCTCCCAAAGCAAGCAGGCCTTGGGGGAAAGTTCCATGGTTTCCCAACACACTGAGGCCTTCACAGGTGTTGGGCATCCAGTGGGGGGCAGTCAGAGATGGTCACTCTACTGTATTCAAAGGGTTCCCCACTCCTACCCTACTGCCAGCGCCCACACCAGAAGTCCTCCTGGATTGCTCACAGCCGGCTCACCCACTCGGATGGGTAGGGGACACCATTCTCTCCTGCCTGCCCTGGGGCTGCAAGGAGGCAACAGGGCTCAGAGCTCGGGCCTCTGGCACATTTGCATGAGAATACAGCCCGGCTTGGAGAACTGGACTGGGGTGGCACAGGCTTTCCTCTGGGGCTGGTTGTCCTTGCACATGTGTGTGCAAGGATCTGGAGCAGCACTGTCCCATGGAACCTCCTGCCATGGAGGCAAGGTGGCCTCTCCACGCTGCCCAGTAAGGCGGCTGGCACGTCCACAGTGGTGGTTCCTAAGATGCGGCTGGTATGATGGGGGAACCGACTGTCTCCCTTGGGTTCAAGTCTGAATCACGATTGCCAGTGGCTGCCGCAGCAGATAGCATAGAATGGCGCTCTTGGGTCCAGGGGACTCGCCATGACCCCTGAGCAGGACTGATGTCTCTGTCCACCACCAGCCCAGAACGCTGCCCTGTCCACTCACGGAGATGACCACCGCCCACCAGGGCCCACACATCACAAGGTGAATGGGTATCCAAGGGCCTGGCATGTCTCCCCAGGGGCCCAGTCAGGTAAGACACGGGAGTCTTACTCTGCACCTGCATGGTGCAGACTTTCCCAGGGGCCAGTTGCCTCAAGAGTGGACACTGAAGGTCCTCTCTCCAAATGCCCCAAAATTCAGCATTACTTACAATATCCAAAAGATGGAAACAACCTAAGTGTTCATTGATGGAGGAATGGACAAAGAAGATGTGATATGTATATATGATGGCATATTAGTCAGCCATAAAGAAGGATGAAATCTTGCCATCTTCAATAACACTGATGGGCCTAGAGAGTAGTGTGCTGAGTGAGATAAGTCAAAGAGAGAAAGAGAAATACCATATGATTTCAGGTATGTGTCAGATGTAAAAAACAATACAAATGAATAAATAAAACAGAAACAGGCTCATAGAAACAAAGAACAAACTGGCCGTTGCCAGAGAAGAGGGAAGTAATGGGGGATGAGAGAAACAGATAAGGGATCCTAAGAGGTACAAACTTCTGGATACAAAATAAATTAGCTGTGTGGGCATAATGTATACATAGGGAATATAGCCAATAACATTATAATATCTTTGTATGGTGATAGGTGGTAACTAGACTTATCATGGTGATAATTTCATAATGTATAGAAATATCCAATCACTATATTGCACACCTGGAAGTAATATGGTATTGTAGGTCATACTTCAGCTTAAAAAATAGGTAGCTTTAGACCGCCTACCTCACACCACACACACAAAAGAAGTCAAAATGGATTAGAAATAAATGTAAGATTAAACTATAAAACTTTCAGAAGCACATATAGGAGAAAATCTTCATGACCTTGGATTAAGCAAAGAGTTCTTAGATACAACATGAAAAAGCACAATTTGCAAAAGAAAAATGATAACTTGAGCTTAACCAGAATTAAAAACCTTTGCTTTTCAAAAGGCATCATTAAAAAATGAAAAAACTAAAAATATTTAAACAATGAAAAGACAAGTCACAGATAGGAAAAAAAAAATTCAAATGATATACCTGATAAAGCACTTGTATCCTAAATATACTTAAAAAATCTTACATCTCAATAATAGGAAGGGAAATAACCTAATTGAAAAAATGGGCAAAATATTAGATAGATATTTCTTCAAAGAACATTTACAAATGGACAAGACAGATGAAAGGATGTTCAATATCTTTACATTAGGGAAATGTACATCAAATCTAAAATGAGATATTACTTTACATCCACAAGGGCAGCTATACATTTTCTAAGAGGAAAAATGACAAAATATTGGTGAGGATGTAGAGAAATTAGAACTTTTATATGGTGCTGGTGGTGCATGTGAATGTAAACAATGTAAAATGATGTGGGTTAGTGGTTGTTAAGGGGGTTGGGATGGTAATGGGGACTAAGTGCACATGGGCAAGAGAGATGCTATTGAGGTGATAGAAATAGCTAACGTTGGATGCAGTGATGGTTGCACCACTTGATAAATTTACTAAAAATCCTTGAAAGTACATGTAAAAGGAGTCAAATTTATGGTGTGTAAATTATATCTCAATACAAAATTTTAAAAACACTTTGGGAAGGAGAGAAAAACAGAAAGTTTGTGTGTTTGATTATTCATTAGGGGTCATACACGCCTCATTGAGCTGCTGTATGTTGTTGATGTTGCTGTTGTGGTTATGGTAGGAGTGAAGATTTTCCCATGAGGACTGAGGGTCAAGCAAGGACTTGAATCCTTTAATACAGTTTTGTAATTAACAGAAAAAGAAAGAGTGTTGCTGGGTTGAAATTCTGAGTAACAGGGGAGGAAAGAGAAGTGAGTGGGTTTACAAAAAATTATTCAGGACGCAGAAGTGGCAAGATTTTGCACTGATCAGATATTAGGAATGAGGAAGAGGATGCCTCGGACTTAGCATGCTTCAAGTTGAATTTCTGTTGTCCTCTCAAACTTACTGTCCTCCTGTGCTGCTCATCTCAGAGTGGATCAGCATCCTGGCACAGAGGAAGTATTCACTGATTGTCTTCGGAGTGACAGTGTGAATGAACAGAGGAAAAATATGGCCAAAGCCTCCACGGGGTCCTGCCAAACAGCCAGTCCTATGTTCACCCACGAGGTCGGCTCAGCAGATGTCTAGCAGAAGTTCCCCCTCACCATGTTGATCACTTGGGAAATCATCAGGTCCCCCATCCTAAAGGACATTCCCATTCATAACCAGTGGCCACTCCTTGTTTAAACCCTGTGGGCGTGGCAGAGACCAGATTTTGCCCAAAGCCTGTAAATTGTCCTGCAAAATTATTTACATGTGGGCAACAGCAGGTGCATGTACAGCCCATATGAGCATGGGGGACATGTGGTGTTGTAGACAGAGGGTCGCAATGGTGCCCAGCTTGTGGATCCGTGTTCACTTTGGCTCCAAGCAGAAAGAGACTCTTCCCATCAGAAGGGTGTATTCACCCAGGGCCTGAGTCCACCCCACCCCACCTCATTCTGACAGGCAGAAAACACAGCTGCCAGAAACAATGCAGAGAATGAGTGATCAGTTAGGATATTTTACTGCTGTTTCCAAAGTTGACAAGCAGAGATACAGAGCTGCTTGTGGTTCCTCATACAGATACTAAAATCAGAAAGTGATCCCTCCCAGTCCACCATTCTTCTAAGAAACCGGGGGACATGCAAAAGACACCCCCAGACTTAACCCACCCTTTGAACATTCCCTTCATCATACTGCTTATGAGATAAAGTATAACATCTTTAAGTATCATGACAGATAAACACATTTACCTCTTGCGGTTGTGAAGATTACAGTGTTTTGCATAATATATGGTTGCCATTATCATTGTCACTAGTTCCTTAATGAGAAGGAATTAGAGGGATAGCATCATGTCCCTCGATAGTGTTTCTAATTCTTTGCCCTTATGCTGCTGCTGTCGCTTCAGTCGTGTCCGACTCTGTGCGACCCCATAGATGACAGCCCACCAAGCTCCGCCGTCTCTGGGATTCTCCAGGCAAGAACACTGGAGTGGGTTGCCATTTCCTTCTCCAATGCATGAAAGTGAAGTCGCTCAGTCGTGTCCAACTCTTCGTGACCCCATGGACTGCAGCCTACCAGGCTCCTCCGTCCATGGGATTTTCCAGGCAAGAGTAGTGGAGTGAGTTGCCATTGCCTTCTCCTTTGCCCTTATAGTTAATGCAAAATCAAGTGTAATTTTTAATAGAGTGTTTCCTGAAAATACCAAGCTAAGAGGCAACCCTAAAAGACAACTCTACGGGAATGGCATATGAAAGCATTCCTCCATATGAGAGCTCAGGTCTGTCTTGCAGCGTTTGAGTACACAGCTAAGTCACCCAAATCTTTCCGATTAGACTTTTTGTCAGACCGTGTACAATGCTCATTCAACCCATAAGGTTTTGGAAAATGATTTATCATCTGGTTAAACTCTTTAATGGTAAAGCATTCAGAAGGGCATTCTTTAGAGTTAACATTCAACCAAGGCATTGAATTAATGTTGTTTCCAGTTTTCCCAGCAGGCGGTAAAGTAAGCCTCCTTGGGCTTTGCAGAATTGTTTGCATAACAGAGAGAGATCTGGCCTAACTTCCCCAAGGCCCTGCCCTGCCTCTTGCTAGGTTTCCTGCTCCGGAGGGGCTGAGAAAGGGTACTATCTGGGCAGAAAACATTAGCAAGAAAGAGTCGGTGCTGCAAGGTCCTGCAGACAACCGAATTCCAGCGTGCACTGCACTGCCCAGCCAGGCGAAGCATGGAGATGGGAGGGATTCGCTGAAAGCTGGTCACAGTGAAGGACAGACCCAGGGCGGGGAAGTCTGCTCGAGTTTGAGACTATGTCCTCTGGGCAGCAGTCCCAAAGCGAGGCTGCTGCAGCTCTGCAAGCTGTTCCCAAGCACTGGGTCCAGCAGACCACGCGCTGATCTCCGGGCTCTGGGTCGCGCAAGTGCCTCCCACCGTGTAACGGAAGCCCTGCAGCAAGGCACAAGTGGCCTTCTCCAGTGCCAGGGTGAAGGTAAGTACCACCGCCCTGGGGCCCAAGTAGCCAGGGTGGGGGCGGCCACTCTCTCACTTCCCCGGGCCTGCAAGCCAGCGCCTCGGCCACACCACTCATCGAACCCACCCAGAACACCCCTTCCCCGCTCCATGGGGCGGGACCCACCTGTGCCAGAGGTCGCGACTCCCGATTCAGCCAAGTGGACGAATCGCAAGCGAGGAGAGCCTCGGAAGGCAGCCCTGCGCCCGCCCTTTTGCTTTTGGCCCCGAAACCGGCAGCCCCACGTTCCCCCCTCCCGCGGCGCGAGGCCCCATTACCCGCCCGGAGGCCCCGCCCCTCTCCTTCCGGCCGGAGGGCGGTGCCTCGCGCCGGGCATGCAACTGGTGGCCGCGCGCGCTGGATCTTTGGAATCAGCAGGATGGAGACGGGTCGCTGAGGTCGATTCCTAGCAGATTGGGAACCATCAGTTGCAGACAGCAAAATAGATGGACCCATAAAATGATGCGTGTAAGACCCAGGTCGTCTTGCTTGCCTTTTCAGGACTCCGCCTCGGATGCTCCTATTTCCGGTAGTTTTATTGAGGTTCACTGAATTTACCTTCTTCCAATAGACTCCGCCGCTCTCTTGAGCTTACGTGAACACAGCACTCACTGCTGGCCTCCCACCAACTCTCTTGTTCAGGCGCTCGGTCGTGTTCGGTCCTTTGCGACCCCGTGGACTGTGGCACGCCAGGCTTCCCCTCAATTTAGTTGAGCACTTTGAATCCAAGGTCCAGGTACAGTGTTAAGTACAGTGAGCGCTAGAATGGAACGAATCATTAGGAACACACATCTTAGGCACGCAAACACGGAAGAATAGTATACATATGACAAAGAAGGACAAATTAAGCTCACTGAAATACTATGTGTGATGGAAATTCAGGGCAAAGGGAAAAACTGAGAGCAACAAATAACAAATGTCATGTATAGACATTGAAAATGAGAGACTGAGCAGTCTCGTAGTTATTGAACATGCAAATTGTTATTCAAAATGGTAATAGAAAAGGAAAAGGTTTGTAGAAGTCAGGACCAACAAAGGAAAAAAACCCCTTCATACTTTTACCCTGGAATTCTTTCTGCCAAATGCTTTATCCCTAATTGTCTATTTTCAAAATTGCTACTCATTATTTTTGGCTCAATTGAGATACTACCTCCTCTATGAATCCTTCCTTTTCTTTCCTAGGTAAGTGTATATTCTGGTTTTTCATGAGTCCAATGTGACCAATGGTCTCAAGCACAGGCCTCAAGTATAACCACTTATCATTCTGGATTATAGTTTCTCTGTTTGCATGCCTGTGTCCCTCCGTGAGCAGGTAGCTTCTTGAAAGCTGGAAATTCATATTTTTCAAATTTATTTTCAGAGTCCCTAGCCAGAACCTAACAAATCTTGTGTGTAGTGAATATTTGGTGAGCATTATCTAGAACCAGTGAGTAGAAAGAAAAAAGGCTATAGCTAGGATGTGAATTAATGTACATAAGAATACTGAATAATGTGAGATGATAGACTCAGACTCGTGTTTACTCATGCAGCAAACATTAATGAGTGTCGACCAAACTCCAGGTGCAGTATTAACCACTGAGTGTAAGATAGTAAACAAAAACTGGAGAGAGTTCATGCCCTATGGAGTTTAAAGAGCAAATAGGAATTAGCCAGGCAAACAGGAAAAGGAACATTCCAGATGGAAGGAACAGTATGACCAAAGGTCCTGTAATAGGAAAGAGCATGACGATAGCAACTAGAGTGACAAGATCGATAAGGGGAAGTTGAAATCAACAGGTAGAAAGTACCCAGAAAGAGGCCAGAGGTTGATAGATAAAGCCTGTTTAACAGCTGGGGAAAAAGAAGCCATTTGCCTTAATAATAGTAACCGACATTTATTAAATTTACCACCATAGGCCAAAGGCTGAACTAAGTATTTATAACATTTAAGATAGATAATATTATTATCCTTGCTTTAAGGATAAGGATATCTTTGCTTTAAGGATAAGGACACTGGGGCTCAGAGAAATTAAGCAGTTTTACAAGGATCACACAGTAGTTAAGTGTCAGGGCTGACACTGAAACCTAGTTAATCAGGCTCCATGGAAACAGTGAGAGACTTTATTTTCTTGGGCTGCAAAATCACTGCAGATGGTGACTGCAGCCATGAAATTAAAAGATGCTTGCTCCTTGGAATAAAAGCTATGACCAATCTAGACAGCATATTAAAAAGCAGAGACATTACTTTGCCAACAAAGGTCCCTCTAGTCAAAGCTATGGTTTTTCCAGTAGTCATGCATGGATGTGAGAGTTGGACCGTAAAGAAAGCTGAGTGCCGAAGATTTGATGCTTTTGAACTGTGATGTTGGAGAAGACTCTTGAGAGTCCCTTGGACAGCAAGGAAATCCAACCAGTCCATCCTAAAGGAAATAGGTCCTGAATAGTCGTTGGAAGGACTTATGCTGAAGCTGAAGCTCCAATACTTTGGCCACCTGATGTGAAGAGCTGAGTCATTGGAAAAGACCCTGATGCTGGGCAAGATTGAAGGTGGGAGGAGAAGGGGACGACAGAGGACGAGATAGTTGGATGGCATCACCAACTCGATGGACATGAGTTTGAGCAAGCTCCGGGAGATAGTGAAGGACAGGGAAGCGTGGTATGCTGTAGTCCATGGGGTCACAAAGAGTCAGACAAGACTGAGCACAGAGTTAGTTAGTTATGATTCTGTTAGAATTACTTAATTGTTGTTTTCCCTTATTATGATATGTATGTGTTTATGTGAAGCAGCTAACATAGTGTCTAGGGCAGAGTGGGAACTTAAAGAACATTTGTTGAATGAGTGAGTTAATGTCTGATTAGTAAGCAATGGTTGTAAATGGCTACAAAATAAGAAATGGAAAAACCAACGGTAATATCTGGGTTATTTTATGTTTTAACCACCCTGGCCTGCCTTCCCTTATGTTGCTAGAACTCACCAGGCTTGTTCCTTCTCTGACTCAAAAAATATAATCTGCTCATCTATTTATCTCCACTTGTACTGCTAATATTTGAGGCCAAGTGTTGGCAATTTTTTTCAAAGGGTCATATAGTAAATATTTTAGGCTTTGTGGGGCACACGCAGTCTCTGTCTGCCACCATTCAAGTCCACATTCATTGACCAAAAGCAGTCACAGGTAATATTTAGATGATGAGCGTGGATATATTCCCATTAACATTTATTTATGAACATAGACAGGAGGCAGAATTAGGCCTGTAGGCCTTAATTTTACAGTTTAGCTTTCCATGTGGTGCAGTGGTAAAGAATCCACCCGCAATGCAGGAGACACAGGGGATGTAGGTTCAATCCCTGGGTCAGGAAGATCCCCTGGAGGAGGAAATGGCAACTCATTCTAGTATTCTTGTCTGGGATATCCCATGGACAGGGGAGCCTGGCAGGCTACAGTCCATGGGTTTCCACAAAGTCAGACATGGCTTAGTGATTGAGTATGCATGCATGCTCTAGCCTAAAATGAGCTGTTGTATAGGAATGATGTATGGGAGCCATCATCTTTGGTCAACATCTACATCTTGGTTTTATCAGCATTTTAGTGAAGCCTTCATGCTTTCTAATGCTGTTCATAACCTTGAGAATTGTTGAAAAGTGAATCAAAGTGTGTATTGCAATTTTGAATTTTTGTTCATCAAAATGATCTCTAAAAGAATCAACCATTTTGATTCTTTGAAATAAATTTCTAATTGATTTCAAAGCTTTCAAATTTCTAATCTTTGAAAGGTTAGAAAAGAAATTTCTAATCTTTGAAAGGTTACAAAAGAAAGAAAATGAAGATTCATAATAAAAGTAACTTTTATTATGTAACTTAAAGTGACTTTAGCCAGAAAATAAATATTCTGTACACAGTGCAATGTTGAATTTGGTTGAGGCTTTGGTCTATAACATTAATTCTAGTCTATATACAGAAACACATGAATCCTAAAGGTTTTCAGAAGAAATCGTTTAGGCCATACAAAACTTCCCTCATCTACTGATGGATAAAAATTGGGTAAAAGCTGAAAATTATATTAATTTTGTGTATGAGAATATGAACAGGATATGGACATTTCTGACTCTCATCAGGAATACGGTTCAGCACAAACTTAGTAGCCTGTACAGTAAGTTTTGCACTGTAAAGGCATTTTAGTAGTTTAAAGGCACACATGTGATTCTCCAATGAGAATGCTGCAGTGGGTTGTCATGCCCTCCTCCAGGGGATCTTCCTGACCCAGGGATCGAACTCTGGTCTCCTGCATCTCCTGCACTGCAGACAGATTCTTTATTGCTGAGCCTCCTATATATACATGTTTTTAAACTTTGATGTCCTCCTCTTAATCTGTCTTATGTTGATTTAATTCTTTGTGCAGCCAGAAGAACCCAGAAGGGTAGAAGAAAATCTGTTCCTCCCTCACAACATAGTGATATTGTGCAGGGCCCTGTGGGATTCTGGGGCACAAAGCCTGTGTCCTCCATTTCTTTGATGATAGGAAGCAGCCTTCACTCACCCTCCTTGACCCAATGCGAGTTCCAATGGGCAGATTCAAGCAGTTCTTAATTAGGGAAGGGAGGGGATGCCAGACCAGGGAGAAACGAACAGTCAAGAGCAGCCTTGGGATAGGGTCCTGGTTCCCCTCAAATGGATACACACAACAATATCTTAGATTTGCTTTACAGATATTGAAACTCTCTCAATGTGGGAGCAGTTAGCAATTAACAATTGTATGCTGCCCACAAGCATGTAGACCCCAGGCCAGTTGGACCTGAAGGTTGATGATGCTGACTCCCACTTATTTCACCATCAACCCGTCAGAAGAATGTCCACTAGCTGATCACAACCTCCTCTTTGAATAATTACTGTAAAACTTCTCACTGTCTCTCCAAAGTGAGGACACATGGTTTTGGGGGCAGCAGCCCACTATGTCTCCCTTTGCATGGCAAAGGGATAAAGTTATTCTTTTCTAAAAAAAAAAAAAAAAAAAAACAACCACAAAAACCTACCTGCAACTAAAGTGAAAGAGAAAAATTTATGAAAAGATAATGGGCTGTCTCACAAAAAGGTAGGAGTGGAACATTCAGAACTTGGAAAGGACAAGGTACAGTTAGGCCTCAAGAATGATCAAAACCAAGGGTTCAAATGTTATTAAGATTCTCTATCATTCTTTAATCTATTCTTCCTCATACATTTATTGGTACACTCTCTTTCTCTCTCTCCCCCTCTTTTTTTCTCTTCCTTTCTCTACCCCTCTGCCCCTTCTGCCAAAGTTCCTTTTGTTTCTCAAGTCCATGCAACAGGAAATATGATTACTGACACCTCCCTAAATTTTCACCCTACAGCTTCAATCACTGGTTGGATCATCAGAGTGATGATCCTTGTAGAATGAGCTTGGGAGTGTTCCTCCCTCTACAAATATTCAGAAGAGTTTCACAAGTCTTCTCTAAATGTATGATAGAATTCACCTGTGGAGCCATGTGGTCCTGAACTTTTGTTTGTTGGAAGATTTTTATTCACTGTTTTTCAATTTCATTACTTGTGGTTGGTCTGTTCATACTTTATATTTCTTCCTGGTTCAGTCTTGGGAGATTGTACCTTTCTAAGAACTTGTCCATTTCTTCCAGGTTGTCCATTTCACTGGCATATAGTTGCTTGAAATAGTCTCTTGTAATCCTTTGTATTTCTGCAGTATCAGTTGTGACTTCTCCTTTTTAATTTCTAATTAGACTGATTTGAACCATCTCCCTTTTTTTCCTGGATGAGTCTGAAAATTTGTTGTAAATCCTACAAAGTTTGCCTAGGTACTCAACTAGCACAATTGGCTATATAGTGCTGTACTATAATAGGTTTACAATGCTTTTCACACAAATAATATATTATTTCATTCTTTTTTATGGCTAAGTAGTATTCCATTGTCTATATGAAATACATGCACATCTTCTTTATCCATTCATCTGTTGCTGGTAGAATATCCCTGTTCTAAAGTAATACACATTGAAGTATTTAAGGGGAAAAGAGGCATGAGGTCAGTGACTTACTCTTAGATGGTTTAGAAAGTAATAATAATACCAAAGATTAAATATATACATACAAATATATCTTTGTAAATATAAATATATACAGAAACATGTATAAACATTTGCATAGAGAGAGAGGAAGAGAGAGAGGGATGAAGTAATAAAGCAAGTATTTGCAAAATGTTAACAATTAGTAAATCTGAGTGAAAGATGTACCCAAGACCCTCATAACTGTTTAGCTTCCTAAATGAAACTTACCTTTAAATGTAAATTATTTCAAAGTAAAAAGTTAAAATTAAATATAATCAAGAAAAAAGTATGTGAAAATTAGTATAAAATAATGATTCTTCAAGTGTGGTACTGGACTTCTAGGTCCTTATCTATTAGAAAGTTGTTAGAAATGCAAAGTCTCCCATCCTACCCCAGACCTATTGAATAAGAACTCTGGTGTTGGAACTCAGCAACCTGTGTTGTAACAGCTCTCCAGGAATTCTGATATATGGTAAAGTTTGAAAACCACCAGAATAAAAATATCATTAGAATAAAAATGAAACCTTTCTAAATAGCAAAATATATATCAAAAAGTAAAGTGAAATATTTTATGTGCATAATACACACTCACATACACACATATATTCATATGCCAAAACTGAGACCCTCCTCCCAAAGTTACTATTTATAATAGGAACAAAAATTACAAGGTCTATTAAAATAAATCCTATAAAAGATGTAATGTTTTTAGGAAAAGAATTTTAAAACTTTAGAAACATTTAAAAGACCTAGGTGAATATAAGTTATAATATGTTCATAAGGGAAGATTCATTGTCATAAACTTAGTTACTTTTTTCAAATTATTCTACACATTAAATGAAAATACAATCAAGATATCAATAGAATTTTATTCTTATAGAGCTTGACATGCTGATACTAAAATTCATATTATAATTCATGTAGAAGAGAAAATAGATAAAAGGAGTCATGAAACTTCTGAAGAATAAGTATAAAGAACTTATATTAGTAGATAGCAAAATTTACTACAAATCCATAATAATGAAACAGTATAGTATTAAGGCACACATGAGTAGACAAATAACTGATGGAGAAAATAATGAACTTATAAGCAGAATTATGTATAAATCTAATCTTATTATATGACACATAGAGAACAATAAGTCAGTGGGTGAAATGATTGACTCTTCAATAAACAGAGTTAGGATAATTGGCTCTTAGGGAAGCAGATAAATGTAGATCAATACCTCACACCACTCACAGACATTTAAGAATTTATTTTCTGAGTTAAATCCTAAGAAAAAGCATATATATGTATATACACACACACAAACACACACACATATATATAGTAAAAGTGAATGGGCTAGATCTATTTTTAACGATATAGATACATCATAAAAACATACAATTAAGTGAAAAAAGTAACTTTTAAAAGGTGTGTCCAATATGAAACCATTTATATATACATGAAGTTGTATATATACATTATATATTACAGTAAGTCTCCTACATATGAATGAGTTCTGTTCCGAGAGCATGTTCATAAGTCCAATTTGTAAGTCCAACAAAGTTAACCTGCTGCTAAGTCACTTCAGTCATGTCCGACTCTGTGTGACCCCGTAGACGGCAGCCACCAGGCTCCCCCATCCCTGGGATTCTCCAGGCAAGAACACTGGAATGGGTTGCCATTTCCTTCTCCAATGCAGGAAAGTGAAAAGTGAAAGTGAAATCGCTCAGTCATGTCCGACTCTTATCGACCCCATGGACTGCAGCCTACCAGGCTCCTCCATCCATGGGGTTTTCCAGGCAAGAGTACTGGAGTGGGGTGCCATTGCCTAGGTACCCAATTAACGCAATCAGCTATATAGTACTGCACTGTAATAGGTTTTTAATACTTTTCACACTAATAATACATAAAATGTAAACAAGCAAAAAAAAAAGGGAACATTTTTAATCTATAGCACAGCACCTTGAAAAGTGCAGTAGTGCAGTACAACAGCTGGCATCCAGTGAACAGGCAAGGATTACTGACTAGAGGAGGGAGACGAAGTGGGAGATAGTAGAGCTGAAAAGTCAAGAGCAGTAGGAGACAGAGGGTGAGTTGCAATGTCACTCATGCCTGCATTGATGGAACAGTGTCTGGCTCCTTGCTGGACTCAATTCTATCCACCCTCTTGAAGAAACAATCCATTGAAACATGTAAAATATCATGTAAGAAACGAGTTGCCAGTCCAGGTTCATTACACGATACTGGATGCTTGGGGCTAGTGCACTGGGACGACCCAGAGGGATGGTATGGGGAGGGAGGAGGGAAGAGGGAGGAGGGTTCAGGATGGGGAACACATGTATACCTGTGGCGGATTCATTTTGATATTTGGCAAAACTAATACAATTATGTAAGGTTTAAAAATAAAATTTAAAAAAAAATTAAAAAAAAAATCCAGTGATGTCTAGGTAGTTACTCTATTTCTCACCATAGATGACACAGTAGCAGTGGATTGCATTCTGAATACCTGCTGCAACATTCATGTACCATTCTAGGTTCAGGTCCTGGGCTTCAAAAACTAACCAATGCCTCCTCAGATAAAGAAAATCCCCTTGCCATTTGCTGTCTTGTAAACCTCACTGGTTCTTCACTTATGTTCTTCACTTACTTCTTCCTCTGGTCTTTCTCTGGTCTCTCTGTGGCCTCCAATTCTAATAAGTTGAAAGGAAGTGTAAATTCAGTTCAGTTCAGTTCAGTTGCTCGGTCGTGTCTGACTCTTTGTGACCCCAGGACTGTAGCACACTAGGCTTCTCTGTCGATCACCAACTCCCAGAGCTTGCTCAAACTCATGTCCATCGAATTGGTGATGCCATCCAACCATCCTCAAGAGGCTTCTCCAACACAACAGTCCAAAAACATCAATTCTTTGGCCCTCAGCTTTCTTTATGGTCCAACTCTCACATCCATATATGACTACTGGAAAAACCATAGCTTTGACTAGACGGACATTTGTTGGCAAAGTAATGTCTCTGCTTTTTAATACACTGTCTATGTTGGTCATAACTTTTCTTCCAAGGAGCAAGTGTCTTTTAATTTCATTGCTGCAGTGACCATATGCAGTGATTTTTGGAGCCCAAAATAATAAAGTCTGTCACTGTTTCCATTGTTTCCCCATCTATTTGCCATGAAATGATGGGACTGGAAGCTATGATCTTAGTTTTTTGAATGTTGAGTTTTAAGCTTTTTCACTCTCCCCTTTCACTTTCATCAAGAGGCTCTTTAGTTCTTCTATTTCTGCCATAAGGGTGGTGACATCTGTATATCTGAGGTTATTGATATGTCTCTTGGAAATCTTGATTCCAGCTTGTGCTTCATCCAATCCAGCATTTCGCATGATGTACTCTGAATATAAGTTAAATAAGCAGGGAGACAATATACAGCCTCAATGTCAAGGCTGTAAGGAAGTGTAAGGTTAGTGGCAAGAAAATGAGGGAACTCCTATCTATCTGGAGGCTTTTGTTGCCCCAGTAAAAGAGGTAAATTTGTCTGCTGGGAGGATGGTGGTATGTGATATGTATGCGTTATTTCTGTTCATCAAGAGATACTATTAATAGAAGGGAAAGGAAATCCACAGAGTACAAGATAATTGTAATATGTACAAACCATATGGCAATATGGCAAACCACCCCAGTATACTTGCCATGAAAACCTCATGAACTGTATAAAAAGACAGAAAGATATGACATCAAAAGATGACTGCCCCAGTTCAGAAGGTGTCCAGTTTGCTACTGGGGAAGAGTGGAGGACAGCTACTAATAGCCCCAGAAAGAATGAAGTAGCTGGGCCAAATAGAAAACGATGCTCAGTTGTGGATGTGTCTGGTGGTGAAAGTAAAATTCAATGCTTCAAAGAACAGAATTGCATAGGAACCTAGAATGTTAGGTCCATGAATCAAGGTAAATGGGACTTGGTCAAGCAGAAGATGGCAAGAGTTAACATTGACATCTTAGGAATCAGTGAACTAAAATGGATGGCAGTGGGCAAATTTAATTCAGATGACCACTATATCTACTACTGTGGGCAAGAATCTCATGGAAGAAATGGAGTAGCCCTCATAGTCAACAAAAGAGTCTGAAATGCAGTACTTGGATGCAACCTTAAAAATGACAGAATGATCTCGGTTTGTTTCCAAGGCAAGCCATTCAACATCACAGTAATTTAAGCCTATGCCCCTACTACTGATGCTGAAGAAGCTGAAATTGATCAGTTCTATTAAGACCTAGAAGATCACCTAGAACCAACACCAAAAAAGAGGTTCTATTTATCACTGGGGACCAGGATGCAAAAATAAGAAGTCAAGAGATACCTGGAGTAACAGGCAAGTTTGGCCTTGGAGAAAAAAAATGAAGCAGGAGCCTATTATACAGAGTGAAGTAAGCCAGAAGGAAAAACATAAATACAGTATACTAACGCATATATATGGAATTTAGAAAGATGGTAACAATAACCTGGTGTACGAGACAGCAAAAGAGACACTGATGTATAGAACAGTCTTATGGACTCTGTGGGAGAGGGAGAGGGTGGGAAGATTTGGGAGAATGACATTGAAACATGTAAAATATCATGTAAGAAACGAGTTGCCAGTCCAGGTTCGATGCACGGTACTGGATGCTTGGGGCTAGTGCACTGGGACGACCCAGAGGGATGGTATGGGGAGGGAGGAGGGAGGAGGGTTCAGGGTGAGGAACACATGTATACCTGTGGCGGATTCATTTTGATATTTGGCAAAACTAATACAATTATGTAAAGTTTAAAAAAAAAAAAAAAGAATCTTATCAAAAAAAAAAAAAAAATGAAGCAGGACAAAGGCTCACTGAATTCTGCCAACAGAATGCAGAGTTCAGTTCAGTTCAGTCACTCAGTCGTGTCTGACTCTTTGCGACCCCATGAATTGCAGCACAATTAGGACTCCCTGTCCATCACCAACTCCCGGAGTTCACTCAAACTTATGTCTATCGAGTCAGTGATGCCATCTAGCCATCTCATCCTCTGTCATCCCCTTTTCCTCCTGCCTCCAATCCCTCCCAGCATAAGAATCTTTTCCCATGAGTCAACTCTTCACATGAGGTGGCCAAAGTATTGGATTTTCAGCTTTAGGATCATTCCTTCCAAAGAACACCCAGGGCTGATCTCCTTTAGAATGGACTGGTCGGATCTCCTTGCAGTCCAAGGGACTCTCAAGAGTCTTCTCAAACACCACACTTCAAAAGCATCAATCCTTCCGCACTCAGCTTTCTTCACAGTCCAACTCTCACATCCATACATGACCACTGGAAAAACCATAGCCTTGACTAGACAGACCTTTGTTGGCAAAGTAATGTCCCTGCTTTTCAATACGCTATCCAGGTTGGTCATAACTTTCCTTCCAAGGAGTAAGTGTCTTTTAATTTCATGGCTGCAATCACCATCTGCAGTGATTTTGGAGTCCCCCAAAATAAAGTGTGACACTGTTTCCACTGTTTCCCCATCTATTTGCCATGAAGTGATGAGACCAAATGCCATGATCTTAGTTTTCTGAATGTTGAGCTTTAAGCCAGCTTTTTCACTCTCTTCTTTCACCTTCCTCAAGAGGCTTTTTAGTTCCTCTTCACTTTCTGCCATAAGGATGGTGTCATCTGCATATCTGAGGTTATTGATATTTCTCCTGGCAATCTTGATTCCAGCTTGTGCTTCCTCAAGCCCAGCGTTTCTCATGATGTACTCTGTAAATAAGTTAAATAAGCAGGGTGACAATATACAGCCTTGATGTACTCCTTTTCCTATTTGGAACCAGTCTGTTGTTCCATGTCCAGTTCTAACTGTTGTTTCCTGACCTACATATAGGTTTCTCAAGAGGCAGGTCAGGTGGTCTGGTATTCCCATCTCTTTCAGAATTTTCCACAGTTTATTGTGATCCACACAGTGAAAGGCTTAGGCATAGTCAATAAAGCAGAAATCTTTTGCTTAGGCCAGTGTTATCTACTAGCTCTAGGGTATTCTATTTTTACCCTCTTCCATGTTCCATGATTTAGGATTATCCATGTTATAAAGTTCCAGGAGCCCAGGCATACTTATGAAGAATTTGTTCTTTAAGTGTCTTTCAAATACAAAAAGTAGGGCATCATAAACAGTGAGCTATTAGGAACCCTAATGCAGTACTGGCTCCATTCCAATGATTTGCTTTTGGAGATAAACAACCTAGATCATACAAATAATAAAGCGATTCTTTTTGAGCTTTAAGTACCTACTGAATAATTTCTAATGTGTCTCTAAATAATCATCAATGGCTTTTATAGAGTTGGTGTTGTTCAGTAGCCCGTCATGTCCAACTCTTTGTGACCACATGGACTGCAGCATGCCAGGCCTCTCTGTCCCTCACCATCTCCTGAAGTTTGCCCAAGGTCATATCCATTGCATTATGGAGTTACCTTTAAGCTAATTTGCTTTTGTCTTCTTTTCTCATCCTTTCTCTATTTTTATATTTCTATTCCTTCACATAATGCAATCCATTTTAAATACTTATACTATTATACTCCTCAGTGATCTTCCACAAAACCTTTTAAATTTTTCCATGGACCTCCCACTCCCAACATTCTAAACCTTGAACTATTTAAGATGTGCAATTTGTGTAAATCAAATTATTATTCTATATTTTTACCTGTATCTTAAGAAACTGACTTTAAACTCACACCCGCCAGAAAGATGAATCATAAGTATATTTATAATCCCTGTGCTGATACATAGGAAAAGAAATGCAAGAAAGCAAAATGGCTGTCTGAGGAGGCCTTACAAATAGCTATGAAAAGAAGAGAAGTGAAATGCAAAGGAGAAAAGGAAAGATATAAGCATCTGAATGCAGAGTTCCAAAGAACAGCAAGGAGAGATAAGAAAGCCTTCCTCAGCGATCAATGCAAAGAAATAGAGGAAACCTCAGTGATCAATGCAAAGAAATAGAGGAAACCTCAGCGATCAATGCAAAGAAATAGAGGAAAACAACAGAATGGGAAAGACTAGAGATCTCTTCAAGAAAATTAGAGATACCAAGGGAACATTTCATGCAAAGATGGGCTCGATAAAGGACAGAAATGGTAGGGACCTAAGAGAAGCAGAAGGTATTAAGAAGAGGTGGCAAAAATACAAAATACTGTACAAAAAAGAGCTTCATGACCCAGATAATCACGATGGTGTGATCACTCACCTAGAGCCAGACATCCTGGAATGCGAAGTCAAGTGGGCCTTAGAAAGCATCACTACGAACACAGCTAGTGGAGGTGATGGAATTCCAGTTGAGCTATTTCAAATCCTGAAAGATGGTGCTGTGAAAGTGCTGCACTCAATATGCCAGCAAATTTGCAAAACTCAGCAGTGGCCACAGGACTGGAAAAGGTCAGTTTTCATTCTAATCCCAAAGAAAGGCAACACCAAAGAATGCTCAAACTACTGCACAATTGCACTCATCTCATGCCCTAGTAAAGTAATGCTCAAAATTCTCCAAGCCAGGCTTCAGCAGTGCATGAACCATGAACTTCCTGATGTTCAAGCTGGTTTTAGAAAAGGCAGAGGAACCAGAGATCAAATTGCCAACATCCGCTGGATCATCAAAAAAGCAAGAGAGTTAAGGAAAAACATCTCTTTCTGCTTTATTGACTATGCCAAAGCCTTTGACTGTGTGGATCACAATAAACCATGGAAAATTCTGAAAGAGATGGGAATACCAGACCACCTGATCTGCCTCTTCAGAAACCTGTATGCAGGTCAGGAAGCAACAGTTAGAACTGGATGTGGACCAACAGACTGGTTCCAAATAGGAAAAGGAGTACATCAAGGCTGTATACTGTCACCCTGCTTATTTAACTTATATGCAGAGTACATCATGAGAAACGCTGGCCTGGAAGAAGCACAAGTTGGAATCAAGATTGCTGGGAGAAATATCAATAACCTCAGATATGCAGATGACACCACCCTTATGGCAGAAAGTGAAGAGGAGCTAAAGAGCCTCTTGATGAAAGTGAAAGAGGAGAGTGAGAAAGTTGGTTTAAAGTTCAACATTCAGAAAACTAAGATCATGGCATCTGGTCCCATCACTTCATGGAAAATAGATGGGGAAACAGTGGAAACAGTGTCAGACTATTTTTTTGTACTCCAAAATCACTGCAGATGGTGATTGCAGCCATGAAATTAAAAGACACTTACTCCTTGGAAGGAAAGTTATGACCAATCTATATTGAAAAGCAGAGATATTACTTTGCCAACAAAGGTCCGTCTAGTCAAGGCTATGGTTTTTCCAGTGGTCATGTATGGATGTGAGAGCTGGACTGTGAAGAAAGCTGAGTGTGGAAGAATTGATGCTTTTGAAGTGTGGTGTTTGAGAAGACTCTTGAGGGTCCCTGGGACTGCAAGGAGATCCAACCTGTCCATTCTAAAGGAGATCAGTCCTTGGTGTTCATTGGAAGGACTGATGATTAAGCTGAAACTCCAATACTTTGGCCACCTCATGTGAAGAGTTGACTCATTGGAAAAGACTCTGATCTGGGAGGGATTGGGGGCAGGAGGAGAAGGGTACCACAGAGAATGAGATGGCTAGATGGCATCACCGACTCGATAGACATGAGTTTGAGTTTATTCCGGGAGTTGGTGATGGATAGGGAGGCCTGGCGTGCTGCAATTCATGGGGTCGCAAGCAGTTGGACACGACTGAGTGACTGAACTAAACTGAACTGAATGCTGATACATTATTTGCTAATCACAGTAAAGACAACAGTACTGGTGTAACTAATGGCTAGACGTATTTAACATTACAAAAAATTTTCAAATGAAACTCCACATAAAACACTTAAATTTACAATGAGAATATCTAGACATTCCTCAGTAAATTGAATCAGTGTGAATGCAAATGTGTAGATTATTATTCTAAATGAATTGGATATCACATATTTGCATGCTCAGTGAATTGAGTTCTCATACATACTAAATTAGTGAAGAAGGTAAAATAGCATAGTGTAGAAAGCACTTGACTAGGAGTCACGAGAATTAGTTCTCGTTTTGGCTCTGTTACTAACTAGCTATGTATTTTTGAGGAAGTACCATAATATCTGTTGGCTTCAGAATTATCCGTGAAATGGAGAAGTTATGGTAGAAAATTCCTTTTATTTGCATTTTGTTTCACAGTTTAAAAAAATTCATTTGTAAGATCTATCTTGTCTGACCTCAAAACAATCTATGAATTAGGCAGAGTGGGTATGATTTTTCCTATTTTACAAATTAGGAGCGGTTTGGCAAAAAGACTTGGTCAAGGTCACAAAGAATCAGATCTAGAGTCTTTCTTTTTCAATGTTCTTTCCATACTACTATACTGGCCCTTTAAAGCCCTTTAGGCTTCCCAGGCAGCTCAGTGGTAAAGAATCTACATGCCAATCTAGGAGACACAGGTTCGATCCCTGTGTCAGGAAGATCCCCTGGAGGAGAAATGGCAACTCACTCCAGTATTCTTGCTTGAGAAATCCCATGGACAGAGAAGCCTGGTGGGATACAGTCCATGGTATTGCAAAGAGTTGAACACTACTGAGTGAGCATGCTCATGGGGGCCAGATGCACTGATCATCCTCAAACAAGAGTTTCCTGAGGCAAGCTGTACCAATTACTAGTCCATGATCTTTGCTTAAAACATCTTGAGGAAGCTTCCATAAGCCACTTATCCTTATCCATCAGAGGGCAGACTGAATGAAAACCACAATCACAAAAAACTAGTCAAACTGATCACATGGACCACAGCTTTGTCAAACTAAATGAAACTACGAGCCATGCCATGTAGAGCCACCCAAGATGGACAGGTCATAGTGGAGAGTTCTGATAGAACGTGGTCCATTGGAAAAGGAATGGCAAACCTGGTCAGTATTCTTGCCTTGAGAACCCCCTGAGCAGTATGAAAAGGCAAAAAGATATGACACTGAAAGATGAACTCCCCAGGTTGGTTGGTACCCAATATGCTACTGGAAAAGAGTGGAGAAATAACTCCAGAAAGAATGAAGAGATGGAGTCAAAGTGAAAACAATGCCCAACTGTGGATGTGACTGGTGATGGAAGTAAAGTTTGATCCTGTAAAGAACAATATCTTAGGAACCTGGAGTGTTAGGTTCATGAATCAAGGTAAATTGGAAGTGGTCAAACAGGAGATGGCAAGAGTGAACATTGACATTTTAGGAATCAGTGAACTAAAATGGACTGGAATGGATGAATTTAATTCAGATGAACATTATATCTACTGCTATGGGCAAGAATCTCTTAGAAGAAATGGAGTAGCCCTCATAGTCAACAAAAGAGTCTGAAATGCAGTACTTGGGTGCAGTCTCAAAAATGACAGAATGATTTCTGTTTGTTTCCAAGACAAACCATTCAATATCACAGTAATCCAGGTCTATGCCCCAACCACTAATGCCAAAGAAGCTGAAGTTGAACGGTTCTGTGAAGACCTACAAGACCTTCTAGAACTAACACCATAAAAAGGTGTTCTTTTCATCTTAGGGAACTGGAATGAAAAAGTAGGAAGTCAGCAGATACCTGAAGTAACAGGCAGGTTTGGCCTTGAAGTACAAAATGAATCAGGGCAAAGGCTAACAGAGTTTTGCGAAGAGAATTCACTGGTCATAGCAAACACCCTCTTCCAACAACACAAGAGACAACTCTATACATGGACATCACCAGATGGTCAATACCAAAATCAGATTGATTATATTCTTTGTAGCCAAATATGGAGAAGCTCCATATAGTCAGCAAAAACAAGACCAGGAGCTATCTGTGGCTCAGATTATAAACTGCTTATTGCCAACTTCAGACTTAAATAGAAGAAAGTGGGAAAACCATTAGACGATTCAGGTTTGACCTGAATCAAATCCCTTATTATTATACATTGGAAGTGACAAATAGATTTAGGGGATTAGATCTGACAGACAGAATGCCTGAAGAACTATGGATGGAGGTTCATGACATTGTACAGGAGGCAGTGATCACAACAAATTGTGGAAAATTCTTAAAGAGATAGGAATACCAAATCACCTTACCTGCCTTCTGAGAAATCTGTATGCACCTCAAGAAGCAACAGTTAAAACCAGACATGGAACAATATAAATTGGGAAAGAAGTACATCAAGGCTGTATATTGTCACCTTGCTTATTTAACTTATATGCAGAGTACCTCATGCAAAATGCCGGGCTGGATGAAACACAAGCTAGAATCAAGATTGCTGGGAGAAAAGTTAATAACCTCTGGTATACAGATGACACCGCCCTTATGGCAGAAAGCGAAGAGGAACTAAAGAGCCTCTTGATGAAAGTGAAAGAGGTGAGTTTAAAAGCTGGCTTAAAACTCAACATTCAAAAAATGAAGATCATGGCATCTGGTTCCATTAGTTCAGTTCAGTCGCTCAGTCGTGTCCAACTCTTTGCGACCCCATGAATCACAGCACTCCAGGCCTGTCTGTCCATCATCAACTCCCGTAGTTCACTCAAACTCATGTCTATCGAGTCAGTGATGCCATCCAGCCATCTCATCCTCTGTCGTCCCCTTCTCCTCCTGCCCCCAATCCCTCCCAGCATCAGAGTCTTTTCTAGTGAGTCAACTCTTCACATGAGGTGGCCAAAGTATTGGATTTTCAGCTTTAGGATCATTCCTTCCAAAGAACACCCAGGGCTGATCTCCTTTAGAATGGACTGGTTGGATCTCCTTGCAGTCCAATGGATTCTCAAGAGTTGTCTCCAACACCACAGTTCAAAAGCATCAATTCTTCCACACTCAGCTTTCTTCACAGTCCAACTCTCACATCCATACATGACCACTGGAAAACACAGTTAATGGCAAATATATGGGGAAATGATGGAAACAGTGACAGACTTTTCTTGGGCTCCAAAATCACTGCAGATGGTTACTGCGGCCATGAAATTAAAAGACACTTGCTCCTTGGAAGAAAAGTTATGACCAACCTAGACAGCATGTTAAAAAGCAGAGGTATTACTTTGCCAATAAAGGTTCGCCTAGTCAAAGCTATGGTTTTTCCAGTAGTCATGTATGGATGTGAGAATTGGACCAGAAAGAAAGCTAGCACCAAAGAATTGGTGCTTTTAAACTGTGGTGTTGGAGAAGACTCTTGAGAGTCTCTTGGACTGCAAAGAGATCCAACCAGTCAACCCTAAAAGACATCAGTCCTGAATATTCATTGGAAGGACTGATGCTGAAGCTAAAGCTCCAATACTTAAGCCACCTGATGCGAAGAACTGACTCATTGCAAAAGACCCTGATGCTGGGCAAGATTTTACTCAGGAGGAGCAGGGGACGATAGAGGATGAGATGGTTGGATGGCATCACCAGGAGTTGGTGATGGACAGAGAACCATGACGTGCTACAGTCCATGGAGTTGCAAAGAGTCAGACATGACTGAGCAACTGAACTGAACTGAACTGATCTTTGCTTCCGTAGCAACATTTTCCTTTCATATAACACACTTGACACACTCCATGCCAACCATATTCCCACCTTCTGTGGCCTTGGAAGCTGCAGAGATAACCTGCTGAGTGTGATACTTTAAAGCTGGGGGCTTTGGAATGTCGAATTAAGAGACAGAGAGAAATGATGGGCTGGGAAGAGGAAGACAGTTGCTTATTTTAAGTGGTTTTCACTCCAGGCTGCTCATAATTTAAGCAGTAATATTTTAGCCTGATAACGTTTTTGTTAATCACTCTCTCCCCTGAGTCATTCTGATCCCTGAGGCAGGGAGCCAGTTTCTTCCACAGAAAGGTTATTGCTTCTCTTAATATTCTGGGGAATGGGGATATCTTGAGGGCTGGTGAGGGAGAAGGAAGAGCATGCCAAAGAAAGAAAGTGAAAGTGAAGTCGCTCAGTCATGTCCGACTCTTTGGGACCCCATGGACTGTAGCCTACCAGGCTCCTCCTTTCATGGGATTCTCCAGCCAAGAGTACTGGAGTGGGTTGCCATTTCCTTCTCCAGGGGACCTTCCCGACCCAGGGATCGAACCTGGGTCTCCCACATTCCAGGCAGATGCTTTAACCTCTGAGCCACCAGGGAAGCCCAGAGCATGCCAAGTGCTAGGACAAATAATTCTCTGTCTTCTAATGGGTGTCATTTCCAAGTCTTAACAATTATCCAACAATTTAATTCAAACGTTTGTTTTGAGCAGATATCCAGCATCCCTATCCATCTGCCTATCCATATCTATGTCTCTATCTATCTATCTATTATCACTCTGCCTATCCGTGCTGTATTCTGTTAGACCATAGAATGCAAATATGAAACCTCAAGACAGTTTCTTTCCTTAAGGACCTCATGTCATGAGCACAAAACATGACGATGAGCATGATGTGTTTTCAAACTACTGCCTGTATAAAACTCTGTTTTCTTCTTTGCTCACTACATATGAAGTTGATTTGAAAAGATATTGGTATTGCTTCTGTGAAAAGCATTTGTTGGTTTTAGTAAATTCTGCATCGTATTTTCCAAAGGGAACATTGCAGTGGGAGAGGTTTCTGGCCGAAGTTTGTTAGAAGTGCTGCCAAAGTGTGAAATCAGCCAAGGTTTCTTTGGTGCCCTTCCAACCTCCCTTACTACTGGCTCTCAAATCTTCAGTGCCTTCAAACTGTCCCCCACTTTTCCAAGCCTTCTTCCAATTGCATCTCACCCAGATATGCCTTACTTAGGAGGTTCTTGGTTTGAGTTTTCCTATTTAGTCTTTTGCTGGTCAAAATGTATCTATACTCTTTTTCAGAAGACTTGGAGAGACTAACCCTCTGGAGATACACACTGGTTCAAGATACATTTAAGTAGAGGGAAGCGCTATTTGCCTCTGTTTAATTCTACTATCCATGCATGAAGGATGGGGTTTCTTCTCCTTGCACCAGATCATTAGAAAAGTAGCCTATCCCATTGGTTTTCTTTACCATCTTTCTGTAAGTCCAATTCCATAGTAGTTATGTTTATTAATACTTTGCTTCAAGTTTCTATATTCTGTTATTTTAGGTGCTGTAATTTAGAAAGAACACTGGATTCATTTGTAGTGACAACTCTAATAATGACCTACACAATTTATTTATCATAGTTGAAAGGAAACCAGAGTTCATGTTGTACAGTGGTTCCTAATTTTGTTTTGCATCATGATACAAATAGAAGATAATATTTGTATATCTGACTGGGGCATACAGGTAAGTCTTCTTGGAGCTAGAAGCAACCAAAGCCATGTCTGATCACCTTGAGAGTTGAAGGAATTTATGTCTTATTACATGCCTATAGTCTATTTGTGAAGAACCAGTGTTGCAAAAACAACACACCAATTGGGAGTTTCCAAGATTTCCAAGTAGATTTTATATTCTCTGAATATGTCCACTGTTGGGCAACTCACTGCCCCTCAAGGAAGGAAGTCTGTTTATATAGTTCCACTTGTTATAAAGCTAAAATTTGCCTCTCAGAACACATTCCTTTAGGTGGGATTTGGTAAGAGCAAATTTAACTAGAATTTTTACACCTCCCTATGTATTCCATCCTTTTATTAAAGAAGATTGAAATTTTACCAGCTTTTAAAAATTAACTACAGACTACTGACTCACAGACTTAATTTCAACTGAATCCCCTAAGTCTTTTTTTTTTTCACATATGAAGCTCTTAAGTCTGATCCATCCTGTGTATTTGAAGGATTTTTCCATTGATCATTATCACATTTCATTTTTTAAAAATATTGGCCCATTTTAGCTCTCTTCATCCCTATAAAGGTCATCAGCAAAATTTTTTTGAATAAGCCAAAAACTACATATCTCCCTATATTTGATACATTTTATCCCTTAATTAACGTTTCTTGATCACTTTTTATGTACTGAACAAACAAAACATCTACAGTTTCCATCCTCATGGATCTCATGATGAATCCTTAAACAGAACTATTTTGGTGTGATTGTTCAATTAGTCCTGATCTCATCTAATTGTCAGAGAAGGCAATGGCACCCCACTCCAGTACTCTTGCCTGGAATATCCCATGGACAGAGGAGCCTGGTAGGCTGCAGTCCATGGGGTCGCTAAGAGTCGGACACGACTGAGCAAACTCACTTTCACTTTTCACCTTCATGCATTGGAGAAGGAAATGGCAACCCACTCCAGTAGTCTTGCCTGGAGAATCTCAAGGATGGGTGAGCCTGTGGGCTGCCGTCTATGGGGTTGCACAGAGTCATGACTGAAGTGACTTAGCAGCAGCAGCAGCGTCTAATTGTGTTGTTACCTTCCTGTTGCTTTCATAAGTATATCACATGAAACTTTGTCAAGGCTGTATTGTTCAATACAGATATACTATTACTATGAATACAGCATTCATCTTATATACTAACCTAATAACCCTAGGAAAGAAGTGCAACATACATGTAAGTATGCATGGAATTTTAAGTTGGAAGCCTGTCACTTACCAGTAAGTACACAGGAAGATTTACTGAAGATGTGTCTCTGGCTTGCTTGAGGAGAAGGTCTTAAAGGGAAACCTGAAATATGTTTCTTCATGGAAGTAGAAGAAGAAAATGAGGTGGTGTGTGTGTGTCCTAGAATGAGAAGGGAGAGGTATCAGAGTAATTGAGAATGATTAACACATAGCTTAAAGATATGCCAGTAACTCCAGAAGTAACAAGTAAAGTAATCAACTGAGGCACACCAAGGTGGGGAGGGCAAGTTTTTAAAAGGCATTAGGAGACCGAGCAAAGATCGTGGTTCCCAAACAGCAATATTTTCTACAACTTTGGTCATTATGAGTGAGACAAGTATTGTGGTAGTCGCTCAGTCATGTCTGGCTCTTTGCAACCCCATTGACTGTAGCCCACCAGACTCCTCTGTCCAAGGGGTTCTCCAGGCAAGAATAATGGAGTGGGTTGCCAAGCACTTCTCCAAGGGATCAACAAATGATGTACAAAAGATATGAATTAGGCAATGTGGGAAAGGCATGACTGGCCAGCTATATATGCCAGTTACTGACAATATTGTTATATATTGTTTTTTGTTAATTGAGCTTCTTAATGTAATATTGTGGCCAAGGGTGCACACCATGCAAATTATGATGTTTTGGGAAAAGAAAGCTGCTTGTCATGGTGCATCAGATATTTCTAGCTGTACCATATGCTACCAAAATAGAGTATTCATAGTAACTTAGGCCTTTTGTTCAATCAAAAATCAGCATGGAGTTTTCATTAGGAAATTTGAATATTCTATCTTCTGGTAATATATGTTGAGTTTCTAATGATCACTTGTTCTCCCTTGTCATCAATATATCTTTTTGATTCTTGTTGCTGTTCAGTTGCTCAGTCATGTCCGACTCTTTGCAACCCCATGGACTGCAGCACACCAGGCTTCCCTGTCCTTCACCATCTCCCAGAGCTTGCTAAAACTCATGTCCATTGAGTCTGTGATGCCATCCAACCATCTCATCCTCTGTCATCCCCTTCTCCTCCCACCTTCAATCTTTCCCAGCATCAGGGTCTTTTCCAATGAGTCAGCTCTTCTCATCAGGTGGCCAAAGTACTGGAGCTTCAGCTTCAGGATCAGTTCTTCCAATGAATATTCATGACTGATTTCCTTTAGGATTGATTGGTTTGATCTCCTTGAAGTCCAAGCGACTCTCAAGAATCTTCTTCTACACCACTGTTCAAAAGCACCAGTTCTTTGGTGCTCAGCCTTCATTATGGTCCAATTCTCACATCCATACATGACTGTTGGAAAAACCATAGCTTTGACTAGATGGACCTTTGTTGGCATCTTTTTGGTAATCAGTTCTAAAGCCCTGACTAAACTTTACATTGAGATCACATTTATAAGTTCTGAAATTTCCCCTTATTCTGTTGAAACTAAGGAGTATATTTCCTGGCCTCTATTTTGAATAGGCTTTATTTTTAAAGGCAGTTTTAGTTTCATAGCAAAATTGAGTATTAAGTATAGAGATGTACATCGCAGCACTGTTTATAATAGCCAGGACATGGAAGCAACCTAGATGTCCATCAGCAGATGTTTGGATAAGAAAGCTGTGGTACATATACACAATGGAGTATTACTCAGCCATTGAAAAGAATACATTTGAATCAGTTCTAATGAGTTGGATGAAACTGGAGCCTATTATAAACAGTGAAGTAAGCCAGAAAGAAAAACACCAATTCAGTATACTAACACATATGTATGGAATTTAGAAAGATGGTAATGATAACCTTGTATGCGAGACAGCAAAAGAGACACAGATGTATAGAACAGTCTTTTGGACTCTGTGGGAGAGGGAGAGGGTGGGATGATTTGGGAGAATGGCATTGAAACATGTATAATATCATATATGAAATGAATCTCCAGTCCAGGTTCAATGCATGATACTGGATGCTTGGGGCTTGTGCACTGGGACGACCCAGAGGGATGGTACGGGAGGGAGGTGGGAGGGGGGTTCAGGATGGGGAACATGTGTATACCTGTGGCAGATTCATGTTGATGTATGGCAAAACCAATACAATATTGTAAAGTAATTAACCTCCAATTAAAATAAATAAATTTATATTAAAAAAAAAAGAAAACTGAAAAAAGAAAAAAGTATAGAGATGTATTTTTCCTATATAGCCCCTGACCCTATACTCACATAACCTCCCCATTATCAACACCCTTCACCAGAGTGGAACATTTGTTACTATTCATGAGACAGTATTGATATGTTCTTACTAAAGTCCATAGTTTACATTAGTGTCCGCTCTTGTGTTGTACATTTGATGGGTTTGAACATAAGCCCTATGACATGTGTCTGTCATTATAGTGTCATACAGAGTAGTCTCACTGCCCTAAGAATGCCCTGTGTGCCATATATTCATCCCTCCATCCCCTTCCTAACCCCCTGGCAACCACTGATGCCTTTACTGTCTCCATAGTTTTGTCTTTTCCAGAATGCCTTAAAGCCAGAATCCTACAGTATATAGTAGCCCTTTCAGGTTGGTTTCTTTCACTTAGTCATATGCATTAGGCTTTAGGCTTCTTGCATATCTTTTCATAGCTTGATAGATCATTTCTTTTTAGCAGTGAATATTATTCCATTGTCCAGATGGACCACAGTTTATTTCTCCACTTGCTTACCAATAGCATCTTGGTCGCTTCCAAGTTTGGGTAATTATGAATAAATCTGCTCTAAGCATTTGTGTGCAGTTTTTGTGTGGACCTGAGTTTTCACCTCCTTTGGGTAAATACCAAGGAGCATAATTGCTGGATCATATGGTAAGAATGTGTTTAGTTTTGTAAGAACCTGTCAAAACTGTCTTCCAAAGTGACTGTACAATTTTTCATTCCCTCCAGCAATGAATGAGAGCTCCTGTTGTGCCTCATCTTCACTGAATTTTCATCATTCTCATAGGTGTGTAGTAGTAGCTCATTGCAGTTTTGATTTGCATTTCCCTGATGACATGTGAGGAGCATTTTTTCATATTCTCATTTGCCATCTGTATATCCTTGATAAGGAGTCTTTTCAGATATTTTGCCCATTAAAAAAAATCAAAATGAGAACACTTAACATGAGATCTACACTCAACAAAATTTTGAAGTGTGTAATACAGAACTGTTAACTCTAGGCACTATGTTGTACAGCAGATCTCTAGAACTTATCCATCTTGTAGCATTGAAACTTTACAGCCACTGAACACCATCTCCCCATTTTCCTCTCTCTTCAGTCCCTGGCAACCACCATTCCACTCTCTGATTCAGTGAACTTGACTATTTTAAATACCTCATGTAAGTGGAATCATGCAGTATTTATCTTTCTGTGACTGGCTTATTTCACTTAGCACAATATCCTTCAGGTATATCCATGTTGTCACATATGGCAGGATTTCCTTCTATTTAAGGCTGAATAGTATTCCAATGTGTTTATATATGACAGTTTCTTTCTCTACTCATCTGCTAATGGACATTTAGTTTGTTTCCATGTCTTGGATATTGCGAATAATACTGCAATGAAGATGTGAGTGCAGATACATCTTCATGATCCTGATTTCAATCCTTTTGTGTATATACCCAGAGTGGTAATCATATGATGGCTTTATTTGTAAGTTTTGAGGACCCCCCCATATGTTTTCCATAGCGACTATATAATTTTACATTCCCATCAACAGTGTACAAGGGTTCCAATTTTTCCACATTCTCTAAGCACTTGTTATCTTTTGATAATATCTATCCTAACAGGTGTAAGGTGAGAACTTATTATAGTTGAGATATGCATTTCTCTGATGATTAGCGATGTTGACCATCTTTTAGAATTCTTCTTCCATTTTCCATAAGTCTTTAAAGATCACCAAAAAAGGTCTCATCCATAACTTTTCTCACTATAATTATGAATTATTTGGTCAGGAGACTTGGCCTATTGCATGAACTACATACTTTCCTCTGTTTCATCACTTATACTGGGCTTAAAATGTTCCTTTTCAAACTTTTAATATGTCCAGTATAAAAATCATTGTCTTTGACAGAAAGGATGGGGGCAAAATGATAGCTTATAAATTCTGATCTTTTTTTAAATCACATGTTAATGTAGCATATGGCCCAAGCATTTTCCCCATATTAATTAGCATATGTGAGGGATGGTCAAAGGATAAAGGTGGGATAACTTGTAGTGGGATCAAAAGCCTTGAATAAACCAATACAATATTGTAAAGTAATTAGCCTCCAATTAAAATAAATAAATTTATATTAAAAAAAAAAACCCAAAAGACTTGAATTTTAAACCCACTTCCATCCCTATGCTTACATTTGCTGTTGTGATTTTTGGCAAGTTGCTTCCCTTCTATGAACCCTAGCATCAAATGATTTGAGACAAATGATGCCAATTATCTTCTACAGATTCTGTAATTCCAAGGGTCCATTAGATATGAAACTTCTGTAGTTTTGGCTGCCCACTGCTTTTATGTTATCCATTGTCCCTACAGATATCTTGGGCCCCTTTTGTGTTCTTCCTATGTTTTTCTTTTATTTTGTTCATTTCTAGATGGGCTTTAGCCAATTCAAATCAGTAATTATAGACGTTAATTGAATCATAGACTTGTATAGTTGCATCTTCCACAGCATGTTCACAGTGAGAAACACCAACAAATTATAAAGACTCACTTGCAAAGGTACCATAAAGTTGCTAGTAGCATCACGTTAAAAATGAACACTCATCAATAAAATACTGATGCAAAGTTTGGAAATATCTAATTATCTGTAGACATAGACTTTTAGAACATTCGATTTTGCAGGTGAAAAACTGATGTTCTAAAAGGTGAAGACCAAATTTTCCATTCTCCTATGGTTTCCATGAGGAAAGATTTTCCCTACACTCTCCAGGAATCTGTTTATTCCTTCATCTACTAATTCTGGTGACTCACTTCACTGAGAGCCTGAACTAATCATTTGTAACCGAGCTTCTTCCTTCTCCTGTTCCCTTGGTTGCCACTGCCTACAAGAAGCCTACTCCCCGCCCCCCCACTTCTTTATTCTTTACATTTTATATGGACAGTCTTTCATATAAGGTTGTATAGTATTGCCTGTAAATGGATTGTGCAATATTAAGGAAGCCACATTCTCCAACATTTGCTTTATCAGTAATAAAGATGACATTTTTGATCTTCATGTGCATGACTTCTCCATCTTTCAATTGGTTTCAAACTTAGGAAAGAAATGAGGAGCTATATTCCAGTCCCCTAAAGCCCTTATAATCAGAAAGAAGAACTCCTATAAACCTAGAAGTCACATGCAACCTCTGTGAACTTCATCATGCTCCATTGTGTATCTGGGGACTCATTCCAACAAATGTCTTATCAGAACAAAAAGGTTGATTGGTTTCCTGGCCAATAATTTGTGGATCTTCTAATAGTAGACTCCTGTATTACTCCCATTAACAAACTGAAATGCCTACTGAATGACTATTTTCTTCTGGCCAATCCAGTAGCTTTGGAAAACTCCCACCAGAAAGATAACGCACAAGATCTGGTTCTTTGAAAAACCCTTATACTTGTGGCTTGGCTATACTGGTACCTTTCATATAAACCTGTAAGCTTTCTGAACAGGCAAAGGAAGATATCCCTGGGGATATCTCAGCACTGCCACATTGAATGAAATGGCCTGGACTGAAATGTGAGGATTCCTACAGACTCCAGTGATTTTACTTCTGGATTGAATGAGCTTGTTATCATATGGGACTTCCCCTAGTGTAGCAGAATTTCTTCTCTCCTTATCTTTATTGGGGCTTCTCAGATGGTGCTAGTGATAAAGAATCCACCTGCCAATGCAGGAGATGGAAGAGAAACAGGTTCAATGCCTGGTTCAGGAAGATCCCCTGGAGGAGGAAAGGCAACCCACTCCAGTATTCTTGCCAGGAAAATTCCACGGACAGAGAAGCCTGGTGGGTTTCAACCCTGGTGGGTTGCAAAGAGTTAGACACAACTGATCACAGTGTTAGTTACCTTTATTGTATGTGCTCTGAATTTAGGAGAAAATCATTCTACCTCCAACCTTCTAAAATGTAGAAGAAAATTCCTATAAATCTTATTTCAAGAGGGAAAAAAAAAAAAAAAACAAAAAAACCTTTGACAATTGCAATAGAATGACTCTAGTATCCTTCAGCAGGGAGAGGAAAAACCATGCTGAGTAAGATACTGGCCTGTCTACTTGTGATTCTATTATGTTAATCTATAAAGTATCCACTTCTAATGTCCTATTTTTCTGGCTGGAGAAATCCCTCAGCAAATACTTAGCAAATTAACAGTCTGTGTTTCTTTGCCAGAGCTTCCAAAACAGCCCTTTCCCTTAGAGCAAAAAAAGAGGACCAAAAGTAGCAGAGGAGAAAATTACACGATTAAATAATTGAAAAGAGTGGCTTTTGGATGATGTTTTTATTTCTTTATTTTTATTTTTTTGGATGATTTTCTAATATACTTTGTTAAAGCAAGGGAAAGAAATAGGAAATTGTGATACCTTTCAAACTGGATGAACCAAGTCACTCTAGGCTAGATTTTATTTAAAGACTTTGAAATTTATAATCTATATATCACTTATTATTATGTGTTTTATTTTTCCTTATTTTCTTAGCAAAGTTTAACTTTTGGAAATTCTGTTTTCAACTGAAATAATAGTCTAGTGAGTTTTTTCACACTCCAATCAATATTGAGATAAGATAGACTCAGTACACAAATGAATAAAATGAGTTGCTACTCTGTGTCAGGCACGTATAAGGCAATAAAGTTTTCATTATGAGCAAACAACAGATATGGTCCCTATTTTAGCTGAGCTTTCAAATATGAAGGGGGATATTTATGAAATAGTCACATAATAGTAGCCTGTATAGCATTTATAAAGAAAAATTACAGAGAACTGTAAGAGCATATACAGCTGATCTTGTGTAAGCTGAATAATTTGCAAAAATTTACCTGTGAATGGGATGTTTACACTGAAAGCTAAAAGGTAGATAAAAATGAGGTAAACATTTGTATGTGAAAGGAGCAGAGAGATATTTAGGGCAATGGGAGCAGCATATGAAGAGGCCCAGAGTTATTAGTATCTAGAACTAATGAATAATTGAAAGAAAGACAGTGTGGCTACAAGGTAAAAACCAAGCAAGAATACCAAAAAGTGAGACCAAAATGGTAAATATGGGACAGATCTTGCAGGGTTCATAAACTATGTTAAAGACTGGACTTTATTTTAAGGGCAGTGGGGAACCACTGAAAGGTCTTAAGTGATACCAGCGTGTGTATGTATGTGGTAGGAGAGGGAGGGAAAGTCAGTCACATTTGTATTGTATAGAGTGACTATTCTGGCTCTAGTATGGAGACTAGAATATAAGGGATTTATAAAGAGAACAAGGAGACATGTCTAGAGACTACTAAAATCACCATGTGAGACATGATGGTGACTGAGTTAGAGCGAGGTGAAAGTGAAAGTGCAAGTCGCTCAGTTGTGTCCGACTATTTGCAACCCCATGGACTATACAGTCCATGGAGTTCTCCAGGCCAGAATACTGGAGTGGGTAAGTAGCCTATCCCTTCTCCAGGGGATCTTCCCAACCCAGGGATTGAATCCAGGTCTCCCGTTTTGCAGGCAGATTCTTTACCAGCTGAGCCACCAGGGAAGCCCAAGAATATCGGAGTGGGTAGCCTATCCCTTCTCCAGCGGATCTTCCCGACCCAGGAAGTGAACTGGAGTCTCCTGCATTGCAGGCAGATTCTTTACCAACTGAGCTATCAGAGTTAGAGTAGAAATGGTAAATTGTGGAGATGAGGAAAACAGTCAAATTTCAGGTGTTTTGGTCACTTAGTGCTAGGTTGGACACAGGATTTGGGGATTCCCCAATGTCATTCTGCACTGTTTTCCCTTGCCAGACTGTATGAATGGAAGGATCGTTTACTGAAAGATAAAATACTGGAAGAATAGAGTTTGCATATTTGGGGTAGAAGAGAGAAGATATTTAGTTCAAGACACCTGTGAAATATCCAAATAGCAATAGTAAAGTAGCAGATATGGCTCAGAAGAGAGGACAGAACCAGAGCTATACGTTAAGGACAATGAGAATGGATGACATGATCCGGGAAGAGTCCATGGAAGGAGGTGAGAAGGCCATGTGGGACAGGAATCAGGACAAGACCAGCTCTTCAGGGCAGAGTCTTGGAGGACAAGAAGGGTGAGGAGCATCCTATGGGCTTCTAGGGTGCCAGCCCAGAAGGGTTTCTGCAGGAGGGCTTCAGCCTGGCATGGCCAGCTAAGATGAGAGACAAGGAGGGCCCACAGGTAACCCCGAGATGCTGACCCCAAGAAGGTCCCAGGCTGGGGACCTTGGTGACAGGCTGTCCTGTGGGGCTGATGGAAGCCCAGGCTGAGTGGAGGAGATCGGGAGACAGAGAGACCAGGAGGGAAGTCTATGTGAGGAGTAAGGAGTCAGCATATGCAACTCTGGAGGGGCCTGCAAGGAGAGGACGGGAGCGGACAGAGGCCAGCGACTGGCTGGGGACATGATTCCCAAAGAGGCCTTTCCTCCTGTGCCTTTGGAAAATGGGGAATGTTGACAATAGAGGACCAAGAGTGAGACAGAGTGAGCTATTCCAAGAACCCCAAGCAGGGTGGGGAGCTGGGAGCCCAGCTCACAACAGGATACGGGAGGGCTGCCTGGCCTTCTAAAGGGGTAAGAGCCTTCTCCTCCATCATTGCAGGAGAAAGGAGGGCAGGGTTGTGGGGACTCAAATACATGGGGACCTCAGGGGTTAGGGGGCTTCTCTGTCAGCACGGGAGGTGGGTAAAGCCCTCTCCAGCAGGGGCTCTGAAGGCCCCTCCACACTGCCAGGGAGAACCAAGCCAAGAGCCTTCCAGTTGCAGTGGCTTTTCCTCCTTCACCTGTCAGGAGCTGGTCCCCTTCTCGTGCCTGGTGGGCACCGCAGATGTTCACCTTTCTGTTCTCCCATCCCTTCCTCCCCAGCGGATGGGGAGATCCGGTCATGAGGAGGCCTGGGGTCGTCCGGGAGCTTGCTGCCCTTGAAGGTGGCCTCGTTCACGTCTGTTCTACCTCCAGGACCCCTTCACATTGTGGCCCTGGTCATCACTGTGGGTGTCACCTGGATCGTAGTCAGCATCCTCCTCAGTGGCCTTGGCTTTCCTCGGATCCAGCATCTCTTCACCAGTGAGTGTGGGACTTTCCCTCACCCTGCTAGGAGGGTTGCTGGCGGCAGGCAACCGGACCTGTGGGCTGAGGCTCAGGACGGGTCTGGCAGCGGTCTGGTTTGTCTGTTTCCCCCTGGCAGGACACCGGGAGCTGTCCTCGCTGGTCTGCCTCTTGGTGTCGGGCACAGCCTGACCCTTACCATCCAGTTGCTTTGGCTGGACACACCAATCCCCACTCATTAGAATTCATTCAGTTCAGTTGGAGTCACTGGGCCCTGAGTAGGGGGCAGGGGGGCTTTGGCTGAATCTTGGGGATGACGCCCTCATTGGTCCCTGGAGGCTTTCCACTGGGTTCTGAGATGGGGAGGGAACTCAGCCCCTCCTTGCTGGGGACACCTCACCTACATACTTTTATTTTTGAATGAATGAAGTCGCTCAGTGGTGTCCAACTCTTTGCGACCCCATGGACTGTAGCCTACCAGGCTCCTCTGTCCCTGGGATTCTCCAGGCAAGAGTACTGGAGTGGGTTGCCATTTCCTTCTCCAGGGGATCTTCCTGACCCAGGCTTCGAAACTGCATCTCCTGTATTGCAGGAACTGGTATGTAAACTGGTATGTAAATCACTGACTTCTTTCACTTAGCATAATGCCTTTGAGAATTGGTCAAGCTTTTCTGTTGTATCAATAGCTGTTATTTTATATTAAGTAATATTTCATTGTATGAATGTATTACCATTTATCCATTCACTCACTGAGGAACATTTTAATTGTTTAACTCTTATGAACAGAATATATTTGAGTCATGTTTTCTTCTATCCAACTTGATAATCTCTCTCTTAATTGGTGTTTTTAGCTTATTTACATTTAGTGTGATTATTGAGATGTTTGGATTTAAGTCTACTATTTTATGTTTCTTTTATTTTGAACATGTTTCTGGTATTCCATTATAACTTATTTATAGTGTTTTTGAGTATTTCTCTTTATACATTATCTTTAGTGGTTGCTGTAGGGATTAACTTTTCACAAACTATTTAGAATTAATATATCTATTTCAGATAAATATCTTACTATTCAACTGAAATGTAGACACCCTATTGCCATATAAATACCTTTACCTTCCACATAGTTATGCTATAGGTATTGTATATTATATCTATGTGCATTGAAAATTCTATCAAAGATCATTATATTTTTTGCTTTCAACTATCAAATATGCTATAAAGAACTCAAGAGGAAAGAAGTCTACTATATTTACCTAGATATTTACCATTTCTCTTGAATTTTTTTTTATTCCCAATGATGTAACTTTTCTTCTGGTATCATTTCCTTTCTATCCTAAGAAATTTTTTAGTAATTCTTTTAGAGCAGGTTTCTGGTTTCAAATTCTTTTAGTTTTTCTTCATCTGAGAATGCATTTATTTTACCTTCATTGTGAATGATATTTTTGCTGGATTTAGAATTCTGGATTGACAATTCTTTTTTTTTCAGTACCTGGAAAATAGTATGTACTTCCTTCTTGATCCCATGGCTTTTGACATGAAAGCTGTTTTCCCCTAATATATTATTTGTCCTTGGCTGATTTCAAGACCTTTTCTTTCTGTTTAGCTTTCAGCATTTGATTATGATATATCTAGGCATGGATTCCTTTGTGTATATCCTGTATGGGGTTTGCTCATCTTCTTGAATCTGTAGATTTATGTTTTTTTCCCTAAAACTTGGGGTATTTTTAGTCATTAGTTTTTCAATACAGCACTCTTCCTGCTCTCCTTCTTGGATTCCATTGATTTGATTTTTAGAATTTTTGTTATTGACCCACGGATTCCCAAGCTCTGCTCATGTTTTCTACAACCTCTTTTCTCTCTGTTCAGATTGAATAATTTCTAGCATCCTATCTCCAAGTTCATTTATTCTTTCCTACGTCATCTCTATTTTACCATTGAGTCCATCTGAAGATTTTTTCTTAACTGATTGTTTCAGTTCTAAAATTTATATTTGGTTCTTCTTTATATCTTTTATTTCTTTGCCGATCCTTTCTATTTTAATATTTGTTTAAATAGTATTGACAGTTGTCCAACAGAGACTTCTTATAATAGCTGCTTTAAAGTTCTCATCAAATCACTGTCCTCTCATTGTTGCTACTATTGATTGTCATTTAGCAAGTTGATATTTTCTTGCTTATTTTTATGCCAAATATATTTTGGTTTGTATCCTGGACATATAGAATGTTACATCATGAGAGTCTCAGATTTGTTTACATCCTAGGAAAATGCTGATATTTTTGCTTTGGTCTTTGGTGAGCTGTGGGTTTGTGTCAGTTCAATTTTCAGGTTTTGCAGTACTAATTGCAACTGTCCAACATATGCACCATCCTGTGGTCAGCCTGACACCTGAGTGAAGATCTACCTGTTAGCTCAATTCTTAAAATCTTTGGTATATAAATCACTGTCAAATGCATGCATGAGTGTGTCACACTGGTTCAGGAGTTCATAAACAACTTTATGGGGGTCACTCTTCCAAAATCTCCCCCGCCCATTATCTCCAAAATGTTTTTTTAGCTCCCAAGTTTCTTCTTTTTATTCTTCCACCCAAAACTGCCCACTTCTGTGATTACACCATGTCCAAAGTCAAGCAGAAAGAAGACAAAGAAAGGGGGAAAAAGCAATGGGATATGTTCCTGCCCTCTTGGAGTGATGACTCCATTCAATGGAGGGAAATGTAACCCTCTCTGAGTTTTGGCTCCCACATGTCTTTGACTGTGTGGATCACAACAAACTGGAAAATTCTTAAAGAGATGGGAATACAAGACCACCTGACCTGCCTCCTGAGAACTCTGTATGCAGGTCAAGAAGCAACAGTTAAAACCAGACATGGAACAACAGACTGCTTCAAAATTGGGGAAGGAGTATGTCAAGGCTGTATATTGTCACCCTGCTTATTTAACTTATATGCAAAGAATATCATGGGAAATGCTGAGCTGGATGAAGCACAAGCTCAAATCAAGATTGCCAGGAGAAATACCAATAACCTCAGATATGCAGATAACACCACCCTTATGGCAGAAAGCAAAGAGGAATGAAAGATCTCTTGATGAAAGTGAAAAAGGAGAGTGAAAAAGCTGGCTTAAGAATCAACATTAAAAAAACTAAGATCATGGCGTCTGGTCCCATCACTTCATGGCAAATAGATGGGGAAACAATGGAAACAGTGACAGACTTTATTTTCTTGGGCTTCAAAATCACTGCAGATGGCGACTGCAGCCACAAAATTAAAAGATGCTTGCTCCTTGGAAGAAAAGCTAAAACCAACCTAGACAGCATATTTAAAAGCAGATACATTAATTTCCTGACAAAGGTCCGTCTAGTCAAGGCTATGGTTTTTCCAGTAGTCATGTATGGATGTCAATAGAGTTGGACCATAAAGAAAGTTGAGTGCCAAAGAATTGATGCTTTCGAACTGTGGTGTTGGAGAAGACTCCTAAGAGTCCCTTGAACTGCAAGGAAATCAAACCAGTGAATCCTAAAGGATATGGAATCCTGAATATTCATTGGAAGGACTGATGCTGAATCTGAAGCTCCAATACTTTGGCCACCTGGTGCGAAGAACTAACTCATTGGAAAAGACCCTGATGCTGGGAAAGATTGAAAGCAGGAGGATAAGGGGATGACAGAGGATTAGATGGTTGAGTGGCATCACTGACTCGATGGACATGAGTTTGAGCAAGCCCTGGGAGATGGTGAATGACAGGAATGCCTGGTGTGCTGCAGTTCAGGAGGTTGCAAAGACTTGGACATAACTGAGCAACTGAACAAGAAACAACAAATAACTCCATTGCCAGCCAGTATTGCTGCCACAGGATTGTTTGGAGGTTGGAGCACAAGAAAATGAAAATAATGGAGAAAAATTAGAGATTCCCTACACATGACCTTTAGGTTTTACCTTTTCTTTAGGTTGAAATCTAAAGAAAACTATGGACAGAGGTTTGCAGCATTGTACAGAAAGCTGTGATCAAAACCATCACCAAGAAAAAGAAATGCAAAATGGTTGTTTGAGGAGGCCTTACAAATAGCTGAGAAAAGAGAAGCTAAAGGTAAAGGAGAAAAGAAAAGACATACCCATCTGAATGCAGAGTTAAGATAAGAAAGCCTTCCTTAATGATCACTGAAAAAAAAAATAGAGGAAAACAGTAGAATGGGAAAGACTAGAGATCTCTTCAAGAAAATCTCCTCAAGGAAACATTTCATACAAAGACGGGCACAATAAAAGAGTAATGGTATGGACCTAACAGAAGTAGAAGATATTAAGAAGAGGTGACAAGAATACACAGAAGAACTATACAAAAAAGATCTTCACAGCCCAGATAATCATGATGGTGTGATCACTCACCTAGAGCCAGACATCCTGAAATGCAGAGTCAAGTGGGCCTTAGGAAGCATCACTATTAACACAGCTAGTGGAGGTGATGGAATTTCAGAAATCCTAAAATGTGATTCTGTTACACTCAATAGTGCTACACTCAATATCCCCAGCAAATTTTGAAAACTCAGCAGTGGCCACAGCACTGGAAAAGGTTGGTTTTCATCCCAATCCCCAATAAAGGGAATGCCTAAGAATGTTTATAAAACTGCACAGTTGCACTCATCTCACACACTAGCAAAGTAATGCTCAAATCTCCAAGCTAAATTTCAACAGTACATGAACCAATAACTTCCAGATGTTCAAGCTGGATTTATAAAAGGCACAGGAATCAGAGATCAAATTGCCGATAGCTGTTGGATCATAGAAAAAGCAAGATAATTTCAGAAAAACATCTACTTCTGCTTTATTGATTATGCCAAAGTCTTTGACTGTTTGGATCACAACAAGATCCAATCTTTTGGATCACAATCAAGAGATGGGAATACCAGACCACCTGACCTGCCTCCTGAGAAATCTATATTCAGGTCAAGAAGCAACAGTTAGAACTGGACATGGAACAACAGACTGGTTCCAAATTGGAAAAGGAGTATGTCAAGGTTGTATATTGTCACCCTGCTGATTTAACTTATATGGTAAGTACTTCATGTGAAATGCTGGGCTGGATGAAGCATAGGCTGGAATCAAGATTGCAGGGGAAAATATCAATGGCTTCAGATATGCAGATGACACCACCCTTACGGCAGAAAGTGGAGAAGAACTAAAGAGCCTCTTGAAAGAGAAAGAGGAGAGTAAAACTACTAGCTTAAAACTCAACATTCAGAAAACGAATATCATGGTATTTGGTCCCATCATTTCTTGGCAAATAGATGGGGAAACAATGGAAACAGTGACAGTCTTTCTTTTCTTGGCTCAAAATCACTGCAGATGCTGACTGCCACCATAAAATTAAAAGATGCTTACTCCTTGGAAGAAAAGCTATGACCAACCTAGACAGCGTATGTACACTCATGGCTCATTCATATCAATGTATGGCAAAAACCACTACAATATTGTAAAGTAACTAGCCTCCAATTAACATAAATAAATTGATTTTAAAAAAAAGCAGAGGCATTATTTTGCCATCAAAGGTCTGACTAGTCAAAGCTATGGTTTTTCCCATAGTCATGTACGAATGTGAGAGTTGGACTATAAAGAAAGCTGAGCGCTGAAGAATTGATGCTTTTGAATTGTGGTGTTGGAGAAGACTCTTCAGAGTCCCTTGGACTGCAAGGAGATCTAGCCAGTCCATCCTAAAGGAAATCAGTCCTGAATATTCATTGGAAGGACTGATGTTGAAGCTAAAACTCCAATACTTTGGCCACCTGATGCGAAGAGCTGACTCATTTGAAAAGACCCTTATGCTGGGAAAGATTGAGGGCAGGAGAAGAAGGGGACGACAGAGGATGAGGTGGGTGGATGGCATCACCGACTCAGTGGACATGGGTTGGGGTAGATTCTGACAGTTGGTGATGGACAGGGAGGCCTGGTGTGCTGTGGTTCATGGGGTCACAAAGTATCGGACATGACTGAGTGACTGAACTGGACTGAGTTGAAGCCAGGATATACCAAAATGAAAAACATGGTACTTCTTTGGCGTACTTCAAATTATGGTGTTCTTCCATTATATATTTTCAATTCAACAGCATTTCTAAATTGATCAAGGAATGTTCCAAATTAAACCTGGCTTAGTGAGTCTCTGACCCACTTGCCTTTCATTTATCAATGTAGGCCAGGCAGACTTGCAGTCAGTATACCTCCATACTAAAAGAAATAATTCTTGACTGATATTTCAGTTAAGACTTATATTTGCAGTTGGTGAAAATTTCAATCTAAATCAGCTTTATAAAAAGGGCAGTGTGCTGGCTCACTAACAGAATAGTCCAGGGACAGATCTAGTTTTAGATAATATGACCTAATCCAGGACTTCAGAATATCATCAAGACATGAACTCTCCATTTCTCAGTTGTGCTTTCCTCAGTATTATATGTATTTTCATATAGTTTCTTACCTTATTATGACAATATAGTTACTGATAACTCCTGATTTACAACTTTATGACAAGTCCAACAGAAAATAGAGAATATCTTTTTATTGCTCAAACAAGATTCCTGGTATTATCTCTGATTGGATCAAAATGTTTTACTTGAATCATCTGCCCATATCCTAATCATATATTATGGCCTAGTAGTGACCAGACCTGTGTTACATGTATACTCTTGGAACCAGAGATAGAGTCAACTTTACTCAAAGCACATAAACAAAGCACGTTTCTGATCATCAGTGATGATCTTCCCAAAGTAAAATCACAGTGGTGCTACCAGATGAAGAGGCAATGGATGATGGGAGAAAGAATTAACAAATGTATACTATACTGAGAGAACTCAATAACTTCCATTAGGGAAACACTTAAGTATAGACCTAATAAATTATGTCCAGTGTCAGTATGCTGACAACTACAAAATGCTGTTAAAAGAAATCAAAGACCTAAATAAATGGAGAGATATACTATGTTCAGAGACTGAAGATTCAATATTGTTAACATGTAAGTTCTCTTCAATTTGATCTTTAGATTCAGTGCAATAAGGCTTTATTTGAAGATATTAATATTAAATTTAATCTCTTAAATTTATAGGGAAGGCAAAGAGACCATGAAAACCAAAACAATTTTGGAAAAAGACAAAGTTGGAAGACCCACACTATCTGATTTCAAGACTTACTGTAATGCTACTGTAATTAAGATAGTGTGATATTTATGAAAGAATAGACCCATAGCTCAATGGAACAGAATAGAGAGCCCAGAAATAAATTCACATAAATATAGGAATATGATCTTTGGAAAAAGTGAAAAGATATTTCAAAGGAGAAATTAGAGCCTGTTCAAGAAAATGGTGCTGAAACACCATGGTGCAAAAAAACATCTGTTCTATCTCATGCCTTATAAAAATGAATTTGACAGATTAATCAACAGATGAATGGATAAAGGAAATGTGGTATATACCTACAATGGAATATTACTCTGCCTTAAAAAGGAAGGAAATCCTGTTACATGCTACAAATAGATGAATCTTGAGGATATTATGCTAAGTGAAATGAATCAAGTGCAGAAAAACAAATACTGCATGATTCCATTTATATGAAGTATCTAAAACAATCAAGATGGATGGGCCATGCTGGAGAGTTCTGACAAAACATGGTCCACTGGAGAAGGGAATGGCAAACCACTAGAGTACTGTTGCCTTTAGAACCCCACGAACAGCATGAAAAGGCAAAAAGATAGGACACTGAAAGATGAACTCCCCAGGTTGGTAGGTGCCCAATATGCTACTGGAGATCAGTGGAGAAATAACTCCAGAAAGAATGATGAGATGGAGCCAAGGCAAAAACAGCACCCAGTTGTGGATGTGACTGGTGATGGAGGTAAAGTCCAATGCTGTAAAGAGCAATATTGCATAGGAACCTGGAATGTTAGGTCCATGAATCAAGGCAAATTGGAAGTGGTGAAACAGGAGATGGCAAGAGTGAACATTGACATTTTAGGAATCAGCGAAATAAAATAGACTGGAATAGGTGAATTGAACTCAGATGACCATTTTATCTACTACTGTGGGATAGAATCCCTTAGAATAAATGGAGTAGCCATCATAGTCAACAAAGGAGTCCGAAATGCAGTACTTGGATGCAATCTCAAAATGACAGAAGGATCTCTATTCGTTTCTAAGGCAAAGCATTCAATATCACAGTAATCCAAGTCTATTCCCCAACCAGGAATGAGAAGAAGCTGAAGTTAAACAGCTCTATGAAAACCTACAAGATCTTCTAGAACTAACACCCCCAAAAGATGTCTTTTTCATTATAGGGGACTGGAATGCAAAAGTAGGAAGTCAAGAGATAACTGGAGTAACAGGCAAATTTGGCCTTGGAGTACAGAATGAAGCAGGGCAAAGGCTAATAGAGTTTTTCCATAGCAAACACCCTAATCCAACAACGCAAGAGAAGACTCTACACAGGGACATCACCAGATGGTCAATATGAAATCAGATTGATTATATTCTTTGCAGCCAAAGATGGAGAAGCTCTATATAGTCAGCAAAAACAAGACTGGGAGCTGACTGTGGCTCAGATCATGAACTCCTTATTTCCAAATTCAAAAGTAAATTTAAGAAAGTAGGGAAAACCACTAGACCATTCAGGTATGACCTTAATCAAATCCCTTAGAATTATACAGTGGAAGTGAAAAATAGATTCAAGTGATTAGATCTGATAGAGTGCTTGAAGAACTATGGACAGAGGTTCATGACATTGTACAAGAGGCAGTGATCAAATCATTCCCCCCAAAAAGAAATGCTAAAAGGCAAACCAGCTGTCTGAGGAGGCCTTATACATAACTGAGAAAAGAAGGTAAGCTAAAGGCAAAGGAGAAAAGGAAAGATATACCCATTTGAATGCAGAGTTCCAAAGAATAGCAAGGAGAGATAAAAAAGCCTTCCTCAGTGATCACTGCAAAGAAATAGAGGAAAATAATAGAATGGGAAAGACTAGAGATCTCTTCAAGAAAATTAGAGATAACAAGGGAACATTTCATGCAAAGATGGGCACAATAAAGGACAGAAATGGTACGAACCTAACAGAAGCAGAAGGTGGTAAGAAGAGGGGAAGAATACAGAGAAGAACTGTACAAAAAAAGGTCTTCATGACCCAGATAACCATGATTGTGTGATCACTCACCTAGAGCCAGACATCCTGGAATGTGAAGTCAAGTGGGAAGCATCACTAGGAACAAAGCTAGTGGAAGTGATGGAATTCCAGTTGAGCTATTTCAAATTGTAAAAGATGATTCTGTGAAAGTGCTGCCTTCAATAAGCCAGCAAATTTGGAAAACTCAGCAGTGGCCACAGGACTGGAAAAGGTCAGTTTTAATTCCAATTCCAAAGAAAGGAAATTCCAAAGAAAGTTCAAACTACCGCACAATTGCACTCATCTCATACACTAGCAAAGTAATGCTCAAAATTCCCCAAGCCATGATTGAACAGTTTGTGAACCGTGAGACATTCAAGCTGGATTTAGAAAAGGCAGAGGAACCAGAGATCAAATTGCCAACGTCTGTTGGATCATGGAAAAAGCAAGAGTTCCAGAATAACATCTACTTCTGCTTTATTGACGACACCAAAGTCTTTGACTGTGTGGATCACAGCAAACTGTGGAAAATTCTTAAAGAGATGGGAATACCAGACCACCTTACCTGCCTCCTGAGAAATCTGTATGCAGTTCAAGAAGCAACAGTTAGAACTGGACATGGAACAACAGACTGGTTCCAAATCAGAAAAGGAGTACATCAAGGCTGTATATTGTCACCCTGCTGACTTAACTTATATGCTAAATACTTCATGGGAAATACCAGGCTGGATGAAGCACAACCTGGAATCCAGATTACTGGGAGAAATATCAGTAACCTCAGATATGCAGATGATACCACCCTTATGGCAGAAAGTGAAGAACTAAAGAGCCTCTTGATGAAAGTGAAATAGGAGAGTGAAACTGCTGGCTTAAAATTCAATATTCAGAAACCTAAGATCATGGCATCTGGTCCCATCACTTCATGGCAAATAGATGGGTAAATAATGGAAACACTGACAGATTTTCTTTTCTTGGGCTCTAAAATCACTGCAGATGGTGACTGCAGCCATGAAATTAAGACGCTTGCTTCTTGGAAGAAAAGCTATGATCAACCTAGAAGCATATTAAAAAGCAGAGACATTACTTTGCCAACAAAAGTCCGTCTAGTCAAAGCTATGGTTTTTCTAGTAGTTGTGTATAGATGTGAGAGTTAGACCATAAAGAATGCTGAGCGCCTAAGAATTGATGCTTTTGAGCTGTGGTGTTGGAGAAGACTCTTGAGTGTCCCATAGACTGCAAGGAGATCCAACCAGTCCATTCTAAAGGAGATCAGTCCTGGGTGTTCTTTGGAAGGACTGATGCTAAAGCTGAAACTCCAATACTTTGGCCACCTCAAGTGAAGAGTTGACTCATTGGAAAAGACTCTGATGCTGGGAGGGATTGGGGGCAGGAGGAGAAGGGGACGACAGAGGATGAGATGGCTGAATGGCATCACCGACTTGATGAACTTGATGAACTTGATGAACTCCGGGAGTTGGTGATGGACAGGGAGGCCTGGTGTGCTGCAGTTCATGGGGTCACAAAGAGTCGGACACGACTGAGTGACTGAACTGAACTGAACTGAATAACATATGATGTTGAGCATCTTTTTTATGCTTATTTGCCATCTGTAATTTTCTTTTCTGAGTGTCTGTTCATATACTTTGCTTATTTTGTAAATGTGTTGTTTGTTTTTTATTGTTGAGTTTTAAGATTAGTTTATATGTTTTTAATACAAGCCCTTTATAACATATGATGTGTTTTGCAAGCATCTTCTCCCAGTCCATGGCTTGTCTTTTCATTCTCTACAGTATCTTTTGCAGAGCAGAAGTTTTTAATTTTAATGAAGTTCGGCATCATTTTTTTTTCCTTTTCATGGCTTTTCCTCCCTTTCATGGATCATGCTTTTAGTATTATATCTAAAAAGTTATCATCAACCCCAAGGTCACCAAGTTTTCTCCTATATTATTTATCTAGAATTTATATAATTTTGCATTTTAAAATTTAGGACTATGATCCGTTTGGTGTTAGTTTTTGTGAAACATATAAATTTTGTGTAAACTTTAGAACAAGTTTGTCAGAATCTACAAAATAACTTGCTGAGATTTTTGACTGGGGTTGTATTGAAGCTATAGATCAAAGTGGGAAGGATTGACATCCTTCTAATAGTAAGTCTTCTAATCAATAAACATAGAATATCTCTTCAGTTATTAGATCTTTTTAATTTCTTTCATCAGAATTTTGTAGTTTGCTTTCCCCTAGCTTTCAGTTCAGTAGCTCAATCGTGTCCGACTCTTTGTGACCCCATGAACCACAGCACTCCAGGCCTCCCTGTTCATCACCAACTCCTGGAGCCCACCCAAACCCATGTCCATTGAGTCAGTGATGCCATCCAACCATCTCATCCTCTGTTGTCCCCTTCTCTTCCTGCCTTCAATCTTCCCCAGCATCAAGGTCTTTTCCTCCAGTTTTATTGAATTATAATTGACAAATGAAGTTGTATATATTTAAGATGTACAGTGTGATGTTTTGATACATGTGAACATTGTGAAATGATTACCATAATTAATTCAACTATCATATTCATTGCCTCACCTAGTTGACATTTTTGTGTATGTGATAAGAACACTTAAGATCTACTCTCAGTAAATTACAAGTATAAATACAGTATTATTAACTATAGCCATTAGAATGCCTATATCTTATTCTTCCTGTGTAATTTAAACTTTCTATCCTTTGACCAACATCTGCCCATTTCTCCCACACCCAGCTTGTTGCTACCACCATTCTACTCCTCCACCCCTCTGGGTTATCTCAGAGCCCCAAGCTGATCTCTTTGTGCCCCACAGCAGTTTCCTACTAGTTATCTATTTTACACACCGTAGTGTGTGTATGTCAATGCCATTCTCTCAATTAGCAATTGAATTTTGTATATTATTAACCTTGTATGCTGAAACCATGGTATAATTACTTATGAATTTCATGTGTTGTTTCCTTGCTTTTTTGGGGGGAGGGGATTTTTCCATGTAGAAAGGGATATCATCATGTAAAAAAAAAAAGGCAGTTTTATTTCTTCCCAATATTAGTTCAGTTCAGTCACTCAGTTGTGTTTGACTCTTTGCAGCACCATGGACTGCAGCATTCCAGGCCTCCCTGTCTATCACCAACTTCTGGAGCTTCCTCAAATTCATGTCCATCGAGTTGGTGATGCCACTGAGTTGGTGATGCCATCCAACCATCTCATCCTTTGTTGTCCCCTTCTCCTCCCACCTTCAATCTTTCTCAGCATCAGGGTCTTTTCCAATGATTCAGCTCTTTGCATCAGGTGGCTAAAGTATAGGAGTTTCAGCTTCAGCATCAATCCTTCCAATGAATATTCAGGACTGATTTCCTTTAGGATGGACTGGTTTGAAATCCTTGCTGTCCAAGGGACTCTCAAGAGTCTTCTCCAACACCACAGTTCAAAAGCATCAATTCTTTGGCACTCAGCTTTTCTTAAGTCCAACTCTCACATCCATACATGACTACCGGAAAACCATAGCTTTGACTAGATGGACCTTTGCTGGCAAAGTAATGTCTCTGATTTTTAATATGTTGTCTAGGTTTATCATAGCTTTTCTTCCAAGGAGCAAGCATATTTTAATTTCATGGCTGCAATCACCATCTGCAGTGATTTTGGAGCCCCCCAAAATAAAGTCTGACACTGTTTCTACTGTTTCCCCATCTATTTCCCATGAAGTGATGGGATCAGATGCCATGATCTTAGTTTCCTGACTGTTGAGCTTTAAGCCAACATTTTCACTCTTCTCTTTCACTTTAATCAAGAGGCTTTTTAGTTCCGTTTTGCTTTCCGCCATAAAGGTGGTGTCATCTGCATATCTGAGGTTATTAATATTTCTCCTGGCAATCTTGATTCCAGTTTGTGCTTCTTCCAGCCCAGCATTTCTCCTGATGTACTCTGCATATAAGTTAAATAAGCAGGGTGACAATATACAGCATTGCCGTACTCCTTTTCCTATTTGGAGCCAGTCTGTTGTTCCATGTCCAGTTCTAACTGTTGCTTCCTGACCTGCATACAGGTTTCTCAAGAGGCAGGTCAGGTGGTCTCTATTCCCATCTCTTTCAGAATTTTCCACAGTTTATTGTGATCCACACAGTCAAAGGCTTTGGCATAGTCAATAAAGCAGAAATAGATGTTTTTCTGGAACTCTCTTGCTTTTTCCAAGATCCAACAGACGTTGGCAATTTGATCTCTGGTTCCTCTGCCTTTTCTAAAACCAGCTTGAACATCTGGAAATTTTTGGTTCACATACTGTTGAAGCCTGGTTGGAAAATTTTGAGCATTACTTTACTAGTGTGTGAGATGAGTGCAATTGTGTGGTAGTTTGAGCATTCTTTGGCATTGCCTTTCTTTGGGATTGGAATGAAAACTGACCTTTTCCAGTCCTGTGGCCACTGCTGAGTGTTACAAATTTGCTGGCATATTGAGTGCAGCATTTTAACAGCATCATCTTTCAGGATTTGAAATAGCTCAGCTGGAATTCCATCACCTCCACTAGCTTTGTTCGTAGTGATGCTTTCTAAGGCCCACTTGACTTCACATTCCAGGATGTCTGGCTCTAGGTGAGTGATCACACCATCATGATTATTTGGGTCATGAAGCTCTTTTTTGTACAGTTCTTCTGTGTATTCTTGCCACCTCTTCTTAATATCTTCTGCTTCTCTTAGGTCCATACCATTTCTGTCCTTTATTGAGTCCATCTTTACATGAAATGTTCCCTTTGCATCTTCAATTTTCTTGAAGAGATTCCCATTCTATTGTTTTCCTCTATTTCTTTGAAGTGATCACTAAGGAAATCTTTCTTATCTGTCCTTGCTATTCTTTGGAACTCTGCATTCAGATGCTTATATCTTTCCTTTTCTCCTTTGCTTTTCACTTCTTTTCTTTTCACAGCTATTTGTAAGGTCTCTTCAGACAGTCATTTTGCATTTTTGCATTTCTTCTTCTTGGTGGTGGTCTTGATCCCTGCCTCCTGTACAATGTCACAAACCTCCATCCATAGTTCTTCAGGCACTCTGTCTATCAGATCCAATCCCTTGAATCTATTTGTCATTTCTACTGTATAGTCATAAGGGATTTGACTTAGGCCATACCTGAAGGGTCTAGTAGTTTTCCCTACTTTCTTCAATTTAAGTCTGAATTTGGCAATAAGGAGGTCATGATTTTTTTTGCTGACTGTATGGAGCTTCTCCATCTTTGGTTGCAAAGAATATAATCAATCTGATTTTGGTATTTACCATCTAGTGATGTCCATGTGTAGAGTCATCTCTTGTGTTGTTGGAAGAGGGTGTTTGCTATGACCAGTGTGTTCTCTTGACAGAACTGTGTTAGGCTTTGTCCTGCTTCATTTTGTCCTCCAAGACCAAACTTGCCTGTTATTCCAGGTATCTCTTGACTTCTTTCTTTTGCATGCCATTCCCCTATGATGAAAAAGACATCATTTTTTTCATGTTAGTTCTAGAAGGTCTTATAGGTCTTCATGGAACCATTCAACTTCAGCTTCTTAGGCATAAGCGGTTGGGGCATAGACGTGGATTACTGTGATATTGAATCATTTGCCTTGGAAAAGAGCATAAACTTCCCAATATGTGTATTTTTATCTTCCCTTCTTGTCTTATTGCATTAACTATTACTTCCAGTATAATTTTGTATAATGAGCAGTGAGAGAGACCATCTTTATTTTGTTACCAGTCTTAGGAGTGTGCTTCCCAGATGTTGCTAGTGGTAAGAATCTGCCTGCCAATGCAGGAGAGAAGACACGAGTTCCATCCCTAGGTTGGAAAAATCCCCTGGATGAGGACATGGCAACCCACTCCAGTATTCTTGCCTGGAGAAATCCATGGACAGAGGAGCCTGCCAGCCTGCAGTCCACGGGGTCACAAAGAGTCAGACATGACTGAGCACACTCACACATCTTAGTAGTAGAGCATTTAGTTCCTCATCATTAAGTAGGTTTTTGAAGATGTTCTTTATAAAGTTGAGAAAGTTCCCCTTTAAACCTAGTTTGCTGAAAGTTCTTATCATGCATGGGTGCTGGACTTTGACTTTTTTTAAAACTTTACTGAATTGTATGATTTTTATTCTTCAGCCTATTAATGATGAATTTAATTGATTTTTGAATGTCAAATCAGTCTTCCATACCTGGAATAAATATCATTTGATTGTGGTGTCTAATTCTTTTTATACAGTCTTGGATTGAATTTGCTAATATTTTCAGAGAGTTTTTGCTAATATTCTGGGAGGATTTCTACATCTATGTTCATCTATGTTTTTACATCTGTATTTGTTTGTAATCATCTTTTTCTAGTTTTAGTGTTAGTACTGGCCTTCTAGAATGAATTAGGACGTGTTATCTTTATTCAATTTTGGGGGGAGAGATTGTAGAAAAAATGATATAATTTCTTTAAATGTTATGTAGAATTCACCAGTGAAATCACCTGGGTGCTTTCTGTTTTGGAACTTTATTAACTGCTGGTTCAACTTCTTTAATTAGATATAAACCAATTCAGATGATTTATTTCTCTTTGTGAGTTTTGGGATATTGTGTCTTTCAAGGAATTAGTCTATTTCATTTAAGTTATCAAATTTGTGGGCTGGTGTTGCTCACAATATAATGTTATTATCCTTTTAATGTCCATGGGATCAATTGTGATGGCCTGTCTTCCACTTCTGATATTGGTAATTGCTGTTTTCTCTCTATTTTTCTTGGTTAGCTGGGCTGAAGTTTTATCTATTTTATTGATTTTTTTCAGAGAACTAGCTTTGGTTTCATTGATTTTCTCTATCAGTGTCCTGTTTTCCATGTCACTGATTTCTGCCCTATTTTTATTGTTTCATTACTTTTGCATTACTTGCATTACATTTGTTCTTTTTTTCTTTCCTAAGTTAGAAGCTTAGATTATTGATTTTACATCTTCTCTTCTAGTGTATACATTCAGGGTTGTAAATTTTCCTCTAAGCACTACTTTTGTTGTATCCCACTTAGTTTGATAAGTTGTATTTTCATTTTCATTTATTTCAAAATATTTTTAAAATTTGTTTTGAGACCACATTTTAAACCCATGTGTTATTTAGAAGCATGTTGTTTAATCTCCAAATACTTTGAGGTTTTTCTAGTTATCTTGCTGTTTAATTCCATTGTGGTTTAAGAGCATACATTGTATGTTTTTTTAATTCTTTTTATTAAGGTGTGTTTCATGGCCCCAAATGTGGTCAGTCATGGTGAATATTCCATGTGAGATTGAGAGTGTGTATTGCTATTGCTGGATGAAGCATTCTATAAATGTCAATTATTAATAGATCCAGTTAGTTAATGGTGCTATAAGTTCAATTATTTCCTCACTAATTTTTCTGTCTTCTGGATCTAATTTCTGAGAGAGGAATGTTGGTCTCCAACTCTAATAATGAATTTGTCTATTTCTCCTTGCAGTTCTGTCAGTTTTTGCCTCATGTATTTTGATTGTCTGTTTTTAGGCATATATATACATACAAAGGATTGTTGTGTCTTTAGTATTGACCCCTTGATCATTATGTAATGCTCCTCTTTATCTCTGAAACTTTTTCTTGCTCTGAAATCTGCTTTGTCTGAAATTCACATAGGTAATTCAGCTTTCTTTTGATTGGTTTTAGCATGGTATATTATTATCCATCCTTTTACTTTTAATGTAACAATGTCTATATTTAAAGTGGATTTCTTGTAGACAGCATGTTGTTGAGTTTTGGATTTTATTCATTCTGATATTCTCTGCCTTTTAATTGGAATATTTGGATCATTTACATTTAAAGTCAGTATTAACAGTTGATTAATAAATATTTACCTTATTTGTGACAGTTCTCTAATCATTGTCTTTTTTCTTCGATTCTTTGTTTTCCACTCTTGTTTTACTTTCTTTGATTTAGTTGTGCATTTTATGATTCCATTTTGTCTCCCCTCCTAGCATTATACTTTAAAAAAATGTTATGTGTTTACCTTGGAGTTTTCAATATACATTTTCAACTAATCTAAATCAACCTTTATATAATACTATACTGCTTCACGGGTAGTGTGAGTACCTTACAATAACAAAATAGTTCTAATTTCTCTCTTGCATGTCTTATAACATTGCTGTCATACATTTTGCTTATTTATAAGCAATAATCATCCAATATATTATTGAAATTATGATTTTGAATAAACTTTTAGGTCATTTGACTTCCTTGGTGGCTCAGATGGTAAAGCCTACAATGCGGGAGACTTGGGTTCAATCCCTGGGTTGGGAAGATCTCCTGGAGAAGGAAATGGCAACCCACTCCAGTATTCTTGCCTGGAAAATCCCATGGACAGAGAAGCCTGGTAGACTACAGTCCGTGGTGTTGCAAAGAGTCGGACACGACTTCACTTTCACTTTAGATCATTTAAGAACAATAAATATGAAATACTTTATTTCACTTTCATTTATGCTTGTTGTTGTTCAGTCACCATGTCATGTCCGAATCTTTGTGACCCCATGGACAGCAGCACTCCAGGCTTCCCTGTTGCTCACCATTTCCCAGAGTTTACCCAAGTTCATGTCCACTGAATCGGTGATACTACTAACCAGTCAATTTTTCCATACAGGGTTCTAACTGTTGCTTCTTGGCCCACATACAGGTGTCTCAGGAGACAGGTAAGATAGTCTGGTATTCCTATCTCTTTAAGAGTTTTCCACAGTTTGTTAAAACTTGATATCTCTAATTTTCTTGAAGAGGTCTCTAGTCTTTCCCATTCTGTTGTTTTCCTCTATTTATTTGCATTGATCACTGAGGAAGGCTTTCTTATCTCTCCCTGCTATTCTTTAGAACTCTTCATTCAGATGCTTATATCTTTCCTTTTCTCCTTTGCTTTTCACTTCTCTTCTTTTCACAGCTATTTGTAAGGCCTCCTCAGACAACCATTTTGCTTTTTGGCATTTCTTTTTCTTGGGGATGGTCTTGATCCCTGTCTCTTGTACAATGTCACGAACCTCCATCCATAGTTCATCAGGCACTCTATCTGTCAGGTCTAGTCCCTTAAATCTATTTCTCACTTCCACTGTATAATCATAAGGGATTTGATTTAGTTCATACCTGAATGGTCTAGTGGTTTTCCCAACTTTCTTCAATTTAAGTCTGAATTTGGCAATAAGGAGTTCATGATCTGAGCCACAGTCAGCTCAAGGTCTTGTTTTTGCTGACTGTATAGAGCTTCTCCATCTCTGGCTGCAAAGAATATAATCAATCTGATTTCAGTGTTGACCATCTGGTGATGTCCATGTGTAGAGTCTTCTCCTGTGTTGTTGGAAGAGGGTGTTTGCTATGACCAGTGCATTCTCTCAGTAAAACTCTATTAGCCTTTGCCCTGCATCATTCCGTATTCCAAGGCCAAATTTGCCTGTTACCCCAGGTGTTTCTTGACTTCCTACTTTGCATTCCAGTCCCCTATAATGAAAAGGACATCTTTTTGGGGTGTTAGTTCTAAAAGGTCTTGTAGGTCTTCATAGAACCATTCAACTTCAGCTTCTTAAGCATTACTTAATATGCTCAGTGTCCAGCAATTAGCCAATTATCCTTTAAGTGTTTCTAATCCATACTGGCTTCAGTGCAGTTTCTGCTCCCACTAAACTATGACCCACCTGTCTTATCTGCCTCTCCAGTTTTTGTGGAAGTGGCTTGCCCTGTAACCTCAATTCTCTGAAGAACCTAAGAAGAGTTGTTGATTTCAAGTTTTTCAGCTTTCTTCTTGTTGTGAGGACAGTTATGTTGACTTTAAAGCTCTTTACATGTCAGATCAGAAAACAGAAGTGAATTTAGCTTAATTTTCATAATTTTTAATAGTTGTTGCATTTTAAGAATTGCTTCAGTCCAATATATTTAAAATGAGGTTGAAAAATTTCCAAGTGTTTACATTTTAGTTTTTATTTAATTTTTACTTTAATTAGTGGTCAGAGAATTTGTCCTCTAAGTTTGCTATTCTTAAACATTTTGTTTTCTTTATAGCATATTACACAAGGAATTTTATAGCATTTTTATAGACATTTGAAAATAATTTCTAATAATATGCTAAATGTGATCCACATTGTTAATTATATTATTCATATATTCTATCTTTCTTATTCAACAAATACTTGAACATGAATATAATTCAGACACTGTGTTAGTGACCTATGAGACAATGATGAGCAAAATAGAAACAATTCTTGTTCTTGTGAGACTCAAAGTTAGGAGGTAAGATATAGATGAGTAAATAGACAACTACAATGCAAAGTGAAAAATGCCATAATGTGGGTGATACAGAACTCTATGTAGGAACATAGGAAGGGCACCTAGTATAGATAGACTGGAAAGTCAGGTAAAGCTTTCTTGAAAGAAATTATGACCAATCTGAGACCTAAAGGATGAATAGGAGCTAACCAAGAAAAGGAGAATTTTTAAATGTTCCAAACATGTTTGAAGAACTGGAGGTGATAGTTAGCAATGGTTTGTAGGAACATAAAGAGTTCACTGTAGCTGGATTGTGCAGTGTAACTGGGGGAAGGGAAGAGGGCAAAGTGTCAAAATGAGACTGGAGAGTTCCCAAATTATGTGAAGCTTTTGCTCATATTAAGGAATTTGGAATTTATCTTAAGATAAGTGAGGACCATTGAAGACACTTAAGCAGGTGAGCAACACAATATGAATTATATTTTAGAAAGATTCTCTAACTTTAAAATGGAGAATGAATTGGAATAGTGAAATATAGGAGTGTGTTTAACCTTATATTATTACCACCTCTAATTTCTGGAAAAGGTCAGTTTTCATTCCAATCCCAAAGAAAGGCAATGCCTAAGAATGTTCAAACTACTGAACAATTGCACTCATCTCACACAGAACAATTGCACTCATCTCACACACTAGCAAAGTAATGCTCCAACTTCTCTAAGCCAGGCTTCAATAGTATGTGAACCATGAATTTTCAGATGTTCAAGCTGGATTTAGAAAATGCAGAGGAAACAGAGATCAAATTGAAAACATCTGTTGGATCATAGAAAAAGCAAGGGAATACCAGAAAAACATCTACTCCTGCTTTGTTGATTACGCCAAAGCCTTTGACTGTGTGGATCACAACAAACCTTGGGAAGTTCTTAAAGAGATGGGAATACCAGACCACCTGACCTGCCTCCTGAGAAATCTGTATGCAGGTCAAGAAGCAACAGTTAGAACCGGACATGGAACAACAGACTGATTCCAAATCAGGAAAGGAGTACATTAAGGCTGTATATTGTCACCCTGCTTATTTAACTTATATGCAGAGTACATCATGCAAAATGCCAAGCTGGATGAAGCCCAAGCTGGAATCAAGATTACCAGGAGAAATATCAATAACCTCAGATATGCAGATGACACCACCCTTATGACAGAAAGTGAAGAGGAACTACAAAGCCTCTTGATGAAAGAGAAAGAGCAGAATGAAAACATTGGCTTAAAATTCAGTATTCAAAAACTAAGATCATGGCATCCGGTCCCATCACTTCGTGGCAAATAGATGGGGAAACAATGGAAACAGTGAGAGACCTTATTTGTGAGGGCTCCAAAATCACTGCAGATGGTGACTGCAGCCGTGAAATTAAGAGACACTTGCTCCTTGGAATAAAAGCTATGACCAACCTAGACAGCATATTAAAAAGTAGAGACATTAATTGCTGACAAACATCTGTTTAGTCAAAGCTATGATTTTTCCAGTAGTTATGTATGGATGTGAGTTGGACTATAATGAAACTGAGTGCCAAAGAATTGATGCTTTTGAAGTGTGGTGTTGGAGAAGACTCTTGAGAGTCCCTTGGACTGCAAGGAGGGCAAACCCATCAATCCTAAAGGAAATCAGTCCTGAAACTGAAACTGCAATACTTTGGCCACCTGATGGGAAGAACTGTCTCCTTGGAAAGGACCCTGATGCTGGGCAAGATTGAAGGCAGGAGGAGAAGGGGATGACAGAGGATGAGATGGTTGGATGGCATCACCAACTCGATGGACATGAGTTTGAGCATGCTCTAGGAGTTGGTGATGGACAGGGAAGGATGGCATGCTTCAGTCCATGGGATCACAGAGAGTCAGACATGACTGAGTGACTGAACTGAACTGACTGAAGACCCATAAGAAGGTGAGCAACACGATATGAATTGTATTTTAGAAAGATTCTATATCTTCAAAATGGAGAATTAATAGGAATAGTTAAATATAGGAGTGTGTTTAACCTGATATTATTATCACCTCTAATTTCAATTAAATTTGAATTATCCAAATAATATATGAATCCATTCACCTAAAAATGAATTAGCATCTAAACCTCACACCTTATACAAAAATTTATTTAAAATAGAGCATAGATTTAAGTGTAAAGTGTAAAACTGTAAATATTTTTAGAAGTTAACATAGGATAAATCTTTGAGACCTAGAGACAGACAATGTATTCTTAGACATCACACCAAAAGTACAATCCATAAAATTAAAAAAAAAATGATATATTGGACTTTCATCAAACCTAAAAACTTTTGCACTGTGAAAATAGTATTAAATGCAAGGTGCAGATTGAGAGAAAATATTTGCAAACCACATGTCTGATAAAGGATTTGTATGCGTAATATATAAAGTGGGCTCAAAACTCAGCAATAAAAGCAATAAAAAATCCAGTTAGAAAAAGGTCAAAAGACATGAACAGACATTTTACCAAAGAGAATGAATAGTACACAGATGATAAATAAACACATGAAAAAAGGTTCAACATCATTAGCCATTAGAGCAATGCAAATTAAAAGCACAATGTGATATCATCACAGATGTATTAGAAAAGTTCAAATGAAAAACAGTGATGATACTAGATGCTGGTGAGAACACACAGAAACTGAATGTCTAATGCATTCTTGGTGGGAATTGTAGTTGTTTACTCACTCAATCGTGTGCAACTATTTGCAACCCCATGGACTGCAGCACACCAGGCTTCCCTGTCCTTCACCATCTTCAAGAGCTTGCTCAACTTCAAGTCCATTAAGTTGCTGATGCCATCCAACCATCTCATCCTCTGTTGTCCCCTTCTCCTCCCACCTTCAATATTTCCCAGCATCAGGATCTTTTCCAGTGAATCAGCTCTTCGCATCAGGTGGCCAAAGTATTGGAGCTTCAGTTTCAGCATCTGTCCTTCCAATGAATGTTCAGGATTGACTTCCTTTAAGATTGACTTGTTTGATCTCCTTGAAGTCCAAGGGACTCACAAGAGTCTTCTCCAACACCACAGTTCAAAAGTATCAGTTGTTCAGTGCTCAGCCTTCTTTATGGCACAACTCTAACATTCATATATGACTACTGGAAAAACCGTAGCTTTGACTATATGGACCTTTGTTGGCGAAGTAATCTCTCTCCTTTTTAATATGCTGTTTGTGTTGATCATAGCTTTACTTTCAAGGAACAAGTGTCTTTTAATTTCATGGCCACAGTCACCATCTGCAGTGATGTTGGAGCCCAAGAAAATAAAATCTGTCACTGTTTCCATTGTTTCCCCATCTATTTGACATGAAGTGATGGGACCGGAGGCCATGATCTTTGTTTTTGGAATGTTGAGTTTTAAATCAACTTTTTCTCTCTCCTCTTTCACCTTCATCAAGAGGCTTTGTAGTTCCTCTTTGTTTTCTGCCATAAGGGTGGTGTCATCTGCATATCTGAGGTTATTGATATTTCTCCCGTTAATCATAATTCTGGCTTGTGCTTCATCCAGCCTGATATTTCGCATGATTTACTCTGCATATAACTTAGATAAGCAGGATGACAATATACAGCCTTGACATAGTCCTTTCCCAATTTGGAACCAGTCTGTTGTTCCATGTCCGGTTCCCCCTGTTGCTTCGTAACCTGCATACAGGTTTCTCAGATGGCAGGTAAGGTGGTCTGGCATTCCCATCTCTTGAAGAATTTTCCACAGCTTCTTGTGATCCACAGTCAAAGGCTTTGGCATAGTCAATGAAGCAGAAGTAGATGTTTTTCTGGAATTCTCTTCCTGGCAGGAATGACAAATAGTAAAGCCACTTTGGAAACACTGTTTCAGTTTCTTATAAAACTAAGCATGTAATTATCATAAAACCAAGCATTTACCTTCCTGGACATTTATCCAGAGAAATGAAGGCTTGTGTTCATATAAAAACCTGTGTATGAATGTTAATAGCAACTTTACAAATAATAGAAAAATACTGGCAACAGTTCAAGTGCTATACAACAGGGGAATGGTTGACCAAACTATTTTATATCCATGCTGTGGAATACTACTCAGCAATGAAAAATAATGGACTGTTGATACATCCAACTAGCTCAACTAGCTTGATGGAGTTCAGGAGTATTATGCTTAATGAATAAGCCAATCCCCAAAAGTTACACATGGTATTATTCCATTTATATAACATTCTCAAAATGACAATATTACAGAAATTAAGAAAAGATAAGTGATTGCCAGGAGACAGGGATGAAGGTGGGGTGTTGTAGGAGGTGAGTAAGAATACACAGAGGTAGCACAAGGGAGTTCTTTTATGATGCTGGAACAGCTCTGTATCTTGACTGTGGTGATGATTACACAAATTATATATAGCATAAAATTACACAGAACCAACATACACACAGAGATGCAAACTTTAAAACGGTGAAAACAATATAATCTGTGGTCTGCTTAACAGTAATGTACCAATATCAAATTCCTGTTTTTGATATTATACTACACTATATAAGATATTATTATTCAAAGAAGCTGGAGGAATGGGTCACAGGATTTTATAGACTGTTTTTTTGATTTTCTATCTCAAAATTAAAAGATTTTTTAAAAAGAATTAAGACATTACAGATAAGCCTAAACCCTTTGGTTACTATCCCTGACTGCATTCACTTCTTCCCCACCCCAGAAGCCACTAATGCTATGAGTTTAGTGTGTATCCTTCCATAATTCTTTTTTTTTTATTCACACATATGTGTAGTCACAAAATATACATTCAATATATTTTGTGACTACATTTTGTGACTACATATATATATATATACATATATATAGTGTGACTATATATATATATATATATATATATATATATATATATACACACACACAGTATTTTGTGTGCTTCCTTCTATGTGAATATTATATGGTGTGTGTCATTCATTAACTTGTTTTTTTTTCACTCATTGTCACATTTTTAAGATATATCCTTATTGATATATATATATATATAGCTTTAATTCATTTATTGTGACTGCTTTATGGAAATCTATTGAACATATATTTTTTATTTAACTTTCTGTATTGTTAGACATTCAGGATGTTTTAAAACTTTTGCAGTGTTGTAGAGAGTTTTCTTGTACATGTCTCCTAATGTGTCTTTCTCTAAGGAAGAAATGGAATTGGTGTATCCTAGGTTGCTAACATTTTCAGTTTTAATTAACTGCCAATTTATACCTCAATTGACTGTACCAATTTACACTCCCACCATTTTCATATATCCTTGATAAAATTACATCTTATATTCAAATATAGCATATAAAATCAATCCAATTATGGCAGTCCCAGCATGGTGTCATGTCCAAATAAACATTTGTCTAAAGTCAAAAATAAAATAAAATAGTTACTTTTGTGTGTTGCTTTTTCTTTAAAATATAATTTTCACCCATTTTCTTCCCCAAATTCCCACTCATTATGGCATAGCAGATGCTTCCCAGGTGGCACAGTGGTAAAGAATCTGCCTGCAATGCAGGAGATGCAGGTTCAATCCCTGGGTCAGGAAGATCCTCTGGAGAAAGAAATGGCAACTCACTCCAGTAATCTTGCCTGGAAAATCTCATGGACAGAGGAGTCTGGGGTCAGTCCATGGGGCCGCAGACTCAGACACAGTTGAGTGACTGAGCACACACACATGACGTAGCAGATACTCTAATCTCTTTCTGTCTCTCTGAGGATTACCTAAAACATTCATATCTATCCCAAGTTAATATTTTATTCTGTTAGTAATTGTCTATTTTTTCCAATGTATATCAAACAAATCCTGGATTGTTTCATTTCTCTTAACCATTATTCTGATCTTTGGAACAAAGTCCAGGAACAGAGTGTGCCAGGGAAAAATTCTCTTTGGTAGATGTGTGAGGAGTAGAGGTTGTACATATTTTTAAGTCTTTTCTTATCATACATGCTTATGTAAAATGCGAGATTAGGTTTACATTTGAACTTTAAGCAGGAAGAATGTCTTCCCATAAGTGGAGTTTAAAAATTCCTCCCCTATGTACACAGTGCACAGTGAAAAAGAAAACATAGCTTCCAGGGAGAAAACAGATAAGAAGTGCTCAGATAAGAACAGCTGCAGCAAGAAGTATTAATAAAATCCTTTCTAGTTATGATTACTCTACTCGTGCAGTTTCTGTTTCAATAATTCTAAGCCCTTCAGCAGGGCTTTAAATATTCCCATGATTGGTTAACAGATATTTCTAGAGTTCCTGCTGTGTGCAAATTCAAATATTATCTAGTTTGTGAGAAAAGTGGAGCATGTGAAGATTAGGAGATATGGTGTGTGCTCTTAGGGACCTTTTAGTTTAGTTTTGGAGTGTCCTTGTGGTTAAGACACAGAAACTGAGGTCAAACTGCATGGGTAACATGAGTTCACTGCTTATTTGTCTGATCTTGAGTAAGACATTTTACCTCTCTGAGTCTCCAACTACTAATTTATAAAAGGAATGATAGTATCTATCTCATAGATCTGTTGTGAGGGAAACAGTTCTTTCTGTTCCTGGTGTATCTTATGTGAAGAGTAAATAAAAACATATCTATCTTTTTCTTGATCCTCACTAACTTCTCTATCAGGGAAATGCAAGTCAAAACCACAGTGTGATATCACTTCACACCCACTTGAATGGCCATAATGATTTTTTTTTAATGGAAAATTACAAGTATTGGCAAGCCTATGGGAAAAACTGGAATCATGATACATTGCTGGTGACAAAATAAAGTAGTTCAGCTGCGGTGGAAAACAGTTCTAGAATTCCTCAAAAAGTTAAACATAGAATTGCCATATGACCTCTTGATGAATGTGAAAGAGGAGAGTGAAAAAGTTGGCTTAAAGCTCAACATTCGGAAAACTAAGACCATGGCATCTGGTTCCATCACTTCATGGGAAATAGATGGGGAAACAGTGGAAACAGTGGCTGACTTAATTTTGGGGGGCTCCAAAATCATTGCAGATGGTAATTGCAGCCATGAAATTAAATGATGCTTACTCCTTGGAAGGAAAGTTATCACCAACCTAGACAGCATATTAAAAAGCAGAGACATTACTTTGTCAACAAAGGTCTGTCTAGTCAAGGCTATGGTTTTTCCAGTAGCCATGTATGAATATGAGAGTTGGACTATAAAGAAAGCTGAGCGCTAAAGAATTTATGCCTTTGAACTGTGGTGTTGGAGAAGACTCTTGAGAGTCCCTTGGACTGCAAGGAGATCCAACCAGTCCATCCTAAAGGAGATCAGTCCTGGGTGTTCATTGGAAGGACTGGTGTTGAAGCTGAAATTCCAATACTTTGGCCACCTCATGTGAAGAGCTGACTCATTTGAAAAGACCCTGATGTTGGGAAAGATTGAAGGCAGGAGGAGAAGGGGACAACACAGAATAAGATGGCTGGATGGCATCACTGACTCAATGGACATGAGTTTGGGTAAACTCCGGGAGTTGGTGATGGACAAGGAGGCCTGGCACACTGCGGTTCAAGGGGCCACAAAGAGTCGGACACGACTGAGTGACTGAACTGAACTGAACTGCAATTGTACAAACTTGTACATGGGAGTTCATAGTATTTTAATTTATTTGTAGTAGTAAAAAGTTGTGGTGGAGTGCAATCTAAACAAAATGTGCTCTATCCATACACTGGCATATTATTCAGCTTTAAAAAGTATAAAATTCAAATATATGCTGGAATGGTTGAAAACTGGGAAAGGAGTAGGACAAGGCTGTATATTGTCACCATGTTTATTTACATTATATGCAGAGTGTATCATGCAAAATGCCAGGCGGGAAAACTCACAAGCTGGAATCAAGATTGCAGGGAGAAATAACAATCTCAGATATGTAGATGACACTACCCTAATCAGTTCAGTTCAGTCGCTCAGTCGTGTCCGACTCTTCGCTACCCGATGAATTGCAGCACACCAGGCCTCCCTGTCCATCACCAACTCCCGGAGTTCACTCAAACTCCTATCCATCGAGTCAGTGATGCCATCCAGCCATCTCATCCTCTGTTGTCCCCTTCTCCTCCTGCCCCCAATCCCTCCCAGCATCAGAGTCTTTTCCAATGAGTCAACTCTTCGCATGAGGTGGCCAAAGTATTGGAATTTCAGGTTCAACATCAGTCCTTCCAATGAACACCCAGGACTGATCTCCTTGAGAATGGACTGGTTGGATCTCCTTGCAGTCCGAGGGACTCTCAAGAGTCTTCTCCAACACCACAGTTCAAAAGCATCAATTCTTTAGTGCTCAGCTTTATTCACAGTCCAACCCTCACATCCATACATGACCAGTGGAAAAACCATAGCCTTGACTAGACAGACCTTTGTTGGCAAAGTAATGTCTCTGCCTTTTAAGATGCTATCTAGGTTGGTCATAACTTTCCTTCCAAGGAGTAAACATCTTTTGATTTCAGGCTGCAATCACCATTTGCAGTGATTTTGGAGCCCCCCAAAATAAAGTCTGACACTGTTTCCACTGTTTCCCCATCTATTTCCCATGAAGTGATGGGATCAGATGCCATGATCTTTGTTTTCTGAATGTTGAGCTTTAAACCAACTTTTTCACTCTCCTTTTTCACTTTCATCAAGAGGCTCTTTAGCTTCTCTTCACTTTCTGCCATAAGGGTGGTGTCATCTGCATATATGAGGTTATTGATATTTCTCCCAGCAATCTTGATTCCAACTTGTGCTTCTTCCAGTCCAGCGTTTCTCATGATGTACTCTGCATATAAGTTAAATAAGCAGGGTGACAATATACAGCCTTGATGTACTCCTTTTCCTATTTGGAACCAGTCTGTTGGTCCATGTCCAGTTCTAACTGTTGCTTCCTGACCTGCACACAGGTTTCTCAAGAGGCAGGTCAGGTGGTCTGGTATTCCCATCTCTTGAAAAATTTTCCATGGTTTATTGTGATCCACACAGTCAAAGGCTTTGGCATAGTCAATAAACCAGATATATGCCGGGACCTGGTGTGAGGACCTCCACCCATGGCAAAGGTCATGAGGAAGGAGGCTTGACATATGCAAAGGCAGGATCGAGCCTCAGGAGTCCCCCTGGAAATTCTCGAGCATCTACCCCCACAACCAGAGTCTGCCTACTTTTCTGCTTTGTGCTCTCACCTACACCTCTGACTTTACAGGGGGCTGTCCCCCACTACCTCTCTCTGAAAAAAGAGTTAAATTACAGCTCCAGTTAATAATTCCTGGATGTGACAGTGTTTCAACCTACAAACTCCTTTGGAAGTTCTCTAGCCTGCCTGAATAGGTTCTTCCAGCCACATGTGATTGTTCAGAGCCTCCCAACTGTGAGAGGCATGAGATGTTCTAAACTGTCTAAATACAGATTCCTTTGAGCAGTTAAAAGATTGATTAGAAATTGTATTGGTGAAGGGTTTTTCACTTATTGGGCCAATGTTTGCTGCTAAGTCTCCATATCCCTTACCTACTGTGTCCCTGGCAGTGTATTGATTAATATAATTGGTGTAAGTAGTAGCTTTAATGTTTGTAACCTTGGACCCTTGAGTTAATTCTTTTTCTTGTTATAGCCCACCACACCTTTGCCCTGTAGGAATGCAACTTTATCTAATGCTTTTGGAGGGTGGCGCCTGACTAATCACCTTTAGAGAAAAATAAATTTTCTGAAGAAAGGGTCTTAAAATGTTAGCAGGCCTCCGGGCCAGAAGATGATGCAAATCACCTAAACTTTTGCATATGATAAATTTGCAGGAAGAAATCCTGGCTTACTGCGTGACTCTACCCCTTCCCCCATTATCCTCTATGCATAACTTAAGGTATAAAAACTACTTTGGAAAATAAAGTGCGGGCCTTGTTCACCAAAACTTGGTCTTCCCATGTCATTCTTTCTCTCACCTTCTGGCTGAATTATTTAGCCTCTTTTCTCCACTAAATTTTCTCACTGAGCTATCCTTATTTAACCACACTTTATATCTTTAATTAACATTTAAATAAGCTGTTGTTTCCCCATCACTGAAGCTGTCTCCCCTTCGAATTCCCTGGATCCACTGGGGCTGGACCCCTGTCAGCTCAGTCGTGAGCTTCTGAAGATATAGATGTTTTTCTGGAACTCTCTTGCTTTTTCCATGATCCAGCGGATGTTGGCAATTTGATATCTGGTTCCTCTGCCTTTTCTAAAACCAGCTTGGACATCAGGAAGTTCATGGTTCACGTATTGCTGAAGCCTGGCTTGGAGAATTTTGAGCATTTGTGCAATTGTGTGGTAGTTTGAGCATTCTTTGGCATTGCCTTTCTTGGGGATTGGAATGAAACTGACCTTTTCCAGTCCTGTGGCCACTGCTGAGTTTTCCACATTTGCTGGCATATTGAGTGCAGCGCTTTCACAGCATCATCTTTCAGGATTTGAAAGAGCTCAGCTGGAATTCCATCACCTCCACTAGCTTTGTTCATAGTGATGCTTTCCAAGGTCCACTTGACTTCACATTGCAAGATGTCTGGCTCTAGGTGAGTGATCACACCATCATGCTTATCTGGGTCATGAATATCTTTTTTGTACAGTTCTTCTGTGTATTCTTGCCACCTCTTCTTAATATCTTCTGCTTCTGTGAGGTCCCTACCATTTCTGTCCTTTATCGAGCCCATCTTTGCATGAAAAGATCCCTTGGTATCTCTAGTTTTCCTGAAGAGATCTATAGTCTCTCCCATTCTGTTGTTTTCCTCTATTTATTTGCATTGATCACTGAGGAAGGCTTTCTTAGCTCTCCTTGCTATTCTTTGGAACTCTGCATTCAGATGCTTATATCTTTCCTTTTCTCCTATGCTTTTCACTTCCCTTCTTTTCACAGCTATTTGTAAGGCCTCCTCAGACAGCCATTTTGCTTTTTGGCATTTCTTTTTCTTGGGGATGGTCTTGATCCCTGTCTCCTGTACAATGTAATGAACCTCCGTCCATAGTTCATAGGCACTCTATCTATCAGATCTAGTCCCTTACATCTATTTCTCACTTCCACTGTATAATCATAAGGGGTTTGATTTAGGTCATACCTGAATGGTCTAGTGGTTTTCCCCACTTTCTTCAATTTAAGTCTGAATTTGGCAATAAGGAGTTCATGATCTGAGCCACAGTCAGCTCCTGGTCTTGTTTTTTTCTGACAGTATAGAGCTTCTCCATCTTTCGCTGCAAAGAATATAATCAATCTGATTTCGGTGTTGACCATCTGGTGGTGTCCATGTGTAGAGTCTTCTCTTGTGTTGTTGGAAGAGGGTGTTTGCTATGACCAGTGCGTTCTCTTGGCAAAACTCTATTAGCCTTTGCCCTGCTTCATTCCATACTCTAAGGCCAAATTTGCCTGTTACTCCAGGTGTTTCTTGACTTCCTACTTTGTATTCCAGTCCCCTATAATAAAAAGGACATCTTTTTTTGGGTATTTGTTTTAAAAGGTCTTGTAGGTCTTCATAGAACCATTCAACTTCAGCTTCTTCAGCATTACTGGTTGGGGCATAGGCTTGGATTACTGTGATGTTGAATGGTTTGCCTTGGAAATTAACAGAGATCATTCTGTCGTTTTTGAGATTGCATCCAAGTACTGCATTTCAGACTCTTTTGTTGACCATGATGGCTACTCCATTTCTTCTAAGGGATTCCTGCCTACAGTAGTAGATATAATGGTCATCTGAGTTTAATTCACCCATTCCAGTCCATCTTAGTTCACTGATTCCTAGAATGTCGATGTTTACTCTTGTCATCCATCTCCTGTTTGACCACTTCCAATTTGCCTTGATTCATGGACCTAACATTCCAGGTTCCTATGCAATATTGCTCTTTACAGCATCGGACCTTGCTTCTATCACCAGTCACATCCACAATTGGATATTGTTTTTGCTTTGGCTCCATCCCTTCAGTCTTTCTGGAGTTATTTCTCCACTGATCTCCAGTAGCATATTGGGCACCTACCGACCTGGGGAGTTCCTCTTTCAGTATCCTATCATTTTGCCTTTTCATACTGTTCATGGGGTTCTCAAGGCAAGAATACTGAAGTGGTTTGTCATTCCCTTCTCCAGTGGACCACATTCTGTCCGACCTCTCCACCATGACCCATCCATCTTGGGTGACCCCACAGGGCATGGCTTAGTTTCATTGAGTTAGACAAGGTTGTGGTGCGTGTGATCAAATTGACTATTTTTCTGTGATTATAGTTTCAGTGTGTCTGCCCTCTGATGCCCTCTCACAACACCTACCATCTTACTTGGGTTTCTCTTACCTTGGACGTGGGGTACCTCTCATGGCTTCCCCAGCAAAGCACAGCCGCTGCTCCTTACCTTGGACGAGGGGTATCTCCTCACGGCTGCCCCTCCTGACCTTGAATGTGGAGTAGCTCCTCTCGGCCCTCCTGCCTCTGTGCAGCTGCAGCTCCTTGGATGTGGGGCTGCTCCTCTTGGCCACCGCCCCTGACCTCGGGCGTGGGGTGGCTCCCTTCGGTGGCCACCCCTGAACTTGGGCATGGGGGAGCTCCTCTCGGCCACGCTTCTGCAAGGTCTGTCACAGCTGGAGGGCTTCTGCATGGTCTGTCACAGCTGGCCTAATGGCAGATAGCAGAGAGGCACTAAGAGCCTCTTGAGGGTGAAAGAGGAAAGTGAAAAAGCTGGCTTGAAATTCAAAACTCAAAAAACTAAGATCATGGCTTCCAGTCCCATCCAGTGAGTGAAAGTTGCTCAGTCGTGTCCGACTCTTTGTGACCCCGTGGACTATACAGTCCATGGAATTCTCCAGGCCAGAATACTGGAGTGGGTAGCCTTTCCCTTCTCCAGGGGATCTTCCCAACCCAGGGATCACACCCAGGTCTCCCACATTGCAGGTGGATTCTTTACCAATTGAGCTATCAGGGAAGCCCAAACAGAAGGGGGGAAAGGGGAAATAGTGGCAGATTTTATTTTCTTGGGCTCCAAAATCACTGCAGATGGTGACTGCAGCCATGAAATTAAAAGATGCTTGCTTCTTGGAAGGAAAGCTATGACAAACATAAACAGTGTATTAAAGGGCAGAGACATCACTTTGCTGACAAAGGTCCTCGGTTCAGTTCAGTTGCTCAGTCGTATCTGACTCTTTGTGACCCCATGGACTGCAGCACGCCAGGCTTCTCTGTCCATCACCAACTCCCAGAACTTGTTCAAACTCATGTCCATTGAGTTTGGTGATGTTAAAGGTCCTATGTATAAGCTATGGTTTTTCCATTCTTGCTTGGAGAATCCCATGGACACTACATTCCATGTGGCCACATAGAGTTGAACACAACTGAGCAACTAACATGTTTTTTCCAGTAGCCATGTATGGATGTGAGAGTTGGACCATAAAGAAGGCTGAGCACTGAAGAATTGATGCTTTTGAACTGAGGTGCTAGAGAAGATTCTTGAGCATCCCTTGGACAGCCAGGAGATCAAACCAGTCAATCCTAAAGGAAATCAACCCTGAATTTCATTGGAAGGACTGATGCTGAAGCTGAAGCTCTAATACTTTGGTTACCTGATGTGAAGAACCAACTCATTGGAAAAGGCCCTGATGCTGGGGAAGATTGAGGATAGGAGGAGAAGGGGTGGCAGAGGATGAGATGGTTGGATGGCATCACTGACTCAATGGACATGAGTTTGCGCAAACTCTGGAAGATAGTGGAGGACAGAAAAGCCTGGAGTGATGCAGTCCATGGGGTCACACAGAGTCGGATACAATTTAGCGACTCAACAACAACAACAAGTAACATGGATGAACAATGGAAACAGTATGTGAAATGAAATAAGCCAGACACAAAAGGAGAAATACTGTATAACTCCATTTATGTCAAATATTTTATATATGTATATTACAGTAAGAAAGAAAGTGTGTACCTATTATACAGGGTGAAGTAAGTCAGAAAGAAAAGCATCATATTAGCAAATATATATGGAATTTAGAAAGATGGTATCAATTACCCTATATGTGAGATGGAAAAAGAGACACAGATGTAAAGAACAGAATTTTGGACTCTGTGGGAGAAGGCGAGGGTGGGATGATTTGAGAGAATAGCATTGAAACATGTATATTACCATATGTGAAATAGATTGCCAGTCCAGGTTCGATGCATGAGACAGGGTTCTCAGGGCCAGTGCACTGGGATGACCCTGAGGGATGGGATGGGGAGGGAGGTGGGAGGGAGGGTCAGGATGGAGAACACATGTACACCCATGGCTGATTCATGTCAATGTATGGCAAAAACCACTACAGTATTGTAAAGTAATTAGCCTCCAATTAAAATAAATAAATTAATTTAATAAAAAAAGAAAGAAAGTGTGTCTGTGTAACCCAATTTTCCCTTCTCTTCTTGTGAGTTAGACTGCCCACAGTAAGCATGCAACACTACAGGTTGTGCAATTTATTTAATATAGCCTGGCGACTTTGGCAGGAGGGATTGCAGGGTTGAGAAGGAAGAGGGAAGAGAGTCTAGGTCTCAAAACATCATGCCACTCTGGGGTTTTGGAAGTAAGCCAGGTGGGGATTTGGGAAAAAATTGTCTGAATATTTTAAAAGTGTAATTCAAAGCAACTCCAAAACCCTGTTTGTGTGTTAGGGGGAGGGGGCGTGTTTCATGGTAATCCTACAGTAGAAATTTTGGCCAAATGCTAAGAGGTAGTAGGAATGTTGGAGAAACTGGAACAGCGTGAACAGGTGACATCCTGTCATAATATGTGTTTTCACGAGGGCAGGCAGACACAATGCTGTGCAGAAGATCTTCTGAGGTAGTTTGTGTGAAAGCAGCCAGTGAAGTGTGACTCTTTCAGGCATGTCTGACTCTTTGCAACCCCATGGACTATACAGTCCATGGAATTCTCCAGGCCAGAATACTGGAGTGGGTAGCTTTTGCCTTCTCCAGGGGATCTTCCCAACCCAGGGATCGAACCCAGGTCTCCCACATTGCAGGCGGATTCTTTCCCAGCTGAGCCACCAGGGAAGCCCAAGAATACTGGAGTAGGTAGCCTGTCCCTTCTGCAGCGGATCTTCCTGACCCAGGAATTGAACCGGGGTCTCCTGCATTGCAGGTGGATTCTTTACCAACTTGAGCTGTCAGGGAAGCCCTAACCTACCACAGTAATGGGAAAACCGAGGTGACCTTTCCCTGATAATATCCTGCCATCTATATCTCCACAAAGTGTGGCTTTGGTTTCACTTGGAATTCCACAGAGAGGGACTTTTCCTGGCAAATGCAATTTAAAATGTTTCTCTCAGTGAAACATACAGAACATACACAAAAACACTAATCTCACAGAAAGAATTAGCTACGCACACACATACAATCACACCAAAAGTATTACATGAGCACAGACACAGGACACTGATGTCAGAGAGACAGAGCTACATCCTCACACAACCATTGCTCACATCATACAGAGTGTCACTAGAGTGACATAAACTCTTTCACAGAGACTTGCACCACTTTTAGGAATGACTCCTTTGACTTGGCCTGGGGCCACTCTACCAGTGGATTATTTCATAGCAGCATTATAGGTAATATCTATATTTTCAGACTCACCCAATTCATTGGATTGAGTCTTAGGGGCTCTTTTTTTAAATTATTTATTCTTTAATTAGAGGATAATTGCTTTACAGAATTGTGTTTGTTTCTGCGAAACATCAACATGAATCATATATATATATATATATACACACACATATATATATTCCCTTCTTCTTGAACGTCCCTCTCACCCCAACCTTCCAGATTGTTATAGAGCCCCAGTTTGAGTTCCCCAAGTTATAGAACAAATTCCCATTGACTATCTATTTTACATATGGTAATGTAAGTTTCCATGTTGCTCTGTTAATACATCTTAGGAGCTCTTTCTGATGTGCGTCTGATTCAAAATTTGGTGTAGGAAAACATGGAAATGAAGAAGAATGTAATGGTAAAGAACCAAGTGCAAAGCCCTTATATTAATGTCCAATAATGTCAGAACTCATGTCTAAGGAATATAGAAGCATTTTTCAACTCCTACTCCCTTGTTGTTATTTAGTCCCTCAGTTGTGTCCAACTCTTTGCAACTGCATGAACTGTAGCCTGCCAGGCTCTTCTATCTATGGGATTCTCCAGGCAAGAATACTGGAGTGGTTTGCCATTTCCTTCTCCAGGGGATCTTCCTGCCCCAGGGATTGAACACCCGTCTCTTATGTCACCTGCCTTGGCAGGCAGATTCTTTATTGCTGAGTCACTGGGGAAGCCCTCCTGGTCCTTTCCTACCCCTCAAACACTCCTTGTACAGAACTTAGTGCGACATCAGTCTCAGGAGCAAAATAAGACTAGAGAAAACTAAGACAGAGAAATTCACCTCCTTTCAGACCAATTTTAATTCCCTAAAATTTATTTAAATCAAAGACAGTTAATTAGAAGGGGTAAGGTCATGGGAAAAGCAAGAAAGTTCCAGAAAAATATCTATTTCTGCTTTATTGACTATGCCAAAGCCTTTGACTGTGTGGATCACAATAAACTGTGGAAAATTCTTCAAGAGATGGGAATACCAGACCACCTGACCTGCCTCTTGAGAAACCTCTATGCAGGTCAAGAAGCAACAGTTAGAACTGGACATGGACCAACAGACTGGTTCCCAATAGGAAAAGGAGTACGTCAAGGCCGTATATTGTCACCCTGCTTATTTAACTTATATGCAGAATACATCATGAAAAATGCTGGACTGGAAGAAGCACAAGCTGGAGTCAAGATTGCCGGGAGAAATATCAATAACCTCAGATATGCAGATGACACCACCCTTATGGAAGAGGAACTAAAAAGCCTCTTGATGAAAGTGAAAGAGGAGAGTGAAAAAGCTGGCTTAAAACTAAACATTCAAAAAACTAAGATCATGGCATCTAGTTCCATCACTTCATGGAAAACAGATGGGGAAACAGTGGAAACAGTGTCAGATTTTATTTTCTTGAGCTCCAAAATCACTGCAGTTGGTGATTGCAGCCATGAAATCAAAAGACGCTTACTCCTTGGAAGGAAAGTTATGACCAACCTAGATAGCATATTAAAAAGCAGAGACATTACTTTGCCAACAAAGGTCCATCTAGTCAAGGCTATGTTTTTTCCAGTGGTCATGTATGGATGTGAAAGTTGGACTGTGAAGAAGGCTGAGTGCGGAAGAATTGATGCTTTTGAAGTGTGGTGTTGGAGAAGACTCTTGAGAGTCCCTTGGACTGCAAGGAGATCCAACCAGTCCATTCTCAAGGAGATCAGTCCTGGGTGTTCTTTGGAAGGACTGATGCTAAGGCTGAAACTCCAATACTTTGGCCACCTCATGTGAAGAGTTGACTCATTGGAAAAGACTCTGATGCTGGGAGGGATTGGAGGCAGGAGGAGAAGGGGACGACAGAGGATGAGATGGCTGAATGGCATCACCGACTCAATGGACATGAGTTTGAATGAACTCCAGGAGTTGGTGATGGACAGGGAGGCCTGGCGTGCTGCATTTCATGGGTCGTGAAGAGTTGGACATGACTGAGCGACTGAAATGAACTGAACTAAAGGTAGTTAATGTTCCATGGTGTTCAAGTGTTTCCTTGAAGCAGTGGTAAAGGTTTTTGACTTATTACTTAACTGTTTGTCAGTAAGGGTGCATCAGAGACCGTGTTGTAATATTAAGTTACATCATTACTAAGGAGTCCATAAGACTGGGGGCTGCTTCAAAGACCATCATGAAGTGCTGCTGCTAAGTCACTTCAGTCGTGTCCGACTCTGTGTGACCCCATAGACGGCAGCCCACCAGGCTCCCCCATCCCTGGGATTCTCCAGGCAAGAACACTGGAGTGGGTTGCCATTTCCTTCTCCAATGCATGAAAGTGAAAAGTCAAAGTGAAGTCGCTCAGTCATGTCAGACTCTTAGTGACCGCATGGACTGCAGCCTACCAGGCTCCTCCATCCATGGGATTTTCCAGGCAAGAGCAGTGGAGTGGGGTGCCATTGCCTTCTCCATCATGAAGTGCAGGTACTGAGAATGACTGACAACTTGTGCTGCTGACCTCAACCTGCAGGAATAACAGACAAAAATTTGTGTTGATGGGAGTCACCTGTGAGGGCAGCAGCTAAATGTTTAGGCTTGGGAGATCTTGCAATACCTGGATTTGTCTTCTAAACATAAATCATCCTTAACACTAGGAGAGATACTGATATCTCAATAGTCTTCTAGTTGAGCAAATAAAACAATTTGCCCTTGAGCAATTTTTTAACCTCATTGAGGATCAATTTCCTATTTGAACACAATAGTGCTTGCCTCCTAAGTTCGTTGTGAGTTAATTGAGATAAAATATATAATTAACCTTGCTTAATACTTAGTGCATAATAGGAACCAACAGTTATTAATATCATTATTTTCACTGGCAAATTTAGCAGGGCCGAAGGCTCTGAAACACTGGATAGGAAATTGAGCCAGGCATAGAGACCTTGAATTGTAACCTGGACTTCAGATTCCTCATCCAGAGGGTGGGACCAGGCATAAGAGTTACACTTGGCACAAGCCCAAACTGCATGACTGCACAAACACTGTAACTGTTCTGTATTCAGACACATTTGAAAGAATTTTTCCAGCATAAGTTTCTAAATGTGCTGCTTGTTTTGTAATTCAATCTAGGGCAGCAGCAGCAGCAGTGCTATCATTATTTACATTTCTGCCTCTCAGTCTTGGATCCAAGATATTTGCAGCAGTATGAATTGGTGCATAGCAAAATTCTTCTCTTTTCTGAAAATAGTCTTTCATCTTACTCTCTTTTATACCCATGCACAAATAAATATTAATAATCTTTTGCATTGCTTTGTTCTTGGGACATTTGGTCAAGGATAGTTTATAAAAATAAACTGTCTGATCCAGACACTGTAAATAGTTTCACATTAAATTTTTCATAGTGTTTTGATATTAAGAACATTTTCAGTTGAGAGGAGCCTTGTTAGCAACATATTAACTTTCTAATATTATTACTTTTTCTTCATCTTAATCAACAAAAGACAATACAAAAACTTTATGAACAATTGGAAAATCTCACCCTTAATTAACTTTTTTATTCTCCAGGATTTTATGTGTAAAAAAAGTAACTTGGATAGCTGTGAAATGCTCAATTTATAATTGTAAATGGGAGTAAACCAAACTGATTTATGTGTTTGTTAAGTCTTAAGATGGTTTTAATAATGACCAGTTACTTTTTACCCTGCTTTATCCTGGTTGTTTTTGGAGTCTTACATTCTTTAACATTAATAAATAACTGTACATTTGCATTAGTCTTTCTTCACTAGAGTGCCCTCAAGTTCTGGAAGGACTAACCTGGTTGATCTACAGTAGACTGCTACCCAAGCCCAGTAAATGAATTTTTGCCAAATCCGCAACCAGTCTAGACTAGAATCATGGGAACAAATATTTTTTGAAAGATGAATCATTGAATAGTCAGGACTGTTTTATGTAAGAAGGCCACTGGAAATCACTCTCCATACAAGATATCCAAATACTAAATTTCTGTATTTCTGCCTATATTTCTATTTACTCCTTCTCTGAATCCCTTATTGTCTCCTCTTGGCTCCAAACTATGGATCTGGGACCATAGGTATCTCCAAGTAAATGGTCAAACTTCAAGTGTCCTAAGTATTACATTGTTTCTAAAGCATAACAGAAATTTGTACTAAGTTAAAGGGTAACCACAAGGCCTCACACTTAATGGCTCCTGATTCAAAATTAATTTTTCTTCCTTAGATGCCTAAATTACCTCAGCACACAATTACAAAATCTTGCTTTGAAAAGGACCCTAGAGCTTAATCTAATTTTTGACTCAGAGCAGGATTCATTATTATCGAATTGTGTAGTTTATAAATCAGTCTCTGATTGAGCACTTAGCTGATAAAGATACTACATTAGATGTCAGAAAAGTATTTCTTAAAATTTTATTTGAGTAAAGGTTAATGGGTCCCACATAAGAAGAGATTTTTCTGTTTTCGTTTAAAATGTTGTTCTATGAAATTATCTCTAAATGAATAAAACATGGCATATTTTAACTGGAAGTACTCCTGATATTTCTATCTCTGTTAGTCCATATTCCAAAAATGTCCCCTCTTTCAGGTTACCAGCCCTATTGCAGCAACCCAAACATCAGTGCCAAAACCAAAACTGATTTTTCCTATTACATTAATAATAATTTTACAGTATGGTGGCAGGAAATGCACTTTCAGTTCACTGGCTCTAGCTATTAGACTATGTGGAAACAACTTCCTGGAAGGCAGCCAGGTCACTTGGCTTAAAGTCCAACCCTGAGGAAGACAAAAGGTAATACAAGAGGGGAAACCACGCCACCTGACCAAAAGCATTATTGAAACACTCTAGAGCAAGGTTTCTCAACTCTCTATAGTGATCAGATCAGATCAGTCGCTCAGTCGTGTCCAACTCTTTGTGACCCCATGAATCGCAGCACACCAGGCCTCCCTGTCCATCACCAACTCCCGGAGTTCACTGAGACTCACGTCCATCGAGTCAGTGATGCCATCCAGCCATCTCATCCTCTTTCATCCCCTTCTCCTCCTGCCCCCAATCCCTCCCAGCATCAGAGTCTTTTCCAATGAGTCAACTCTTCACATGAGGTGGCCAAAGTACTGGAGTTTCAGCTTTAGCATCATTCCTTCCAAAGAAATCCCAGGGCTGATCTCCTTCAGAATGGACTGGTTGGATCTCCTTGCAGTCCAAGGGACTCTCAAGAGTCTTCGCCAACACCACAGTTCAAAAGCATTAATTCTTCAGCGTTCAGCCTTCTCCACAGTCCAACTCTCACATCCATACATGACCACAGGAAAAACCATAGCCTTGACTAGACGAACCTTTGTTGGCAAAGTAATGTCTCTGCTTTTGAACATGCTATCTAGGTTGGTCATAACTTTCCTTCCAAGGAGTAAGTGTCTTTTAATTTCATGGCTGCAGTCTATAGTGAAGGATTTAAAAAAATCCAATCTGCCATTGACTTTTGTAAAGTAGGAAATCATGCACTTGGATTTAGCAGTCATGTCAAAATACGCTAAAATGTTCTAAATAGTTACACTTATCATTGTATATTTGATCAGTATACTTATCATACTTGTCTGATTTATATGTTGATCATACTTATCTCATCAGAGGATGGTAGCAAGCAGTTTTAAGACTGGTATTAGTCTGTGGAACACATAATGAAAAAGAAAGGATGAGAATTATATTTGGCAACGTAATGCTTTGAGTACAGTTCAGGTGATATGCTAGTTCAAGCTTCCCTGCTGCTAGTAAACACCAAATATGCATATGGTAAATACAACTGATGGCCATATTTAAACACCTGGTTATGCCAATTATATCAATGAAACCAAGTGACATTTATAAATCATATTTAAAATAGTTTCATAATGAAATCTTAGCTATTCAAATGCATATGGGGAAAATATGTTTGTCCAGTGGTAGGCTGTATCATTTTTTCATAGATAGATAATTAACAGAAATAGAGGTTAAGAAGTGGCATGGCCACGCAGGCAAAAGAGAGACAACCCAAAAAGTATCAGAGATAGCAAGGAAAGAAAGGAAACCAGCCATAGGATGACAGATGTTGTACTTAGTTAAAGGACTGAGGAATAATTACATGAATTCCTCGTGCCCACTCTGTCATTGATACTTGTGCCTGAATTAAGATTTTAAATGAAGAATTCTGATATTGAAGGCTATCAGATCGGGTGTTAAGGCTGAAGAACAGGGTAGTATTTCATGAATGTCTGGTGCTACATGGAATCAGAAGGCTGATTAGAAGCTGATAATCCACCATGAAGGGGAAACCTCTTGGTTTTTTTCCTTCTCCAATGTGAACTAGGGATATAACAATCGGGTTCCACGTTAAATGCCAAGGGAACATGAATTTTTACATTTACAGAGGATATGAATTCCAGTCAAAAACACTTTATAATCTAGATCTTTATGTATAAACATGCACAGGCAACCAAGAATCACCCAAATATTGCAGTTCAGTTGCTCAGTCGTGTCCATTCTTTGGGACTCCATGGACTGCAGCAGTGAGGCTTCCCTGTCCATCACCAACGCCCAAAGCTTGCTCAAACTCATGTCCATTGAGTCACTGATGCCATCCAACCAGCTCACCCTTTGTCACCATATTCTGCTTTTGCCTTCAATCTTTTTGAGCACTGGGGCCTTTTCTAATGAGTCATTTCTTCGCGTCAAGTGGCCAATGTATTGGAGTTTCAGCTTCAACATCAGTCCTTCCAAGGAATACTCAGGATTCATTTCCTTTAGGATTGACTGGTTTGATTTCCTTCCTGTCCAAGGGACTCTGAAGAGTCTTCTCCAACACCACAGTTCAAAAGCATCAGTGCTCAGCTTTCTTTATGGTCCAACTCTCACATCCATACATGACTAATGGAAAAGCCATAGCTTTGACTATATGTACCTATGTCGGCAAAGTAATGTCTCTGCTTTTTAATATGCTGTCTAGGTTGGTCATAGCTTTTCTTCCCAGGAGCAAGTGTCTTTTAATTTCACAGCTGCTGTCACCATATGCAGTGATTTCGGAGCCCAAGAAAATAAAAACTGTCATTGTTCCCATTGTTTCTCCATCTATTTGCCATGATGTATTGGGACAGCATGCCATGATCTTAATTTTCTGAATGCTGAATTTTAAGCCATCTTTTAAACTCTCCTCTTTCGCTTTCATCAAGAGGCTCTTTAGTTCTTCTTCACTTTCTGCCATAAGGGTGGTGTCATCTGCATGTCTAAAGTTATTGATTTATCTCCCTGCAATCTTGATTCCAGCTTGTGCTTCATCCAGCCCAGCATTTTGCATGATGTACTCTACATATAATTTAAATAAGCAGGGTGACAATATACAGTCTTGACGTACTCCTTTCCCAATTTGGAACCAGTCTGTTGTTCCTTGTCCAGTTCTAACTATTGCTCCTTGACCTGCATACAGATTTCTCAGGAAGTAGGTAAGGTGGTCTGATATTCCCATCTCTTTAAGACTTTTCCACAGTTTGTTGTAATCCACACAACCAAAGGCTTTGGCATAATCAGTAAAGCAGAAATAGATGTTTTTCTGGAACTCTCTTGCTTTTTCGATGATCCAATGGATGTGGGCAATTTGATCTCTGGTTCCTTTGCCTTTTCTAAAACCAGCTTGAACATCTGGAAGTTCTCAGTTCATGTACTGTTTATCCTAGATTGGAGAATTTTGAGCATTACTTTCCTAGTGTGTGAGGTGAGCACAATTGTGTGGGAGTTTAAGCATTCTTTGGCATTGCCTTTCTTTGGGATTGGAATGAAAATGGACCTTTTCCAGTGCTGTGGCCACTGCTGAGTTTTCCAACTTTGCTGGCACATTGAGTGCAGCACGTTCACGGCATCATCTTTAGGATTTGAAATAGCTCAACTGGAATTCCATCACCTCCACTAACTTTGTTCTAGTGATGCTTCCACTTGACTTCACATTCCAAAATGTCTGGCTCTAGGTGAGAGAGCATACCATTATGGTTATCTGGGTCATTAAGATCCTTTTTGTATGGTTCCTCTGTGTATTCTTGCCACCTCTTCTTAACATCTTCTGCTTCTGTAAGGTCCATACCATTTCTGTCCTTTATTGCGCCCATCTTTGCATGAAATGTTCTCTTGGTATCTCTAATATTCTCGAAGAGATCTCTAGTCTTTCCTATTCTATTATTTTCCTCTATTTCTTTGTACTGATCACTTAGGAAGGTTTTCTTATCTCTCCTTGCTATTCTTTGGAACTCTGAATTCAGGTGAGTATGTCTTTCCTTTTCTCCTTTGCCTTCCACTTCTCTTCTTTTCTCAGCTATTTGTAAGACTGCCTCAGACAACCATTTTGCTATTTTACATTCCTTTTTCTTTGGGATGGTTTTGATCCCTGCCTCCTGTACAATATCATGAACCTCTGTTCATCATTCTTCAGGCACTCTGTTTATCAGATCTAATCCCTTGAATCTATTTGTCACTTCCACTGTATAATTGTAAGGGATTTGATTTAGGTCATACCTGAAAGGTCTGGTGGTTTTCCCTACTTTCTTCAATTAAAGTCTGAATTTTGTAATGAGTTCATGATATTTACCAAATATCTAGTAAAAAGTAAAATCATTTGAGTCACCAGACTCAGCAAACAAAATAATTGATGTCTGAGGAAATAATAAATGAAGAAAATAGAACAAACTATATTTTTTATTATTGTTAATTAGTCACTCAGTCATGTATGACTGTTTGTGATGCCATGGACTGTAGTTCATCAGGCTCCTCTGTCCATGGAATTCTCCAGGCAGGAATACTGGAGTGGATTGCCATTTCCTTCTCCAGGGGATCTTCCCAACCAAGGGATTGAAACTGGGTTTACTGCATCTCCTGCAATGCAGACGGATTCTTTACCAACTGAGCCATTAAATTAGTATTTAGAGAAAGATTCATCATGTCATTAAATATCTTACATTTGTGAAATAAAAATAAGCCCCTATCCCCAAAGAAAAATACCCAGAGGTATTGTTTCTAAACACACATCATCCATGAAGGCTAGTCTAAGTATAATCAAATATTTACTGAGTGGCTACTATGTGCCGGCTACTCTGTTAGACACTGGGGATACAGCAGTGAGTCAGAAACACAAAAATCCCTGTCCTAAAGGAGCTTATATTTTAGTGGGAGATTTTGTTGTTGTCACTGAGTCATGTCTGACTCTTTATGACCCCATGGATGGCAGCACGCCAGGCTCCATTGTCCTTCACTATCTCCTGGAGTTTGCTCAAACTCATGTCCATCGAGTGGATGATGCCATCCAACCATCTCATCCTCTGTTGTCATCTTCTCCTCTCACCTTCAACCTGTCCCAGCATCAGGGTCTTTTCCAATGAGTCAGTTCTTCCCATAAGGTCGACAAGGTATTGGAGCTTCAGCTTCAGCATCAGTCCTTCTAATGAATGTTCAGGGTTGATTTCCTTTAGAATTGACTGGTTTGATCTCTTTGCTGTTCAAGGGACTCTCAAGAGTCTTCTTCAGCACCACAACTCAAGAGCTTTAATTCTTCAATTCTCAGTCTTCTTTATGGTCCAACTCTCACATCCATGCAAGACTACTGGAAAAGCCATAGCTTTGACTATACAGACATTTGTCAGCAATGTGTTGTCTCCATTTTTTAATGCATTGTCTAGATTTGTTATGGCTCTCCTTCCAAGGAGCAAGCATCTTTTAATTTCATGGCTGCAATCACCATCCATAGTAATTTTGGAGCTCAAGAAAATAAAAGCTGTCACTGTTTCCACTTTTTCCACTTCTAAATGTCATGAAGTGATGGACCACATACCATGATCTTAGTTTTTTGAATGTTGAGTTTCAAGCCAGTTTTGTCATTCTCCTCTTTCATCCTTATCAAGAGGCTCTTTAGTTCCTCTTCAGTTTCTGCTATTAGAGTGGTATCATCTGCATATCTGAGGTTGTTGATATTTCTCCCTGCAATCTTGATTCCAGCTTGTAGTTCAACCAGCCTGGCATTTCACATTGTGTACTCTACTTATGTTAAATAAACAGGGTGAAAATATACACCATTGTCGTACTCCTTTTCCTAGTTTGAACAAGTCTGTTGTTTCATGTCTGGTTCTAACTCTTGCTTCCTGACCTGCATACAGATTTCCCAGGAGACAGGTAAGGTGGTCTGGTATTCCCATCTCTTTAAGAATTTTCCACAGTTTGCTGTAATCCACACAAAGGCTTTAGTGTAGTCAATGAGCAGAAATAGATGCTTTCTGGAATTCTCTTGCTTTCTCTATGATCCAACAAATGTTGGCAATTTGACCTCTAGTTCCTCTGCCTTTTCTAAATCCAGCTTGACAAAGTGAAAGTGAAGTCGCTCAGTCATGTCCAACTCTTTGCAACCCCATGGAAAGAAGTCTACCTGGCTGCTCCATCCATGGGATTTTCCAGACAAGAATACTGGAGTGGGTTGCCATTTCCTTCTCCAGGAGATCTTCCTGACCCAGGGATTGAACCTGGGTCTCCTGCACTGTAGGCAGATTCTTTACTGTCTGAGTCACCAGGGAAGTTCCAAATCCAGCTTGAACATCTGCAATTTCTTGGTTCAAGTATTGTTGATGTCTAGCATTAAAGATTTTTGAGCATAACCCTTCCAGCATGTGAAATTGGCACAATTGTATAGTTTTTTGAACACGCTTTGGCATTGCCCTTCTTTGGGATTGGAATGAAAACTGACTGTTTCCAGTCCTGTGGCCAATGCTGAGTTTTCCAAATTTGCTGACATATTGAGTGCAGCACTTTCATGGCATCATCTTTTAGGATTGGAAATAGCTCAGCTGGAATTTTGTTACCTCCACTAGCTTTGCTTGTAGTAACTCTTTATAAGGGCTACTTGACTTCTGACTCTAGGATGTCAGGCACTAGGTGAGTGACCACACCATTGTGGTTATCTGAGTCATTAGACCTTTTCTATATAGTTTTTCTGTGTATTCTTGCCACCTTTTCTTAATCTCTTCTGCTTCTGTTAGGTCCTTACTGTTTCTGTCTTTTATCATGCCCATCCTTGCATGAAATATTCCCTTGATATCTCCAGTTTTCTTGAAGAAATTTCTAGTCTTTCCCATTGTATTGTTTTCCTCCGCTTGTTTGCATCACTTACGAAGGCTTTCTTATCTCTCCTTGCTATTCTTTGGAACTGTGCATTCAGTTGGGTATATATTTCCTTTTCTCCTTTGCTTTTTGCTTCTCTTCTTTCCTGAGCTACCTTTAAAGCCTCCTCAGACCACCACTTTGCCTTCTTGCATTTATTTTTCTTTGGGCTGGTTTTGGTCACTGGCTCCTGTACAATGATATGGACCTTTGTCCATAGTTCTTCAGGCACTCTGCCTACCACATCTTATCCCTTGAAGCTATTTGTCATTCCCACTGTATAATCATAAAGGATTTGATTTAGGTTATACCTGAATTGTCTAGTGGTTTTCCCTACTTTCTTCAGTTTAATCCTGAATTTTGCAATAAGGAGCTGATGGTCTGAGCCACAGTCAGCTCCACGTCTTGTTTTTGCTGACTGTATAGAGCGTCTCCATCTTTGGCTGCAAAGAATATAATCACTCTGAAATCGGTATTGTCCATTTGGTGATGTCCATGTGTAGAATCATCTCTTGTGTTGTTGGAAGAGGGTGTTTGTTATGACCAATGCATTCTATTGACAAAACTGTTAGCCTTTTCCCTGTTTCATTTTGTACTCCAAGGCCAAACTCGCCTGTTACTTCAGGTATCTCTTGATTTCCTTCTTTTGCTTTCCATTCCCCAATGATGAAAAAGACATGTTTTTATTTTTTGGTGTTAGTTCTAAGTCTTGTATGACTTCATAGAACTGGCTAGCAGTGGGGGTAAGGCAAATATGGTCAGACTCTGGTTATATGTAAAAAGAAATATGGTCAGGATTTGCTGGTATGTTAGGTTTTGGACATGAGAGAGAGAAGACAAGGATAAGTCCAAGATTTTTGCCTGAGGGACTAGAATAACTAAGGTATCATTTATTAATGGAGAAAAATAACAGGAGAACCATTTTATTTGTTGGAGAATGAAGAGCTGAGGGCTTAGACTTGTTACATAGGAGATGTCTATTGAACATTGAAATTGTTGTTTGAGTTGAGTAGGCAGTGTTGAGTAGGCAGTGGGCTATATTATTCTGGAGTACAGGAGAGGGGTATTACGCTGCAGACATATGAAGTAAAACTGAGTAACATTGAAACTGATAATTAACCTTTGAAGTTAGGAGCACGGGGGTCATTGGTAACTTTAACAAGGGTAGCTTATTAAACAGGCTCATCAGTTGACAGTAAGAATGGAGTGCTACCTATTGGAGGCTTAAGAAGAGAGTGCTGTGTGCTGTGCTTAGTTTCTCAGTCGTGTCCAACTCTTTGCGACCCCATGGATGGTAGCCCACCAGGTTCTGTCCATGTTTCTGTAGACAAGAATACTGGAGTGGGTTGCTATGCCCTCCTCCAGGGGATCTTCCCAATCCAGGGGTCGAACCCAGGTCTCCCTCATTGCAGGTGGATTCTTTACAATCTAAGCCACCAGGGAAGACCAAGAATACTGGAGTGGGTAGCCTATCCCTTCCCAGGGGAAATTCCCTACCCAGAAATTAAACTGGGGTCTCCTGCATTGCAGGCAGATTCTTTACCAGCTGAGCTACCTGTTGTTGCTAAGTCACTTCAGTCGTGTCCGACTCTGTGTGACCCCATAGATGGCAGCCCACCAGGCTCCCCCATCCCTGGGATTCTCCAGGCAAGAACACTGGAGTGGGTTGCCATTCCTTCTCCAATGCATGAAAGTGAAAAGTCAAAGTGAAGTCGCTCAGTCATGTCCGACTTTTAGCGACCCCATGGACTGCAGCCTACTAGGCTCCTCTGTCCATGGGATTTTCCAGGCAAGAGAACTGGAGTGGGGTGCCATTGAGCTACCTGGGAAGCCCTAGAAAAAGAACAGATGGTGTAAATAGTTTTCTATTTTTTGATGTTCTTATTGCTTTTATTTTATTTTTATTGAAGTATATTTGCTGTACAATATTATATGTTACAAGTATACAGAAGACTCAGTTTTAAAGGTTATGCTCCATTTGTTGCTCAATATTATACAATATATCATTGAAGCTTACTTTATACAGAATAGTTTGTATCTGTCAGCTCCCCTTCCTTATCTTGCACTTCTCCACTTCCCACCCCACACTGGTAACCACTAGTTTGTTCTCTAGTCATCTAGAGAGTGGGTTATGAAACTGTTATAGTGTTGCCAGGCAGCACTAAAGGCTCTCTGAGGTTAATTAATGGTCATGAATTTGAAGGCTAGAATTGAATGATGATCAAACCAGTTAACATGAAAACAGAATAAGTGGAGAACTGGATATAAGTAGGTTTGGGGTTTTTCCCAGGTGAGTATGAAGAATGGAAAAAGAAGCAAAGGAGTTAATGGTATATAACTGGGAGTGATGGTAATGATGGATCATGAAATACAAGGTCAGGTAAGAAGGAATGTAGCATTAAAAAGAAGCAGGGTAAATAGATTGGATGTCCCAGCAGGGTCAAGAAAACGGGATTGGGGCCTTTGAAAGAGTCAGGAGAGAAGATAGGAAGAAATGGCTTGAGAAGGGGATGCTGAAATTGAGATTATATGCATAAGGCAGTTATTTATTAAAAGAAGTCAGAAAATCAGACTTGAGCTCAGTTTCCAGAAAGAGTTGCTGAGGACCAATGGCACAGAACTGGCCTGATAAGAAAAACTGTTGCTCCTGCATTAGATGCTAAGAAATTGACTACTGCAACAGCTATTGCAGCCAGCACTGATGCTACTACCTTATTAAGAACTCAACCTTGCAATCTCTGCCATCCTTCAAAGCCAAGTTCCTTCACTACTACCTGTTTCAGTAAAATGAGAACCAATACTAATTTATGCATGTCTTCAATTCCAAATCAAAGTCTCATATCAGGGCACCTGATTGGTAGAAACTAAGTCATATTCCACATCTTAGTTTCAATAGAAGTTTGCGTTTTTACTTCTACATTTGAGACGTGAAAATTATAGTGTAATAATTTCCCAAATACAGAAAGGATATTCATGATATTTTGGTTAGACACAAATACAACAAATGTCTACTATAGAGATTTCAGAAATTAATAGCATAATGACAAAAATTTACTCATTACTAAAGGGGTGACTAGCAGTATGCATACAACTAAACCAGAATTACTTAGTAATTACACAGAGATTAATTACACAGAGATTGTCCCTGAATGCAATGTAGAAACCAAAGAAAAAATTAGAAAAATTGAGACATACATATCTTTTTGAGAATTCCAATATTTCTTTAATGAGAGTTTCAGAAAGAAAAGGAAGGGTAAAGGAAGACAAGAAGTAGATCTGGGCAGAAACAGAAAAAAGAAAAAAGAGAAGGAAGAAGAGGAAGGCATCAAAGAAATACTGGACAAAATTTTCCTTGAACCAAAGAATGACATAAGTCTTCAGATTTAAAGACCCCACGAAGTCTCAAGCATGAATAATGGGAAGAATGACATGTGCCTACATAGATCTTAGTAAAAAAAATTTAAGCTCTTAAGCCAAAGAGTTCTAAAGAACAGGAAGGAGAGATAAGAAAGCCTTCCTCAGTGATCAATGCAAAGAAATAGAGGAAAACAGTAGAATGGGAAAGATTACAGATCTCGTCAAGAAAATCAGAGATGCAAAGGGAATATTTCTTGCAAAGATGGGCACAATAAAGGACAGAAATGGTATGACCTAACAGAAGCAGAAGATATTAAGAAGAGGTGGCAAGAATACACAGAAGAACTATACAAAAAAAAAAATCTTCATGACCCAGATAATCATGATGGTGTGATCACTCACCTAGAGCCAGACATCCTGGAGTCTGAAATCAAGTGGGCCTTAGGAAGCATCACTATGAACAAAGCTAGTGCAGCTGATGGAATTCCAGTTGTTGTATTTTAAATCCTAAAACTTGATCCTGTGAAAGTGCTACACTCAATATGGCAGCAAATTTGGAAAACTCAGCGGTGGCTACAGGACTGGAAAAGGTCAGTTTTCATTCAAATCCCAAAGAAAGGTAATGACAAAGAATGCTCAAACTACCACACAATTGCACTCATCTCACATGCTAGTAAAGTAATGCTCAAAATTCTCCAAGCCAGGCTTCAGCAATACGTGAACCGTGAACTTCCAGATGTTCAAGCTGGATTTAGAAAAGGCAGAGGAACCAGACATCAAATTGCAAAATCTGTCGGATCACTGAAAAAACAAGAGAGTTACAGAAAAACATCTACTTCTGCTTTATCGACTATGCCAAAGCCTTTGGTTGTGTGGGTCACAACAAACTGTGGAAAATTCTTAAAGAGATGGGAATACCAGACCACCTGACCTGCCTCCTGAGAAATCTGTATGCAGGTAAAGAAGCAACAGTTAGAACTGGACATGGAATAACAGACTGGTTCCAAATTGGGAAAGGAGTATGTCAAGGCTGTATATTGCCACCCTGCTTATTTAACTTATATGCAGAGTACATCATGAGAAACGCTGGGCTGGAGGAAGCACAAGTTGGAATAAAGATTGCCGGGAGAAATATCAATAACCTCAAATATGCAGAAGACACCACCCTTATGGCAGAAAGTGAAGAGGAACTAAAAAGCATCTTGATGAAAGTGAAAGAGGAGAGTGAAAAAGTTGGCTTAAAGCTCAACATTCAGAAAATGAAGATCATGGCATCCGGTCCCATCACTTCATGGCAAATGGATGGGGAAACAATGGAAACAGTAACAGACTTTATTTTCTTGGGCTCCAAAATCACTGCAGGTGGTGAATGCAGCCATGAAATTAAACGATGCTTGCTCCTTGGAAGAGAAGTTATGACCAACTTAGACATCTTATTAAAAAGCAGAGACATTACTTTACCAATAAAGGTCTGTCTAGTCAAAGCTATGGTTTGTCCAGTAGTCATGTACAGATGTGAGAGTTGGACCATAAAGAAAGCTGAGTGCCAAAGAATTGATGCTTTTGAACTGTGGTGTTGGAGAAGACTCTTGAGAGTCCCTTGGACAGCAAGGACATCCAACCAGTCCATCCTAATGGAGATCAGTCCTCGGTGTTCATTGAAAGGACTGATGTTGAAGCTGAAACTCCAATACTTTGGCTACCTGATGCGAAGAGTTGACTCATTGGAAAAGACTCTGATGCTTGGAGGGATTGGGGGCAGGAGGAGAAGGGGACGACAGAGGATGAGATGGCTAGATGGCATCACCGACTCATCCTGATGGACATGAGTTTGCATGAAGTCTGGGAGTTGGTGAGGAACAGGAGGCCCGGTGTACTGTGACTCATGGGGTCACAAAGAGTCGGACACGACTGAGGGACTGAACTGAACTGAACTGAAAGTATTATAAATGAAGTTAAACGGCCAATGCTGCTAAGTTGCTGCTATTAAGTCGCTTCAGTCGTGTCTAACTCTGTATGACCCCATAGACGGCAGCCCACCAGGCTCCCCCATCCCTGGGATTCTCCAGGCAAGAACACTGGAGTGGGTTGCCATTGCTTTCTCCAATACATGAAAGTGAAAAGTGAAAGGGAAGTTGCTCAGTTGTATCCGACTCTTAGGGACGCCATGGACTGCAGCCTACTAAGCTCCTCCACCCATGGGATTTTCCAGGCAAGAGTACTGGAGTGGGTTGCCATTGGCTTCTCCAAATAGGCCAATGGCAAACTGTTAAAAATATCATGTATGAAACGAGTTGCCAGTCCAGGTTCGATGCACGATACTGGATGCTTGGGGCTAGTGCACTGGGACGACCCAGAGGGATGGTATGGGGAGGGAGGAGGGAGGAGGGTTCAGGATGGGGAACACATGTATACCTGTGGCGGATTCATTTTGATATTTGGCAAAACTAATACAATTATGTAAAGTTTAAAAATAAAATAAAATTTAAAAAAAGTATAACATTTATACCAGAAATCATGCCTTAATATTTATATTAATGTTGATATTTTGATGTATATATCAATTCTTACAGGTCCTGAACAAAAAGACAACTCAAGAGAAAAATGGACAAAGAAATATTTGGAGAAATACTCTTCTCAAAATGAGACATATAAATAGCCAATATTTATGTGAAAAAATATTGAATCTCATTCATATTTTTAAAAACCCAAGATATTTTTATCTTTCAGGTGGTAAATGTTGAGAAATTTGATCATATTAGTTAGCAAGAAATTGTATCATTAGTTAGCAAAAATGTGAGAAAATGAGTATTCTTCTAAATTCTTGGTGGCAATGTAAATTGGTGCATGTTTTTTGGAGAACAACCCGGCAAAATTAAAATACATGTATTCTTTCCCCTGTATAGTTTCAGTTTAGAAATTTATCCTGTAGATAGATTGCACAATATGCAAAAATATATGTAAAAGATATTTGTTGCTGTGCTGCTTATACTACAAAAAACTTGAAAACATTCTAAATGTCCATCAGTCAGAGATTCGATTTTGGCACTTTTGGCAAAGTAAAGAGGCCTACATGACAAGAGTCTATGAGGATGAAAGAGTCTCCCAGTATTCTTTTAAAAAACAGCTTTACTGAGATATGATTCATCCATTTAAAGTGAACAATTCTGTAGTGTGTACTCTATTCACAGTGTGTGGTATCATTGTATCTATGTAATACCACAGTTTTTTCATCACCTCAAAAAGAAACTCATTAGCAGTCACTTCCCATTTTCTCCTCCCTGTAGCCCCTGAATTCATTAATCTGCCTTCTGTCTTTATAGAGTCTTCTATTCTGGAAATTTCATATAAATGTAATCACACAATATTTGGTGTTTTGTATGTGGCTTCTTTTACTATTGTGATGTTTTCAAGGTTCATCCATGTGGTAGTATGAATCAGTACTTTATTCGTTTCCATGGCTGAGTAATATTTCATTGTGTGGGTAAACAACATTTTATTTATCCAGTCATTAGGCTGATGGACATTTGTGTTGTTTCTACCTTTTGGCTATTCTGAATAACACTGCTGTGAATATTTTTCTACAGGTTTTTGTGTGAAGATATGTTTTCAATTCTTGCCAAATCAGATGATAACTTCATGTTTAACATTTTGAGGAACGTTCATATGGTTTTCCCAGATAAGGTGATGGCACCCCACTCCAGTACTCTTGCCTGGAAAATTCCATGGACAGAGGAGCCTGGTGGGCTGCAGTCCATGGGGTCACGAAGAGTCAGACACAACTGAAGTGACTTAGCAGCAGCAGCAGTAGCATACAGTTTTCCAAAGTACCTGTATCATTTTTATAATATCACCAGCAGTGTATGAGCCTTCTAATTTCAACATGTCCTTGTCTGTTGTTTTGACTTTAGCCATCTAGTTGTCTCAGCACCATTTGTTGAAAAAGCTATTCTTTCCCCCATTAAATTGTACTGACAATTGACCATAAATGTAAAGGTTTATTTATGGACTCTCACTTCTGTTGCATTCATATATATATGTATGTGTGCATGTATGTATATGTATATATATAGTCAGCAAAAACAAGATCTGGAGATGACGTCCTAATTGCAAAATACATTAAACTGAAGAAAGTAGGGAAATCATTAGGCCATTCAGGTATGACCTAAATCAAAACCCTTATGATTATACAGTGGAGGTGACAAATAGCTTAAAGAGATTAGATGTGATAGACAGAGTGCCTGAAGAACTACGGACAAAGGTCTATATCATTGTACAGGAGGAAGTGACCAAAACCATCCCCCCCAAAAAGAAATGCAAGAATGCAAAGTGGTTGTCTGAGGAGGCTTTCCACACAGCTTAGCAAAGAAGAGAAGCAAAAAGCAAAGGAGAAAAGGAAATATATACCCAACTGAATGCAGAGTTCCGAAGAACAGCAAGGAGAGATAAAAAGGCCTTTCTAAGTGAACAATGCAAACAAGTGGAGGAAAACAATAGAATAGGAAAGACTAGAGATCTCTTCAAGAAAATTGGAGATATCAAGGGAACATTTCATGCAAGGATGGGCATGATAAAAGACAGAAACAGTGAGGACCTAACAGAAGCAGAAGAGGTTAAGAAGAGGTGGCAAGAATACACAGAAAAGGTCTTAATGATTGAGATAACCATGATGGTGTGGTTACTCACCTAGAGCCTGACTTCCTAGAGTCAGAAGTCAAGTGGCCCTTAGGAAGCATTACTACAAACAAGGCTAGTGGAGGTGACAAAATTCCAGCTGAGCTATTTCAAATCCTAGAAGATGATGCTGTGAAAGTGCTTCACTCAGTATGCCAGCAAATTTGGAAAACTCAACAGTGGCCACAGGACTGGAAAAGGTCAGTTTTCATTCCAATCCCAAAGAAGAGCAATGCCAAAGAATGTACAAGTTATTGTACAATTGCACTCATTTCTCATGCTAGTAAGATTATGTTCACAGTCCTTCAAGCTAGGCTTCAGCAGTATGTGAACCAAGAACTTTCACAGGTACAACTGGGTTTATAAAAGACAGAGGAACAGACTTCAAATTGCCAGCATTCGTTAGATCATAAAGAAAGCAGGGGAGTTTCAGGAAAACAGCTACTTCTGCTTCATTGACTACACTAAAGCCTTTGATTGTATGAATCATAACAAACTGTGGGAAATTCTTAAAGAGATGGGAATACCAGACCACCTTAATTGTCTCCTGAGAAACCTTTATATGGGCCAAGAAGCAACAGTTAGAATCTTACATGGAACATCAGACTGGTTCAAAATAAGGAAAGGAGTATGAGAAGGGTGTATATTGTCACCCTGTTCATGTAACTTATAGGAAGAGTACATCATGTGGAATGCCAGGCTGGATGAATCAGAAGCTGGAATCAAGACTGCTGGGAGAAATAATAACAACCTCAGATATGCAGATGATAATACTCTAATAGCAGAAGCTGAAGAGAAACTAAAGAGCCTCTTGATGAAAGTGAAAGAGGAGAGTGAAAAAGCTGGCTTGAAACTCAACATTCAAAAAACTAAGATCATGGCATCCGGCCCATCACTTCATGACAAATAGAAGGGGGAAAAGTGGAAACAGTGACAGCTTTTATTTTCTTGAGCTCCAAAATCACTGTGGATGGTGACTTCAGCCATGAAATTAAAAGACACTTATTCCTTGGAAGGAAAGTTATGACCAATTTAGATAGCATATTAAAAAGCAGAGACATTACTTTGCCAACAAAGGTCTGTCTAGTCAAGGCTATGGTTTTCCAGTGGTCATGTATGGATGTGAGAGTTGGACTGTGAAGAAAGCTGAGCACTGAAGAATTGATGCTTAAAGCATCAATCAAAGTTTTGAAGAACTGAAGAATATGCTATCTAAATTGGTCATAACTTTCCTTCCAACTTTTCCTTCCTTCATTTCATGGCTGCAGTCACCATCTGCAGTGATTCTGGAGATGGTCAACACCAAAATCAGATTGATTATATTCTTTGCAGCCAAAGATGGAGAAGCTCTATACAGTCAGCAAAAACAAGACCAGGAGCTGATTGTGGCTCAGATCATGAACTCTTTATTGCCAAATTCAGACTTAAATTGAAGAAAGTCGGGAAAACCACTAAACCATTCAGATATGACCTAAATCAAATACCTTATGATTATACAGTGGAAGTGAGAAATAGATTTAAGGGACTAGATCTGATAGATAGAGTGCCTGATTAACTATGGAATGAGGTTCGTGACGTTGTACAGGAGACAGGGATCAAGACCATCCCCATGGAAAAAAAATGCAAAAAAGCAAAATGGCTGTCTAGTGAGGCCTTACAAATAGCTAGGAAAAGAAGAGAAGTGAAAAGCAAAGGAGAAAAGGAAAGATATAAGCATCTGAATGCAGAGTTCCAAAGAATAGCAAGGAGAGATAAGAAAGTCTTCCTCAGTGATCAATGCAAGGAAATAAAGGAAAACAACAGAATGGGAAAGACTAGAGATCTCTTCAAGAAAATCAGGGGTACCAGGGGAACATTTAGTGCAAAGAAAGATAAGCACCAAATAATTAATTCTTTGGAACTGTGGTGTTGGAGAAGACTCTTGAGAGTCCCTCAGACTGCAAGGAGATCAAACCAGTCAATCCTAAAGTAAAACAGTCCTGAATAGTCATTGGGAGGACTGATGCTTAAGCTGAAGCTCCAATACTTTGGCCACCTGATGAAAAGAGAGCTGACTCATTAGAAAAGACCCTGATGCTGGGACAGGTTGAGGTCAGGAGGAGAAAGGGGCGACAGAGTATGAGATGGTTGGATGGCATCCAGACTCAATGGACAAGAGTTTGAGCAAACTCTGTGAGATAGAGAAGGACATGGGAGCCTGGCATGCTGCAGTCCATGGGGTGGCAAAGAATTGGTCACAACTTACCCACTGAACAACAAAGAATGTATATATGTCTATATGCCTATCCTTATGCTAGTACCACGTTATCTTAGTATAGTTTCTTATATTACTATAGTTTATGAAGATTTGAAATCAGAAATATTGAGTACTCTTATTTTGTTCTTTCTTTTTGAGATTGCTTTTGCTATTCTATGCCCCTTGCCTTTTCATATAAATTTTAGGATTTGCTCAATGATTTTTGTGAAAAATCCAACTGGAATTTTGATAGGGATTGTATTGCATCTCTAGATTACTATCTTAACAATGCTAAGTCTTCTGATGCATGAACCTGGAATGTGTTTCCATTTATTTACATCTTCTTTAGTTACTTTCAACAATATTTTGTACTTTTCAACATACAAGTCTTATACTTCTTTTGTTGAATTTAATTCTAAGTGTTTTATCTTTTATGATGCTATTGTAAATGAAATTTTCTTAATTTCATTTTCAGATTGTTTATCGCTAGGGTACAGAAATACACTTTTTTGTATATTGATTTTATATCTGGCCATCTAACTGAATATATGTGTCTCTCTGTGTATTTTAGACAGATAAATTGCTCAGGAAGTTTGTTACAAATAATAATCATTGGCTCTTGGGTAATAGCAGCAGAAATAACACAAGTCATTTGTATTGTTGAATGGCAATTCACTGTATGGATATAACCACTCCACCACTCATCCCCTGTAATGGATGCAGAGTGTGTAATATATCTCTAAAATTTGTTTGGGTCCTGATGAATTGACAGTCTAAGTGAAGGGTAAAGAGCTTATCAGTACCTGAAACTCAGAATTATAGTTCAAAATACGCAGTAAAAAGTGAAAGCAAAATCCTTTCCAATTCTTTCATGTTTCACTCCAATTTCTTTGAATTCCTTCACATTTTGCTTCAGTAAAAGCAAACGTTAATGAGAGTACAGTCATCTTGGTCAGCTGAAAGCTATTTTAGATGCAGTTCCCCTTCACATTCTAGACAGCATATTGAAAAGCAGAGACATCACTTTGCTGACAAAGGTCTGTATAGTCAAAGCTATGGTTTTTCCAGTAGTTATCTATAGATGTGAGAGTTGGACCGTAAAGCAGGCTGAGTGCTGAAGAATTGATACTTTCGAATTGTGGTGCTGGAGATTTTTGAGACTCCCTTGGACTACAAGGAGATCAAACCAGTCAATTCTAAAGGAAATCAACCCTGAATACTCATTGGAAAGACTGATGCTACCTGATGTGAAGAGCTGACTCGTTGGAAAAGACCCTGATGCTGGGAAAGATTGAGGGCAGAAGAGGGTGACAGAGGATGAGATGGTTGGATGGCATTATCAACTCAATGGGCATGAATTTGGGCTTTGGGAGATAGGGAAGGACAGGGAAGCCTGGTGTGCTGCAGTTCATGGGGTTGCAAAGAGTCGGACACAACTGAGTGACTGAACAACAACCCTTTCCATTCTAATTTCCCCCATAACTTCTCCCTCTTTAGAAGACATACAATAGACATTAATCCTATTATAGAGAAGTTGTATGGCATGGAAGTTAAGGGTGTGAGCTCTGGAGTCAGACTGCCTTGATTTAAATTCCATTTATGCCATGTATATTTGCTATTTGACCTTAGAGGTAACTTACCTTTATGTCTCTTGGCCTCAGTTGCCCCATACAAAGATGGGATGGTTTTAGTGCCTTACTTGGAGGAATTTTATGAAGATTGTATATATAGAGTATTTAGAATTTACACTGTTCATGAGCAATAAATGCTACCATGTCCTTAATATTACATGTCAGTCAGTTGTCACATGAGGAAACAGAGATAGCTATCTTCAGCCTGTGAAGATTAAAAATAAGCAACGTATGTCATTTTAAACTTGGAGCATATGCATTCTCTTGGCCTATTGGGGGAGGGGATTACTAAGAGCTTTTCTTTTTAAAAATTGGTGACATCAACGATACTGGATGCTTGGGGCTGGTGCACTGGGACGACCCAGAGGGAGGGTATGGGGAGGGAGGAGGGAGGAGGGTTCAGGATGGGGAACACAGGTATACCTGTGGCGGATTCATTTCGATATTTGGCAAAACTAATACAATATTGTAAAGTTTAAAAATAAAATAAAATTTAAAAAAAATTGGTGACATCAAGAGGAAAGCGCCCAGAGGAGATGGTGAAGAATACCAAGAAAGCAGAGAAGAGAAATAGGAAAGAAAAGATAGTTAGAAGGAGAAGAAACCAAGGAAGCCAATGAGAAGAAAGTAAGTAGTTCACAAGAGAGTGTATAACAAGAATAAGGTTCATCAAGATAAGGGAGAGAAAGAGAGAGAGAGACCTTGTAATACAGAGCTAAGAGCTTTAACAAAATTTAACAGAAAAGAAATCTTTGTTTGAAAGGAAGAGACTGACTATATTTAGTACTAGGTAGGATGTTAGTTCTGAAAATAAACTGCTCCCAGAACCGAATGTAATCTTCTGTGGTGTTGTCACCTGCAGCAGGCTGGTCACCCTGGTAGGGAAGTTTGGAACCTGGACATGTGGGCTACTTCGGAGCTCCTGACAATCACAAGGACTTGCCCCACTTTGTCTCTTTACCCCCTTTTAAAACATATGATAAACGTAGAGAAAAACGTTACATAGTTGAAGAAAGTGAAGTGTATGTTGGCATATATGTGGGTCAGTGAAGTGTCCTGCTAAGTACCAGAATCTAAACACTATGTGTTGTTGTTGTTGTTGTTGTTCAGTCACTAAGTCATGTCTGACTCTCTGCAACACCATGGCCTGCAGCACCCCAGGCTTCTCTGTCCTTCACTATCTCCCAGAGTTTGCTCAAACTCATGACCATTGAGTCGGTGATGCCATCCAATCATCTCATCCTCTGCCACTCTCTTCTCCTTTTGCCTTCAGTCTTTCCCTTTTGCCATGTGGCCAGATGCTTGATACGATATTCACCACCTCCACAGTATACTTTTGGTAGATGAATGTGGATACAAGGGCCCAGTAGGAAGTATGATAAGCCATATAAAAAGATATACTTGAAACACACTATAAACTGCATCAAGGTAAATCCTGCGAAGATGCCATGTGTGTGCAACTTAGAGAGTTCACATAGAACATGCAGAAAGACAAAGATCAGAATACATTAGGAAAAGACAGAAATTTAAGGTACATTGGAGTATGCACACACACACACACACACGCACACACACACAGGTTGTTCTGGGAAAATATAGGTGACACTTTTCACTGAAATGGAAACAAAAACAGGAGAAAAAGGAATTTTGATGGAAGAAAATATAACTAGAGTTCAAAATTCTAACTTTCAATTCTATCTTCTAATCACTTTATCACTGCCACTCTTATTCTTGTCTTATCGGGACTTCTGCAATAGCCTCCTAACTGTTCTCCCTGCTTTCACCCTAAGCCCCTCTCCCAAATATATATTCCATAGGGAAGCTGGAGAGATCCTTTTAAAATTATGAGTCAGACTCTGTTACTCCCGTATATAATACCTTCTCAACATGTGAAAGGCTGCACATGCTCCAGCCCTCTGCTACCTTTCTAGTTTCATTTGCTACCAGCATCTCTTTACTCCTGCCACTCTAGGCATGCTGATATCCTTGCTTTTCCTAGAACATGCCAAGAACATTCTAGCATCAGGGATTTGCATTTACTCTTCCCTCTATGTGGGATATGCTCTCCTCATATAGCTGAATCGTTTGCTATCACTTTATTCAAGACTCAGTTCAAATGTCACCTAATGAAAGAGACTTTCATAACCTTTCCATAACCACCATACATAAAATAATAACCATCCTTACCTTCAATTATATTTTATGGATAAAAGAATATGATTGATGGAGTTGTCTGATAGGCTATTAGATATGTGGGTTTAGAGTTCAGCTAGAAGATCTGGACCAGAGATGTAGACTTGGGAGTTTCCAACACTTCAGGCAAGGAAAACAGTCCAGAGGGAAGAGAAAGCATGGTACAATCAAGGACCATGTTGGGCTTTTTGAAAATGCAGATTCTCTGGGTCTCACCCAAGATCTCTTGAATAAGAATCTCTGGAGGTGAAGCTTATTTAGATTCCTGATTTATAGCCACTTTTAAGCTCAAAACCCATGTATAATATTATCTAGATTACCATTTAGATATTACATGCGTACCTTAAATGCAACATACTCAAATCTTATTTTTTAATGTTCCCTCTGTATCTCAGTAATTTGCACAATGCCATATCTAATAATTCATTAAGTATTTTTTATTCTATATTCTACCTATCAGGCTTCCCTGGTGGCTCAGAGACCCAGGTTTGAACCCTAGGTAGGGAAGATAACTTGGAGAAGGGAATGGCTACCCACTCCAGTATTCTTGCTTGGAGAATCCAATGAACAGAGAATCCTTGTAGGGTACAGTCCATGGGGTTGCAAAGAGTCAGACACGACTAAGCGAATAAGTGGATAAACACACCCACATTCTACCTATCATCCACTTTTCTTCATGTACACTGTCCTTACCTGGATTCAGGCCACAATCATGTCTCATTTGATTTAGTGACAGATTTTATCACATTTTATGTGTTTACATGTCCATTTACTCTACTAGACTGTAAATAATGAGAGGATAAGACCACTAATTTATTCATTCAACCCATATGTAATGAGGACCTACTACATGGCATGTTGTCACATTCATCTCTGTATCGATCAAGTATATTGCCTGACATTAACTAGGTGCTCAGTATGTTTGTTTTATTGAATTACATTGAAACTTACTATGTTATAGATGAGAAAAATAGAGCCTAGAGATGAAAAATGACCTGCCAAACAGCAGGTGAGAATACTGGAGTTTATATTTCCTTACTCAATCCAGTTTTCTTTTCCCCGGGACCACATTGTCTCTCCCTCCTACCTCTTCGTAAGTTGTTTTTCTCTCTCTGACTTTTCTGTATAATTGTCTCATGGTGATATTGCTCCTATACTTGTTTGTCAGCTTCAGTGGAAAAGAAAATAATTATGACCATCCCTATAAGTTTCATGGTTAAGAATTTCAGTTTACTTGGCATTGCTTACTTATTCTGGCCTTCATCACTGTTGAATCAGGATGAGGATAGGTCAGCTTTTCATCTGGCACTTCTAAAGAGCTCCCCTTGATTCTGGTTGAGTGTGGATAGAGCTGGTTTCATACAGGACTTGCAAGTTCTCAACAGGTTTGAGCTGTATTCTGGGAAAAGAGAATGAGGAAGGTCTTTCAGAATTTGTGCAGAGCAGATGTTTTATGCAGATAAAATAAGAGAGAATGTGTTATAGGCTGAGAGAACTTCTTATTTGATTGGGTTTATGGATTAAGACTCTGATAATGATTATGGCATCATATGCGAACCCATGGACTGTAGCCTACCAGGCTCCTCCGTCCATGGGGTTTTTCAGACAAGAATACTGGAGTGGGTTGCCATTTCCTTCTTCAGGAGATCTTCCTGACCCAGGGACTGAACCCAGGTCTCCTGCATTGTAGGCAGGTGCTTTACCATCTGAGCCACCAGGGAAGTCATGATAATGATAATCATATGATAATGATAATGGCATCACTGACTCAATGGACAAGAGTTTGGGTAAACTCTGGGAGTTGGTGATGGACAGGGAGGCCTGGTGTGCTGCAGTCCATGGGGTCGCAAAGAGTCGGACACGACTGAGCAACTGAACTGAACTGACTGAACGATTATTTTAGGCACTCTATTGGACTGTCATACAAAGATTTTTAGATATAATGTATTTCACTCACTACAATTATTTGTCAAAGTTGAATTGTTTCCATTATTTTTTAAAGGGGATATAGTTGCTTTACACCCCTTAATGGATCACAGCCTTGTCGTGGTGAAGGGGTTTGTGTAACTCAGTAAAGCTGTGAGCCTTGCTGTTCAGGGCCAACCAAGTCAGACAGGTCACTGCGAGGCATCCTGACACTTCACAGAACTCCTGGTGAAGAGTTCTGAAAAATGTGGTCCACTGAAGGAGGAAATGGCAAACTACTCCAGTATTCTTGCCTCGAGAACTCCATGGGCAATAGGAAAAGGTTAAAAGATATGACACTGGAAGATGAGCCCCCCAGGTCAGAAAGTGTCCACTATGCTACTGGGCAAGAGCAGAGGGCAATTACTAATGACTCCAGAAAGAATGAAGAGGCCAGGCCAAAGCCGAAATGACACTCGGTAGTGGATGTGTCTGGTGGTGAAAGTAAAATGTGAAGTGGTAAATAACAATATTGCATAGGAGCCAGGAAGGTTAGGTCCATGAATCAAGGTAAATTGAACATGGTCAAGCAGGAGATGGCAAGGTTGAACATCGACATCTTAGGAATCAATAAACAAAATGGACACGGGAATGGGTGAATTTAATTCAGATGACCATTATATCTACTAGTGTGGGCAAGAATCCCTTAGAAGAAAGCCCATACTCCTACTATAAAGAGTAGCCCTCATAGTCAACAAGAGTCCAAAATGCAGTACTTGGTAGTCTCAAAAACGACAGAATGATCTTGGTTCCTTTCCAAGGAAAACCACTCAAAATCACAGTAATCCAACCCTATGCCCCAAGCACTGATGCCAAAGAACCTGAAGTTGACCCATTCTATGAAGACCTACATGACTTTCTAGAAGAAATTTTTTTCTTGGGTTCCAAAATCACTATGGATGGTGGCTGCAGCTTGTTCCTTGTAAGGAAAGCTATGACAAATCTAGACAATATATTCAAAAGAAAATACATCATTTTGCCAACAAAGGTCCGTGTAGTCAAAGCTATGATTTTTCCAGGAGTCGTGTAGGGATGTAAGAGCTGGAAATAAAGAAGGCCAAACGCTGAAGAATTGATGCTTTTGAATTGTGGTGCTGGAGATGACTCTTGAGAGTCTCTTGGACAGCAAGGAGATCAAACCCGTCAAACCTAAAGGAAATAAACCCTGAATATTAATTGGAAGGACTGATGCCGAAGCTGAAGCTCCAGTACTTTGGCCACCTGTTTCAAAGAGCCAACTCATTGGAAAAGACTCTGATGCTGGGGAAAATTGAGGGCAGGAGGAGAAGGGGGTGACTGAGGAGGAGATGGTTGGATGGCATCACCTACTCAATGGACATGAATTTGGGCAAACTCTGGAAGATAGTGAAGGACAGGGAAGCCTAGTATGTTGCAGTCTAAGTGGTCACAAAGAGTTGGATACAAATTAGTGACTGAACAACAACAAAAGTTGCTTTACAATGTTGTGTTGGTTTCTGCTCTACAATGAAATGAATCAGCTATATGTATACATATACCCCCTTCCTTTGGACCTCTCTCCCTTCCACCTCCCCTCAATCCACCTTTCTCAGTCATTACAGAATGCCAAGCTGAGTTCCCTTGCTAGATAGCAGCTTCCCACTAGCTACCTATTTTATACATGGTAGTATATGTATCGGAGAAGGCAATGGCGCCCCACTCCAGTACTCTTGCCTGGAAAATCCCATGGACGGAGGAGCCTGGTAGGCTGCAGTCCATGGGGTCGCTGAAGGTCGGACACGACTGAGCGACTTCACTTTCACTTTTCACTTTCATGCATTGGAGAAGGAAATGGCAACCCACTCCAGTGTTCTTGCCTGAAGAACCCCAGGGACGGCGGAGCCTGGTGGGCTGCCATCTATGAGGTCGCACAGAGTCAGACACGACTGAAGTGACTTAGCAGCAGTGTATATATGTCAAAGTTACTCTCCTAATTCATCCCCACCCCTCATCCTTGTTCACATGTCCATTCACCATGTCTGCATCTCTATTCCTGCCTGCAAATAGCTTCATCTGTACTGTTTTTCTAGATTCCACATATATGTTCATATATGATATTTATTTTTCTCTTTCTGACTTAACCTCACTCTGTATGACAGACCCTAGGTCCATCTAGGTCTCTACAAATGACCTAATTTTGTTCCTTTTCATGGCTGAGTAATATTCCATTGTATATATGTACCACACCTTCTTTATCCATTCCTCTGTTGATGGACCTCTAGGCTGCTTCCATGTCCTGGCTATTATAAACAGTGCTGCAGTGAATGTGGAAGCACATGTATATTTTTGAATTATGGTTTTCTTGGGGTGTATGCCCAGGAGTGGGATTGCTGGGTCATATGGTAGTTCTATTTTTAGTTTTTTAAGGAACCTCCATACTGTTCTTCATAGTGGCTATACCAATTTACATTTCCACCAACAGTATAGGAGTGTTCCTTTTCTCCACATCCTCTCCAGCATTTATTGTTTGCAGATTTTTTGATGATTACCATTTTGACTGGTGTGAGGTAATACCTCATTCTAGTTTTAATCTGCATTTCTCTAGTAATTAGTGATATTGAGCATCTTCTCATGTGCCTCTTGGCCATTTGTGTGTCTTCTTTGGAGAAATGTCTTTTTAGGTCTTCCACCATGTTTTGATTGGGTTGTTTCTTTCTCTGTCTTATTTATTTATTTTTTGGGGGGATATTGAGCTGCATGAGATGTTTGTATATTTTGGAGATTAACACCTTGTCAGTTGTTTAATTTGCAAATATGTTCTCCCATTCTGATGGTTTTCTTTTCATCTTGCTTATGGTTTTCTTTGCTGTGCAAAAGTGTTAAAGTTTAATTAAGTCCTATTTGTTTATTTTTAGTTTTAGTTTTATTACTCTAGGAGGTGAATCAAAAAGATCTGCAATAATTGCTGCAATTTATGTCAAAGAGTTTTCTTATATTTTTCTCTAGGGGTTTTATAGTGTCCAGCCTTGTATTTAGGTCTTTAATCCATTTTGAGTTTATTCAGACTGTCTTTTCTCCATTGTATATTCTTGCCTCTTTTGTCAAAGATTAGGTGACCATAGGTGGGTGGCTTTATCTCTGGACTTTACTTGCTATAATTTAATAAAATTTAAATAAGCTCAGTACATTTACAAATATGAATAAAATACGTAGGTGGCACCTTCTAGAGAAAATTTCTGCTCCTAACTTCTTCAGGTTATGAGTATAGGGGAACCTCTTAGGGTAGTTCATAAACATGTTGCTTTCACACCTTTGTATCTTTGTTCATTCTGTTATCTCTGCTTGCAATGATTTTTTTACCACTTTATTTTTTAACTGAACAATAATTGCTTTACAGAGTTTTGTTGTTTTCTGTCAAACATCAACAAGAATCAGCCATAGGTACACCCATGTCCCCTCCCTCCCCTCTCCCTCCCCATCCAACCCTTGTGGATTGTCACAGATTTTAAATTATTCTCTTATTTATTAAATATTTTCTGAGCATCTACTCTATGCCAGACATTATGCTAAGTTTGAGAGATTCAGTGATGTTTCTTTTTGCAGGCCATCCTCTTGGCTTTTGTACATGCTATTCCCTCTGGCTGTAATGGCTGTCTCATCCATTAAATTTATAGTTAAACATTATCTTTTTAAGGAAGTGTTCCATAGCCTCCATAATACTGGATTAGGTGTGTTTCTTCTCTGCTCCCTATCATAGCACTTACCATCCTTTATTACATTTGTCTATTTGGTATCTTTCCTACTGAATTATGAGTCACTTGAGAGCAAGGGTTCATTTATTAATTATATATTAATTAATATATAGCATTTGTCATTGTTGTTCATGGCTCAGTTGTGTCCAACTCTCTGAGACCCCATGGACTGCAGCAGGCCAGGCCTCCCTGCCCATCACCAATTCCTGGAGTTTACTCAAACTCATGTCCATTGAGTCAGTGATGCCATCCAACCATCTCATCCTCTGTCATCCCCTTCTTCTCCTACCTTCAATCTTTCCCAGCATCAGGGTCTTTTCCAATGAGTTGGCTCTTTGCATCAGGTAGTCAAAGTATTAGAGCTTCAGCATCAGTTCTTCCAATGAATATTCAGGGTTGATTTCTTTTAGGATTGACTCATTTTATCTCCTTGCTGTCCAAGGGACTCTCAAGAGTCTTCTCCAGCACTACAGTTAAAAAACATCAGTTCTTCAGTGCTCAGCCTTCTTTATATATATAGCATAATATCTTCATTAACAATATAGTTAATACATTTATTTTAAATATTAATTCATTACTATATCTTTACTCTGTAGTCCTATAATAAGGCAACAATGAAAACAGCTGAGATGATTTAAACTTCTCACCTTTTAGGTGAGTCACTCATTATCTAAGTGCTGGTGGTTCAAAAACTAAATTTTCTTCCCTTATGGAGTTGACATTCAAGTGGTTGGGAGAGATGTTTACTCTGTGTCAGACACTGTTCTAAGCATTTTACATGTTTTAATCCATTTAATTCTCACAACAACCCTATGAGGTATATTTATAAATTGTACCAATTTTACAAATGAAAAACCAAGGCCCAAAGTTATTAAGTAACTTGGTCAAGGTTACACAACTGGCAAGTTGCAGACCAGAGATTTGATTTAGGTCAACCCACTCCGGAACTTAGAATCTTAATCGCTAGACCGTGAAACCCTCTCATGTACAAATCTCTTCAAGGACTTTTGCTCTAAGCATTCTAAATTACTTGGTATCCCTGAATATTCTGTTGTTATGTATTCTGTTGCCTTTGACTATTTTGTTCGCTCTTCCTGAAATGCCTCCTTAACTCATATCCTGTAGACCTTAGCCTAGAAATCATTCACTTTAGAAAAATCCTTGCTTAATCACCTCTCTCCCCAAAAGGCCAGTTCGGTATCCGTCCTCTTCTTTATCATCCTTAATTATAATGTCTTGTCTCCCATTCTAGACAGTAATTTCTTTTATTGTAAACAAAATGTTTATCATATTTTTCTTTGCTGATACATCCCCACCTGAGGGCCTGGCACATTGTTCACACAATTAGTGCTTACTGAATGAATAAATGACTTTTGGAAACATATATGAATATTTTTATTTGTGCTTTAGGCTCTTATGTTTCTAAATTACTTGTGGTTTCATTATTTTTGATAAGATATCAGGACAGTACAATTTTTTAACAGAAATCAACGTTGGGGTATTACAAAATTCACTATGTGATACCTGACAACTTATTTTACAAACTTGTTAGATTCAGGGTATTTCAGAAGATATACTTTCTTAGCTCTTTTGTTAATATTGTGTTTTTCAGGAAATATGTTTTGACAGATTCATTGAGTTGTCCAAGACCATACAGCTAGCTAGTGACAGTGTTGGGCCTAGAAGCGAACAGGTCTGCTATTTCCCAGTCTCATGCCTTTTTTCTTTTTATAGACACCTTACTGACCTTAATTTGGTTCCAGTGGAATTTGGAGATACTATCTCAGCACAGGTCAACTCATCTATTCTAAAAGGAAGTGATTTTCAAAAAATAAATAACTAATGTTAAAGTATTCCAGACAAAGCACTCCCCTCTCCAAATATTGTCCTTATTGCTATGTTTTAGAAATCTCCAATTATAGTTTTATAGTGAATTAACCACATCTTTTCACACTTTATAGCAACTATTTGTTCAGATTATTTGTAATATGAGAGTTCATTCAAAAAAGTTTTTGAAAGAAGGAAGAGTATATCTAACAGAGTATACTGAATAATGAGGACAGGACATAGTTAGAAGTGTTGTATAAGTTACAAATATAAAAATAAATTAGGGTATCAGTAAAAACTACCATAGGGCTTTAGAGCACAAAGGAGCTTTAATAGTCAGAGAAGGAGTCACAGAGGAATTAAGACCTGAAGGTAGAAAATGAATATATATAATCCATGTGGAGGATACATATGAAAAGCTGGACTAGGGGTAGCCATGTGAATTGATATCTGAAAAGAGTGAAACATTCAACTTGTCTTATGTTAAGATATGTTGAGGAGAGAAGTGGAATGTATATAGTTGGAGAATAACTTGATTGACAGGCAAAGTAATTTAGACTTAATGCTCTAGGAATTAGAAATAAGTTTTTTGAACAAAAGCATAGAGTGTGACAATAAGCCACATTTAAGGAAGATATATTTGGCACATATCTGTTCAACTATAAAGCTGGACTTAAAAAAAGGCTTCAAATTAAAATAATCTCTTGCCTATCCTACAGGATACATTAGTGAGAACAATTTCTAAATACTCATATCTACTGCTCTTTGAACACTTAGCTATGCCAGACACATGACAAAACTTTTAAATGCAAGAGTCTGTTTAATCTATAGGAAACAGCACAATCTTGTGAAGTAGGAAATACTGTTATCTCTATTTTAAAGATGAAGAAACAGGGTCCGGAGAGGTGAATTGATTTTCCCAAAGTCAGATAGCTCACAAATTGAGGAGCAAAAATGTGAACTCTGATCTGTTCGACCTGAATCTAGTTAGTACAGCTATTGCACGTAGCTGACATGCAGTAAATAACTGTTTAGTAAATGGATGAATGAACATATCTGGAAATCTATCCTTTTCTGCTGATGAATCTACGTATTTATTAGTTTAATGGTTTTTGTGATCTTGATAAGTGTAGGTCAATGTTAAAAGTAAGGAAGAGGGTTGAACTACAAAAGAGAAGAATTTACACAGGAAAATGTCTTCACTGGAATTTCTGATTGGGTAGAGATGTGGATTTGGTTAGAAATGTGTGTATCTATTTATATATATACACACACATAAACTCATATATATGTATGTATGCGTGCACACACACACATACATACACATGAACGGAACAGTTTGGAGAACCTTTGACACTGCTACGTGCACATGCAGACCCACACGATTTCTTTTGTTTTCTTAACCCTCCTGAGAGGGTATAAATAATGTCAGAGCTTAAAAGGGACTTTAGCAATTTCCCAATCAGATACCCTCATGTAAATGTAGAGATTGGGGCACTAGAGGGGAAAGTAAATTGCAAAGGTCACACAAGGAGTTAGAGTAAGATTAAGAATTTGAGTTTCCTAACTCACAGTTTGTTTTACTCTGAACTGTCGCCATTCACCATCTCAATTTTATAGATGGGGTAACCAAAGTATCCTAAGAATGTCGATGGTCAAGCTCCTGCTACTTGTCCATTGAAGCAGGACTTGAAATCAGATCTATTTTAAATATGAGGCTTGCTTTCATTCAAGTGCTTCTGTCTGCATGCCCAGGAGGAAGACATTTTCCTATTGAATTAAATATGCACTGAGGATCATTTCCAGAAAGCTTTGTCCTTCACTTGAAGAGAAAATGGCCAAAACTTCATTATTTTCTGGAGCCTGGCAGTCCCAAGGAGGCCCCCTGAAGGCAGGAATTTGGTCTTCCTTATTGAATCCACAATAACAAGCACAAAAGATGGCACTGACAAATATTTGCTGGATATATAACATACTCAACCCAGAAAGGGAAAGGAATGGTTCCTCAATGGATGATGGATGGATAATCATTATTAGTGCTCAAAAAATGGGAACGAATGTGCAAAAGAGGTGGGAGAGACCCTGAAACAAAGGGGAAGTGCAGTCTCTCCAGCTGAAGCTGTGATCACTCAATCAGGGCTGAAAGGTTTGATAGGACCGCAATTGGCAGAGATATTAAATGAGGACTCCTTAAAATTGTTCCTCTCCGCCCCACCCCCACTCCCCTTTAAATCCTGTTTCAGTCATTACCCAGGGACCGGATACAGAAATTCCTATGGGGAGTTCTAATGGGTCGATTCAATTTCAGCTGGGATGACGCCACTTAGGCAAGCATTAAGAGCTATAGCTCCGGGAAAGCAAATGGGGGGTGGGGTGGGCGGTGGAGGCTGGGGAGTGGGGAGGGGCGGAGAGAGAGGCTCTAACAAGGAGCATTAAATCTCTCCCCTCCCATCCTCCCGTATAACCCATTCACAAGACCTCGAGAAAATGTCTACATTCACAAAACAGCGGGCTCGCTGAGCAAGCTGCACACACACTGCGATCTCATCCCCCCTTCCTCCCGCCTCCAACCACCCCGCCGCTCATCTCTCTGCGGACGCTCTACCCACGCCCCCGAAGCTACACAAATCATCGGACCCTAGCGGTATCTCTTGCTCTGTCGAGAGACCCCGGGTCTCCCACCGCAGTTGCTGCGGCTTCGGTTCAGCTGTCAGATGGGAAGGGAGACCGAGGCGGAGGCATCAGGGGAGGAGGAGGAGGGAAGAGAGAGGAGGGAAGGGGGAGGGGCGGGGGAGGGGAAGAGAAGGGGAAGGAAAAGGCTGGAGGAGGGGAAAAAAAAGGAGGAGGAGGAGGAGAAGGAGGAGGAGAAAGAGGCGGGGGAGGACGGGGAGGAGAAATAGGAGGAGGAGAAAGAGGAGGAGGTGAACAACTTACCCTGCTGAGCTTTCTTTGGGGAATACGTGCATCAGGATTGAGATCTGCATGGAAAATCTACACAAAGTATCTGCCACTACAAGTCCGACTCTCCTCCTCAGCGCCACCTTCTCTCTCTCTCTCTCTCTTTTCCCCTTCCTCCCTTTCCCTTTTCTGTGCTGTGTCAGAAAGCCCGAGACAGAACTATCTCTGTTTCTGGCTCCACTGCCAGGGAAGGAGTTTTCATTCAGACTTTCCGAAAAGAGGTGGAGAAACCTAAAGACTCGGGAGAAGAAGAGGTCCTTTGAGCCAGATGGACCATGAGTTCGGCTTCTCTCAGCATGGCTCAGACCTTGCTTCAAGGTAAGCTGAGCGATGAGCTCCTCAAGACCTCAGAATCCTTTCTATGCAATGCACAGATTGCCATTCATTCCCGTCATCGTGCATGTGTGTGTCTCTCTGTGTATGTGTGTGTGTGTGTGTGTGTGTGTGTGAGAGAGAGAGAGAGAGCGTGTCTGTGCACGCGCACAAGCTCAAGCGCATGGATGAAATAAAATGAAAACCGTTCAACTGAGATTTCAATGAAACAGCCCCTTGCAGAAAACTATCCATGTTAGACATGGCTAAATCGAAAGGGAACTTCGAAATCACTCTTCCTACAGCCCCGATGTCAATGGAATTTCTAGGCTGTTGACCTTAAGGTGAATTGTGGGGCTTGCCTAAGCCCTGGGTAGCGCAGCCTAACCACCCAAGCTGAGAACATAGGGGGAACCCGTGCTGAGGCCAGTCTGGCTGCCCAGCGGGCATCCTGTCAGTGCAGGGCTAGTCTCCGATTGGCTCACAAGTCTGGGCTGTGCATCGCTCAGATTTCATCACATCACCTTGCTCTGGGTAGAAATGGTGCAAGCTGACACGGCATAACCCCCTACTTACATTGAGTCAGAGCAAGGATTTAGAAACCTTTGGATCCAGGCCGGGGTGTGTGTGCACATGTCTCTGTGTGGCATATGGAAATTTTGTCCACAGTGAGAATCTGTCAGCATATCTGGTTAGCCAGTAGACGTTTGATAGGACCTAGGGCCGTGGTGCACACTCCTTTCCATTTGTCTAATGATCATTGCCACTAGCCTCAGTATGCTGCAAACCCATGTTTGATGAATGGAAAACAGACCTTGAACTCTTAAATGGAAAATCTATTTTGAAATGCAAACTATTGTTGCTTTTCTGGGTGCATTAAAGCGTCACTGTAATATAATTTGGCTATACCAGGTATTAAATCATGTTCCCAACAAGTCAGCTGCATACATACATACAGGTAAGGCACAGGCTAGCTTTTTATCCCCAGAGAAGTATTAATCCTGTTCCCTAAACGTCTAAATAAAAATTTCTAAGACTTTGGTGTACCATTCTATCCATTTTGGCCTTTTGTTTGTGTTCTGTTTTAGGTCTCTCTAGCTGAGAAACAATCTAGTTAGTGAGTGATCTGGGTGACTTGGAGTCAGAGTTGAGAAGTTGAGTTAGTGGGGAAGTAAAGAACCTGAGGGAAAGGGCACCAATTCTTCATGAAAGACTTCTGAGGCAGAGGAATACAACCAGCAAACCCAGCATAAAAATTTAGAGCATAAGGACAAGAAAGGACTTTTCAAACCTTCCTTTAATACCCCTCCTCATTTTGCAGATGAAGAAACAGGCCTGGAACAGAAGTCACTTGCCCACAGTCACCCAGAACTCAGTTTCCTGTCTCTTATAAAAGAATTTGGGGCTTAAAGAAAGATTCCTACTTCTTAAATGAAGAACTAGCATTTTCTTCAGGATTAGAAGTCTGTGAATTCACTTGATATTACAAGTTTTCCTTGTAATATCACTATACTAAAACACCCCTATCTTTAAAAAGGCAAGCTCTTACAACTGCAAGACCCTCTGGTTGGAAATAAACTGCTGTGTGTCTTAATGAAACTGAAGGTAATGAATAGGACTAGGGTAGCAAAGTGACAAGTTAAGAGTTAAATGTGGTGAGAACCTGGCAGCTCCAACAAGATGTATGTGGTAGGAGGGAGGCCCACTCAGTGGCTGAGAGGTTAGTAATGTAAACTATATACAACTTGGTATTTGTCAGGGGGGAGTGCTTTGATAGAGATGCAAATGCTTTTGCACAGAGAGGGATTTTGAGAGAGCAGACTTTGGAACAGTAGAACTAAGAAAACACAGAAAGCCATAGCAGAAATCCCCCCTATGTTTGCTTTCGGTTATTCTGAGAACGAGTGTATATAACAGCAGAGCACAGAAAAAAAAAAAGCAACACACCCCAGAGCCGTTACACAGTAAGGTACAAAACAGCATTGAACCCATAGGAACAGGAGAAAACAGGAGCCAGCCTTCTCTTCTCCCTTCTTCCTTGAAATCGAGCTTGAGTCATACCATATCAGAAAGGATTTATCACCCAAATCAAAAGCCTCTTAAAGGGGTTAGCATAGAAGAGCTTTAGCTAGGAAAGTTTGCAACTTTAGTCTCAACATGGCAGCTTTTCAGTTCCAGGGAGAAAAGACATTTTTCTTTCATTAACAAACAGCATTTCTTGAATGAATTTAGCTTTCGAGTACCCACGTTCGCATAAGAAAAGACATTTCTGTTTAGGTTGAACATAGCAAATTTCAGGGCTACAGAAACACTGTTGAGAAAGCTATGAGCACCTGGCCAGAGGGACCTAGATGGGAGTGGGTTTACAATGCATCATTCATTACTGCAGAGGCACTACGTGACAGAAATCACTAGATCCCATCCATGTGCAGCCAAGACTTGTAATCACCTTGGCTCCTAGTTCATAATATGTGATATGTATATTCTCTCTCTCACTTCATAGAATATGGAATTGACCTGCAACACAGTCCATTGCTTCACTGTTGCTGCTCACAATGAATGGCCCTTTAATGAGTGGGTTTCTGAATCCTAAACATGCAGGCAGTAGTAGTAGTTTTTCATCTAATCTGTGGGCTGCAGCAGTCCTCCTGTCTATTTGTTTCTCCACTCCACCCCGCCCCCACTTACCTTCCCCTCCAGTATCTATTTCAGTTCATCCTGTTAGCCAGATCGGATTCAGCACATCCGGAATGGCAAACAATTTATTGTCATGCAATACTGGTTTATCCTCCTCAATACCCTGATTTTACCCAGGTCCTACTGCCCACCATATTGCAGATCTTCCACTCTTCATTCTCAGAAAGATTTTATAGAGCAGGAAGAAACCTTCCGAGTTCATCTTGTCAATCCCCTTATCTGGAAGCAAGACAGTAGTAGTTCATCATCCCAGACTGATGCCCAAAGCTTCCTTTAATCACCCAACCAAGTATCTGAACTCTCCAGTCTTGTAGCAGTCTAATCAATATCCAAATACACTCTCTTAACCTAAACACCGTATACCCTTTTGCTGCCAAGATAGAATCCCCTCATGGTTCTGAGTCATTTCTATTATGACCTAAATTCCTCCAAGCTTAGCTTCCAACCTTCTGGGCAAATCTCTGAGATATCTAGTAACATCCTTGGAATCCCATATGATTATCTCCTGTAATGTTAAGACCTTGAATGCTTTCCTTTGAGTTATTGATCCTTGGAATTTCCAGTATGTTCAAATCTAGTTTCCTTTGGGAAATCAGTGACTCTAAAATGCATCCAGTGTATGCATTATTCTTTATACAGTGTAAAGGGCTTGAAAGGCCCCACACATTATTTATCTCATCAATGGGGAATACATTTATTTCTTATACAGTTGTCAAAAGACTCTTCCCAATCCAAGACTCTTAGATCCACACACTCTGCAAGCTGGCTGAACACTGTGTCTTTGTTTATTTGGGTGTTCAAATGAAAACTACCTGTTCCTTTCTAATGCTGGGACTGTGAGTCTTAACAAAAGTACAGCAAAGGTAGGGGTGTAAGACTTCAGGGGGGCTGTGAGTCCAACCCATTTTGCTTTTGAATGCCCTGGTAAACAAGGGCATGTTGCCCAGTTTACCCTCAAGGGCTGAAGATGCAGAAGGTATGAAGAGAATTCTTTTGTCCAATTGTATAGTTATATAATTACAGACCGTAGTGGGGCAGAGTCCTTCAAAATCACCTAGGCCACCCCTATAATTATATAGATAGTGGAACTGAGGCCCCAAAGAAGTAAGTGATTTGACAAAGGTTGCATATTTGAGTCTTAGAATCTCCATAGTGTTTATCTTCATTTTCTTATGCTGTATTGAGTAACACTGAAACAAGTAGCTAAAAAGTGAAATTATAGTCAGACTGGTTTTTTGATGTGATGTGGCAGAAAAGTTATTTTTAACCAAACTAAATCTTCTTTTTAAAAAATGAGCAGATGCAAATTCAACTAAATAGGTTTGCTTTGGGATATAACCTCAAAAGGCAATGAATCCGATTGTATTATTAGCCACTGAGTCCTATATGAGCTACATCTTTTTTTTTCCTTGCTATTGAGCTTTGGGCACATTTCAGTGTCATGCTTGCTTGCTTATGGAAACCTAATCAAGCACTATCCTCTGTCACTTGTTCCTTTCTATTACTCATTCAAGCTTTCCATCCCATATAGTAGTGTGAGTAATCGATCTCTTTTGAGGAGGCCTGAAATCTGATGGATTTCAAATATATACTTTATTCATGCTAGTGTTTCCTAGGTCCTAATGTCTCCAAGATGAGTCTTAGATTTTTGTTTAGGTTTCCTTTTTAGGCTGGTCCGTCTTCCAGATGGTGCAAAACAATAATCTACGGTTGGAACAGTATTTTCCTCATGGTCATCATTATCAGTACCAGGCTCAATCGAATCAGGAGAGAATATATTTTCCAGATATTCAGCTTAGGTTAAATTTTGTATAAAAGCATTGCTGTTCTTTAAGAAAGTCAGTTTATTATATAAGGTAAAGATAGAGAAAAGCAGTCCAAGCAGATTCTGCCTAATAAATCCCATCAGTATAGACTTGACTTAGGGTCGTAATAAGAACAATTACAGGTGATATTTGAATTAATTCAGGTCTCTTCTTTTATGGTTCCCCATCACTAGGGTTACTCCTGCGTATACAAAAGTTTGATTCTGGAGTCATGCCGCCATTTAAAAGAATTACTTCCTCAATCAATTAAAGCAGCTTATGAAGTGAGGAGAACTGCAAGATGATTAGTCTTGGATTTTTTATATTCTTAGGAAGCCTTTTTTCCCATTATTCTATAGATAGTCTAATTTCTGCCCTCTGTGTCTTTGCCATATCTCTGCTATTAATATTATTGGGTCTTGCTTGCTTGCTTGCCTATATTCATTGAATCACAGTGTCCTTTATCATTTGTTTATTTATGCTTATAAATTTCATTGAAAAGAAAGCTTTGATTATATATATATATATATATATATATATATATATATATATATATATAGGGTTGGCCAAAAAATTCATTTGGGTTTTTCTGTAAAATCTCAAAATGTGACCTTTGCATTTGATAGTTTTATTAGAATTTTGATGCTCAAGGCCTAGATTTTTCAGTTAGGAAACATCTGAATGAGCTAACTGCTCCTATGACTCTAGTCATATGATGAAATACAAAAGGAATCCACAATCAGATCTTTGCTCCCAATGTGCTTTATAGTCTGGATGAGAAGACCAGACATGCCTGTAAAAAAAAAATGGATGAGGTCAATTACAGAATCAGGGAGTAACATGAAGACTAAAGTGATTTAAGGTAGTGCTGGGGACAGGGGCTTGAGCTTTGTTGGTTTCCTGCAAGGTACTTATGCCTATGTGTTCTTATTTATTGTTTTTATTCTTTCTCTCCTAGGATTTTCTGATGTGCCCTAAGACCCATGTAACTATAAGGGCTCTTTATCACCGTAAGTGCCAGCCTGACCCAAAACCACTCACAACTCAAGAATCGAGGCAAAATGGATGCTGCAGTGACAGATGATTTCCAACAAATTCTGCCCATTGAACAGCTGCGCTCTACTCACGCTAGCAATGATTATGTGGACCGTCCTCCAGTTCCCTGTAAACAGGCCCTCTCCAGTCCTTCCCTTATCGTGCAAACCCACAAATCTGATTGGTCCCTGGCTACCATGCCCACTGCTCTGCCCCGCAGTCTCAGCCAGTGCCATCAGTTGCAGCCCTTGCCTCAGCATTTGAGCCAGTCTAGCATTGCCAGCTCAATGTCCCATAGTACCACTGCCTCTGATCAAAGGCTCTTGGCCAGCATCACGCCCTCACCTTCAGGCCAGTCCATCATCCGAACCCAGCCTGGAACCGGAGCCCACCCAAAGGCTGATGGTGCTCTGAAAGGAGAAGCTGAGCACTCTGCCATGCACCCCAGTGAGCACCTCTTCATCTGTGAGGAGTGTGGGCGCTGCAAGTGTGTCCTCTGTACAGCAGCTCGCCCTCTCCCCGCTTGCTGGCTATGCAACCAGCGTTGCCTTTGCTCTGCTGAGAGCCTCTTAGATTATGGCACTTGTCTCTGCTGTGTTAAGGGCCTCTTCTACCACTGTTCCACTGACGATGAAGACAACTGCGCCGATGAGCCCTGCTCCTGTGGGCCTGGCTCTTGCTTCGTCCGCTGGGCAGCCATGAGCCTCATCTCCCTCTTCTTACCCTGCCTGTGCTGCTACCTGCCTACCCGTGGATGCCTCCATCTGTGCCAGCAGGGCTATGATAGTCTCAGGCGACCAGGCTGCCGTTGTAAGAGGCACACCAACACTGTGTGCAGAAAAATCTCTTCTGGTAGTGCGCCCTTCCCCAAGGCCCAGGAAAAGTCTGTATGACCTTCCTACCAAGGGGATCCAGAGCTTTCTCCTAGCCCCTGTCAGTAAAGCATAGGCCTCATCTTTGAAGAAGGGGATGAGGAGGAAAGTAGCCAAAATTAGGGCTCACCAGTTTTGTTCCTGCAGTGTCAGGGGAATGGCTAAGTACATCCTGGCACAGGATGCCTTGTTCTTTCTCACAGTATCTATCCCACTCCCCCTAAATCTTTTTATACCCTACCATCTCAGCCTTTATGGCTGTCATGGCCAATTCAGGTGATGTAGAAGCATGAGGATTTGGACACTGAGGGCTGACAGAGCCAGCAATGTGGAGGTTTAGGGGCTCCCCAACATGATACCTCTCGATGCAGGCTCTGAGCATCACTCTGCTTTCCACAGTGCCTTTGGAAGCTTTCCTGTTAGATGGTTTTCACAGGTCCATGTGGAACAGTGTTCAATATTCCAGGGAATCTGACCCCTTCTCCCTGTTTACTGCCCTTCTCTTGTTTGTCTTTTCTCTCTCTCATTTCCTCCCCTTCTTGTGTTAACTCTGTTTTGTACTCCTTTCCACTTCATTCTCGCCCTCTCTAATTCTAACTTTCCTCTCTTTTTTTTTCTCTCCCTACCTTCTCCTTCCTTCCTTCTCTCTCTGACTAATCCTTTCTCTGCAGGTATTTCTATTGTGTTCCATCAGTTTTATGTCTTCTCTTGCCTGTTTCTCTAACACGTCAAGAAGTGCTGTTTTTTTCCATCGGTGTTTCCTTTGACACCAAACTTTGCTATGTTATACTATTTACTAATTTTTATTAAGTGAAATTGATTACTGTAATGAACTGATCACTAGCAATAGTGTGTGTGCACTCATAACCACACTCACCAGTTTATGAGCATATGAGGCAAACTTAGCTTCTATTTCCAGGTTTAATGAGTTGAAGTTTTACTCCCTTTCCCAATAATCACCAGATTCCACTAGCATGCTGAGTAGGATAGTAAACCAGGATGCTCGTAACTTTGTATGTCTGACCCAAGTGCCAAAGGCAGACGTGCTTTATAGCTAAATGAACAAAGCAAAGGATATTACAGAGGTCTGTTCTTTCTTAGAAGCTAACTGCCCTGAGACTGCATGGCTCAGGCCTTAATAATGGACATAAAAAGTCATAAAACTTTAGAGCTGGGAGGAATCTTAACTGTTAATCTAGTTCAATGCCCTTATTTTACAGATGGGAAAACTGAGGCCTAGAATTAGGAAGAGATTTGCCCGAGGTCGCACACAGAGTTCATAGAGTTGGGCCTGGAATACAGGCCTTCTGACTCCTGGTTCAATATTCTCTACACTGCACCACATTAAGTCATGGAAAATTTCTCCTAGGACTCTATTAACAATGACAGAAAGCCATACCCATTCAGTCTTCAGGAATCATGCCAACCTGGTGTGGTGGTCTTTATGTGGGGCATAGTGGGTAGCTAACTTCATTTCAGTTGTCAAGGCTTCCCCCAGTGGACATCACCTTTGGCTCTGTCATCTTACAGAAGCTCAAGTGTGGAAAAGAAAAGCTTAAGGAAGCCCTAATTAAGCTGTATCTTCGCCATTGCACCTACCCTTTGCTGCACACACTGTGCTTGCTGTTGGCTTTGTCTGCAATGGCAGTTGCCTGAGAACCTAAATTTCAGCAACAGTGAAAAACTGAGATGAAAGATGTATAATGCAGAGAACTGACTTCTGTTAAAAAAAAAAAAATACTAAGAGCCTGTGCTATGATTCGCCTTCAATGGGAAAAGGCTGCAGTGGTGATGGCAGGCTCTTAAGGACTGCTGTTAAAAGACAAGAATTAGATAACAGTTTCCCTCTGTCAGTGAATCCAAAATTCACTAAGGAATTCAAAGATGAAGGGCACTTGCTTGAAACCAAGGTGCTCCAACTTAGTTTGAGACTTCCAGACTCTCTATATCATCATCTCTTTTAAAGTGTGCATGGATATGTATTACAGCGTGGAAAGGTGGGGAGAAATGTATAGTCCTACACAGGGGGAAGGAAAAGGGAACACTTTGATGTCCCCTTCTTGGCTATATACTGTAGAAATATGTGCCACTCAGTCTTCGTTGGTTCTGAATCTTCCTGAAGTGTACTGACATTTGAGCTGCAGAGACCCTCACCTTCACTTTCACCTCCTCTTATAGAATTGCTTTGCTCTATTTTTGTATATATAAATATGTTATTGATGATTATTAATAATGTTAATGATATTGCTGCAAATGGTGCCATATACAAGGTTTGGCTTCTTGGAACATTTATAAACCCAAACCACCTCTTCTGTTGCTTTCAAGTCCTTCCATTTTAAGTAACTTCTTTTTATCTTCCAAGTCTGCCTGATTGACCTTTGAACTTATCTACACCTAAAAGCTGGGCCCAGTTCTCTGGGTCACACTGGATGGTGATGAATAGCAACACACATTTCTCTTCGCTTCTGCCTGAAATTTGCTTAAAGCTGAGATATATAAGGATTCTATGACACTAGTGCTTTGTTCTTGGAGCTAAAGTTAGTCTATTGATGTTTGCTTATTAGTTTCAGGGTCCAACATAACACAAGTCCCTTCTCCTTGATAGCTAGCTCCTTGATATCTCAATCCTGCAGTCCTTACTCAGGCAAATTGTGCACTGCCAGAGGGGCCCTGGGCTTTGCCATACACCCAGAGGAGCTCTTCTCAGTGTATTTCTAAATGGCCTTACACTTGGTAGAAGGAACTGGAGGATTATTCAAATGTAGTTGCAATCTGCAGTCTGCTGAATTAGGGCTTTCATTTGCGTCCAAGTTGGCCTGATATGGACTGCATCTGGTTTACGTATAGATGGGTCCTGTTGGGGTATGCACACGGACATGTGAGTGAGTGTGCATATGTAGCCCTTCAGTGATATATATATACATATATTTACATATACATATGTAAATATATATTCACACAACTCTATATATTTTAATGTATCACATGTATATTTAAAATATATACGAAAGAACTCTAAATCCTACAGAGAGGCTCTGTTTTCATTATTTTTATACTTTGTGTCATGTACTGTATAAACAGGAATATTTAGAGGGTGTTTCCTGCTTAGCATTTTTTTGCAGTTAAATCATCTATTATCCCCTAAATCTATTGCTTTCCACATATTGGTCCCTTGATACATTTCATATGGCTTTAGCCAAGAGCCTTTTTTTTTTTTTTTGGTTCTAGCCCATCTTTCATCATCACAATAGCTAAAATAAATATAGTGAACACTTGCATAGTGCTTACTCTGTGCTAAGCACTATTTCAAGCACATTGCCTATTTAGCTCATTTAATCCTCAAGACAACTCTACAATGTATGTAGTATTATGATTGCTATTTTACAAATGAGAAACTGAAGTACAGAGGGGTTAAATGACTTGCCAAAGGTAACAAAGCTTGTAAATGCTGAAACTGAGATGTGAACCTAGGCTGTTTGACTCCAGAGTCAGGTATAGAAGTTTGGAGCATAGTATAAACCTTCGTGGTATAATAAACCTCAAATGGTGAATGGTTCTTTCCCTAACTTCAGTCCACCTGCACCCTAAGAGTTGAAACACACATGCTCCTATGTTAGGAGTGAAGCAATAGTTATAGACATCATATATTAGCTATCTTGCTTCCCAAAATGGAGCCATTACAGATCTCCACTTCCTGCTTTGAAAACATGTTTGGTTTGCAGCCAGTTACCATTTCTCAATCAGCTTATGATATGGAGCCAGTAGGGAAGTGTTTTTACTTTGCTCAAGAGGGTAAGAGTTTATTTGGCCTTCTCTTTAAAGACCCAGGAAATTAATTCAATTCCTTTCTGCAGAAAGTAGAACTAAATCTATGTTTGGAACTTAAGATTGGTTGGAGCTGTTAACATTCAAGCTCACTGATTATATTGAGTGCATTCTCCTGATTCACATGTAAGTAATCCACTGATGTTCATTGGTCAGTATACCACCTTTTCCCATCACCTACTTCACACAGACATTATGTACTATGGCATTATTTCAGAGTTGGAAAGACCCTTAAAGAAGTTCTACTCCAATATCAACATTTTATAGCTAGAGGAGAAGATGCAAAAAGAAAGAAAGTAACCTGCATAAAGTCACATGGTTATAAATTAGGGTGAAATTATGACTTAATTCCAGACTTCCTAGTTTCTGGATGCTCTGGTCTGAGTTTCTTAGAAAATAGAGCTTGAAGCAAAAGCTTACATGAAATCCTAAGGAAGTAGAAGTAAGGAAAAATAGGTCAGGAGGGAAAGAGCAATCTTTTTCATGACAAGCTAATTTCTCAATCTCTTATGATAGGCCATACTGTATCTCAGGCCATCTAGGTGAGGAAGAGAGAAGAATTCACCTCCTATCTCCCATCTTATTAGTCAAATACCTTCCCTGTGGAATACTAACTTCCCTGTTCTTTTGGGTAATGCATGTGTGGGTGCCCAAGCATGAATTTTGGCATTTTCAGCCTTAGCAGCAATGGGGGAGCATTGTGGCTCCACTATAGCAACGGAAGTGTGTGTATAAAGGGAGACATATGAACTTAAACTGGTACACTGCTGCTGCTGCTGCTAAGTTGCTTCAGTCGTGTCCGACTCTGTGCAACCCCATAGACGGCAGCTCACCAGGCTCCCTCGTCCCTAGGATTCTCCAGGCAAGAACACTGGAGTGGGTTGCCATTTCCTTCTCCAATGCATGAAAGTGAAAAGTGAAAGTGAAGTCACTCAGTCGTGTCCAACTCTTCGCGACCCCATGGACTGCAGCCTGGTAGGCTCCTCCATCCATGGGATTTTCCAAGCAAGAGTACTGGAGTGGGATGCCATTGCCTTCTCCGAAACTGGTACACTAGGCTGCTGCTTTTCCCTTACATCTTTAATCACATTCATTGAAAATGAATTGGAGATAACCTATAATCTTTAAAGCACGTAAAGCTTTATTGTGCTGTGAAACATATTAAATTTGCATTCCTAAACCTAAAATTCTCTAAGTAGCTTCTAAGAGCTTCTTTCTACATGGAAATGAGGAGTAACAATCCAGGCCCATATCCTTATCTTGATCCTTAAACCAGTGTTACTGCTTTCAAAGGCCAGAATGAAGGAGACACATAGCTTTCAAGCAAAGACATCTTGTGAGAGACACTGCTCACTGTTTAGGGACCTTGCTGTCATTTCAAAGTTATATATATTGTTTCCACATGTATTTGCTGGCCAGTCCCTTGGAAAAAAAGATGGTAATCATGACACACAAGTTGTCATTGTCCAACTATTAAGGCAATCCTTTTGACTGTATTAGATAATGGTCATGTTTCTGATAATAAAAGACACAGATGACAAGGATTGGGAAATCCCCAAGTCCTTGAAAAACCAACCAACACTGCTGTTGCAGGTTGCTAAGGAAAGAAACCAGAAATAATCCTTCAGGTGAACACCATAGATTTATTAATACAGGGCTTTAAGCTCAAGTCACTTATGTTCTGTTGTGATAAGATGAGATCAGCCATACATGCATCCTAAGGCATCAACTAAGGGGGACTAAAGAATTCCCTTGGCCTTATTCTCCTAGGTCCACACTTTAAATCTTAGCCTTCAAAGTACTACCATTCTGATGACAAAAAGAAACTCTAAAACAAAAGGAATATTAATTTTTGTAATATCAAAAATTAGTTGGCTAAATTTTACTCTAAAATTTTTAAAGAGTCCCCTTCCAATGGGGGTTAAGGCCTCCAATAAGGAGAAGTTTCCAGGCCCATCTTAATACATAAGCTATATTGAAGGGAAAAGAGTAAAAAAAGTTGTGTGAATACTATATATAGGTTCAGAAAGAAAAACAAAGGCTAAGAAAAAAACATGTGAAAGAAAAAAGTTTTATAATTAGTTATTTCTGTCACCCCAAACTCCATTTTACTAACATCTTGGCTCGGCTGTATACTTAAGCTACTCTTTGTCCTTGACTTAAATCAGTATTATTTTTTTCAATCTACTTTCACTGGAATGATTTTGTGTGTGTGTGTGTGTGTGTGAGAGAGAGAGAGAGAGAGAGAGGGAAAGAGAGATGGATAGAGTTCAGAGTTAGGGTATGCACAGTAAAACCCTCAGCCTTTCAAACTCCGTTACAGGACATGTCCCCATAGTATTTGAATCTTATACTAAATGACAGTGTTTCTCTCCTTTATAGAGAAATACCAAACTGAATTTGTGGCTTTACCTGGATTGGCTTCTTAGTGATATGGAAATTATAGTACTCTGAAACCAATTAAATCAGGATCTTTGGAGGTGAGGTTGAGGAATGGATTTTTTAAAAGCTTCCACGTGTTTATAATATGCAAACAGAGTTGAGAAAGCTCAATCATCTTGTTCAATAAATGCAGATACTGAAGTTCAGAGAGGGGAAACAACTCATTCATAAACACACGGGGACAAAGTCAGGAATATGAGAATCCAGGTCTGCTGACTCATAGGTCAGGGTTTTGGTCTTTCTCTACCCTGTACAATCTCTGGATCTTTGGTTTCCTCATCTGTAAAATGAAGATAGGGCTTCCCTGATATCTCAGTTGGTAAAGAATCCGTCTGTGGTGCGGGAGACCTGGGTTCAATATCTGGGTTGGGAAGATCCCCTGGAGAAGGGAAAGGCTACCCACTGTAGTATTCTGGCCTGGAGAATTCCACAGACTGTATAGTCCATGGGGTCACAAAAAGTTGGACATGGCTGAGCAACTTTTATTTCACTTCAAAATGAAGATACTAATGCCTAGAGCTTTTCATGAGAGCCACGAAAGAAGCACATTTTAATATACAAGGTTATGCCCAAATGCAGAGGAATGTTATCAGTTCAGTTCAGTTCATTTGCTCAGTCGTGTCCGACTCTTTGTGACTCCATGGAGTGCAGCACACCAGGCCTCCCTGTCCATCACCAACTCCTGGAGCATTCAAACTCATGTCCATCAAGTCGATGATGCCATCCAACCATCTCATCCTCTGTCATCCCCTTCTCCTCCTGCCTTCAATCTTTCCCAGCATCAGGGTCTTTTCCAATGAGTCAGCTCTTTGCATCAGGAGGCCAGAATATTGGAGTTTCAGCTTCAGCATCAGTCCTTCCAATGAATATAAAGGACTGATTTTCTTTAGGATTGACTGGTTTGATCTCCTTGCAGCCCAAGGGACTCTCAAGAGTCTTTTCCAACATCACAGTTCAAAAGCATCAGTTCTTCAGCACTCAGCTTTCTTTATGGTCCAACTCTCACATCCATACATGACTACTGGAAAAACCATAGCTTTGACTAGACGGACCTTTGTTGGCAAAGTACTGTCTTTTCTTTTTAATATGCTGCCTAGGTTGGTCATAGCTTTTCTTCCAAGAAGCAAGCACCTTTTAATTTCATGGCTGCAGTCACCATCTGCAGTGATTTTGCTGCTGCTGCTGCTGCTACTAAGTTGCTTCAGTCGTGTCCGACTCTGTGTGACCCCATAGACGACAGCCCACCAGGCGCCCCCATCCCTGGAATTCTCCAGGCAAGAACACTGGAGTGGGTTGCCATTTCCTTCTCCAATACATGAAAGTTAAAAGTGAAAGTGAAGTTGCCCAGTCGTGTCCAACTCTTAGTGACCCCCATGGACTGCAGCCTACCAGGCTCCTCCGTCCATGGGATTTTCCAGGCAAGAGTACTGGAGTGGGGTGCCATTGCCTTCTCTGGCAGTGATTTTGGAGCCCCCCCCAAATAAAGTCTCACTGTTTCCATTGTTTCCCCATCTATTTGCCATGAAGTGATGGGACTAGATGGCATGATCTTAGTTTTCTGAATGTTGAGTTTTAAGCCAACCTTTTCACTATGTACAACACATATGTGAGGCTGTCTAAAACAACATAATGAAAGTTGAAAAAAATTTTAATCCATCAATCACTTGGGTACTCTGCCTGCCTACATAGCATGTATGAAGACTGAACACTTGTGCAGATTTTGTGTACCTTTAAAGTAAACTTGGTCTCAGTGACAATCAAAGAAATCAGCAGTTGAGGACTCAGGTCATTCTTTTATTTCTCTACCTCACTGCGATAGGGATTAAAGAAATACAAAATCAATGAGACATCCGGACTTCTTAAACTTGGTCTGTTACAATTTGACCTTAGGATTGAATTAGCCTAGGCTTTCTCAGCTTCCCTGGTGGCTCAGATGGTAAAGAAACTGCCTGCAATGCAGGCAACCCGGGTTCGATCCCTGGGTGGGAAAGATCCCCTGGAGAAGGGAATGGCAACCCATTCCAGTATTCTTGCCTGGAGAATTCCATGGACAGAGGAGCCTGGCGGGCTACAGTCCATGGGGTCACAAAGAGTTGGACATGACTGAGGGACTAACACTTCTACTTCCACTTCTATGGGACTTGTAGGTCCCATTCCTGAGGTCTGTCAGAGGTTGAAGGAAAGGGGCTCCAAAAAAGGACACCTCTTCTTAAAGGCAGTATGTATGAAAAGCCAGGGGGGAGGGCTACCCATTAGGAAGAGCTAGTGCTATAGAAGCCAGAAAGGAGGGAAGTGGCTTTCTGATTTGAGGAAGTATATTATTCGGGGATGTAGTATCCCCAGAATGATCTATAACCACAAGGAATGTATTTCCTGACCTCCAGGCCCCAGAACAGAGTATCCAGACCCATTCCTGTCCTGTCCATTCCAGATACTGGGAAATTCCAGATGGGGCCACTTCTATTCTCCTATTAGCAGTCATACTTCTGGCTACTTGTTTATTTGGTAAAAATGGAATTCTGTACCACATATAAAATGAATTTCTTGTATCTTCCATATTTTGAAAGTATAATACATATTCTTAATTCATCATTTTTGCCAATGACTTTTAAGAGTTAATTTGAAAGTTATTTTAAAATGCAAAAATATATTTAAAAAGTGTAAGTTGCTCAGTCGTGTCCAACTCTGCGGCCGCATGAACTGTAACCCACCAGATTCCTCTGTTCATGGAATTCTCCAGGCAAGAATACTGGAGTGAGTCGCCATTCCCTTCTCCATTATTTAACAAAGCACTCCTTTATCCTTACTTGAGCCATGCTAATAAATTAAAAACAAATCATGATCAAAATGTTTCTATGTGTCACATTGCAAGACAAATTTAAAAACCTATTTAGTAAATACATCCTCATTTCATCTTGAAATGCCTCTTTCAAGAGAGTAGGTAGAGGGACATAGAATTAGTAGGAAGGAAGAGTTGACTCATTGGAAAAGACTCTGATGCTGGGAGGGATTAGGGGCAGGAGGAAAAGGGGACGCCAGAGGATGAGATGGCTGGATGGCATCACTGACTCGATGGACGTGAGTTTGAGTGAACTCCAGGAGTTGGTGATGGACAGGGAGGCCTGGCATGCTGCGATTCATGGGGTCGCAAAGAGTTGGACACGCCTGAGCAACTGAACTGAACTGAACTGAAGAGACTTAAAAGTATAGTAATGGACACTTATAATCCAGACCTACCTCAAGCAGGGCTTACCTTTCAGGTAATTAAGAGGCAATGAGCTACATTCAATCAGGAAAAACTGAATTGTTAAAGGTCATGTTTCAAGAGTCTATAATTTCCTGGAAAATATAATCAAAAAAGCTCCTTCTAATAACTACACTGCCAATAAAATGCTTGTACTTTGCCTTATAACAATTAACACAAGAGCCTAAGATGAGCTGCATAAAATAGCATGTGTACAGAATGAGTAAACAGACTGTTTACTCATAAGGAAGGGTCACATTTGGTTGTAAGGACATTGAAATCTATTTCAACAGAAGTTCAAATAAACATAATGGAGATATTGGACCTGAGAAGGTGAAAAGGGGTAATTACTGCAGAAAATGTTAGACTATAACCTGAAGTCCAGAAGCAACACTGAATTTAGAATCAGAAGACAAATGTAATAGCCCACACGACAGTATGAGATGGAGGAGCCAGCCCTGATGAGTTTCAACCAAAAGATTTATAGTCAGGCATGTGCTTGGTTTCAAACTGAGGAGCCATGACTGAAAAACTTTGTGCTCTTAACTACTAAAATCTGCTTCTTTTTATTTGTTTATTTAAAATTTTTTTTTACTTTACAATATTGTATTGGTTATTACTGTATATCAATGACTATATGAGTAGAGTCATGTGCTGTGCTGTGCTTAGTCGCTCAGTCATGTCCAACTCTTTGTAACCCTATTGACTGCAGCTCACCAGGCTCCTCTGTCCATGGGGATTCTCCATGCAAGAATACTGGTGAGAGTTGCTATGCCCTCCTCCAGGAGATCTTCCCAACCCAGGGATCGAACTGGGATCTCTTGCATTGTAGGTAGATTCTTTACCAGCTGAGCTATCAGGGAAGCTCTGAGTAGAGTCATACTATGTCTCAATTTTCCCAGGACAGTCTCAGTTAATACTTGTGTCACAGAATATTTAATAGTATCCTCTTAGATTCTGAGAACTTACCTTGACATGACTTGTATATAATACATAATGGTATATCTAATTAGCTAATTTTGATAAAAAACATTGCACGAAAAAATATCAGAATAATTTTAGTGTTGGCCCTTCTCTCGTATCCTCAAGCACCACACATACAAAAAATTGAGCCCTCCCGCAATTTTTAAATTTGTCATCACCCGCCTGAAGTCATTTTTGCCAAACTTACATTCCCTGGTCCATCACAACAATTCCCTTGACCCTCTCTCCCCCTAGCACACCCCTAGCCTAGCAAAATCTGAATCTTGGCTAAATAAACAGCCTGTTCCATATTTTTTCCTAAACAGATGAATGTATTTGGAGAAAAACACAAAATCACAAATTTGAAGTGGGCCCTCAGTACTGCCAGGCATTTCGACTTTATTTCTCTCTTCAGTTTATTTTCCAACTCTTTAAAAATGCTACTTCATACTTCTCTTTCATCATACCTCCAATACCTCCACCTCTTCCATACCTCCACTCCTAGTCTGTGTGTGTGTGTGTGTTTCTCAGTCTCTCAGTCATGTCCAACTTTGTGTGATCCCATGAACTATAGCCTACCAGGCTACTCTGTTCATGGTATTCTCCAGGCAAGAATACTGGAGTGGGTTATCATTTCCTTCTCCACTAAGCCTATGACCTTGTCTACGTATCATTGAGAAAATAGAAGTATTCCCTCTTGAACCCACTCCAGCTAGACTTTTGAACTTCCACTGAAGTAGCTCTTGTCCATGTCACGACCAGGGGTTCTACCTCCCTAAGTCCAATGATCAATTCTCAGTCTTCATCTTACCCGATCAGCAGCATTTATCCTACCTGATCATGCCCTCTAACTTAGCTCCCTCACCTCCTTACCCGCCCCCCCCCCCAAAATCCCAGTAGAACCTAAGGCAAGGACTTGCATGTAGCTTGTTTATTTGGGAGGTGATTCAGGAAACAAGAGAAGGGGACTGAGAAGAATGAATCAAAACGTGATGGACCATCAATTCAAGAATTAGGGTTGGGGTCTTACCTCATTGATCTCTCCTTCTACAAGGTCTTTAATAGTTCTTCCTCATCTCCCTGAACTGAATATTAGAGTGCCTATTATTTCAGTTCTTAGTCCTCATCTCATCTACATACACTCTTTTGGTGATCTCATCTACTCTCCTGGATTTAAATATCATTTATATACGTTTTGAGTTAGTGATTTCATCTCCTTTGGATAAACACCCAATAGTGGAATTGCTGGATCATATGGTAGTTCTACATTTAATTTTTTGAAGAACCTCCATACTGTTTTCCATAATGGCTCTGCTAATATATTCCTTCCCACAGTACACAAGTGTTCCCATTCCCATACATCCTTGCCAACACTTGGTATCTTTTGTGATTTTGATATTAGGCATTCTAACAGATATGAGCTGATATTTTACTGTGGTTTTGATGTACATTTCCATGATTGTTAGTGATGCTAACTAACTTTTCATATACCTGTTGGCAATTAGTGTGTCTTCTTTTGAGAAATGTCTATTCAGATTCTCTACCATTTTAAGTTGGGTTATTGGGGGTGTTTTGCTGTTGAGTTCAGTTCAGTTCACTCGCTCAGTCATGTCCGACTCTTTGTGACCCCATGGACTGCAGCACGCCAGGCTTCCCTGTCCATCACCAACTCCCAGAACTTACTCAGACTCATGTCCATTGAGTCAGTGATGCCATCCAACCATCTTATCCTCTGTCACCTCCTTCCCCTCCCACTTTCAATCTTTCCCAGCATCAGGGTCTTTTCAAATGAGTCAGTGGACAAAGTATTGGAGTTTCACATCAGGTGGTCAAAGTATTGGAGTTTCAGCTTCAGCATCAGTCCTTCCAATGAATATTCCGGACTGATTTCCTTTAGGATTGGCTGGTTTGATATCCTTGCAGTCCAAGGGACTCCCAAGAGTCCTGTCCAGCACCACAGTTCAAAAGCATCAAGTCTTCGGCACTCAGCCTTCTTTAGGGTCCAACTCTCATATCCATACTTGACTACTGGAAAAACCATAGCTTTGACTAGACGGACCTTGGTCGGCAAAGTGATGTGTCTGATTTTAATACACTTTCTAGGTTCGTCATAGCTTTTCTTCTTTTAAGTCCATAGCTGCAGTCACCATGTACAGTGATTTTGGAGCCCAAGAAAGTAAAGTCTGTCACTGTTTCCATTTTTTCCCCACCTATTTGCCATTAAGTGATGAGACTGGATGCCATGATCTTCGTTTTTTGAATGTTGAGTTTTAAGTCAGCTTTTTCACTCTCCTCTTTCACCTTCACTTTCTGCCATTAGGGTAGTGTCATCTGCATATCTGAAGTCATTGATATTTCTCCTGGCAATTTTGATTCCTGCTTGAGCTTCATCCAGCCTGGCATTTTGCATGATGTACTCTGCATATAAGTTAAATAAGCAGGGTGACAATATACAGCCTTGTTGTACTCCTTTCCCAGTTTTGAACCAGTTTATTGTTCCCTATCTGGTTCTAACTGTTGCTTCTTAACCTGGGTACAGATTTCTCAGGAGGCAGGTAAGGTGGTCTGGTATTCCCATCTCTTTAAGAATTTTCCACAGTTTGTTGTGATCCACACAATCAAAGACTTTAGCCTAGTCAATGAAGCAGAAGAAAATGTTTTTTTCTGGAGTTCCCATGCTTTTTCTATGATCCAACAGATGTTGGCAATTTGATCTCTGGTTCTTCTGCCTTTTCTAAATCCAATTTGCACATCTGGAAGTTCTGGGTTCACTAGTGTGAAGATTTTTGAGCATTACCTTGCTAGCATGTGAAATATGTGCAATTTTGCGGTAGTTTGAATGTTCCTTGGCATTGACCTTCTTTGCAATTGAAATGAAAAAAGACCTTTTGCAATCCTGTGGCCACTGCTGAGTTTTCTAAGTTTGCTGGCATATTGAGTGCAGCACTTTAACAGTATCATCTTTTAGGATTGGAAATAGCTCAGCTGGAATTCCATCACCTCAACTAGGTTTGTTTGTAGTGATGCTTCCTAAGGCCCACTTGACTTCACACTCCAGGATGTCTGGCTCTAGGTGAGTGCTCACACCATCGTGGTTAACTGGTCATTAAGACCTTTTTGTATAGTTCCTCTGTGTATTCTTGCCACCTCTTTTTTATATCTTCTGCTTCCGTTAGGTCCTAATGTTTCTGTCCTTTATTGTGCCCATAGTTGCATGAAATGTTCCCTTGGTGTCTCTAATTTTCTTGAAGAGATTTCTAGTCTTTACCTTTCTATTATTTCCCTCTATTTCTTTGCATTTTTCACTTAAGGTTTTCTTATCTCTCTTTGCTATTCTTTAGAACTCTGCATTCAGATTGGTCTGTCTATGCACATATAGGATGAAATGCCATAAAGCAAATTCAGTAGCAACTACCCAGAGCTCACACAAAGCTGAGAGCTACAGAACTCAACTCAAATAGCTCTCAGCTTTGTGTGTGCTCTAGGTAGTTTTTATTGAATTTGCTTTATGGTGTTTCATCCTATACATGCCTGGATTAATATTCAGCCAAAGATTCATTAAGATCCCTGTGAAGATTTCTAGGGATCTCTTTCTAACAAGTTCTCTGCTCTCCAATTCTCCAGCCCCCATATTCTTAGCGTCCCGGTATCCTCAAACTCAATTCTCTGTCTTAACTCAGAAAGACTGATGTGCTGTGCTTGGGATTCTTCTTTCAGCACCATGGTCCAGAGGCTGTCTCCAAGCACTCAACAATCATAGGGTCCATCTCATTTTTACCCCTTCCCTCAGGCATCACAATCCTTTGCTCCTGATTTCTAATGTCTGGAAACTGTCATTGCATATATTTTGTCCACCTTTTTAACTGTTTATGGTGGAAAGACAATTTCAAAATTAAAGTCCAAGTTCGATGCATGATACTGGTTGCTTAGGGCTGGTGCACTGGGACGACCCAGAGGGATGGTATGGGGAGGGAGGTGGGAGGGGGGTTTGGGATGGGGAACACGTGTATACCTGTGGCGGATTCATGTTGATGTATGGCAAAACCAATACAATATTGTAAAGTAATTAACCTACAATTAAAATAAATAAATTTATATTAAAAAAATTAAGGTTAGCATCTAGACCTCAGACACTTTTTTCTATACTTGCACCCTAGGTGATTTTATCCAATCCCATTACTTTAAATGAAATTTACATCTTGACATCTCCAAACTTGATTTATCCAGCATGTAAGTCTCTCCTCAACTCCAGATGTAAGCAGCCAATTGCCATATTCACTTGGATGTTTAATGGATATCTGAAGCATTACATGTTTAAAACCAAAGCCTTCATTTCTTCCTATCAAACCTTCTTCCCAGTGTTTTCCATTTAGGTAAGTGACAGTTCTATTTTTCTAGTTGTTCAGTCCATCCTTGACTCTTTTCTTTCTCAAACACTGTACACCTAATCTATCAAGAAGTTCTTTTGATTATAGAACTCAAATTATATATAAAACCCAACCATTTTTTGCTTCCTCCACTGCCACTACCCTATCCAAGCTCACATTATCTCTCATCTGTATTATTTTAATAGCCTCCTAACAGACCTTCCTGTTCCTATCATGGTACTCCCCATAGTCTATCTCCCCAGAATGGCCAGAATGATTCTGTTAAGCTATTAGATAAGTCAAATAATGTCATATCTCTCCTCAAAATCTGCCATGATCTGGGTGCTTTGTATTTGATGTACCTACTACCTTGAACACTCTCCCTCCCTGGTACCTACATGTTTTGCTTATGTTCTTTGGGTTTCTGTAGAATGTTATCAATGAAGCATTCCCTCAAACTCTCACTCTATCATTCTGTCCCTTTACCCTGCTCTAATTTTCTTCTTAGCACTCACCACCACCTAATACAATATGCATTTATTTGTTTGTTGCCTACATCACCTATGAGAATGCAAGCAGAAATTTTGTTTTAATTTATGATGTGTCCCCAGTAATTGGAACCATGCCTGGCCCATAGTAAGCATTCCATAAATTATTTGTTGAATGGATAAGTGCATACAGCCTCCTATTTGCAATTTATTTTTATTTTACTTCTTTCTTGCAGACAACATATGCTTAAATTACTTTTTGCCAATTTTATAGCATCTCTCTTTTAAAGAGGTATTGATATCATCAGCATTTTGTGTTTCATACACGTGATTGAATTTCTTACATGTTATTTAATACACATTATTTAATAAAAATATTATTCATTTTACATTATTGTTCCCTATTTTCATTTTTCCAAGTTTTGATCAAGCTGTTCAGTTTTCCTTTTGTTAATTTGTGAGCTCTAATATGCCCTACCATTTCATTAATGGTTGCCCTCAACTTTCAGACACATATGTCCCCACTATTATTTGAAAACATGACTTTTCTTTTTTCCCTCTTAGAATTCACTCCTCCTCCAATATTTTTATTTACAGTATTTTCTTGTTTATCTGAAATAGTTTCAGTTTTCTCCCTCTTCTAAATGCATGCTTTCCCAGATAAGACCTTTAGAACATGTTTACATCTCCGGCCTCACTCCTTTGCTATCCATAACTCTGATTTTCATAGATGATGTAATACTTTTAGTTCTAAACATTAGAGTTTGCCTAGAAATATAGATCTTTTGTTTGAAGAGTCCTTACGTTATGTTATCCATCCCTAGTCAGTCTATATCAGTCACTTACATTTAACTACTGCATTTCATATGCAGTCTGTTTCTCTCAGCCCAAGGATTGTTCCTCTATTGTTTGATTAATTTCTTCATTTTTCATGTGTTTTATCTTCTATGTTTGGAACTAAAATTATTACATATTTGGCCTTCTGAATCTATATATCAGTGAAGATCCATACCATTAGAGCTCTTTTTTAAATTTATTTTTTAATTGAAGGAAAATTGCTTTACAGAATTTTGTTGTTTTCTATCAAACCTCAACATGAATCAGCCTCCCTCTGGAACCTGCCTCCCATCTCCCTCCCCATCCCACCCCTCTAGATTGAAACAGAGCCCCTATTTGAGTTCCTTGAGACATACAGCAAATTCCCATTAGCTATCTATTTTACATATACCATTAGAGCTCTTAGATATCAGTCTCTTGGCACTTGCTTAGCTCATTTTGTGTGTGGGGGGGGGAACCATGCAGCACCAATTGTTTTTCCTATAATTATTATAGTATCAAAAGCTTCATTTGTCCCCAGGCACAGGTGGCATTTGATCCAGGTGAGTTAGATAGTTTGGAGTTGTTGAAAGTGAGCTTTGTTCAGATATTCATCTTTCTAGAGGATAAGAACTCAGGAATGTTTTCTTACTCCTAAAACTGTAGAGAGAGAACTTATCTTTCTTCTGTTTCCCAGTATCTTCTTCATGTTTGTTTGAAATGGTAACAGTACTTTCAGCTGGGTGTGCTCAGGAACTCTGGCCTTCTTTCCTGCTACTTTTTTTTTTTTTTTTTTGTAGACTCTTAATCTCAAGATCATGAAAAAATAAAGTGTGGTTTGAGGCATGCTCTTCTTTAGAAGAAGCTTCAGTTCAATCGCTCAGTTGTGTCTGACTCTTTGCAAACCTGTGGACTGCAGCACGCCAGGCTTCCCTGTCCATCACTAACTCCTGGAGCTTGCTCAAATTCATGTCCATTGAGCTGGTGATGCCATCCAACCATCACATCCTCTGTCTCCCCCTTCTTCTCCTGCCTTCAATCTTTCCCAGCATCAGGGTCTTTTCCAATGAGTCAGTTCTTCACATCAGGTAGCCAAAGTATTGGAGTTTCAGCTTCAGCATCAGTCCTTCCAATGAATATTCAGGGTTGATTTCCTTTAAGATTGACTAGTTTGAACTCCTTGCTGTCCAAGGGACTCTCAAGAGTCTTCTCCAGCACCACAGTTTGGAAGCATCAGTTGTTCAGTGCTCAGCCTTCTTTATGGTCCAACTCTCACATCTGTACATGACTACTGGAAAACCATAGCTTTGATTATACAGACTTTTGTCAGCAAACCACTACCTAAATGTCAGAAAAACCAACAGGGCTTGCTATTTTGCAGAACTCCATGTCAAATTGTAGGAATAAAGATATTTAATTAAGGAAAATCTCACTTTCAACAACTCCAAATTATCTATCTCACCTGGGTCAAATGGCACCTGTAGCCTGGGGACAAATGAAGCTTTTGATACTGCAAACATTATAAGGTTAGGTTGTTTATTTGAAATTTTTCTTGCTTCCTGAGGTAAGACTATATTGCTATAAACTTCCCGCTTAGAACTGCTTTTGCTGCATCCTACAGGTTTTGGATCATTAAGCTTTCATTTTCATTTGTCTCTAGGTATTTTTTGATTTCCTGTTTGATTTCCTCAGTGATCACTTGGTTGTTTAGCAGCATATTGTTTAGCCTTCATGTGTTTGTATTTTTTGCATTATTTTCTTGTAGTTTATTTCTAGTCTCATACATTGTGATTGGATAAAAAAGCTTGATATGATTTCAATCTTCTTAAATTTATCAATGCTCACCTTGTGGCCCAGCATATGGTTAATCCTTGAGAATGTTCCATGTGCACATGAGAAGAATGTGTATTATGCTGCTTTCAGATGGAACATTCTATAAATATCAATTAAGTCCATCTGGTCTAATGTGTCATTTAAGTCTTCTGTTTCCTTATTGATTTTCTGTCTGGATAATCTGTCCATTGGTCTAAGTGGAGTATTAAAGTCCTCCACTGTTACTGTGTTACTGTTCATTTCTCTTTTTATGACTGTTAGTATTTGCCTTTTATTTTGAGGTGCTCCTATGTTGAGTTGGAGAAGGAAATGGCAACCCGCTCCATTATTCTTGCCTAGAGAATCCTGTGGACAGAGGAGTCTGGTGGGCCGCTGTCCATAGGGTCGCACAGAGTTGGACATGACTGAAGCGACTTAGCATGCATGCATGCATTGGAGAAGGAAATAGCAACCCACTCCAGTATTCTTGCCTGGAGAATCCCAGGGATGGAGGAGCCTGGTGGGCTGCCATCTATGGGGTCACACAGATTCAGACAGGCCTGAAGCGACTTAGCAGCAGCCTATGTTGAGTACATATATTTTTACAATTGTTATATCTTCTATGTGGATTGATCTCTTGGTCATTATGTAATGCCCTTTGTCTCTTGAAACAGTCTTTATTTTAAAGGCAGTTTTTAATATAAGTATTGCTACCCTGGCTTTCTTTTGATTTCCATTTGTATGGAATACTTTTTCACATTCCCCCACTTTCAGTCTGTGTATGTCCTTAGATCTGACATGAGTCTTGTAGAGAGCATGTATACAAGTCTTGTTTTTGTATCCATTCAGCCACACTATGTCTAGTCCATTTACAATTAAAGTAATTACTGATATGTGTGTTCTTATCTCCATTTTGTCAATTCATTGGGGATTGTTTTTGTAGGTCTTTTTTTGTTTCGTTCTTCTTCTTTTGTTCTCTTGTCATGTGTGACTACCTTTAATGATATGTGTAGATTTATTTTCCTTTTGTGTGTGTGTATCTATTATAGATTTTTGGATTGTGGTTACCATGACATTTATAGATAGCAATCTATACATAGACATGATTAATTTAAGTTGCTGATTTCTTACTATCCAATGAACTTTAAAAACCCTGCACATGGATGACATGATACTATATATAGAAAACCCTAAGGACTCCACACAAAAACTTCTAGATCTAATAAATGAATTCAGCAAAGTAGTAGAATACAAGATAAGCATTAAGAAATTGGGTGCATTCTTTTACACTAACAGTGAAATATCTGAAATGGAATATGAGGGCAGGAGAAGAGGGCGACAGAGGATGAAATGGTTGGATGGCATCATCAACTCAATGGACATGAGTTTGAGCAAGCTCTGGGAGATGGACAGGGAAGCCTGGCATTCTGCAGTCCATGGGGTTGCAAAAAGTTGAACATGACTGAGAGACTGAACAACAACAACACTAGCAATGAAATATCTGAAATGGAATGTGAAAAAAAAAAACTACCTTCTAAAATCACACCAAAAAAAACCCTAGGAATAAAACTGACCAATGAAGTGAAACACATATGCTGAGAGCTATAAAACATTAATAAGGGAAATAAAAGAGGATTCAAAGAAATGGAAACATATTCCATGCTATTGGATTGAAACAACTAATATTGTTAACAGGATGATTTCAGAGAAGGCAATGGCACCCCAATCCAGTACTCTTGCCTGGAAAATCCCATGGATGGAGAAGCCTGATAGGCTGCAGTCCATGAGGTTGCTAAGAGTCAGACACGACTGAATGACTTCACTTTCACTTTTCACTTTCATGCATTGGAGAAGGAAATGGCAACCCACTCCAGCTTTCTTGCCTGGAGAATCCTAGGGACGGGGGAGCCTGGTGGGCTGCCATCTATGGGGTTGCACAGAGTCGGACATGACTGAAGTGACTTAGCAGCAACAGGATGATACTACCCAAAGCAATCTACAGATTTAACGTGATCCCTATAAAATTATCCACGACCTTTTTCACAGCACTAAGAACAAATAATCCAAAAATGTATATGGAACCAAAAAAGACCTAGAATTTCTAGAGCAAGTCTGAGGGAAAAAACCAAGTAGGAGGCATAACTCTTCAGATAAGACTACAAAGTTACAATAATCAAAACAGTGTGGAATTGATACAAAAACAGGCACACAGATCAATGGAACAGAATAGAGAGCCTAGAAATAAATCCACACACCTATGGTCAATTAATTTTCAACCAAGGAGGCAAGAATATAAAATAGGAAAAAGACAGTCTCTTAAATGATGCTAGTAAAGTTGGATAATTGCTTGTAAATCAATGGAGTTAGAACACACTCTCATACTATGCACAAAAATAAACTCAAAAAGGCTTAAAGACTTAAATATAAAACATGACACCATAAAACTCCTAGAAGAGAGCATAGGCAAAACATTCTCTGACATGTGTGCATGCATTCTAAGTCACTTCAGTCATATCAGACTCTTTGTGACCCTATGGACTGTAGCCCAGCAGGCTCCTCTGTCCATGGGATTTCCCAGGCAAGAATACTGTAGTGGGTTGCCAGGCCCTCCTCCAGGGGATGTTCCTGACCCAGGTATCAAATTCTCATCTCTTATATCTACCTGAGCTGGCAGCTGGGTTCTTTACTGCTAGCAGCACCTGGGAAGCCCCTCTCTGACATAAATTTTATCAACTTTTTCTGAGTTCAGTCTCCCAAGGCAATAGAAATAAAAACAAAAATCAACAAATGGGACCTGATCAAACTTACAGGCTCTTGCACATCAAAATACACTGTAAAAAAAAAGGAAAGAAAAAATACGGAATGGGAGAAAATATTTGCAAAGGAGGCAACAGATGAGGGTTTAATCTCCAAAATATACACACAGCTCATACAACTCAACAACAAAAAATAAACAACCCAACTGAAAAATGGGCAGAAGACCTTAACAGACATTTTCCCAAAGAAGACATACAGATAGACAGTAGGCACATGAAAAGATGTTCAATGTCATTAATTATTAGAGAAATGCAAACCAAAACTAAAATGAGGTATCACCTCACACTGATCAGAATGACCATCATTAAAAATTCTACAAATAAAAAATGCTGGAGAGGGTGTGGAGAATAGGGAACCCTCCTACACTGTTGGTGGGAATGTAAGTTGGTACAGCCACTATGAAAAACAATATGGAGTACCCCTGAAAACAAAAAATCTAATTGCCATAAGATCCAGCAAACCCACTACTGGGAATATACTTGAACAAAACTATAATTCAAAAAGAAACATGCAGTCCTATGTTCATAGCCGCACCGTTCACAATAGCAAAAACATGGAAACAACATAAATGCCCATCAACAGAGGAATAGATAAAGAAAATGTGATATATATATATATATATATATATATATATATATATATATGTATGTATTTGTTGTTGTTCAGTCACTCTGCAGCATGCCAGGCTTTTATGTCCTTCACCATCTCCTGGAGCTTGCTTAAACTCATGTCCATTGAGTCAGTGACACCATCCAGCCATCTCATCCTCTGTCGTCTCCTTCTCCTCTTGCCTTCAATCTTTACTAGCATCATGGTGTTTTCTAAGGAGTCAGTTCTTCGCATCAGGTAGCCAAAGTATTGGGGTTTCAGTTTCAGTATCAGTCTTTCCAATGAATATTCAGGGTTGACTTCCTTGAGGATTGACTGGTTTGATCTTGCAGTCCAAGGGACTCTAAAGAGTCTTCTCCAACACCACAGTTTGAAAGCATCAGTTGATCAGTGCTGAGCCTTCTTTGTGGTCCAACTGTCACATCTGTACATGACTACTGGAAACCATAGGTTTGATTATACAGACCTTTTCAGCAAAGTAATGTCTCCACTTTTTAATTCGCTAAGTTTGTCATTGCTTTTCTTCCAAGGAGCAAGCACCTTTTAATTTCTTGGTGGCAGTCACCATCTGCAGTGATTTTGGAGCCCCAAAAATAAAGCCTATCACTGTTTCCACTGTTTCCCCATCTATTTGCTATGAAGTGATGGGACTGGATGCCATGATCTTCGTTTTTTGAATGTTGGGTTTTAAGTCAGCTTTTTCCACTCTCCTCTTTCACTTTCATCAAGAGGCTCTTTAGTTCTTCTTTGCTTTCTGCCATAAGGGTGGTGTCATCTGCATATCTGAGGTTAGTGATACTTCTCCCAGCAATCTTGATTCCAGCTTGTGCTTCATCCAGTCCAGCATTTCTCATGATGTACTCAGAATATAAGTTAAATAAGCAGGGTGACAATATACAGCCTTGATGTACTCTCTCTCTTTATGTGTATATATATATATATATATATATATATATATATATGGATATATACATACACACAATAGAAAACTACTCAGCAATAAAAAAGAACAAAATATTCCTGTTTGCAGCAACCTGGATCCAGCTAGAGATGATCATACTAAGTGAAGTAAGTCAGAAAGAGAAAGACAAATACCCTATTATATCATGCATATTTAGAATTTAAAATATGGCACAGGTATACGTATGTCCCCTCCCTCTTGAACCCCCCTCTATGGCTGATTCATGTTGAGGTTTGACAGAAAACAGCAAAATTTTGTAAAGCAACTATCCTTCAATTAAAAATAAATACATTTATCAAGACAGTATGGTACTGGCACAAAGACATAAATATTGATCAATGGAATAAAATAGAAAGCCCAGAGATAAATCCACGCACATATGGACACCTTATCTTCGACAAAGGAGGCAAGAATATACAATGGATTAAAGACAATCTCTTTAACAAGTGGTGCTGGGAAATCTGGTCAACCACTTGTAAAAGAATGAAACTGGACCACTTTCTAACACCATACACAAAAATAAACTCAAAATGGATTAAAGATCTAAACATAAGACCAGAAACTATAAAACTCCTAGAGGAGAACATAGGCAAAACACTCTCCGACATACATCATAGCAGGATCCTCTATGACCCACCTCCCAGAATATTGGAAATAAAAGCTAAAATAAACAAATGGGACCTAATTAACCTTAAAAGCTTCTGCACATCAAAGGAAACTAATAGCAAGGTGAAAAGACAGCCTTCAGAATGGGAGAAAATAATAGCAAATGAAGCAACCGACAAACAACTAATCTCAAAAATATACAAGCAACTCCTACAGCTCAACTCCAGAAAAATAAACGACCCAATCAAAAAATGGGCCAAAGAACTAAATAGACATTTCTCCAAAGAAGACATACAGATGGCTAACAAACACATGAAAAGATGCTCAACATCACTCATTATCAGAGAAATGCAAATCAAAACCACTATGAGGTACCATTTCACACCAGTCAGAATGGCTGCGATCCAAAAGTCTACAAATAATAAATGCTGGAGAGGGTTTGGAGATAAGGGAACCCTCTTACACTGTTGGTGGGAATGCAAACTAGTACAGCCACTATGGAGAACAGTGTGGAGATTCCTTAAAAAACTGGAAATAGAACTGCCTTATGATCCAGCAACCCCACTGCTGGGCATACACACTGAGGAAACCAGAAGGGAAAGAGACACGTGTACCCCAATGTTCATCGCAGCACTGTTTATAATAGCCAGGACATGGAAGCAACCTAGATGTCCATCAGCAGATGAATGGATAAGAAAGCTGTGGTACATATACACAATGGAGTATTACTCAGCCATTAAAAAGAATACATTTGAATCAGTTCTAATGAGGTGGATGAAACTGGAGCCTATTATACAGAGTGAAGTAAGCCAGAAGGAAAAACATAAATACAGTATACTAATGCATATATATGGAATTTAGAAAGATGGTAACAATAACCAGGTGTACGAGACAGCAAAAGAGACACTGATGTATAGAACAGTCTTATGGACTCTGTGGGAGAGGGAGAGGGTGGGAAGATTTGGGAGAATGGCAATGAAACATGTAAAATATCATGTAGGAAACGAGTTGCCAGTCCAGGTTCGATGCATGATGCTGGATGCTTGGGGCTGGTGCACTGGGACGACCCAGAGGGATGGTATGGGGAGGGAGGAGGGAGGAGGGTTCAGGATGGGGAACACATGTATACCTGTGGCGGATTCATTTTGATATTTGGCAAAACTAATACAATTATGTAAAGTTTAAAAATAAAATAAAATTAGAAAAAAAATAAATACATTTAAAAAGAAAAAATAAAATATGTCACAAATGAACCTATCTACAAAGCAACAGCAGACTCATAGACATAGGGAACATAGGGAACAGATAGATTGCCAAGGGTAGGGGATGAAGAGGGATGGACAGGGAGTTTGGGGTTTGGTAGATGCAAAACTACTACATTTATTAAGGATAAAAAATAAGATCATAATGTATAGCACAGGGAACTATATTTCAATATCCTGTGACAAACCATAATGGAAAAGAATATAAAAAATGTCTATATGTATATAACTGAGTCTCCTTGCTGTATAGCAGAGATTGGCACAACATTGTAAAGCAACTATACGTCAATAAAATTGTGAAAAATTAAAAATGAAAAACCCTGTATTTGTACTCTTCTCCCCTCATGATTGCTGTTTCTGATATCGTATTTTATGTCTGATTGTTTTGTGTATCCCTTAATTGATTATTGTGGATATAGATGATTTTACTACTTTTTGTCTTCTAACCTCCCTATTAACTTTGTGTATGGATGATTTCTCACCTTTACTGTTGTTTGCCTTTACCAGTGAGATTTTCCATTTTGTAATTTTCTTGTTTCTGGTTGTGGCCTTTTCTTTCTCACCTAGAGAGTTTCCTTTAACCTTTCTGTAAAGCTGGTTTGATGGTGCTGAACTCTTAAATTTTGCTTATCTGTACAGCTTTTTATTGCCCCATCAAGTCTGAGTTACCGTCCTGCTGGGTAGAGTATCCCTGGTTGTAGTTTTATTCCCTCTCATCGCCTTAAATGTATTGCTCCATTCCCTTGTAGCTTGCAGAGTTTCTGCTGAAAAGTCTGATGATAGCCTTATGGGAGTTCACCTTTATGTTACTTGTTGCTTTTCCCTTTCTGATTTTAATATTCTCTCTTTATCTTTAATTTTTTGCCATTTTAATTACAACCTTGTCTTGGTGTGTTCCTCTTTGTGTTAATCCTGTGTGGCAGGGGTCCCCAACCTCTAGAATCTATGTCTGGTGATCTGACATGGAGCTGATGTAATAATAATAGAAATAGAAATAAATTGTACAATAGATGTAATGTGCTTGAATTATCCTGGAACTGTCCCCCACTCTCAGTCTGTGGGAAAACTGTCTTCTATGAAACCAGTCCCAGTGCCAAAAACACTGGGGATCACTGCTGTATGGGACTCTCTGTGCTTTCTGCACTAGAGTGTCTGTTTCCTTGCTCAGTTTAGAGAAGTTTTCAGCTATTATGTTTCCAAATATGTTCTCAGTCCTTCTCCCTCTATTCTCCTTCTAGGCCCTCTATAATGAAAATATTAGAACACTTGATGCTGTCTCAGAGATCTCTATTGTAGTGTTTTTTGCCATATATTGGCATGAATAAGCCATGGGTGTACATGTGTTCCCCATCCTGACCCTCCCTCCCACCTCCCTCCCCATCCCATTCCTCAGGGTCATCCCAGTGCACCGGCCCTGAGCACCCCTCTCATGCATCAAACCTGGACTGGTGATCTATTTCATTTATGGTAATATACATGTTTCAATGCTATTCTCTCAAATCATCCCACCCTTGCCTTCTCCCACAGAGTCTAAAAGTCTGTTCTTTATCTGTGTCTCTTTTGCTGTCTCACATATAGGGTCATCATTACCATCTTTCTAAATTCCATATATATGCATTAATACACTGTACTGGTGTTTTTCTTTCTGACTTACTTCACTCTGTATAATAAGCTCCAGTTTCATCCACCTCATTAGAACTTATTCAAATGCATTCTTTTTAATAGCTGAGTAATATGCCATTATTTCTTTTCCCGAGTTCTTTGATCATCTTCATGATCACTATCCTGAACTTTTTCTTGGGTAGATTGCCTATTTCCACCTCATTTAGTTCTTCCTGTAGGGTTTTATCTTGATCCCACATATGGACAATGTTCTACTGTCACCTCATTTTGCCTCAGTTGCTGTTTGTACTTTTATGTATCTGGACAATCCCATGGATGGAGGAGCCTGGTAGGCTGCAGTCCATGGGGTCACACAGAGTCGGACATGACTGAGCAACTTCAATTTCACTTTTCACTTTCATGCATTGGAGAAGGAAATGGCAACCCACTCCAGTGTTCTTGCCTGGAGAATCCCAGGGACAGGGGAGCCTGATGGGCTGCCGTCTATGGGGTTGCACAGAGTCGGACATGACTGAAGTGACTTAGCAGCAGTAGCAGCAGCAAGATGGTTACATTTCCCAACCTTGAAGAAGTTGCCTTTTGTAGATGACCTATGTGTCCCAGCTGTGCCCTCCTCTCTTGTCACTCAAGTTATATGATCTCGGGGTTTGCCTTATGAGGGCTGTGTGGGTTTTTCTGTGGTGATAGATCACAATGTGTGCAGTCTGATAGTTTTAATTGGTTGGTTGTCAGATCCTGCTTTTTGCAGAGGCTACTGGCTGCTGGTTGACAGGACTGGGTCATGAGGGGCTGAATGTGGAATTCCAGGGGCCTTGGGGCTAGTTCTGGGTTACTGATGGATGGAGTCAGGGCCTGAGACTGGATAGCAGTTGCCCATCCACTGGTGGAAAATGCTAGGCTCTGGGGGTGCTAGCCTACTGGCAGTAGAGCTAAATCCTGGGCTCTTATTACAAGATTCAGAAGGCTCAGAGTTGGTGTCAGATCACGATGGGTGGAGTCAGTTTGTAACACTGTTGTGGGGTCTGGGGTATCTTAAAGTTTGGATGGGTTTGCTACTGTGAGGGCCATGGCCTAGCTGGTCATAGCTGAATTTGGCCTCTTTGCTTCCACAAATTCATGTCCTGAAGTTCAGAGCCAAACAGGAATGCTTTTGGTCTAAACCACAACTTGTAATTCAATGGCTATAGATACCACTGTGACCCAATACTCCAGAAAAGGATTGCTTACCATTTTAAGATAAAGCAGTGGTTTTAGAATTAGACCTTTGAAACTATGCCCTGGCTTTCTGCACCAGTATGATGCTGAATAAAACAATTTTGTTTTATTGTTGGTCAGCAATTTTCTATGAGATGTGCAAGTGCTGTTTAGCATCATCACACTCTCAGTATTCTCTATAGAAGTGTTGTTGTTGTTTAGTCATTAAGTCGTGTCTGACTCTTTGCGACCCCAGGGACTGCAGCATGCCTGGCTTTGCTGTCCTTTACCATCTCCCATAGTTTGGTCAAAGTCATGTCCATTGAGTCCATGATGCCATCCAACCATCTCATCCTCTGTCACCATCTTCTCCTCCTGCCCTCAATCTTCCACAGCATCAAGGTCTTTTCCAATGAGTCGGCTCCTCACACCAGGTGGCCAAAGTATTGGAGCTTCAGTATCAGTCATTCCAATGAATATTCAGGGTTGATTTCCTTTAGTATTGACTGATTTGGTCCCCTTGCTGTCCAATGGACTCTCAAGAGTCTTTTCCAGCACAACCATTCAAAAGTATAGTTCTTCAGTGCTCAGCCTACTTTATGGTACAGTTCTCACATCTGTACATGACTACTGGAAAAACCATAGCTTTGACTATATGGACCTTTGTTGGCAAAGTGATGTCTCTGCTTTTTAATATGCTCTCTAGGTTTGTCATAGCTTTTCTTCCAAGAAGCAAGAGTCTTAATTTCATGACTGAAGTTACTGGCTACAGTGATTTTGGAGCCCAAGAAAATAAATTCTGTCACTGTTCCATTGTTTCCTCATCTATTTGCCATGAACTGATGGGACCAGATGCCATGATCTTCATTTTTTGAATATTGAGTTCTAAGCTAGGTATTTTACTCTCCTCTTTCACCCTCATCAAGATGCTCTTTAGTTCCTCTTTGCTTTCTGCCATAAGGCTGGTGTCAACTGCATATCTGAGGTTGTTAATATTTCTGCCAGCAATCTTGATTCCAGCTTGTGCTTCACCCAGCCTGGCATTTCGCATGATGTACTCTGAATATAAGCTAAATAAGCAAGGTGACAATATAGAGCCTTGTTGTACTCCTTTCCCAACTTTGAACCAGTGCATTGTTCCATGTCTGGTTGTAACTGTTGTTTCTTGACCTGCATACAGGTTTCTCAGGCAACAGGTAAGGTGATCTGGTCTTCCAATCTCTTTAAGAATTTTCCACAGTTTGTTGTGATCCACACAGTCAAAAGCTTTAGCACAGTCAATGAAGCAGAAGAAATATATATATATATTTGAATTCCCTTGCTTTTCCTATGATCCCATAGATGTTGGCATTTTGATTTCTGGTTCCTCTACCTTTTCTAAACCAAGCTTGTACATCTGGAAGCAAAGAATGTGTGAATAGTGATTTAGAATCATTTTCCATAGTAAAAGGTGTTCCAGAATTGAGAAATACCTAAGTATTAGAACCATGGGATATAATCCTGACTTTACTACTAAATCACTATTTTGTGTCTCACTTTCCCCATTTTACAACATGGAGGATAAGTTAATAGTCTCTGAGGGCTCTTCTTGCTCTGAAATTCTGTGAAATTGTACTTCTCACCATTTTTGTTCTTCAAAACTGGGAAGAGGGAGAAGAAATGTTGGATGGCTTTTATTCTTTCAACCTAACAATTAGCTCTTGGGTTGATTAATGGTTTTCTGGCAATGGCAGCATTTTAGTGAAGATTATTTAGTATTTTAGCAATTGCTAGATGCTTATCAATGTGCCAGTTTGGTGTATTGAAATTAGTAAGATTTGTAAAGGTATTTCAAACTGGCTTTAATTAATTAAATGTTGGATAGATGCAGTCCAAGGTTAACCACTTAATAAATTGGCAACCAAATAAAAAATGGAATCAAACATTTTGAGCAGTTTACTGGAATGGATCTGGGCTCTACACCAAGAGATCTGTAGCAATGCTGGCAGCAGGGTGGGTTATTTTCAAGCTTCTGACTCATTGACGCTATACCCTTTTACCCAGGACTGAATCCTTACTCCCGAAGAAACTACACAGTATTGCTTCATCTGTAGCAATAATGGTTGTGCTAATGTCCACAGACTAAAAGAAAAATCTCCAAATAAAATGTGAACAGTTGTAATAAGAACCATTTTCAACTCACTGTATATTTGAACATATGAATATTTTAAAGGAGGACAATAGTGATAGTTCTTAGTACATAGAAATGTTCTTTGCTATTTCTCTGAGGTGGTATTTAAGTTGAAAACTAGATTAAAGGTAAAGAGAAGTTGCTTAGAAAAAAGGATCATAAAGTAAGATGATACTGTTTAGAAGACTACAGAATGTTATTGAAGATTTGAAAACAAGAAGTAAGATTTGGCCATGTACATAGTGAGTAGATTAATTCAGGAAATTTTCTGTTTTCTGAGAAGCTAAAAGAATAGGTATTATCACTCAAGTTGTCAAAGAGTTATATTTGTAAAAAAACATCTGAGCATTTTGTTAAGCCAAGTTATAAAACTAAGAAACACATTAGGCAGCTACTTTGTTCTCAGCTCTGTGTAAGTGCTATGGAAAACATGAGGAAGAAATGGGACTCATGCCTGAGAATACTTACAAAGACAGCATCATATAATGGAAAGAGTTGTGGACTGAGAGTCAGAAGACTTGGATTCCACCTTCTTATGCTGTGACTTTGGCCAAGGGACTTCTCTCTGAGCTTTAGATTTTCAGACTGTTGAAATAAGAGTCAATGAGATGGTATGTGAGAGTACTTCAGAAATTATGAAGCACTAGTCAGATACTGTCAATGACAATACAGTTGCTTGAGGTAATAATGGTGTAGTAAAAAGAACACTCTGATATTCAGACAAACCCGGGGTCGAATTCTGTCTTTGTTAATTACTAACTGTAGAGGCCTTGGGGATTTACTTAACCTTTATGGGCCTCAGTCCCCTTTTGTAAAGTTAGAATAATGATAACAACAGTAAATATTTGTTTCATAATATTTGCTTGTCACATAGTAGGTACTTGGTAATGGTAGCCTTTATTACTCATACAAAATGAATACAGGTAAGTAGGAAACCGTATGATATAAGCTGTAAAAATAATGAGAATTTAAAATTCTATGTCAAAATATATTGTAAGTAAAGTTCCATGATAGCAGAAATAACTGAGAGTGTCCCTTTTCAAAATTTTTATAAAATGAAAATAGGCCTTTAAAAGAACACTATTGTATGTTTTTAAAAATGATGTAAGATTAAGACAGCAGCAGTGACACAGATATGAGAATTTTTGAGGAAGCAAATTCTATAAAAGTTGATGATTCACTGGTGAGTGAAAACAGCAAGTGAGGGCAGGTGACTCTCAAGTATTTGTCTTTTGACTAAATAAATGATGATAACAACTTATTGATGCCTAATATGAAATAGGTTCTGAAAATAAGGTGGTAAGTTAAACATAGTTCTTGTCCACATGTATATTGCATTCTATCGAAGGAAGCAGGATATAAACAAACAAAAATGTAGTTTTAAACTGTGGTAAGCATTAAGAGTGCTATGTCTTTACAATATTGTATTGGTTGTAAAGTAATCAGCCTCCAATTAAAATAAATAAATGTATATTAAAAAAAGAGTGCTATGTCAACGTATTTCAGAGAGATGTATTATAATACTAGTGAATACAAGAGGATAACAAGGTTTTGAGAGAAAAACAAAATGATGACTCCATTTTTTGAACATGTTAAGTTTTGAAGTATCAGTGGGAAACAGTTGATATCTAGAAGGTATGTGAAGATATAGATTTGGAACTCAGAGTAAGATCTGGGTGGTGGGTGTTATTCACTCAGTCATGTCTGACTCTTTGTGACCCCATGGACTGTAGCCCACCAGGCTTCTCTGTTCATGGAATTCTCCAGGCAAGAATACTGGAGTGGGTTGCCATTTCCTTCTCCAAAGATCTGGGTAGTAGACATTTTAAAAAATTTTAATTCATATGATCATTATAGTTATAGGATTACATGAAGTCACGTAAAAATAGCACACAGAGCAGAAAACCACAAAGGCAGTGTGTGTGTGTGTGTGTGCGTGCTTGTGCGGTTTTGTTTTAGCTTTTCAAAATTTTTTATTTTTTATTGAAGTATAGTTGATTTACAACACTGTGTTAATTTCTGCTATACAATGAAGTAACTTACTTATGCATATATATATATTCATTCTTTTTCATATTGTTTTCCATTATGGTTTATGGTAGGATATTGAATATAACTTCTTGTGCTATACAGTAGGACCTCATTGTTTATCCATCTTATACATACTAGTTTGTTTCTGATGATCCCAAACTCCCAATCCATTCCTTCCTCAGCCCCCATCTCCCTTGGCAACCATAAGTCTGTTCAGAGTCTGTTTTTGTTTCATAGATAAGTTTATTTGTGTTATATTTTAGGTTTCACATTTAAGTGATATCATATGGTATTTGTCTTTCTCTTTCTGATTTACTTTGCTTAGTATGATAATCTCTGGGTCCACTGATGTTGCTGCAAATGGCATTATTTCATCCTTTTTTATGGCCAAGTGATTCCACTGGGGCTTTCTTGGTGACAGGTGGTGAAGAACCTGCCTGCAATGCCAAAGATCCAGATTCAATCCCTGGGTTGGGAAGATCCCCTGCAGAAGGGAATGGCAACCCAATCCAGTATTCTTGCCAGGATAATCCCATGGACAGAGGAGCTGGGTGGGCTACAATCTGTGGGGGTCACAAAGAATGAGACACAACTGAGTGAATAACACTATGCTAGACAGACTATAATATTCCCATATATGCTGCTAAGTCGCTTCAGTCGTGTCCGACTCTGTGTAACCCCATACATGGCAGCCCACCAGGCTCCACCGCCCCTGGGATTCTCTAGGCAAGAACACTGGAGTGGGCTGCCATTTCTTTCTCCAATGCATGAAAGTGAAAAGTGAAAGGGAAGTCGCTCAGTCCTGTCCGACTCTTCGCGACCCCATGGACTGCAGCCTACCAGGCTCCTCTGTCCATGGGATCTCCCAGGCAAGAGTGGGTTGCCGTTACCTTCTCCAATTCCTATATATATATATATATATATATATATATATATATATATATATATATTCTTCTTTATCCATTCATCTGTTGTTGGACTTTTAGGTTGTTTCCATGTCTTGGCTATTGTGAATAGTGCTGCTACAAACATATGCGTGCAAGTATCTTTTCAAATTATAGTTTTGTCTGGATATATGCTCAGGAATGGGATTGCAGAATCATGTGGTAGTTCTACTTTTAGTTTGTTGAGGAATCTCCATACTGTTTTCCATAGTGGCAGTACTAACTTACATTCCCACTAACAGTGAACTAGCACTCCCTTTTACGTTAATAAATTGCCTTTATGTGGGAAAAAAAAGAGGAAAGTCCTATTAGATGTAGAAATGGAGATATTAAGCAGATAATTAGATGAGTCTGGTGCTCAGCTGAGAGGTCATGCTGAAGATGTAACTTTGGGTATCACCAGATCCTATAGTTTACATTCTTTATATGATCACATCTATCCACATTTAAGGGCCTAGATCTGATAGATAGAGTGCCTGATGAACTATGGAATGAGGTTCGTGACATTGTACAGGAGACAGGGATCAAGACCATCCCCATGGAAAAGAAATGCAAAAAAAGCAAAATGGCTGTCTGGGGAGGTCTTACAAATAGCTGTGAAAAGAAGAGAAGTGAAAAACAAAGGCAAAAAGGAAAGATATAAGCATCTGAATGCAGAGTTCCAAAGAATAGCAAGAAGAGATAAGAAAGCCTTCTTCAGCGATCAATGCAAAGAAATAGAGGAAAACAACAGAATGGAAAAGACTAGAGATCTCTTCAAGAAAATTAGAGATACCAAAGGAACATTTCATCCAAAGATGGGCTCGATAAAGGACAGGAATGGTATGGACCTAACAGAAGCAGAAGATATTAAGAAGAGATGGCAAGAATACACAGAAGAACTGTACAAAAAGATCTTCATGACCCAGATAATCACGATGCTGTGAACACTGACCTAGAGCCAGACATCCTGGAATGTGAACTCAAGTGGGCTTTAGAAAGCATCACTACGAACAAAGCTAGTGGAGGTGATGGAATTCCAGTTGAGCTCTTTCAAATCCTGAAAGATGATGCTGTGAAAGTGCTGCACTCAATATGCCAGCAAATTTGGAAAACTCAGCAGTGGCCACAGGAATGGAAAAGGTCAGTTTTCATTCCAATCCCAAAGAAAGGCAATGCCAAAGAATGCTCAAACTACCGCACAATTTTACTCATCTCACATGCTAGTAAAGTAATGCTCAAAATTCTCCAAGCCAGGCTTCAGCAATATGTGAACCATGAACTTCCTGATGTTCAGGTTGGTTTTAGAAAAGGCAGAGGAACCAGAGATCAAATTGCCAACATCCGCTGGGTCATGGAAAAAGCAAGAGAGTTTCAGAAAAGCATCTATTTCTGCTTTATTGACTATGCCAAAGCCTTTGACTGTGTGGATCACAATAAACTGTGGAAAATTCTGAAAGAGATGGGAGTACCAGACCACCTGATCTGCCTCTTGAGAAATTTGTATGCAGGTCAGGAAGCAACAGTTAGAACTGGACATGGAACAACAGACTTTCCCATTCTGTTGTTTTCTCTATTTCTTTGCACTGATCACTGAAGAAGGCTTTCTTATCTCTTCTTGCTATTCTTTGGAACTCTCCATGTTCCAAATAGGAAAAGGAGTATGTCAAGGCTGTATATATTCACCCTGCTTATTTAACTTATATGCAGAGTACATCATGAGAAATGCTGGACTGGAAGAAACACAAGCTGGAATCAAGATTGCCGGGAGAAATATCAATAACCTCAGATAGGCACATGACACCACCCTTATGGCAGAAAATGAAGAGGAACTAAAAAGCCTCTTGATGAAAGTGAAAGAAGAGAGTGAAAAAGTTGGCTTAAAGCTCAACATTCAGAAAACGAAGATCATGGTATCCAGTTCCATCTCTTCATGGGAAAGAGATGGGGAAACAGTGGAAACAGTGTCAGACTTTATTTTTTGGGCCTCCAAAATCACTGCAGATGGTGACTGCAGCCATGAAATTAAAAGACGCTTACTCCTTGGAAGGAAAGTTATGACCAACCTAGATAGCATATTCAAAAGCAGAGACATTACTTTGCCAACAAAGGTCCGTCTAGTCAAGGCTATGGTTTTTCCTGTGGTCATGTATGGACGTGAGAGTTGGACTGTGAAGAAGGCTGAGTGCCGAAGAATTGATGCTTTTGAAGTGTGGTGTTGGAGAAAACTCTTGAGAGTCCCTTGGACTGCAAGGAGATCCAACCAGTCCATTCTGAAGGAGATCAGCCCTGGGATTTCTTTGGAAGGACTGATGCTAAAACTGAAACTCCAGTACTTTGGCCACCTCATGAGAGGAGTTGACTCATTGGAAAAGACTCTGATGCTGGGAGGGATTGGGGTCAGGAGGAGAAGGGGACGACAGAGGATGAGATGGCTGGATGGCATCACCAACTCGATGGACGTGAGTCTGGGTGAAGTCCAGGAGTTGGTGATGGACAGGGAGGCCTGGCGTGCTGCGATTCATGGGGTTGCAAAGAGTCGGACATGACTGAGCGACTGAACTGAACTGATCCACATGTCTTTAATACATTCTAGATGAAGTGGAGCTATTCTGTTCTCTAAATTTCCTACCACTCCTGCAGGGAGTATCAGTTTGTTCAGCCATTTTGGATGACAAGTTAGCAGTATGTATTAAAATCAAAATGCATATCATCAATGACCAAACAGTACCACCATTCTGTATCTACCCCAGAGTAACATTTGCACAAAAACAAAAGCAGATATGGCATGAATACTCCTACAGTCTTAGTTGTCATAGAAAAAAAGAAAGAGAGAGAGAGAGAGAGAGACAACCTAGGTGTTGACCAGCAGGGGAAAGCTAAATTTAAAGTATTTCCATATCATGGAATATTATGCAATAGCTGAAAAGAATACAGAATAACTCTGGGTACTGTAATGAAAAGAGATCCAAGATAAATTGTTCAATTAAAAGAAAATGTTGCAGAAGAATACTTCTATTTCTATGTTGATACTTTAAAAAAACTATGTGTTTTGTGCATGCATGTGTATATACATACATTTGTATATATGAATTTAAAAGTTTTAAATATCTCAAATATTACACAACACATATAGCACTGACTACATTTGGGTAGGATAAAAATTTATCTACTGGCTACATTTGAGTTTGGTGGCTGTTCAAGAGAAATTGTAACTTTATAAGTAATGTTTTAATTTTATACTGAAAAAATATTTACATATTACTTGCAAAATTACTTTTATCTAATTTAAAAGAGTAGAGTAATTATCTGTAACTATCTGAAATCAAGTCATACCAAACTACATAATGAAGTGGTTAGGAACAGTGCCTTTTAAGTGGGGCTTCATAGATTTGAAACCTGGCTCTGCAACTTAGTAGCTGTGTTTGAGCAAAATGCATACATTCTCTATGCTTCTATTTCCTCATTTTTAAAATGAAGATAATAACAATTTAGTTCAGTTCAGTCACTCAGTCCTGTCTGACTCTTTGCGAACCCATGAACTGCAGTATGCCAGGCCTCCCTGTCCATCACCAAGTCAAGGAGTCCACCCAAACCCATGTGCATTGAGTCAGTGATGCCATCCAGCCATCTTGTCCTCTGTCATCCCCTTCTCCTCCTGCCCTCAATCTTTCCCAGCATCAGAGTCTTTTCAAGTGAGTAAGCTCTTCCCATCAGGTGGCCAAAGTATTGGAGTTTCAGCTTCAACATCAGTCCTTTCAATGAACACCCAGGACTGATCTCCTTTAAGATGGACTGTTTGGATCTCCTTGCAGTCCAAGGGACTCTCAAGAGTCTTCTCCAACACCACACTTCAAAAGCATCAATTCTTTGGCGCTCAGCTTTCTGTATAGTCCAACTCTCACGTCCATACATGACCACTGGAAAAACTATAGCCTTGACTAGATGGACCTTTGTTGACAAAGTAGTGTCTCTGCTTTTTAATAGGCTGTCTAGGTTAGTCATAACTTTCCTTCCAAGGAGTCTTTTAATTTCATTGCTGCAATCACCATCTGCAGTGATTTTGGAGACCAGAAAAATAAAGTCTGGCACTGTTTCCACTGTTTCCCAATCTATTTGCCAAGAAGTGATGGGATCAGATGCCATGATCTTCGTTTCCTGAATGTTGCACTTTAAGCCAACTTTTTCACTCTCCTCTTTCACTTTCATCAAGTGGCTTTTTAGTTCTTCACTTTCTGTCATAAAAGTGGTGTCATCTGCATATCTGAGGTTATTGATATTTCTCCCAGCAATCTTGATTCCAGCTTGTGTTTCCTCCAGCCTAGCGTTTCTCATGATGTACTCTGCATGTAAGTTAAATAAACAGGATGACAGTATACAGCCTTGTCATACACCTTTTCCTATTTGGTACCAGTCTGTTGTTTCATATCCAGTTGTAACTGTTCCTTCCTGACCTGCATATAGGTTTCTCAAGAGGCAGGTCAAGTGGTCTGGTATTCCCATCTCTTTCAGAATTTTCCACAGTTTATTGTGATCCACACAGTCAAAGGCTTTGGCATAGTCATTAAAGCAGAAATAGATGTTTTTTTTTTTTTTTTCTGGAACTCTCTTACTTTTTCCATGATCCAGTGGATGTTGACAATTTGATCTCTGGTTCCTCTGCCTTTTCTAAAACCAGCTTGAACATTAGGAAGTTCACCATTCATGTATTGATGAAGCCCAGCTTGGAGAATCTTAAGCATTACTTTACTAGCATGTGAGATGAGTGCAATTGTGTGGTAGTTTGAGCATTCTTTGGCATTGCCTCTCTTTGGGATTGGAATGAAAACTGACCTTTTCCAGTCCCTGGCCACTGCTGAGTTTTCCAAATTTGCTGGCATATTGAGTGCAGCACTTTCACAGCATCATCTTTCAGGATTTGAAATAGCTCAACTGAAATTCCATCACCTCCACTAGCTTTGTTCGTAGTGATGCTTTCTAAGGCCCACTTGACTTCACATTTCAGGATGTCCGGCTCTAGGTCAGTGAGCACATCATTGTGATTATCTGGGTCGTGAAGATCTTTTTGTACAGTTCTTCTGTGTATTCTTGCCATCTCTTCTTAATATCTTCTGCTTCTGTTAGGTCCATACAATTTCTGTCCTTTATCGAGCCCATCTTTGGATGAAATGTTCCCTTGGTATCTCTAATTTTCTTGAAGAGATCTCTAGTCTTTTCCATTCTGTTGTTTTCATCTATTTCTTTGCACTGATCACTGAGGAAGGGCTTCTTATCTCTCCTTGCTATTCACATTTGCTGCTAAGTAGCTTCAGTCGTGTCCGACTCTGTGCGACCCCATAGGCGGCAGCCTATTAGGCTCCTCTGTCCCTGGGATTCTCCAGGTAAGAATACTGCAGTGGGTTGCCATTTCCTTCTCCAATGCATGAAAGTGAAAAGTGAAAGTGAAGTTGCTCAGTCGTGCCCGACTCTTAGCGACCCCATGGACTGCAGCCTACCAGGCTCCTTCGTCCATGGGATTTTCCAGGCAAGAGTACTGGAGTGAATAAGCTATTTACCCTTATAGGTACCATAAAGCCTGTAGAGTCCAGGACTGTGCTGCCTCAGGCCAAACAACTAACAGGGAGGGAGCACAGCCCCAACCATCAGAGAAAACTGAATTAAAGATTTACTGAGCCTATCCCTGCCCACCAGAGCAAGACCCAGATTTCTCCACAGCCAGCCCCTCCCATCAGGAATCTTGTACAAGCTTCTTATCCTCACCCATCAGAGGGCAGACAGGAGAAGCAAGAACTACATTCCCACAGCCTCCAGAACGAAAATCACAACCACAGAAGACTAACCTAAATGATCACGTGGATCACAGTCTTGTGTAACTCAATGAAGCGATGAGCCATGCCATGCAGGGCCACCCAAGACAGATGGGTCATGGTGGAGAGTTCTGACAAAATGTGGTCCACTGGAAAAGGCAATAGCAAACCACTTCAGTATTCTTTCCTTAAGAACCCCAGGAATGTTTCCCTGTATTCAGTCAATTTTTGCATTCAAATGGGTATATCTTTCCTTTTCCCCTTTGCTTTTCCCTTCCCTTCTTTTCACAATATAACAGTACTTACTTCAAATGACTGTGTTAAAATAATACAGGCAAGAGGCTTAAGAATTGCCTAGCACATAGTTTGTTGTTCAATCACTAAGTCATGCCTGACTCTTTGGACCCCATGAACTGTAATATGTCAGGCTTCCCTGTCCTTCACTATCTTCCAGAGTTTGCTCAAACTCATGTCCATTGAGTCAGTGACACCATCCAACTATCTTATCCTCTGTACATAGTAAAGTGAAAGTGAAAGTCACTTAGTCGTGTGTCCAACTCTTTGTTACCCCATGGATTTATAACAGGCCATGGAATTTTCCAGGCCAGAATGCTAGAGTGGGTAGCCATTCACTTCTCCAGGGGATCTTCCCAACCCAGGGATCAAATCCAGGTCTCCCAAATTGCAGGAGGATTCTTTATCAGTTGAGCCAACAAGGAGGTCCATAAATCTCAGGCACTTGTATTATTATTGTTTGCATTTCAATTAATAGGCTTTTGGTTGGGCATATTAAATGTTTCTGTCTGGATGTAATTCTTGTGAATAAGATGATGAAGTGTTGAATGTTATTGTTAGGATATTCATAGCAAATTTACTCGTTAAATATTTTGCAGAACTATTATGTGCAATTGTGTTCAAAGTGTTTTCATTCATACATTACTGTCTTCTTGAAAAGCCATAGTGTGGTACTCTTTAATGATTTTGTCAAAAACATGAGAAAGAAGAAAGATAAATGAAAATCACATAAATCTTCAAAGGAATACCAATTCCACTGACAGCACACAGGGTTGAATCCAGTAAGATGAAAGTATTTTTTTTAAGTTTCTTTCATCCAACAGCCACTTAGTGCTATATTACTCTCACCAGTATCCCAAATAAGAATCATTCTATCACTTATTAAATGTTTATTTGAACAAAGGACTCATAATTATGTGACACAGACTGTTCAATTGTTGAGCAGCTAGAACTGTAGTTTATATTGACCTAAATCAGCAACTCTGAAACTTTAATAACTGGCTCCTTTCCTCACTTAGAGCTACACAAATCAATTTTGTTTCATCTTTTACATGGCAAGTTTTTGAATATTTGTAGACACTGATCCTGCCATCCTAGAATTATCTATTTTTCAAGCCAAAAATTCCTGCACTTATTTGATCTCCTATCACTCTCTTTATCCTCTGAACCAATTCCAGTTCAGTGATGCTCTACTTAAAGTGTAGGGCTTAGTATTTTTGTTGCTGGAAAAGTACATCTGCTATTGCAACTTTTTTGCACATATCAGAGACCTAATCTGGAGCAGTTGTTCTTCTAATGACCTCATGTACTTAACCCTTCTGGTATCTAATTAAAAATAAACATATATCAGGGTCCCTATGTTTCCCTGTGGAACTGCTCTAATTCATCTTTGTCCTCTGGCTACTACTTTACATAAGATAACCATGAGCAGTTAATTTTGGAAACACATATGATAGAAACTTTCGCGGATTCATTTTGATATTTGGCAAAACTAATACAATTATGTAAAGTTTAAAAATAAAATAAAATTAAAAAAAAAAAAAGAAACTTTCAGTTCCCTTTTTTCCCCTTAATGTACTTTCAATCATCGAAACTTCTGGCTATATTCAATGATAATTTTCTTACACCTATTTATTTTTCCATCCCCAACCCTATGTGAAGTGAGGTGTTAGTCACTCAGTTGTGTCCAACTCTGTGTGGCCCTATGGACCGTAGCACACCAAGCTCCTACGTCTGTAGAGTTTTCCAGACAAGAATACTGCAGTGAGTAGCCATTCTCTTCTCCAGGGGATCTTTCTGACCCAGGGATCAAACCCTGGTCTCCTGCATTTCAGGCAGATTCCTTACTATCTGAATCATTAGGGAAGCCCAATCCTATATCAGTTCAGTTCAGTTCAGTCGCTCAGTCATGTCCGACTCTTTGCGACCCCATGAATCGCAGCACGCCAGGCCTCCCTGTCCATCACCAACTCCTGGAGTTCAGTCAGACTCATCGAGTCAGTGATGCGATTCAGCCATCTCATCCTCTGTTGTCCCCTTCTCCTCCTGCCCCCAATCCCTCCCAGCATCAGTCTTTTCCAATGAGTCAACTCTTCGCATGAGGTGGCCAAAGTACAACCCTATATAGGTGATACTAAAAACTATATTACATGGCCTAGGTTAGCCTCATCAATTGGGAAAAATCTTGGCCTAGACCCTCTCAGAAATAGGAGAAACCCAAGGAAGGCCACACCAGCATAGCTGAGTCTGTTTCTTTATGCCTCTATAGATCCTTTGGTTTTCAAGTTATGACTCTTAGCTCAGTATTTGCTCTTAATTTAGAGTGTTTTGTTCCTCTGGCCCACTAAGATAAATCTCAGCTGACTCCCATAAGACTTCCAAGCATTGGGGTTTCATCCTTAGATCTCTTCTCAATCTATATTTATTCCCTCCCTCAACCAATCTTGCAGCATTAAATACCATACATATGCTGAAAAAACAAAATGTATGTCTTCTATTCAAGTCCCTCCCTTAAATACTGCCATCCATAGTGTCAGATTCATCCCAAGACTGGCTCCCTTTAAAGTCATAGGATGGCTCCTGGCACACATCAGGACTACATTTGTCCTGAAAATGATTGCATTGCTTCCCACAGTCAAAATTTTACCAAAGGCTTTTCCTATTATAAATTTCTAGTATCATGTAGTTTTCTCTTTTAATCTGTTAATATAGTGAATTACTTTTATACATTTTTCTCAAATGTCACTTTTTATTCCAATTTTTTTTTTTTTTGCCTATGCCACATAGCTTGCAGGATCTTAATTTCCCAACCAGCGATTGAAACTGGACCCTCAGCAGTGAAAGTGTGGAGTCCTAACCACTGATCTGACAGGGAATTCGCTATATATTATTAAATATTAAACCTTGCATCTTTAATGTAAAACCAACAATTTGATTAAATTATTAATGTTTCATATAGGTTAACATGTATTTAAAAACCTCACCCATGCGTGCATGCACGCATGCTCAGTTGTGTCTGATTCTTTGCAATCCCATAGACCATAGCCTGACAGGCTCCTCTGTCCATGGAATTCTCTTCCCAACCCAGGGATCAAACCCACAACTCTTCTTCTAAATTGGCAGACAGATTCTTTACCTTTTGAGCAACCTGGGAAACTCCTTTCTTTTCAGTAATGAAATGGACATGTCACATAATGCTTTTACATTACATAAAATGACATTTACATAGTGTCTTTATCTGGTCTTAGTATCATGATTATGCTGTCTTCAAAAATAAGTTAAGAAGTAACCCTTTTTTATTGCTTAAGAAAGTTTGATTAAAATTACAACAATCTTCCTGAAATTTAATCAAATTTGTCTGTAAATCAATCTGGACCAGATGTTTTCTTTGGAGAAGTATTTTAAAATACTGCTTTAATTTATTTCATGATTCTAGGACTATTCAAAATTGTACATTTCCTTGGGTCACTATTGGTAAGTATAAGTCAAACTGCTTAATTACGAAGCTGATATCTTCTATATTCTTCTGAATATAGAAAGTGAAGAGGAACTAAAGAGCCTCTTGATGAGGGTGAAAGAGGAGAGTGAAAAACCCAGCTGAAAACTCAACATTCAAAAAATGAAAATCACGGCATCCAGTCCCATCACTTCATAGTAAATAGAAGGGGAAAAAGTGGAAACAGTGACAGACTTTATTTTTTTGGACTCTAGAATCACTGGGGATGGTGATTGTAGCCATGAAATTAAAAGATGCTTGCTCCTTGGAAGAGAAGATATGACCAACCTAGACAGCATATTAAAAAGCAGAGATATCACTTTGCCAACAAAGGTCCATATAGTCAAAACTATGGTTTTTCCAGTAGTCATGTGACAGTTAAACCATAAGGAAGGCTGAGCACCAAAGAACTGATGCTTTCAAATTGTGGCACTGGAGAAGACTTTTGAGAGTCCCTTGGACTAAAAGGAGATCGAACCAGTCCATCTTAAAGGAAATCAACCCTGAATATTCATTGGAAGCACTGATGCTGAAGCTGAAGCTCCAATACTGACTCATTGGGAAAGACCCTGATGCTGAGAAAGACTGAGGGCAGGAGGATAAGAGGGCAGCAGAGGATTAGATGGTTAGATAGCATCACTGACTCAATGGGCATGAGTTTGAGCAAACTTGGGGAGATAGTGAAAGACAGGGAAGCCTGGCATGCTGCAGTCCATGGGGTTGCAAACAGTCAGACACACAACTTAACAACTGAACAACAACAATATTCTTCTGAATTACTTTTGTCTCTTTGACCTAACACTATTTTAGAGAAAAGGGTTGAAATCTCCCTCTATGTGGTAGATTTGTAAACTCATATTCCCTTGCTTATTCACCTCAGCCCACCTTCCTTCTTTAGTCCATAAATACTCCAACCCCCTTACTTTCAAGAAGTCCTGTGACCAGGAATTAAATCCTGGCCTTGCAGTAAAAGCATCAAGTCCTAACCACTGGACCACCAGGGAATTCCCTTCAGTTGATCTTACTATATACAAATCTTATAAAGATGCCAGTGCTGGGCAAGAATCTTGATGAACACCTTGGCTGTGGGTCCAGCCTTCATTAACAAGCTGAAGGAAGGGGATGTGTGTTTGATCCCTGGTCCAGGAGCTAACAGCCATGGGCTGTGGGGCAACTAAGCCCATGCTACAAATACTGGATCCACACATTCTAGATGCCATGCATTTCAACTAAACATGTTCCATAGCATTCCCTACTCACTGGAACTAGAGAAGCCCCCATGAGCCGCAACTAGAGAAAAGCCTGCATGCCCGACGAAGACCCAGGACAGCCAAAAAAAAAAAAAGATGTGTGCTACTGAAAAAGTGTGAGTGAGGAAGGACTGGAAAAGTAATTGGGAGCTGGCTTATGGGAGAGTAAATCAAAGACTCCATCAGGTATTGCTGAGCAGCTTTTTACAATTATAAGAAAGTAAAGTAAAGCAATGAGGCCCTATAGTGGATGCATTATGTGGAAAATGTGCAACAGTACATGGCCTATACCCCTTAGCTGTGTTGAGACCAGGCGGCTTGAGATATTGCTGTGAAGTATATCACAGAGATCTGCTGCATGCTCTAGAACACCAAAGAATTCTGTTACTTCATGTCCTGAATGGTGGGGAAGAAGGATGTGCGCCCAACTTCTCCTGAGACAACACCCAAATCACAACTAGGTGCTGAATGACCATCAACAGGAGGATGTTGGAACTCCTCAAAAAAAGGTACCCCACATCCAAGGACAAAGAAGACGCTGTCATGAGACAGCAGGAGGGGGCAAAATCACATTAAAATCAAACCCCATACCTGCCAGGTAGGTGGCCCACGAACTACAGAACAATAATACCAAAGAAGTTTTCTCACTGTTGTGAGGTTCTAAGCCCCACAACAGACTTCCTAACATTTTGATATGGCCAAGGGACTGGGAATTCCCAGGGAGTCTGACTTTGAAGAACAGTGGGATTTGATTACAGAACATCCACAGGACTGGGGGAACAGACTCTTGGAGGGCACAATAAAAATCTTGTGCTCACCAAGACCCAGGAGAAAGGAGCAGTGTACCCAAAAGAGACTGAACCAAACCTGCTATGAGTGTTGGAGGGTCTCCTGTGAAGGCCTGGGTTGGCAGTGGCCTGCTTCAGGGACAGAGCCAGAGACACTGGTAGCAGCAGTCCTGGGAGGTGCACATTGGCATAAGTCCTCTCGGAGGTCACCCTTCAGTTCAGTTCAGTTCAGTCACTCAGTCGTGTCTGACTCTTTGCAACCTCATGGACTGCAGCACGTCAGGCCTCTCTGTCCATCACCAACTCCTGGAGTTTACTCAAACTCATCTCCATTGAGTCAGTGATGCCATCCAACCATCTCATCCTCTGTTGTCCCCTTCTCCTCCCGCCTTCAATCTTTGCTAGCATCAGGGTCTTTTCAAATGAGTCAGTTGTCCACATCGCATGGCCAAAGTATTGGAGTTTCAGCATCAACATCAGTCCTTCCAATGAATATTCAGGGCTGATCTCCTTTAGGATGGACTGGTTGGATCTCCTTGAAGACCAAGGGACTCTCAAGAGTCTTCTCCAACACCACACTTCAAAAGCATCGATTCTTCAGCGCTCAGCTTTCTTTATAGTCCAATTCTCACATCCATACATGACTACTGGGAAAATCATAGCCTTAACTAGACGGACCTTTGTTGGCAAAGTAATGTCTCTGGTTTTTTAATATGCTGTCTAGGTTGGTCATAACTTTTCTTCCAAGGATTAAGTGCCTTTTAATTTCATGGCTGCAGTCACCATCTGCAGTGATTTTGGAGCTACCCAAAATAAAGTCTGCCACTGGTTTCATTGTTTCTCCATCTATTTGCCATTAAGTGATAGGACCAGATGCCATATCTTCATATTTTTAATGTTGAGTTTTAAGCCAAATTTTTCACTCTCCCATTGCACTTTCATCAAGAGGCTCTTCAGTTCTTCTTCACTTTCTGCCATAAGGGCGGTGTCATCTGCTTATCTGAGGTGATTGACATTTCTCCCAGGAATCTTGATTCCAGCTTGTGCTTCCTCCAGCCCAGCGTTTCTCATGATGTAGCAGAGTGACAATATACAGCCTTGCTGTACTCCTTTTCCTATTTGGAACCAGTCTGTTGTTCCATGTCCAGTTCTAACTGTTGCTTCCTGACCTGCATACAGGTTTCTCAAGAGGCAGGTCAGGTGGTCTGGTATTCCCATCTCTCAGAATTTTCCACGGTTTATTGTGACCCACACAGTCAAAGGCTTTGGCATAGTCAATAAAGCAGAAATAGATGTTTTCTGGAACTCTCTTGCTTTTTCGATGATCCAGCGGATGTTGGCAATTTGATCTCTGGTTCTTCTGCCTTTTCTAAAACCAGCTTGAACATCTGGAATTTCATAGTTCACATATTGCTGAAGCCTGGCTTGGAGAATTTTGAGCATTACTTTACTAGTGTGTGAGATGACTGCAATTATGTGGTAGTCTGAGCATTCTTTGGCATTGACTTTCTTTGGGATTGGAATGAAAACTGAGCTTTTCCAGTGCTGTGGCCACTGCTGTGTTTTCGAAATTTGCTGGCATATTGAGTGCAGCACTTTCACGGCATCATCTTTTAGGATTTGGGATAGCTCAACTGGAATTCCATCACCTCCACTAGCTTTGTTTGTAGTGATGCTTCCTAAGGCCCACTTGACTTCACATTCCAGGATGTCTGGCTCTAGGTCAGTGATCACACCATCATGATTATCTGGGTCGCGAAGATCTTTTTTGTACAGGTCTGTTTATTCTTGCCACCTGTTCTTAATATCTTCTGTTTCTGTTAAGTCCCTACCATTTCTGTCCTTTATCGAGCCCATCTCTGCATGAAATGTTCCCTTGATATCTCTAATTTTCTTCAAGAGATCTCTAGTCTTTTCCATTCTGTTGTTTTCATCTATTTTTTTGCACTGATCACTGAGGAAGGCTTTCTTATCTCTCCTTGCTATTCACCCTTATAGGTACCATAAAGCCTGTAGAGTCCAGGACTGTGCTGCCTCAGGCCAAACAACTAACAGGGAGGGAGCACAGCCCCAACCATCAGAGAAAACTGAATTAAAGATTTACTGAGCCTATCCCTGCCCACCAGAGCAAGACCCAGATTTCTCCACAGCCAGCCCCTCCCATCAGGAATCTTGTACAAGCTTCTTATCCTCATCCATCAGAGGGCAGACAGGAGAAGCAAGAACTACATTCCCACAGCCTCCAGAACGAAAATCACAACCACAGAAGACTAACCTAAATGATCACGTGGATCACAGTCTTGTGTAACTCAATGAAGCGATGAGCCATGCCATGCAGGGCCACCCAAGACAGATGGGTCATGGTGGAGAGTTCTGACAAAATGTGGTCCACTGGAAAAGGCAATAGCAAACCACTTCAGTATTCTTTCCTTAAGAACCCCAGGAACGTTTCCCTGTATTCAGTCAATTTTTGCTTTGAAGTTTTGAGGTTATAAATATATTTAAAATGTAAATTAAACACTTAGCATTCAGTGTTGATTCTTTCTATAATTAATATCTTTGTGTAAAAGTCTATTTTACCCAATATTAATGTAGGCACATCATTTTCCTTTTCTTAATATTTGCCTGCTATTTTTCCCATGCTTTTACTGATAAAAAAATCTTTTATTGGGCTAAATTCTAAACTTTTGATGCTATTACTGTAAGAACTACTTTTAACAATTTATATGTAACCTTCAAATTAGCAACTTTGGATCACTTACCCTTTAATTATAAATGGAAGTTAATTCAGAGAAATCCCAATTATGCAGTTGACCCATGACACATACAAAGTCAACTACACACATTCATTTGGGCAGTTAGTCCATAATGATTTCTAATTGTTCAAGCTTGCTGCAGGTATAGTTCATGTCAATAACCTCTCTGCTACTACATATTCCTGTATTTAAATACTGGACTTGAAATAATCATAGTGGTTGTAAAGATTAAGAAAATAGAACCTTGAGTTACTTTTTTTCTATCATTTTGCTTGAACATGGATTTTTTCAAAACAAACAGTGTGAGCTGTGAGATAGAACATTGGATTGATATGCTTACAATTGAAATTAAAAAAAAAACCTTTTTATTTTATTTTGGAGTATAGCCAATTAACAATGTTGTGATAGTTTCAGGTGAAGAGTCAAGGGACTCATCCATACATACACACGTATTCAATACAACTGAAATTTAGCATTTTAAAATTAATTGTCATTTTGAAACTAAAGAAAAACTGAAAAGAGAGTGATTTTTGCATATTGTTGCATGATATTAAAAATACTTTTTTCATATGAAGGATGAGAACACTAAAAAAATGATCTACTCCTGGTGATAAATACACTATGTATGCCATTGCTGGGCAATTGGCTCATTCTCTTTATAAGCTCTTAGAATTTTCTCCTCAAGACATTCTGAAATTCCACTATCACTAGGTGTGGGTTTTTTCTTATTTTCCTTAAGGGCACTGCTAATAAGTTGTTTAATCTCTAATTCTGGAAAATTTATCTACATTATTTTTTAAAAAACTTACCTCTTCTGTATTTTAATTTTTTCTCCTTTTCTGAGACTCTTATTACCTACATATTAGCACCTCTACTTCTATTACACATACATATCCCCAAGGTTTTCTTTTATATTTTCCTTTCCTATAGTGCTGCTATAAACATTGAGGTGTAGGTATCTTTTTGAATTACGGTTTTCTCCAAATATATGCCCAAGAGTGGGATTGCTGGATCATACTGTAGTTCTGTAAGGAACAGCAAGGAACCTCCATACTGTTCTCTATAGTGGCTGTACCAATTTACATTTCTACCAACAGTTTAGAGGTTTTCCTTTTGTTCACATCCTCTCCTGCATTTATTTCTAGACTTTTTGATGATGGCCATTATGACCAATGTGTAGTGACACCTCATTGTAGTTTTGATTTGCATTTCTCTAATAATTAGCAATGTTGAACATCTTTTCATGTGTTTTTTTGCCATCTGTATGTCTTCTTTGGAGAAGTGCCTATTTAGATATTCTGCCCATTTTTGATTGGGTTGTTTTGTTTCGTTTGTTTTTTCGATACTGAGCTGCATTTACTGCTTGTATATTTTGGAGATCAGTCCCTTGTTTGTCACTTCATTGGCAAATATTTTTTCCCATTCTATAGATTGTTTTTTCATTTTGTTTATGGTTTCCTTTGTTGTACAAAAACTTTTAAGTTCAATTATTGTTTATGGTTTCTTTTGCTGTACAAAAGCTTTTAAGTTTAACTGGGTCCCATTTGTTTATTCTTATTTTTATTTTCATTATTCTAGGAGGTGGATCCAAAATGATATTGCTGTGCTTTATGTCAAAAAGTGTTCTGCCTATGTTTTCCTCTAGAAGTTTTATAGTATGCAGTCTTACATTTAGGTCTTTAATCCATTTTGAGTTTATTTTTGAGTATGGTGTTACAGAATATTCTGATTTCATTCTGTTACATGTAACTGTCCTGTTTTCCCAGCCCCACTTATTGAAGAGACTGTCTTTTCTTCATTGTGTATTCTTGCCTCCTTTGTTATAGATCAATTGACCATAGTTGAGTGGGTTTATTTCTGGGCTTTCTATCCTGTTCCACTGATCTATATTTCTGTTTGGGGGCCAATACCAAATACCAATATTTTGATGATTGTAGCTTTGTAGTATAGTCTGAAGCCAGGGAGCCTGATTCTTTTAGTTCTGTTCCCCCACCTCAGGATTGCTTTGGCTATTCAGGGTCTCTTGTGTTTCAATACAAATAATTTTTTTTTCTAGTTCTGTGAAAAATGCCATTGGTTATTTGATAAGGATTGCACTGAATCTGTAGATTCCCTTAGGTAGTACAGACATTTTCACAATATTATTCTTGCAACCCCCCAAAATAACATATTTTTCCATCTGTGTGTGTCATCTTCAATTTCTTTCACCAATGTCTTACAGTTTTCAGAGTAAAAGACTTTTGTCCCTTAGGCAAGTTTATTCTTAGGTATTTTACTCTTTTTGATTCAGATTTTAATATTTCTTGTAGAGCTGGTTTTGTGATGCTGAAGTCTTCTAGCTTTAGCTTGTCTGAAAACTCTTTATCTCTCGACCATATCTGAATGCTAGCCTTGGTGGATAGAGTATTCTTAATCACAGCTTTTTTTCCCCCTTTCATCACTTTGAATATATAGTGCTACTTCCTTCTGGTCTGCAGTTTTTCTGCTAAAAAGTCTATTCAGAGTCTTATATACATAAATAATTGCTTTTCTCTTGCTGGTTTAATACTCCCACTTTAATTTTTGTCATTTTAATTACAATGTGTCTTTGTGTGGTCTTCTTTGGGTTAATCTTGTTTGGGACTCTGTGCTTCTTGGACCTGGATGTGTGTTTCCTTTCCAAGATTAGTGAAATTTTCAGCTATTATTTTTTCAAATAAGTTCTCTGCCCCTTTCTCTCTTACTTGGACTTTGGGATTCCTATAATGTGAATGTTAGTACATTTGGTGGTGTCCAAAAGGTCTCTTAAACTGTCCTTATTTTTTTTTTTCTAAAAAAATCCTCAGTTTAAGTTTTTTTTTTTCTTTTTCTGTTCAGCTTGGGTAATTCTCACTACTCCATCTTCTAGTCAAACAATTAGTTCCTGTGTATCACATAATCTACTATTGATTCTTCCTGGTATATTTTTTATTTCAGTTATTATATTCTTCAGCTCTGTTTAGTTCTTTTTTATATTTTGCAACTTTTTGTTAAAATTCTCACTGTGTTCATCAATTCTCCTCCTATGAGAATTCTTATAATGATTACCTTGAACTCTTTATTGGGTGAATTTCTTATCTCCTTTCTTTATAGTTCTTTTTCTGAGGGTTTATCTTGTTTCTTCATTTGGAACATAGTCCACTTTTTCCTCATTTTCCATGTTTACTTCTATATATTAGGTAGGTCAGTTACATTTTCCAGTCTTGAAGAGTGGCTTTATGTAGAAGATATTGTGTTGATTTAAGCACGATGCTTCCCCCTGGTCACTAGTTATATGCTTTAGGAGTTCCCCCTATTTAGGCTGCATGCACTCTTCTGGTGGGCACGCTGGTAGGTGAGGCTGGCCCCTGGCAGTTGGCTGCCAGGACCTGCAACATGCAGTGGCTGCCCCAATGGTATGCAGGTCCAATAATGAGCATGGTTGGTTGCAGGGCTTGCAGGTGCCTGGGGTTGATAGTGCCTCTTTGGTGGGCACAGCTAGGTTCTGGGATGACTGGCTATGGGATGTTCAGGGAACTGGGCCGGTACTGGCCCACTGGTGGATGGGGCCTGGTCCCAGGGCATCTGGCTGTGTCACCTGGGTGCCTGGGTGTGGGGCTGGGAGGGTCCCAGGGCTGGTCTGCTGCACTGGTGAGTGGGGTCCTATCCCTGCATCACTGGCTGCTTGGCCTAGGAAGTCCCAAAACTGGTGCTGCCTGTTTATGGCCAGATAAGCTCTCAGCACTAATAGGCTAGAGGGGGAACTCCAAAATGGCAATTGCCAGTCCCAGTGTCCTTGTGGTAGAATGAGCTCCCCAAAATGGCTCTCATCATTATGTGCCCCAGGGGGAGTTCTGGTTGCCTTCTGCCTCTATAGGAAGCTCTCCAATATCAGTGAGTGGGTCTGATCCAGAGCATGTGAGCTTTTATACATACCTTTAAGAGTGACATACCCTTAAGACTTCCCTGGTGGTTCAGATGGTAAAGTGTCTGCCTACAATGTGGGAGACCTGGGTTCGATCCCTGGGTTGGGAAGATCCCCTGGAGAAGGAAATAGCAACCCACTCCAGTATTCTTGCCTGGAAAATCCCATAGATGGAGGAGCCTGGTAGGCTATAGTCTATGGGGTTGCAAAGAGTTGGCCACAACTGAGCGACTTCACTTTCACTTTAAGAGTGAAGTCTTCTTTTCCTTTAGCCCTCCAGCTCTCTCATTTTCAAGCCCTTCTTGCTTTCAAACCCAGTTGTTTTGGGAGCTCATTTTCCTGGTGCAGAACACACAGACTAAGGAACCCAATGTGGGCCTTAGAATCCTTGCTCTTTGTGAAGAACTTTTGCAGTTATGATTATCCTCTCATCTGTTGGTTGCCTACCATGGGAATGGGCCTTGACTATACTGCATCTCTCCTATCCATCTCATCATGGTTCCTTCTCTATATCTTTAGTTGTGAAACATCTTTTATGCTAGTGTTCAAGTCATCCTCATAGATAGCTACTCTGTAAATAGTTGAATTTTGTTGTCCCCGTGTAAGGAGATGATCTCAGAGTCTTCCTATTCCACCATCTTGACCATACCACCCCCATTTTGTTATTTTAGGAAATTCTTTCTGACATTTAGATCCTTCAAATGTCCATAAAAATTTTAGTATCAGCTTATAAATATCTTCTAAAAACCTTGAGATATTGATCATCTTGAGCTGATCTGTGAGTTAATGAAAATTTGATACAACTTTGACACAACTGAGTCCTCCAGTCTATGAATATGGTGGATCTGTCCATTTATTTAACTTTTTTTCTTTCAACAAAATTTGAACTGTTAAAGGTACAGGTTTTCACATATGTTGCTAAATATAGCTTTAACTAATTCATGTTTTAGATACTATTTTAAATGTGGTCGTTTTTATGTCAATATTCAATTGTTATTTGCTAATTTATTTTAAAAAATCAGTTTTTGTGTGTGATCCTATATCTTGTGACCTTGTTCAACTGTGTATTTAATAGCATTTCTGAAGATTCACTAGGATTTTCCGTTTATACAAAATGTCACTTGTAAATGTCACTTGTAAATAAAGATATTTTTTTTTCTTTACAATTTTCATGATTTTATTTCTTATACTGATCTCATTATAATGGTTAGGATCCCCAGTACAATGTTGAAAAGAATGGCAAGAGTAGGCCTCAATTTTAAGGGTAAAACATCAGGGCCCTTTTTGTAGATGCCCTTTGTCAGGTTACTCTTCTATTTCTTTTAGCTAAGACTTTTTTAAAAAAAACCATCAATTAGCCTTGACTTTTTCAAATGTTTTTTTCAGCATATAAAGATAATCACATGGTTTTTCTCCATTACTCTGTTCATATGGTGAATTATGACAATTTATTTTCAAATATTTTTAATATTTCAAATAATGCAACCTTGCACTCACAGAATAAACCCCACTTGGTTGTGATACATTTTTAAATACATATTGCTGGATCCAAGTTGCTAATGTTTTGTTGAGTAATTTTATATATTTGTTCATAAGAGAGGTTGCTCTGTAGCTTTCTATTCCTATATTATTTTAGTCTGGTTTTAATATCAGGGTTATGCTGGTCTAAAGATTATTTTTAAAATATCCTCTCTTCTAATTTCTGGAAGAGTTTGTGCAGGATTGGTATTTTGTTGTCATTGTTGTTTAGTCGCTAAGTTGTGTCTGACTCTTTTGTGACCCCATGAGCTGTCCATGGGATTTTCCAGGCAAGAATACTGGAGTGAGTTGCCATTTCCTTCTTCAGAAGATCTTTCTGACCCAGGAATCAATACTTCTTCCTTAAATGTTTCATAGAATTTTCGTGTCCATCTAGTCCTATAACGATTTAAATGATGAATTCAGTGTCTTTCTATAATATAAGCTTATTCCGATTTTCTTTTTTTTTTAGTCAATTTCAAAAGTTTGATTTTTTTCAAGCTATTTTTCAATTTCATCTAGTTGTGAAATCTCTTGGTTTATGGCAATAGAGTCTTCATTTTATTCCACTGTAGTCAGAAAACATACTTTGTATGATTTCACTCTTTTTAAATTTATTGAGACTTGTTTTATGGCCCCCAATATAGCTATTTTGGTGGCTAATAGTCCATGTACAGTTGAAAAGAATCTGTGTTTTGCTGTTCTCTATAAATGCCAATTAAATCATGTTGGTTGATCTAGTTCTTCAAATATTTTATACCTATACTGATGTTCTGTCTACTTGCTCTATCAGTTACAGAGAAAAACCTGTTGGAATATCCAACTATATCATGTTTTGTCTATTTTGTCCTGTATTTCTGTCAGTTTTTGCTTCATGTGCATTCAGTCCCTGCTGTTATGTGCATACATATTTAGGATCACTGTATCTTCCTAGAGAATGAACATGTTTATCATTGTGAAATGTCTATCTTTATTCCTAACAATATTTATTACTCTGAAATCTATTTTATATCATATTAATATAGCTACTCCATCTTTATTTGGATTATTTTTGAATTATGTACAATTTACCACATATTTCCTTTTAACCTGTGTTTTTATAATAAACTGAGTCTCGTATAGACAACATATAACTGTGTCTTGATTTTGGATCCAAGAGAGGAGAAAATATTTCTTTTCCTTTATAATATAAGGAACTCTAATTTCAAAGTCAAAGTAAGTGAAGTCAAATCAGTATGTTTTCCAAGATGAGTCAATGCCACCTGACCAAACAGGATTTTAAAAATCGCAGTAAGAAATAAGGAAAAATTAAAAATACTTCTGGGCATTTTGACACTGAATGAATAATGCATGACTTTTAAGCAGCATATAATACAAATTAAAATTTTGAGTCAACATCTCAGGCACATTTTATAATAAGATTGCATTAGAGAATTAAGTATATGTCTAAGTCACAGACACAATTGAAATACAGATATCTCTCAATGTTATACCTTAGTATAAGGGAGCAAAGATATCAACGACCTGTAAAGAGAAATCTAAAACTTTATTTATCAGTGGAATAGACTATAGCACATTGATATGTGCTCTTTTTTTCCCAGCAGTTTAAAAATAGACCAGATAGATAGTACACAACAATTAACAACACAATTACTATTTTAGCAGAAGGAAAACTGAAATATGTAATTAAATAAGTACATGTAATTAACTTCCTCAGCGATCAGTGCAAAGAAATAGAGGAAAACAACAGAAGGGGAAAGACTAGAGATCTCTTCAAGAAAGTCAGAGATACCAAGGGAACATTTCATGCAAATATGGGCACAATAAAGGACAGAAATGGTATGGACCTAACAGAGGCAGAAGATATTAAGAAGAGGTGGCAAGAATACACAGAAGAACTATACCAAAAAAAGCTTAATGACCCAGATAACCACTATGGTGTGATCACTCACCTAGAGCCGGACATTTTGGAATGCGAAGTCAAGTGGGCCTTAGGAAGCATCACTATGAACAAAGCTAGTGGAGGTGGTAGGATTTGGGTTGACCTATTTCAAATCCTGAAAGATGATGCCGTGAAAGTGCTGCACTCAATACGCCAGCAAATTCGGAAAACTCAGCAGTGGCAACAGTACCGGAAAAGGTCAGTTTTCATTCCAATCCCAAAGAAAGGCAATGCCAAAGAATGTTCAAACTACCACACATTTGCACTCCTCTCACACACTAGCAAAGTAATGGTCAAAATTCTCCAAGCCAGACTTCAACAGTACATGAACTGTGAACTTTCAGATGTTCAAGCTGGATTTAGAAAATGCAGAGGAACTAGAGATCAAATTGCCAACATCCATTGAATCATTGAAAAAGCAAGAGAGTTCCAGAAAAACATCTGCTTTATTGACTACACCAAAGCCTTTGTCAGTGTGGATTACAACAAACTGTGGAAAATTCTTAAAGAGATGGGAATACCAGACCACCTTACCTGCCTCTGGAGAAATCTGTATTCAGGTCAAGAAGCAACAGTTAGAACTGGACATGGAACAACAGACTAGTTCCAAATCAGGAAAGGAGTACATCAAGGCTGTATATTGTCACCCTGTTTATTTAAATTATATGCAGAGTACATCATGCGAAATGCCTGGGTGGATGAAGCACAAGCTGGAATCAAGATTGCTGGGAGAAGTATCAATAACCTCAGATATGCAGATGACACCACAGAAAGCGAAGAAGAACTAAAGAGCCTCTTGATGAAAGTGCAATGGGAGAGTGAAAAAGTTGGCTTAAAACTCAACATTAAAAGAATGAAGATCATGGCATCTGGTCCCATCAGTTCTTAGCAAATAGAACAATGGAAACAGTTACTGACTTTATTTTTGGGAGGCTCCAAAATCACTGCAGATGGTGATTGCAGCCACGATATTAAAAAATGCTTGCTCCTTGGAAGAAAAGCTCTGACAAACCTAGACAGCATATTAAAAAGCAGAGACATTAATTTGCCAACAAAGGTCCGTCTAGTCAAGACTACTATTTTCCCAGTAGTCATGTATGGATGTGAGAGTTGGACTATAAAGAAAGCTGAGCACTGAAGAATTGATGCTTTTGAAGTGTGGTGTTGGAGAAGACTCTTGAGAGTCCCTTGGACTGCAAGGAGATCCAACCAGTCCATCCTAATGGAAATCAGTCCTGAGTATTCATTGGAAGGACTGATGCTGAAGCCAAAAGTCCAATACTTCGGCCACCTGATGTGAAGAACTGACTCATTGGAAAAGACTCTGATGCTGGGAAAGTTTGAGGGCAGGAGGAGAAGGGGACGACAGAGGATGAAATGGTTGGATGGCATCACTGACTCAATGGACATGAGTTTGAGCAAGCTCTGGGAGTTGGTGATGGACAGAGAAGCCTGGCATGCTGCAGGTCACAGGGTCGCAAAGAGTCGGACATGACTGAGTGACTCAACTGAACTTAATAAAATCAAAGGCTTTAGCCTAGTCAATGAAGCAGAAGTAGTACAGGTTTTAGAATTATTTTGCTTTCTTGAAATGGCAACCCACTCCAGCGTTCTTGCCTGGAGAATCCCAGGGATGGGGGAGCCTGGTGGGCTGCCGTCTATGGGGTCGCACAGAGTTGGACACGACTGAAGCGTCTTAGCAGCAGCAGCAGCATGATCCAATGACTGTTGGCAATTTGATCTGGTTCCTCTGACTCTTCGAAACACAGCTTGTATATCTGGAAGTTCTCTTTTCACATATTGCTGAAGCTTAGTCTGAAGGATTTTGAGCATGACCTTGCTAGTATATGAAATAAGCACAATTGTATGGTAGTTTGAACATTCTTTGACATTACCCTACTCTGGGATTAGAATGAAAACTGACTTTTTCCAGCCCTTGGCCCTGTGAGTTTTGCAAATTTGTTGACATATTGGGTGCAACACTTTAACAACATCATCTTTTAGGATTTTAAATATCTCTGTTGGAATTTCATTACCTCCAGTAGCTTTGTTCACAGTAATGCTTCCTTAAGCCCACTCGACTTCACACTCCAGGATACATGGCTCTAGGTGAGTGATCACACCATCATGATTATCTGGGTCATTAAACCTTTCTTGTATAGTTATTCTGTGTATTCTTGCTAACTTATCTTAAATCTATTTTGTTTCTGTTAGCTCCTTACCATTCTGTCCTTTATCATGCCTATCCTTGCATGAAGTGTTCCCTTGATATCCAGTTTTCTTGAAAAGATCTCTAATCTTTCCCATTCTATTGTTTCTCTGTATTTCTTTGCATCCTTCATTTAAGAATGCTTTCTTTTTTTTTTTATGTTTATGGTACATTTAATTAAAATGTTTTCCAAAATCTTTTTAGAAACTTGAAATCTTTTCTTTATATATATATGTATATATATATGTGTGTGTGTGTGTGTATATATATATATATATATAAAAGTATAGTTGACTTACAATGTTTCAGGTGCACAACAAGGTGATTCAGTTATTCAAAAGCACATATATTATTTTTAAAAGTATTTTCCATCCTAAGTTATTGCAATATATTGACCATAGTTCCCTAAGCTATACAGTAAAACTTTGTTGTTTGTTGCACATTTATTTTTTAATTAAAAATCTAGCATCCTATTCATACTGAGTCAAACAAGTAGACTCAAAATGTCATATTTTTTAGTTAGGCAAAAAATCATGTTTTCTAAAATATATATGTTATACACACTTATGTATATGTATATAAAAGCTTTTCTACTACACTTGATAAAGGCTTGAAAAAGAACATCAAAAAAAGAAAAGATGGAGAAATTGGAGAATATAAACTAAATGAAATGGGAGCACTGAATATGAAATTAAAAATGTGAAACCAAGTAGATAAAAGTAAAAGATCCTCATATAGTCTAGTTGCTTTTAAACATGACTGCTCATTAGAAATATATCTGGACCTCTGGAGAAAGTAATACCTGAGCATTCATATTTTTCAAAAAATTTCAAGATAATTCTGATATGCATCTCTATTTTAAAAAGTCATTACAAGTTTTTCTATTAGATCTTAGTTTTGGTAATATAGAGTTATATTATGTTTCTGTTGACCAATCATAATAAAATGGTATTAAGTGAGTAATAGTTACATAATCACAATAGTAAAAGGTGTTTACCAGTTTTCATAATCAAGAGCCAGACAAAAAGTAAAAGGTAATTAAAATTTCAATCCATAATGGGAACATGATTAACTTAACAATATAAGATAAGTACATACAATTTGGGTGAGGGGGTGTCAAGCAGAGTGATGTGGTAAGTGGAAGTGCAGACATGCACATGGTTTCATCCACCCAGTCAGTCTCTGTCTTTTGGTTGATGCATTGAATCCACTTACATTTAAGGTAATTATCGATATGTACCCCGGTGGCTCAGATGGCAAGGAGTCTGCCTGCAATTCAGGAGCCACAGGAGGCACAGGTTTGATCCCTGGATAAGGAAGATCCCCTGGAGGAGGGCATGGCAACCCACTCCAGTATTCTTGCCTGAAGAATCCCATGGACAGAGGGGCCTGGAAGGCTACAGTCTATGGGGTCTTAAAGAGTTCAACAAGACTGAGCAACCAATACCCACACACATGATTCTTTTATGGAAAAAGAAATGGCAGCCTACTGCAGTATTCTTGCTGGGAAAATCCCACAGACAGAGAAGCCTGGCGGACTACCGTCCATGGGGTCACAAAGAATCAGACACATCTGAGCATATGCACACACACATGATCCTATTACTATTTTCTTAATTGTTTTAGGTTTATTTCCTGCAGGTTTTTTCCTTCTCTTGTGTTTCCTGCTTAAAGAAGTTCCTTTTTCATCTGTTGTAAAGCTGGTTTGGTGGTGCTAAATTCTCTTAACTTTTGTTTGTATGGAAAGCTTTTGATTTCTCCATCAAATCTGAAGAAGAGTCTTGCTGGGTAGAGTATTCTTGGTTGTAGGTTCTTCCCCTTCATCACCTTAAATATATCATGCCATTCTCTTCTGGCTTGTAGAGTTCCTGTTAAGAAATCAGCTGATAGCCTGATGGGAGTTTACTTGTACATTATTTGTCATTTTTCCCTTGTTGCTATTAATATTTTATGTATGTCTTTATTTTTTGTCTACTAGGTGTTTTGACTACTAGGTGTCTCGATGTGTTCCTCCTTGGGTATATCCCGCTTGGGACTTTCTGTGATTCCTGGACTTGGTTGGCTATTTCCTTTTCCATGTATGGGAAGTTTTCAGCTATTATCTATTCAAATATTTTCTCAGGTCCTTTCTTTCTCTCTTCTCCTTCTGGAACCCCTATAATGCGAATGTTAGTGTGTTTAATGTTGCTCTAGAAATCTCTTAGGCTGTCTTAATTTCTTTTCATTCTTTTCTATATTTTGTTCCATGGCAGTGATTTCTGCCATTCTGTCCTTCAGGTCTTTTATCTGTCCTTCTGCCTCAATTATTCTGCTATTGTTTCCTTCTAGTGTATTATTCATCTCTATTTGTTCTTTAGTTCTTCTAGGTCTTTGGTAAACATTTCTTATGTCTTCCCAGTCTTTGCCTCCATTCTTTTTTTCAAGATCCTGGATCATCTTCAGTATCATTATTCTGAATTATTTTCTGGAAGGTTACCTATCTCCACTTCATTTACTTGTTTTTCTGGTGTTTTATCTTGTCCCTTCATCTGGGACTTAACTTTCTGCTTTTTTATCACGATTGGCTTTCTGTCGTATGGTTTTTGTTTTAGCCACTGTGAGACTGTGCTTCTTCTGTCTGCCATCTAATGGATGAGGCTAAGAGGTTTGTGTAAGCTTCTTGATGGCAGGGACTGGCGATGGGAAAAACTGGGTCTTACTCTGGTGGATGAGGCCTTGCTCAGTAAAGCTTTAATCCAGTTATCTGCTAATGGGTGGGGTTGTACTCCCTCCCTGGTAGTTGTTTTGCCTGAGATGACCCAGCCCTGGGGTCTATGGGCTTTTTGGTAGGGTTAATGGTGAATTCCAAGAGGGTTTACACCAAGGGGGACCTGCCAGTGTCCCTGTCCCTGTGGTGAGCTCCTCCTGACCCATGCCTCCACAGGAAGCCCACCAGCACTAGCAGGTAATTTTGGTTCAGTCTTCTGTGAGGTCACTGCTCCTCTCCTCTGGGTCTTAGTGCATGCAAAATTTGGTTTGTGCCCTCCGAGACTGGAGTGTCTGTTTCCCTCAGTCCTCTGGAAGGCCTATAACCAAATCCCACTGGCCTTCAAAGCCATATTCCCTGGGGATTCCCAGTTCCCTTGTTGGATCCCCAGGCTGGGAAACCTGACATGGGGTTCAGAACCTTCACAGTAGTGTGAGAACTTCTTTGGTATTATTGTTCTCCAGTCTGTGGGTCACCCTGGCAGGTATGGGATTTGATTTTACCACGATTGTGTCCCTCCAACCATCTTGCTGAGGCTTCATCTCTGTCTTTTGATGTGGACTATTTTTTTTTGGTGGGTTCCAGCATCCTTCTCCCCAGGTAGCTCAACCGGTAGAGAATCTGCCTGTAATGAAGGATACTTGGTTCGAACCTTGGGTCAAGAAGATCCCCTGGGGAAGGGCATGGAAACCCACTCCAGTTATTCTTGCCTGGAGAATTCTATGGACAGAGGAGCCTGGTGGGCTATAGTTCATGGGGTCACAAAGAGTGGGACATGACTGAGCGACTTACACTCACAGCATCCTCCTGTTCATGGTTGTTCAACAGTTAGTTGCAACTTTGGTGCTCTCACAGGAGATGAGTGCACATCCTTCTACTCTGCCATCTTGAACCAGAAGCCTAGTAACTTCTAAGAAGGCTTTCTTATCTCTCCTTGCTATTATCTGGAATTATGCATTCAGTTGGGTATATCTTTCTCTTTCTCTCTTGCTTTTGGCCTTTCTTCTTTTCTCAGCTATTTGGAAAGCCTCCTCAGACAATCACTTGGCCTTCTTACATTTCTTTTTCTTTGGGATTGTTTTGGTCACTGCCTCCTGTACAATGTTATGAACCTCCATCCTTAGTTCTTCAGGTACTTTGTCTATCAAGTCTAGTCCCTTGTATCTATTCATCACCTCCATTGTATAATCATAAGGGACTTGATATAGGTTGTGCTGGGATGGCCTAGTGATTTCCCTGTATTCCTCAATTCAAGCTTGAATTTTGCAATAAGGAGACCGTGATCTGAGCCACAATCAGCTCCAGATCTTTTTTTTTTTTTTTTTTCCCTTTGCTAACTGTACAGAACTTCTCAATCTCCTGCTGCAAAGAACATAATCTAATTTCAGTATTGACCATCTGGTGATGTCCATGTGTAGACTTGTCTCTTGGGTTGTTGGAAAAGGGTGTTTGCTATGATCAGCATGTTTTCTTGACAAAACTCTATTAGCCTTTGCTCTGCTTCATTTTGAACTCCAGGGCCAAACTTGCCTGTTATTCTGGGTATCTCTTGACTTCCTACTTTTTCATTCCAACCCCCTATGATGAACATGACATCTTTTTTTAGTGTTTGTTCTAGAAGGCATTGTGTTTCTTCACAGAACCAGCTTAGCTTCTTTGACATCAGTGGTTGGGGTGTAGACTTGGAATACTGTGGTGTTGAATGGCTTGTCTTGGAAACAAATCGAGATCATTCTGTTCTTTTTGAGATTGCACCCAGGTACTGCATTTCAGATTCTTTTGTTGACTCTGAGGGCTACTCTATTTCTTCCAAGGGATCCTTGACCACAGTAGTAGATAAGATGATCATCTGAATGAAATCTGTCTATTCTCGTCCATTTTAGTTCACTGATTCTTAAGATGTTGATGTTCACTCTTGTTATCTCCTGCTTGACCACATCCAATTTACCTTGATTCATGGACCTAACATTCTAGATTCCTGTGCAATATTGTTCTTTACAGCATCAGCTTTACTTTCGCCACCAGACACATCCACAACTGAGCATTTGTTTCCGCTTTGACCCAGCCACTTCTTTCTTTCTGGAGCTATTAGTAATTGCCCTCTGCTCTTCCCCAGTAGCATATTGGACACCTTCTGACCTAGGGGGCTCACCTTCTGGCGTCATATATTTTTGCCTTTTCATACTATTCATGGAGTTCTCAAGGCAAGAATACAGGAGTGGTTTGCCATTTCCTCCTCCAGTGGGCCACAATTTGTCTGAACTCTTCACTATGACCTGTCTTGGGTGGCCCTGCAAGGCAGGATTCATAGCTTCATTGACTACAAACATTTCAATTTAAGCTTCTGGTGTCTATGTGCAGCTAGCGGTAATAGAATGTTCACATTCTCATAAGCCATTTTACTTCCTAACTGCAGGAATATAGATCTTTTGTATCCTTAAGTAGGTTTATTTCTAGATGTTTTATTCTTTTTGATGCTTTTGTAAATGGGATTGTTTCCTTAATTTCTCTTTCTGACCTTTCATTGTAAGTGCTGTTGTTGTTCAGTTGCTAAGTCAGTCTGAATCTTTGCAGCCCCATAGACTGGAGCACACAGTGGGGTCTAACTCATGCCCATTGAGTCAATGATGCCATCCAACCATCTTATCCTCTGTTGCCCCCTTCTCATCCTGCCCTCAATCTTTCCAAGCATCAGGGTCTTTTCCAATGAGTCAGTGTCCTTTTTTGTTCCAGCATTTTTGGTTGATGGCTGTCTAGCAGTTGGTCATGATTTTGGTGCTCCATCAAGAAAAGCGTGAGCATCCTTCTACTCTGCCATCTTGAGACCAATCCCTGCTTCACATATTTCTAACCTGCTTGGTATGTGTTGCTCCACAGATGCATCTTAAGACACAAAGCCTCTTAACCCAGCAGCAGTCTCTGTTTAGCATAATTTTCAGACCTTGCTTTTGTAGTCCTCTCTCAGCCAAAAACGTTCTCTCTTTTATCTTCATTTCAGTAACATTTGCCTTACATATTTAGGTGCTCCAGGGTTAGATGCTTATATATTTACAAAAGCTATATCCCCTTGATGAATTTACCCATTTATAATTAATCTACTTCTAATCTTCTGGCAGTTTTTGACTTAAAGTCTATTTCTTTTTCTTTGGATATACATGTATCCATTCTCCCCCAAACTCCCCTCCCATCCAGGCTACCACTAACATTAAGAAAATCCATTCAGGCACTCTGAGTCTTTTGATTGGAGAAATTTAATCCATTTAGAGTTAATTATAGATAGGTAAGGACTTTCTGGGTTTCCCAGGTGGTACTAGTGGTAAAGAACCCGCCTGTCAATGCAGGAGATGTAAGAGACTGAGGTTTGATCTCTAGGTTGGGAAGATCCCCTGGAGGAAGGCATGGCAACCCACTCCAGTATTCTTGTCTGGAGAATCCCATGGACAGAGGAGCCTGGTGGGCTACAGTTCATACAATTACAAAGAGTAGAACATGACTGAAGTGACTCAGGATGCACACACGCATTCACAGGGACTTGCTATTGCCATTTTGTTCATTGTTTTGTGATGATTTTAAAGTTCCTTTGTTTCTCTCTTACTGTCTTCCTCTGTGATTTGATGACTTTTTACAGTGCAGTGCTTTGATTCCTTTCTCTTTATCTTTTGTGACTCTGCTAGAGGTTTTTTTTTTTTTTCCTTTTAGTTACTTATTGTTGTTGTTGTTTTAGTTGCTAAGTTGTGTCTCTTTTGTGAAACCATGGACTGTAGCCCACCAGGCTCTTCTGTCCATGGGATTTTCCAGGCAAGAATACTAAAGTGGGCTGACATTTTCTTCTCCAGGGGATCTTCCCAATCCAGGGATCAAACCCATGTCTCCTGCATTTCAGGCAGATCTTTACAACTGAGCCACCCACTATTAGGGTTATATAAAACAATTTATAAAAATTATAAAAGTCTAATTTAAGCTGATAGTGACTTAATTTCAATTGCATACAAGTTCTATACTTTTACTTCTCAGCCCATATTTTATGTTATTGATAACACAATTTACATCATTTTTATAATGTGTATCTGTTATCAAATATTGTAGCTGTAACTATTTTTAATACTTTTAACTTTTATGCTAGAGTTAAAAGTCATCATGGGGTCGCTAAGAGTCGGACGCGACTGAGCGACTTCACTTTCACTTTTCACTTTCATGCATTGGAGAAGGAAATGGTAAGCCACTCCAGTGTTCTTGCCTGGAAAATCCCAGGGACAGGGGAGCCTGGTGGGCTGCCGTCTATGGGGTCGCACAGAGTCGGACACGACTGAAGCGACTTAGCAGCAACTTAGCAGTAGCAGTGGTGATAAACTCCCTCAGTTTTTGTTTGCCCGAGAAAGACTTTATCTCTCCATGTCTGGGGGACATCTTTGCCAGGTATACTATTCTTGGTTTGCAGGTTTTTTTTTTCTTTCAGGACTTTGAATATATATCATCTCACTCTCTCCAAGTCTATAAGGTTTCTGCTAAGAAATCCACTGATAGCCTTATGAGATTTCTTTTGTACATTATGAGTTGTTTTCTCTTGCTGCTTTCAAAATTCTCTGTCTTTGCCTTTTAAGAATTTGATTATAATATGTTTGCTGTTGTCGTTCAATGGCTAAGTCATGTCCAATTCTTTGAGACCTCATGGGCTGCAGCACACCAGGCTTCCCTGTCCTTCACTATCTTCTGGAGTTTGCTTACATTCATGTCCACCCAGTTGGTGATGCTATCTAACCATTTCATCCTTCTCCTTTTGCCCTCAATCTTTTCCAGCATCAGGGTCTTTTCCAATGAGTTGGCCCTTTGCATCAGGTGGCCAAAGTATTGGCCAAAGTACAGTATGTTTAGGTTTAATCTTCTTTTGGTTGATCCTGTTTGATGATCTGAGTTCCCTAGATCTGGATGTTGTGATTTGGAAGTTTCAGCTATTATACTTTTAAATAAAACATCTTCCCCCTTTTCTCTTTCTTGTTCAGGGAGTCCTATGTGTTTATTAGTTTGTTTGATGAGGCCTTTGAATTACATGGCGGGGCTTCCCTGATAGCTCAGTTAGTAAAGAATCCACCTGCAATGCAGGAAACCCTGGTTTGATTCCTGGGTCAGGAAGATCTGCTGGAGAAGGGATAGGCTACCCACTCCAGTATTCTTGGGCTTCCCTTGTGCCTCAGCTGGTAAAGAGTCCTCCTGTAATGCGGGAGACCTGGGTTCAATCCCTAAATTGGGAAGATCCCCTGGAGAAGGGAAAGGCTACCCACTCCAGTATTCTGGCCTAGAGAATTCTATGGATTGTATAGTCCGTGGGGTCACAAAGAGTTGGACACCACTGAATGACTTTCACTTCACTTCACTTCTTCATTCTTTTTTATTCTTTTTTCCTCTTGACTGGATAATTTCAAATGGTCTGTTTTTGAGTTCACAGATTCTTTCTTCCATTTGATGAAACCTACTGTTGAAGCTCTCTATTGCATTTTTCATTTAATTCATCATATTCTTCAGCCCCAGAATTTCTGTTTTGTTCTCTTTTTATGATTTTTTTCCTTCTTTGTTGAAGTTCTCATTTTGTTCTTATGGTTTTTCTGACTTTGTTGAGTTGTCTATGTTCTTTTATAGCTTTCTAAGTGTCCTTAAAACAATTATTTTGAATTATTTGTCAGGAAGTTTGTATAGCTACATTTCTTTAGGGCAGGTTACTGGAAAATTATTGCATTCTTTTGGTGGTGTTATGTTTCTATGATTTTTTTTTTATATTCCCTTGAATACTTGCATTGCCTTCTTTGTATTTGAAGAAACCATCACCTCTTCTGGTCTTTACTAACTGACTCCAGGAGAAAAGGATCTTCACCAGTCAGCCTCACTAGGGACTCTGGGGGCATCTCAAATCTTTCCTATGGATGTGTACACTCCATTCCTCTAGTTCCTTCTTGAGGGTAGGGGAGTTTTAGTCTCAATTCTGCAGAGACAGGCCAAGTACTGAGGGTCTCCCATTTGTTTCCCCTAGCGTAGTGCCCTGAAGCATTCAAGATTATGTACCTTCTCTCAAACCAGCAGCGTTGAGCCAGCTAAATGCATGTACTTGTGCATGGTCTGCAGAGGCTTACATGTACCTTTTATGGGGCAGGCACAGGGCACTAGCTCCAGGGAGGTGAGGGATGCATGGAGTTCTGGAGGCACCTGTGGACCAGCTGGTGGAGTCTGCAGGTGAAGTATCCTACTAGGTTAGTGTATAAGCCTCTTGGTGGATTCCACGAGGTGGCTAGTAGACTCCATGACTTTTTGTTGAATTCTATACATCAGTTCCTCTGAGTCCCCATTCCTTTTCCCTGCTCCTTGCTGCCTCCTGACTACTCACTGTGCCAAAATCCTAAATGTTATGGGTGGAGTGAAAATAAAGTTGGCCTCTGGAGCAGGTAGAGAAGCCAGATACTCACTTCTTCTGTCATGAGAAAACTCTCAGGCTAAGGTGATCTCTCTTGGCACTGAGCTGTGCTCCCTTTGGGGAAGTGTTACACAAATAAGGTAAAACTGTTCTTATTCTCATCAATGACTTGGACTTTTGCTCCAGTGAGGTGCTGGAACCTCTCTATGGACTTCGGCATGCCCACAAAGGTACTCTTGTCATGGGTGATTGTCAAAAATCTGTGTTTCTTTTGGAGGGAGGAGAGCTAAAACCCCTATTTCACTGTCTTGTTGACATTATCTTCTTGAGCTAGGCTTTTAAACCTGGTTTTTCTCAACCAAATGTCATTTTCTTTGCACTCTATAATACCACCTTCTTTATTAATTATATCCATGTAGAATATGTGTATGAAAATTAAACACATCTTTTCATTTTATTATACCAGATCAGGAGCTTTCAACACAAATGACCCTTCCTTCCTTGAAGTTCTTTCCTACCTTGGCTTGAATCAAACCTCATTTTCCTGGTTTTCCTCCTATCAATGTGGCTATTTCCCAGTCTCTTTTACTAGGTCCCTCTCTTATACCTGGTCCTTCAAGGTTGGAGTACCGAGAACTCTTCTGGACACTTTGCTTTCCAGTTCTACACACATGTCCTAAGAAATGTCATCCACTCTTGACTTTAATTACCACATGATATGCTGATGACTTCCCCCTTTGTATCTCCAGCATACACCATTTTCTAAGCTCAATAATATATCTAATTGCATACTCTACATCTGCATATTTCAAGTTCAATATGTTAAAAATTGAAGTTTTTTTTTCCCTGAAAGCTGCTCATCTTCTGGGATCTCCAAACTCAATAAATGGTAATGGTGCTGTGAGTACACTTAGTAGCGTCTGACTCTTGCAGCTCCATGAACTGTAGCCCACCAGGCTTCTCTGTCCATAAGATTTTTCAGGCAAAAATACTGGATTGGGTTGCCATTTCGTCCTCCAGGGGATATTCCAGACCCAGGGATGGAACCTGCATTTGTCAGTGTTTCCTGCATTGCAGGCGGATTCTTTCCCCTCTAAGCCATCAGGGAAGCTTCATAAATGGTAATACTATCCATTCAACTGCTGAAGCCATAAGCTTATGAATCAATCTTATTTTCTCCTTTTTCTTCATCCCATATGTGTGTATTTGTGTTATTCACTCAGTTGTGTCTGACTCTTTGTGACACTATGGACCATAGCCCGTCAGGCTCCTCTCTCCATGGAATTCTCCAGGCAAGAACGTTGGAGTGGGTAGCCATTCCCTATTCCAAGGGATCTTCCTGAGCCAGGGATGGACCCTGGGTCTGCTACATTGCGGGAAGATTCTTCACCATTTGAACCACAAGAGAAGCCCATCTCATATATCCGCTTGCAGTGTGAGAGACCTGGTTCTATCCCTGGATTGAGAAGATCCCCTGAAGAAGGGAATGGCTATCTCATATATACAATGGATCAAAAAAGTCCTGTCAAATTTACTTTCTTAAAAAAACTCTCCAATTTATTAACTTTCCTAGGTCTCCAAAACCATACCTACTAACCACAAAGTTATTAATAATGCTTAATTGTACTGCTCCAATACTTTCTTAACTAGTTTTAACATAAAATCTTTTGTCGCCATCCAATATTTTCTCTACATAACAAAGAGCAAAAATATTTAATTCAAATTTGATTATGTCATCAACTTGATTTTCATTGTTCTTTGCAGCCCCCTAATTACTATATCAAATTTCTTAACATTGTCACGTCACTGCCTAGTTCTCTCCTATCTCATGTCTTACATTCTCCCCTCACTTTATTCCAGGTATACTGGCCTTTTTTCATTTCCTTGAACATACCAAGTTTTCTCCTGCTTTGACTAGCTAATCAATCCTCTTCACATAGTTTACTCCAGCTCATTCTTTATATATGTTAACTATAACTTTTGGCTCTGGTCCCTTGAAGACTACACCATGTCCTCATCATACACTTCTGTAGCATTCAGTGCTCTCACTACTTAGTTCAGTTCAGTTCAGTTGCTCAGTCATGTCCGATTCTTTTCTAAATCCAGCTTGAACATCCAGAAGTTCACGGTTCATGTCCTGTTGAAGCCTGGCTTGGAGAATTTTTTTGCTACTAGTAGTAGCATTACTTTACTAGCATATGAGATGAGCGCAATTGTGCGATAGTTTGAACTTTCTTTGGCATTGCCTTCCTTTGGGATTGGAATGAAAACTGACATTTTCCAGTCCTGTGGCCACTGCTGAGTTTTCCAAATTTGCTGGCATATTGAGTTCAGCACTTTCACTGCATCATCTTTTTGGATTGGAAATAGCTCCACTGGAATTCCATCACCTCCACTAGCTTTGTTTTTAGTGATGCTTCCTAAGGCCCACTTGACTTCACATTCCAGGATGTCTGGCTCTAGGTGAGTGAACATATCATCGTTGTTATCTGGGTCATTAAGATCCTTTTTGTAGAGTTCTTCTGTGTATTCTTGCCACTTCTTCTTTATATCTTCTGCTTCTGTTAGGTCCATACCATTTCTGTCCTTTATTGTGCCCATCTTTGTATGAAATGTTCCCTTGATATCTCTAATTTTCTTGAGGAGATCTCTAGTCTTTCCCATTCTGTTGTTTTCCTCTATTTCTTTGCACTGATCATTAGGAAGGCTTTCTTAGCTCTCCTTGCTATTCTTTGGAACTCTGCATTCAGATGTTTATATCTTTCCTTTTCTCTTTTGCCTTTAGCTTCTCTTCTTTTTTTGGTGATGGACAGGGAGGCCTGGTGTGCTGCGATTCATGGGGTTGCAAAGAGTCGGATATGACTGAGCGACTGATCTGATCTCTTCTTTTGTCAGCTATTTGTAAGGCCTCCTCAGACAAACACTTTGCCTTTTTGCATTTCTTTTTCTTGGGGATGATCTTTATCACTGCCTCCTGTACAATGTTGCAAACCTCTGTCCATAGTTTTTCAGGCACTTTATCTATCAGATATAATCCCTTGAATCTTTTTGTCACTTCCACTGTATAATCATAAGGGATTTGATTTAGATCATACCTGAATGGTGTAGTGGTTTTCCCTACTTTCTTCAATATAAGTCTGAATTTGGCAATAAGGAGTTCATGATCTGAGCTGTAGTCAGCTCCCAGTCTTGTTTTTGCTGACTGTATGGAGCTTCTACATCTTTGGCTACAAAGAATATAATTGATCTGATTTTGTGATTGACCATCTGGTGATGTCAAATACATCAAAAATACAAAGGTCCACATGTAGTCTTTTCTTGTGTTGTTGGAAGAGGGTGTTTGCTATGACCAGTGCATTCTCTTGGCAAAACTCTGTTACCTTTGCCCTGCTTTGTTTTGTACTGCACGGCCAAACTTGCCTGTTACTCCAGGTATCTCTTGACTTCCTACTTTTGCATTCCAGTCCCCTATGATGAAAAGAACATCTTTTCTTCTTCTTCTTCTTTTTTTTGGTGTTAGTTCTAGAAGGTCTTATAAGTCTTCATAGAACTGTTCAATTTAAGCTTCTTCAGCATTACTGGTTGGGACATAGACTTGGATTACTGTGATATCGTATGGTTTGCCATGGAAACAAACAGATCATTCTGTTGTTTTTGAGATTACACCCAAGTACTACATTTTGGACTCTTTTGTTGACTATGAGGTCTACTACATTTCTTCTAAGGTATTCTTGCCCACAGTAGTAGACATAAAGCTCATCTGAATTAAATTCGCCCATTCCAGTCCATTTTACTTTGCTGATTCCTAAAATGTTGATTGTCACTCCTGTCATCTCCTATTTGACCACTTCCAATTTACCTTGATTCATGGACTTATCATTTCAGTTCCCTATGCAATATTGGATCACAACAAATTGGAAAATTCTTTTAAAAAATGGGAGTGCCACAACCTTATCTATCTCCTGAAAATCCTTTATGCAAATCAAGAAACAACAGTTAGAACTGGACATAGAACAATGGACTGGTTCAAAATTGGGAAAGGAGTATGCCAAGGTGGTATATTGTCACACTGCTAATTTAACTTATGTGCAGAGTACATCATGAGAAATGCCAGGTTGGATGTATCACAAGTTGAAATCAAGATTGCTGGGAAAAATATCAACCTCAGACATGCAGATGATACCACTCTAATGGCAGAAAGGGAAGAGGAACTAAAGAACCTCTTGATGAGGGTGAAAGTGGAGAGTAAAAAAGCTGGTTTAAAACTCAACAATTAAAAAACAAGATCATGGCAGATGGTTCCATCACTTCAAGGCAACTAGAAGAGAAAAAAAAATGGAAGCAGTGACAGATTTTGTTTTCTTGGACTCTAAAATCACTGGGAACATGAAATAAAAAGACACTTGCTCCTTGGAAGGAAATGTTAGTCTCTTGGTCATGTCTGGCTCTTCGTGATCCCCATGGACTGTAGCCCACCAGGCTCCTCTGTGCTTGAAATTCTCAAGGCAAGAATACTGGAGTAAGTGACCATTCCCTTCTCCAGGGAATCTTCCTGACCCAGGGATCAAACCCAGGTCTCTTGCATTACAGGCAGATTCTTTACCATCTGAGCCACCAGGGAAGCTATGACAAACCTAGACAGTGTATTAAAAAGCAGAGATATCATTTTGCCAACAAAGGTCCATATAGTCAAAACAATGGTTTTTTCAGTAGTCATGTGTGGATGTGTAGGTTGGACCATAAAGAAGGTTGGAGGCCAAAGAATAAATGCTTTCAAACTGTGATACTAGAATAGACTTTTGAGAGTCCCTTGAACTGCAAGGAGATCAAACTAGTCAATCCTAAAGGAAATCAACCGTGAATATTCACTGGAAGGAGTTTTGCTGAAGCTCCAATACTTTGGCCGCTGGATGGGAAGAGCTGATTCACTGGAAAAGACACTCATGCCTTGAAAGATTGAAGGCAAAAGGAGAAGGGAGCAAGAGAGGATGAAATAGTTGGATTGCATGACCGATTCAATATACATGAATTTGAGCAAACTCTGAGAGATAGTGGAGGACAGAGGAGCCTGATGTGCCATAGTCCGTGGGGTCGCCAAGAGTGGGACATGACTTACCAACTAAACAACAACAAAGTCTTTTATTTGCCTACCAGCACTATGGCTATGTGTAGCCATTCAACTGAAAAATAATAAGTCATCAAAAGTTGGATGCTGCTTGGTATGTTATGAGAAGCACTTTTCTATTTCAGGTGGAAAGACATGGCATGCCCTTGGTGTGATGAGAAATACCACTGCTGTGTGGGATAGACAGTTCTGTTCAGTTCAGTTCAGTCACTCAGTCATGTCCAACTCTTTGCCATCCCATGAACCGCAGCATACCAGGCCTCCCTGTCCATCACCAACTCCCAGAGTCCACGCAAACCCATGTCCATTGTGTCGGTGATGCCATCCAACCACCTCATCCTCTGTCATCCACTTCTCCTCCTGTCCTCAATCTTTCCCAGCATCAGGGTCTTTTCAAATGAGTCAGCTCTCTGCATCAGGTAGTCAAAGTATTGGAGTTTCAGCATCAACATCAGTCCCTCCAACAAACACTCAGGACTGATCTCCTTTAGGATTGACTGGTTGGATCTCCTTGAAGACCAGGGGACTCTCAAGAGTCTCCTCCAACACCACACTTCAAAAGCATCAGTTTTTCGGTGCTCAGCTTTCTTTATAGCCCAACTCTCCCATCCATACATGACTATTAGGAAAACCATAGCCTTGACTAGATGGACCTTTGTTGGCAAAGTAATGTCTCTGCTTTTTAATATGCTGTCTAGGTTGGTCATAACTTTCCTTCCAAGGAGCAAGAGTCTTTTAATTTTATGGCTGCAATCACCATCTGCAGTGATTTTGGAGCCCACAAAAATAAAGTCTGACACTGTTTCCTCTGTTTCCCCATCTATTTGCCATGAGGTGATGGGACCAGATGCCATAATCTTAGTTTTCTGAATGTTGAGCTTTAAGCCAACTTTTTCACCCTCCTCTTTCACTTTCATCAAGAGGATCTTTAGTTCTTCTTCACTTTCTGCCATAAGGGTGGTGTTATCTGCATATCTGAGGTTATCGATATATCTCCCGGCAGTCTTGATTCCAGCTTGTGCTTCCTCCAGCCCAGCGTTTCCCATAATGTACTCTGCATATAAATTAAATAAGCAGGGTGACAACATACAGCCTTGACGTACTCCTTTTCCTATTTGGAACCAGTCTGTTGTTCCATGTCCAGTTCTAATTGTTGCTTCCTGACCTGCATACACGTTTCTCAAGAGGCAGGTAAGGTGGTCTGGTATTCCCATCTCTTTTAGAATTTCCCACAGTTTATTGTGATCCACACAGTCAAAGGCTTTGGCATAGTCAATAAAGCAAAAATAGATGTTTTTCTGGAACTCTATTGGTTTTTCGATGAACCAGCGGATGTTGGCAATTTGATCTCTGGTTCCTCTGCGTTTTCCAAAACCAGCTTGAACATCTGGAAGTTCACAGTTCACATATTGCTGAAGCCTGGCTTGGAGAATTTTGAGCATTACTTTACTAGTGTGTGAGATGAGTGCAATCGTGCAGTAGTTTGAACTTTCTTTGGCATTGCCTTTCTTTGGGATTGGAATGAAAATTGACCTTTTCCAGTGCTGTGGCCACTGCTGTGTTTTCCAAATTTGCTGGTATATTGAGTGCAGCACTTTCACAGCATCATCTTTTAGGATTGGTAATAGCTCAACTGGAATTCCATCACCTCCACTAGCTTTGTTCATAGTGATGCTTCCTAAGGCCCACTGACTTCACATTTTAGGACGTCCGAGTCTAGGTGAGTGTGAGTGATCACACCTTCATGATTATCTGGGTCGTGAAGATCTTTTTTGTACAGTTCTTCTATGTATTCTTGCTACCTCTTCTTAATCGCTTCTGCTTCCATTAGGTCCATACAATTTCTGTCCTTTATTGAGCCCATCTTTGCATGAAATGTTCCCTTGGTATCTGTAATTTTCTTGAAGAGGTCTTTCCCATTCTATTGTTTTCCTCTATTTCTTTGCATTGATCGCTGAGGAAGGCTTTCTTATCTCTCCTTGCTATTCTTTGAAACTCTGCATTCAAATAGGTATATCTTTCCTTTTCTCCTTTGCTTTTCGCTTCTCTTCTTTTCACAGCTATTTGTAAGGCCGCCTCAGACAGCCATTTTGCCTTTTTACAAATGGGATAGACAGCTTAGAAGTAATTCACAGCTGCTTTGCCAAAACTTATGTTGGAATCATTGATGGCTCAGACCAGCAGAGCAGGATATGTGGCGACATTAACTGGAATGAGCTGCAAAGAGAAACTGTTGCATAGTAAATGGCAATGATTTTGTAGATATTGTTAATGTGTTCACTCCCTCTAGTGACTGTCAATTTTGAAGGAGAACAGGCATTCTTGAGGTAATTCTATCTTGAGCACAAATAGGAAGAAAATGTGCCCAAGTCCAAATATCCAGGAGAAAAGAAGCATAAACAGCACTGATGATCAGTGATATATTGCAATAATGTGAATGAATTTGATGTTGCCAAAGCAACAGTCACTGAATTAGTTTGTGAACTACAAAATAATACATCATGATCCAATCCTGATAAGCAGAATGTAAATCCAAGATCTCTCAAATATGAGTAGAGTTCTGTGTGATATATGTATCTTATTTTAGCCCACCAAATATTTCTCAAGCTTATGGTGTAAGGAAGCTAGTTCACAATCCAGGCTCCATCTCTTCTTGGCTTCATAATCTTTGTCATCCATACTGTTGGGAGATTACATTAGGTTATATAAATCATCAGTTCTATAATTCTAGGCTTGTTAACATCAGGAACTGAAACGGAAATTGAAACCTTTACTACAGAAGTTCAAACTATCTAAAATCATGTATTATGAAAAGAGATTCCACTCTTCAATAGCTTGGATAAATGGTAACAGAACTTATAAATTTGAAAATTATAAAATTATAAAGCCACCTATTTAAATGGTTCTGCATGCACTCTAATGTGGATATCCAGAAGCACTTCAAAAAAAGAATCATGTCCAACTTTCTGTGACCCCATGGACTGCAGCCCACCAGGCTTCCCTGTCCTTCACTATCTCCCAGAGTCTGTTCAAACTCATGTCCATTGTGTTGGTGATGTTATCCAACGATCACATCCTCTGTCATCCCCTTCTCCTCCTGCCCTTAATGTTTCCCAACATCAGGGTTTTTTACAATGAGTCAGATCTTCCTATTAGGTGGTCAAAGTATTGGAGCTTCAGCATCAGTCCTTCCAGTGAATACTCAGGACTGATTCCCTTTAGGATTGACTGGTTTGATCTCCTTTTAGTCCAAGGCACTCTCAAGAGTCTTCTCCAACACCACAGTTCAAAAGCATCAATTCTTTGGCACTCAGCCTTCTTTATGGTCCAACTCTCACATCCATACAGACTACTGGAAAAACCATAGCTTTGACTATATGGACCTTTGTTGGCAAAGTGATGTCTCTGCTTTTTAAATACACTGTCTAGGTTTGTCATAGCTTTTCTTCCAAGGAGCAAGTGTCTTAATTTCCTGGCTGCAGTCACCATCCACAGTGATTTTGGAGCCCAAGAAAATAATATTTGCCACTGTTGGTTGGAAAATGTCTATTTGTTTTAACAGCACCTTTGAGAATTTTGACTGGAAAGGGGAGGAGGTTAAGTCTGTGTGCGGTGAGAGGGTTGGGGCGGTTTTTCTCATCTTGTATGTCTGCAGCCATGAAATTAGAAGACAATTGCTTCTTGGCAGGAAAGCTATGATAAATCTAGACAATGTGTTAAAAAGCAAAGACATCACTTTGCCAACAGAAGTCTGTATTGTCTGGCTATAATCTTTTCTGTAGTCATGTGAGAGCTGGAAAACAAAGAAGGCAGAATATGGAAGAATTAATTCCTTTGAACTGTGGTGCTTCAAAAGACTGTAGACAGTCCCTTGGAAAGTAAGGAGATCAAACAAGTCAATCTTAAAGGAAATCAATCCTGAATTGATTTGGAAGGACTGTTTGGAAGGACTGATGCTGAAGCTGAAGCTCTAATACTTTGGCTACCTGATGGAAACAGATGACTCACTGGAAAAGACCCCGATGCTGGGCAAGATTGAAGGCAGAAGAAGAGGTCGACAGAGGATGAGATGGTTGGATGGCATCACCGACTCGATGGATATGAGTTTGAGCAAGCTCCGGGAAATGATGAGGGTCTGGTAAGCCTGGCGTGCAGCAGTCCATAGACTTGCAATGAGTTGGACACGACTTGGCTACTGAACAACAAAGAGCAAGTAAGCAGAGAGCCGTTGAGACATGAAACAGACGAGTTTCTTAGTGGAGTTCGAGTTTATTAGTGGAGCTCAAGTTGGTAAGAAGGAATAGGGATGTAAAAGGGATGAGGGAGTTTACAGCTAATAAGAGTAGTTTATTATTATTATTACTACTACTACTCTACAACTATCATTGAAAGGAATGGGAGAAAGGATTGCTGAGCGACCCAAAGCGGTTAAAAAATGTTGTGGCGAAAGTAGAGGGAATTTCTGTCAGATGAATTCTTTCTTGTCTATGAAGTAACAGGTGACGCTACCTGCTGCGACTAAGCAGGGAGACGGTTGGTAAAGCTCAGTTCTTCATTGATCCTACCAACTCAATGCTGGACTTTTGGTGGCCCTACATTCTCTCGTTTTCTCTAAGGAATAGCGCTTGATGTGGTTGATGATGAGAATTGTTGATTGAGCAGGCGCAACAGCGTCGGCGATAGACCAGCCGAAACTACCACTCCCAGGATGCAGTGCGGCTCCTGGGAAGTACGAGGACTGGGAACGCCGCCGGCCCCGCCCCGCCTCTCGCTCCCATTGGATGAGCGCTCACATTCCCAGGGGGCCGCGCGCGGGCGGGGCGCTTTTTTGCGGAAGCCGGCGGCGTCCGGTCCAGCCTCCTCTGGGAACGGGCAGCCTGGGATCCGGTGCTGAGCCGAGCGGCTGTGTCCTGACGCGGCGAGTTCTTGCACGGTGCCCGGACAGGTAAAAGCAGCGGGGAGAACGGGGTGGAAGGCGGGGAGACGACAGCAGGGGGACCGCAGAGATGCCCACGGGAAGGTGGAATTAGGAGGCAGTGGAAGGGTGACTAGGGCTTCTCTGGTGTCGACAGTTCGAATGGTCGGACAGGTTCACTTTGGGTGAAGTGCGTTTTATGCACCTAAAAAGGCCTCGAGCGAAAGAGTCCGCATGCGTCACAAGTTGTTACAGAAGGGAAAAAAAAATGTTAAATTTTCCCTCACTTTGTATTCCATAAGACCCCTTTGTAGGTTTCGAATCTCTTGAGGTTTCTTGAATCTTCTAAAAACTCTACGCCCTAGTTTCGATGACGTCACTTTCTGCCTTACCTTCTACTTCTGGGTTTGTAACCCTCTGCGAGCCCTTCCTCCAAGGCCTAATGTTGTCATTTCTTCTTCCTCAGTTCAAATAGGAACTCTCTGTCTCTGCCCAGACTTATTTCCTCAGCGTCAGACCTGTGTGGTGATGTTCTTGTTATTACTATTGGCCGATATTTAACGAACCGAACGCGTACTAGACTCTTGAGGAAATGCTTTACGCCTCCCTCCTCCATAACCCTCACAAACAGTTATCTTTATGTTTTATGAATTGCTTTCAGCTACCTGTAACTCCATGGTCTCTTCCTCGACCCCAGAGGATACTGTCATGTTTTGGACATTCTTTCACTTTGAATAGCTGTGATTGAAAGCAGAGCCTCTCATATGTTTTACAAACATTTATTGAACAGCTAATATGAGCTAGACACTCTTCTAACTGCAGGGGATATAGCTGGTAGTAAGATAGATCGCTACTCTCAGTAGCTTACATATTTGTGAGTGTGTGTGGAAGGGGCAAACAGAAAGAATCAAGATGATATTATATGGTGGTGGTGGTGAATGCAAAATAGAACAGGTATTTTTTTACTTGACAGGGTAATCTCCTGTCTTGAGAAAGTGACAAGGATTAGGTTGGGTCTCAGAGCATCACCCCAAAAGAATATTTACAATACCAACAAGAATATCCTTGATCTGGGACCAGATTTCAGGATTTTCATAAACATATCTTCTTTTTCTCCCATATAAATGATTGTTCTTCATTCTTCTGTCTCTTCCAAGGTTATTGCATCAGAATTGGTGGTTTTCTGTCATTTGCTTATTTCCTCTCTGAGAAGAGTTGAGGACTGCATTACTCTCAGCTCAACTCATTTATCTTACTTAGGGAGATAGCTTGGTTATCAAAATATTGTTCTTGCCAGGTCCTACTGGATATAAAGTTATCTACCATTTATGTGTGTGTATGAAAGTCACTCATATGTGTCCAACTCTTTGTGACCCCATAGAGCCCACCAGTCTCCTCTATCCATGGAATTCTCCAGGCAAGAGTACTGGAGTAGGTAGCCATTCCCTTCTCCAGGGAATCTTCCCCTCCCAGGGATTGAACCTGGGTCTCCAGCATTGCAGGCAGATTCTTTACCATCTGAGCCACCAGGGAAGCCCCCAATAAAACCAAAAGATGCTCAGTGTTTATTAATTTATTAAATATTTGAGGGATTATTATATGTAAGGCACTGTGCTGGGTTTTGAGAACCTAGTGAGGATAAAATAGACACTTTGACCTCTCTTCCAAGAAGAAATAATTGTATACTGAGGAAATTCCCAATATACAGTCTGACACCTGCATTTTTTTTTCTTTTTTCATTGTCCAAGATGAGATAATCACAAGAAATCTGAGCAGTTGTGTACATTCTTAGATTATTCACTCTTAAACTTTATTGCATTTATTTGTTTCTTTCTGTCTTCCATATTGTACTCTGGCTCCCTTGAGTATAGCTATCCTTTCTCACTGGTCTTCATGCCTCCAATGTGTGCTATACTGAGTGCTTAGAACATGTGTTGAACTGAAATCGAAAGACTATTTGAGCAAATACAAAGTACTTAATTTATGCAAGGCCTTGTTTTTACATATGGCCATTATCCTTATCCCTAAATCATCTCATTTGCCAAATGCCAACTGTTCCATCTCATCCAGCTAGTTCATGAACCTTCTCTAGCATGTTCTCACTTCTATGCCTTCTCTTGTTCCATGCAGTGTGCTCAGCTGCTTAAGTCGTGTCCCACTCTTCGTGACCCCATGGACTAGCCCACCAGGCTCCTCTGTTCATGGGATTCTCCAGGCAAAAATACTGGGGTGGGTGGCCATACCCTCCTCCAGGGGATCTTCCCCACCTAGGGATCGAATACAGGCCTCTTGTGTATTGGCAGGCAGGTTCTTTACCACTAGCACCACCTTCCTGAGCACCTTCCGTCTCCACCTGCATTTAATTTAATGGGCCAGTTTAATAGTATGGCCTATGATACAAGGGTGGAAAATTTAATTTTCTTGACATATATTCTGTGAAACATCCTGCTAATAAACTGTTGTAAGGATTAAACATAATACATCTCCTTGCAATAATACAATTTATGATACGGAATGCTTTCTTTTGATTTAGCATTGGCCATTACCATGCACTCTGTGGCAAGTTAATTTTTCCATTTCTTTGTTCTGTTTGAATAGTTGCACTACCTTTGTTCATATAGCACATTGTAGTATTACTTGGTTTCCACTTGATACAAACACCTTTCAGTATTATTTTCTGCTTAGCTTGAGATAATTTATGTGTTAATGCTATTTTTCCACACCGTCATTTTCAGGCTATCAGATAAAAGTCTCAGCTCTTGTAAATCATTACTGCAAGAGATAAATTTTGTCTCTATAACAGATTTAAAAACACAGCAGGAATACAAGAGTGCTTGAGTCATGATTGTCATTATGATTTTAGGATGTGCCAACCTAACAGCAGCCAGACATGCTTCCAGTACATTGAAAATTAAGCACTGTTATTTTAGGGAATTTCTTGGCGCCTATGCCTTTGTAATTCAAACGCAGCACTGAATTGTGTGCCATCACTCATTTAATGGGTATACATGTAGATAATCCAGGATACTTTATATATTTTTTGTTTTGTTTTTATTTTTTATATATATTTTTAATGTTATCAAAATAAAAATACAGAATTTAAAAAATTGTTCAAACACATAAACTTGAGTGCGAGAAACACCGACTCATCCTTTTTCAATACTCAGTTCTCTGAAAGCATCTTCAGCTTCCATTTAAAGATGCCTTCACTGAGGAGGAGCATTTATATTGTTGCTGTGCTATTTTGTTAGCAGTTTTTTTAAATGCAAGCAGCCTCTTACTTACAAATGGATATAACCCAAAAATTCCTTTGTAAGATTTTTTGAAAATCTGGGTGCATTTTTTTCTATAAATAAGGGTACTCATGACATTTAGGTTGTTAGGTCAACCAGTCACATCTTATATAACCTTTAATTTAATGGACTGAAAGACCTTCACCACAATTTCTAATAATTCCTCTATAAGAAAAAACTGCATTCAGAATTCTCACTTGGATTCCCCAATAGTATATCTTTTTTTTTTTGGGGGGGGGAACCCCAGCAACTGAACCAAAAATGTTCTTTCCTTGGAACTTTCTAGGCAGAAGAAACAGGTCTTTTTAATTGGAGGTTCCCTTTCTGGTCCATTGTTCTAAGGACATGCTTCTAATATGATTAAGGAAAGGGATAAGATAGAGGTTTTTGAGAGGTCAGGGAAGCAAATTGGGGTGATAATGAATCTGTAGACGGAGGAGACTAGGAGTGATTTGAGAGGAATGGTGAGTTTCCAAGACAAGGATTTGTTGTATCCTCAAAAAACATGTGTTGAATCCTGACCCCTGCTACCTGTGAATGGGACCTTATTTGGAAATAGGGTCTTTGCATATATAATTAAAATGTAAGTTAAAATGAGGTCATACTGGAGTAGGTGTCCTTATGAGAAGAGACACAGAGACTCCCATGTGAAGACATGGATGCACCAAAGAACACCAAGGATTGCTGGCAAACCACCAGAAACTAGGAAGAGACAGGGAAGGATTCCCCCCTACAGATTTTAGAGGAACATGGACTTGCCAACATCTTGATTTGGGGCTTCTGGCCTCCAGAATTATGAGACAATAAATTTCTGTTGTTTTCAACTTTGCATCTTTTGGTATTTTGTCACAGCAGCCACAGGAAACTCATTCAGCATTCTTAGCAGAAATGTAGTGGAATAGGGTTAATGGCTGTGGGACAAAGCAAGGAGTGAGTTCTTACCACAGGGAAGAACTGTGGTAAGACGACTTTCCTTTATATTTCGTTATCTTTTTTTCCTCTTCTCTTTATGGCTTAGAATTTAATTCTTTTTCTTCTTGACTATGATCTTATATGGTGCTTTATCATTTATTGGGCATTCACATACTCCTCATTATTAGCAGAACATATTTTCTGACTTCATATGCAGTATTCTTTGTCCTATAGTTATTTCCATTATTCCACTATTCCTTTAGACATTACAGATTCTGTTGCAAGAGCATTGTAGTGGGCGTATGTGAGACTTGATTATAGGTGTGAGTTTTAGCAATATAGGAGAGAATAAGAAATGCTTGTTAGTGACATCTGAGAGGAAAATAAAGTTTCTGTGGCTTTATACCTGGTATGTAATAGCCATTTTTAAAATTGAGGACTTTTTAAATTGACTAAAACACTGTATGCATAGCTTCCAGAGCTATCCTTATATCCACTGTTCCTAGTTATATTCCAAATAATGTCGTCCCCCTTCTAGGTGATTTGTATGCTTGTGCTTAGTTGCTCAGTCATGTCTCTTTGGCGACCCCATGGACTGTAGCCTGCCAGGTTCCTCTGTCAGTGGAATTTCCCAGGCAAGGATACTGCAGTGGGTTGCCATGTCTTCCTTCAGGGGATCTTTCTGACCCAGGGATTGAACCCTTATCTCCTGTATCTCCTGCATTACAGATGGATTCTTTACCCACAGAGCCATTGGATTACACTTTATATGAACTTGAAGATTGCTGTCGCATTCCATCTAAGTCTTTTTCATGTTTAATATTTCTAGTCCTCTAGTCATCTTTTGGGTGATAACAGTCTCCAGGTCTCTCACCATACTTTGCAATTCTGTCTAGTCTTAATACACTGTCCCAGAATTGAACTCAGTATTACGCATGTGTTCTAACCAACACAGGGTATAATGGCAAGAGTACTTAAAGTGATCAAGACATCCCGTTACTTGATATAATTTTAAAATCTCATAAGCGTAAGGATTTTAAGCAATTACCTCATAACCCTTCATAAAGAACTTATGGTCCACTAAGACCCTAGATATTTTTGTATTGTTGCTAAACTCAGTTTTCTTCTTGAAGGCTGCTACATTTTCATCTCTGTCTCAGGGACCATATGAATTGTCATCACTGTTTCTCTTGTGTTTTTCTCCACTCCATAGCATGTCTCTTCGACCCTTACCAATGGCCTCTTTCCTTGTAAAAATTCAGTGACTGTTTTACAGTCCTAATGCTGTCTATCAGTGAACAGAGCTGGGAGGTGACACTTGTTCCTTCTTGAAGTTTTTTTTTCCCCCTTTGGCTTCAAGATCACCTCACTTTCCTGGTTGGTTCTCTTCTGTCTTTGTGGGTCTCTATTCATCTACCTTTGCCTCAACTATTTGGTATACCTTGGGTTTTGTCTTTGGTTTGCCCCTCAGCTTTAGTTATGCCTTTTGTTTTTTTCTGTATGCAATGTGTCTTCAGCAAAGAACGTATGTTTATTATGGCAGGTCTAGATGAGCTTATCTAGGGTTAAGAGAGTGCAGAACCAGTCCCCATGGGAAGTCAGCATTTAGAGGTCAGCTAGCAGAGGAGGATTCAGCAGGGAGACAGAAGGAGCAGCCAGACCTGTAGGAGTGTTTACAGAAGGAGGGTTATTTAGCTGTGTTGAGTATTCTTGAGAGATCAATTGAGGTGAGAATAGAGAAGTGAATATAGAATTTTGCTATGTAGAGGCTGTTGGTGCTCTTCACAGGCATGGTTTTCTGGAGTGTTGAGAGCAAAAGCCAGATTATAGGAAGCTGAAGAACTACAAGGAGATAGAGATGCAGTGATAGTGTGTAAATGATTTTAAGAAATGGACCAGTACCTGGAGCAGGTTAGAGGGTCAGATCAAGCTTTTTTTAAAAAAAAAAATTAATTTATTTTAATTGGAGGCTAATTGCTTTACAGTACTGTAGTGGTTTTTGGTATACATTGACATGAATCAGCCATGGGTGTACATGTGTTCCCCATCCTGAACCCCCGTCCCACCTCCCTCCCTATCCCATCCCTCAGGGTCATCCCATTGCACTGGCCCTGAGCTCCCTCTCTCATGCATTGAACCTGGACTGGCGATCTATTTCACATATGATAACATAAATGTTTCAGTGCTATTCTCTCAAATCATCCCACCCTCGCTTTCTCCCACAGAGTCCAAAAGTCTGTTCTTTACATCTGCGTCTCTTTTGCTGTCTCGCATATAGGGTCATCATTACCATATTTCTAAATTCCACGTATATGCGTTAATATACTCTATTGGTGTTTTTTTTTCTGACTTATTTCACTCTGTATAATAGGCTCCAGTTTCATCCACCTCATTAGAACTGATTCAAATGCATTCTTTTTAATAGCTGAGTAATCCACAGCTTTCTTATCCATTCATCTGCTGATGGACATCTAGGTTGCCTCCAAGTCCTAGATATTGTAAACAGTGCTGCAGTGAACATTGGGGTACACGTGTCTCTTTCAGTTTTGGTTTCCTCGGTGTGTATGCTCAGCAGTGGGATTGCTGGGTCGTATGGCAATTCTGTTTCCAGTTTTTAAAGGAATCTCCACACTGTTCTCCAGAGTGGCTGTACTAGTTTGCATCCCCACCAATAGTGTAAGAGTGTCCTCTTTTTTTTTTATAGATATATATTTTTATAATTTTATTTTTTAACTTTACAATATTGTATTGGTTTTGCCATATATCAACATGAATCCACCACAGGTATACATGTGTTCCCCATCCTGAACCCTGCTCCCTCCTCCCTCCCCGTACCATCCCTCTGGGTCGTCCCAGTGCACCAGCCCCAAGCATCCAGTATTGTGCATCGAACTTGGACTGGCGACTCGTTTCATATATGATATTATACATGTTTCAGTGCCATTTTCCCAAATCATCCCACCCTCTCCCTCTCCCACAGAGTCCAAAAGACTGTTCTATACATCAGTGACTCTTTTGCTATCTCGTATACAGGGTTATTGTTACCATCTTTCTAAATTCCATATATATGCGTTAGTATACTGTATTGGTGTTTCTCTTTCTGGCTTACTTCACTCTGTATAATAGGCTCCAGTTTCATCCACCTCATTAGAACTGATTCAAATGCATTCTTTTTAATGGCTGAGTAATACTCCATTGTGTATATGTACCACTGCTTTCTTATCCATTCCTCTGCTGATGGACATCTAGGTTGCTTCCATGTTCTGGCTATTATAAACAGTGTTGCGATGAACATTGGGGTACATGTGTCTCTTTCAATTCTGGTTTCCTCAGTGTGTATGCCCAGCAGTGGGATTGCTGTGTCATAAGGCAGTTCTATTTCCAGTTTTTTAAGGAATCTCCACACTGTTCTCCATAGTGGCTGTACTAGTTTGCATTCCCATCAACAGTGTAAGAGGGTTCCTTTTTCTCCACACCCTCTCCAGCACTTATTGCTTATAGACTTTTGGATCGCAGCCATTCTGACTGGTGTGAAATGGTACCTCATAGTGGTTTTGATTTGCATTTCTCTGATAGTGAGTGATGTTGAGCATCTTTTCACATGTTTGTTAGCCATCTGTATGTCTTCTTTGGAGAAATGTCTATTTAGTTCTTTGGCCCATTTTTTGATTGGGTCATTTATTTTTCTGGAATTGAGCTGTAGGAGTTGCTTGTATATTTTTGAGATTATTTGTTTGTCAGTTGCTTCATTTGCTATTATTTTCTCCCATTCTGAAGACTGTCTTTTCACCTTGCTTATAGTTTCCTTTGTTGTGCAGAAGCTTTTAAGGTTAATTAGGTCCCATTTGTTTATTTTTGCTTTTATTTCCAATATTCTGGGAGGTGGGTCATAGAGGATCCTGCTTTCTCTGCACCCTCTCCAGCATTCATTGTTTGTAGACTTTTAGATAGCAGCCATTCTGACTGGTGTGAGATGGTACCTCATTTTGATTTTGCATTTCTGGTTTTGATTTGCATTTCTCTCATAATGAGTGATGTTGAGCATCTTTTCATGTGTTTGTTAGTCTTATTTGGAGAAATTTCTGTTTGGTTATTTGGCCCATTTTTTGACTGGGTTGTTTATATTTCTGGAATTGAGCTGCAGTAGCTGCTTGTATGTTTTTGAGATTAATTCTTTGTCAGTTGCTTTGTTTGCTATTATTTTCTCCCTTTCTGAAGGCTGTCTTTCACCTTGCTTATAGTTTGCTTTGTTGTGTAAAACTGTTAAGTTTAATTAGGTCCCATTTTTTTATTTTTGCTTTTATTTCCATTATTCTGGAAGGTGGGTCATAGAGGATCCTGCTGTGATTTATGTCGGAGAGTGTTTTGCCTATGTTTTCCTTTAGGAGATTTATAGTTTCTGGTCTCACATTGAGATCTTTAATCCATTTTGAGTTTATTTTTGTGTATGGTGTTAAAAAGTTTTTCAACTATTATCTCCTCAAGTATTTTCTCATGGCCTTTCTTTTTGTCTTCTTCTTCTGGGACTCCTATGATTTGAATGTTGGGGTTTTAACATTGTCCCAGAGGTCTCTGAGGTTGTCCTCATTTCTTTTAATTCTTTTTCCTTTTTTCCTCTATGCTTCATTTAATTCCACCATTCTATCTTCCACCTCACTTATTCTATCCTCTGCCTCAGTTATTTACTGTTGGTTCCCTCCAGATGCTTTTGACCTCTGTTATTGCATTATTCATTATTGAGTGACTCTTTTTTTATTTCTGTTAGGTCCTTGTTAAACATTTCTTGCATCTTCTCAATCCTTGTCTCTAGTCTGTTTATCTGTAACTCCATTTTGTTTTGAAGATTTTGGACCATCTTTACTATCATTATTCTGAATTCTTTTTTTGGGTAGACTCCCTATCTCTTCCTCTTTTGTTTGGTGGGCATTTATCATGTTCCTTTACCTGCTGACTATTTCTCTGCCTTTTCATTTTTTTTAGATTGCTGTGTTTGGGGTGGCCTTTCTGTAGGCTGGAAGTTTGTGGTTCCTCTTTATTGTGGAGGTTCCTCCCTGTGGATGGAGTTGGACTAGTGGCTTGTCAAGGTTTCCTGGTTAGGGAAGCTTGTGTCTGTGTTCTGGTGGGTGGAGCTGGATCTCTTCTCTCTGGAGTGCAATGAAGTGTCCAGTAGTGATTTTTGAGATGTCTGTGGGTTTGGTGTGACTTTTGGCTGCCTGCATTTTAATGCTCAGGGCTGTGTTCCTGCATTGCTGGAGAATTAGCTTGGTATGTCTTGCTCTGGAACTTGTTGGCTCTTGGGTGGAGCTTGGTTTCAGTGTAGGTATGGAGGCTTTTGGATGAGCTCTTGTAGATTAATGTTCCCTGGAGTCAGGAGTTCTCTAGTGTTCTCAAGTTTTGGATTTATGCCTCCTGCCCCTGGCTTTCAGTCTTATTCTTACAGTAGCCTTAAGACTTCTCCATCCATACAGCACTGATGATAAAACATGTAGATTAATGGTGAAAAGATTCTCCACAGTGGGGGACACCCAGGGAGGTTCACAGAGTTGCATGTAGAAGAGAAGAAGGATGAGGGAGACAGAACTGACCAGGAGGAGAAGGGAGGGAGCCAAAAGGGGAGAGAGCCATCTAGCCAGTAATCAATTCCCTATGCACTCTCCACAGCCTGGAATGCCCAAAGAGATTCACAAAGTTAGGTAGAGAAGAGAAGGGGGAGGGAGGAGATAGAGGTGACCTGTGGGAGAAAAAGGAGAGTCAAAAGGGGAGAGAGGAATCAAGCCAGCAATCACACCCCTAAGTAAAAATGGGTACTGAAGATTAGATTCTTAAAGGTGCAGAGTTGATAACAAATACCAAAAAGCAAAGATTAAAAATTTAGAGTAGTGCTTAGACTCTCAAAAATACAATATTAAGAATACAAAACAAAATCACAGAAATTATGAAAAATATAAATGTGAAATTTGCTTTAAAAATAGTTTTTTTTGCAAGGTGATAGTAGATTGTAAAAATGAAAAGGGAGTAATAAAGAATTTAAAAATAAAAAAGTTAAAAAATGTTAATAGTAGAATATATCTAGGAATTTGTCTGGAGCTGCTGAGGGCAGTGTGGGGTCATTTCAGTTTCAGATAGTCCTGGTTCCAGCTTTAACTTTTTCTCCAAAGTTTATAGGCCCCTTCCAATGCTTAGTCAATGCTAACTACAGGGTTTTAATCTGTTGCACCTGTCACTTTTAGAGTGGCTCCCTGTTCTTTCTTTATTTTGGCTTCAAGTCTCTTCAGTGTCTAATTTCCGCCCTGACAGAAGGGGGCAAAGGTGGTCACTTATTTAGGCTCACTTGTTCAGTTGTGTTGTGGGGAGGGAGGAACACGGCAAACAAATATCACTGGCATGTTTGGGGAGTGCTCGTAGTGTATAGACCACATGGGGTTTGCCCCAGCTCACGATGGCCTGTGCTTTCCCAGTCTACACTGCTCAGGCTCCAGGTTGCTCTGCAGGGGAACTGTCCAAAGTGGGCCCTGTGTTTTGTGAACTTCCCAGGTCTAAGCTGCTCAGGTTCAGGTTCTCGGGTACTCCACAAAGGCACAGACTCGGTTGGGCATGCTTTTTGTGCCCTTCCCAGGTCCGAGCAGCTCAGGTGACCAGGTTTTTAGTGAGTGCACTGTCCCATGTGGGCTGTTCATCTTAATCTCCTCCCTGGTCCTGGCGCCTTGGTTTCCCGGGTGCACTGCAAGAGCATGTTTCAGTTGTGCCATGTGTCTCCTCTTGGAGGCTGATCTTAGGCTGTGACCCTCCTGGCAGATGTCAACCATCCAGGATCCCAGGAAGATGTGATTAGCAACTGGGAGCCTGCTCACAGTTTGGTGGAGGATGCTGTCTCTGGGACTGAGATGGCCCCTTGCCTTCGGGCTATGGCTGTTGCACGCCTGCCTTTCTGCCTCCAGTGGGCAAGGGGCTGGTCCACAGCCAGCCAGCTCTCCTTTGGTGATCATTCAGTCCTTTGTTATGTGAGCTGGCCAGACTGTGCCTTAGGTTAGAGCTTTTCGTAGGAAAGTTCTCTCTCTCTCTCTTTTTCTCTCTCTCTGGCTACCCCATGGTTTGGGTTGCTATCTCACCTTAGCTCCCTTAGATTGCCCTCAGGGCATTTACACATGGTCCTTACCCTAAGCAGTGCAGCCCGCACCTCCCTGTTCAGTACCTGCTCACTGCTGACAGATGCGAGCATCTGGGCTACTTCTTCCACTGGTAGTTGCAGTTAGGCTTGTATCCTGTGAGTTTTCTTTTTCTTTCTCCCGGTTATGTTGCCCTCTGAGATTCCAAACTCCCCACAGACCCGCCATTGAGAGGGTTTCCTGGTGTTTGGAAACTTCTCCTCCTTCACGACTCCCTCCCCGGGATGGGTCTCTGTCCCAAACTCTTGTCTCTCTTTTTGTCTATTATATTTTGTCCTACCTCCTTTCAAAGAGAATGGGCTGCCTTTCTGGTGCTTGGTGTCCTGTGCCAGCATTCAGAAGTTGTTTTGTGGAAGTTGCTCAGCATTCAAATGATCTTTTGATGAATTTGTGGGGGAGAAAGTGGTCTCCCCATCCTATTCCTCTGCCAGTTGAGGCTTTTAGAATCAAGGAATATAATGTATGAGAGAGTAATTTAGAAATTAAGACATGCTACTACATATGTGTTTGGAGAAATCCAGAAAGAAGATGGCTGAGAACACAACCCTTGAAACACTTTCATTTAGAGAGTGAAATGAAGAGACCTCAAGAGGAGTTCAGCTCAAGAGACAGATAAGCACTTCTGTATACTGTCCTTCTTACCAAGGACATTCTAAGAGGGAATCAGTGGATTCCCTCACCTCAATATAATTGCTGTGTTTCACAAAATGTGGGCCTGTGAATCACCTGCATCGAGACTGGGTTGGCTTAAATGTATATTTCAGGGCCCTACCTCAGGCCTACTTGAAGAGAATTTCAGGAGGTTTTACCAGGGATTTGAATTTTTAATAAGGAATTCTCAGTCTGCCACCCAGGATGACTCTGGCTTATTGGATGAAATGGAACATGTTAACAAATAACATTAGGTTGAAGAGTTAGTTGAAGAATATAAAGACATTTGTTCATCCCTTTTATAAGTTTATGGCATTAAATAAGACAAACCTGACTGTTCTGTGGGGAAAGATAGTATAAATTGATAAATATAAGGAAAATATGGGCAAACCTCTTTTTATTGCAGTATGCTTTATTGTGCTTCATGGATATTGCCTTTTTTTTTTAAAACAAATCAAAGGTTTGTAGCAGTTCTGCACTGAACAGGTCTGTCAGCATCACTTTTCCAATGATATTTTGCACATTTCATGTCTCTGTGTAACATTTTAATAATTCTTGCAATATTTCAAACTTTTTCATTTTATTTGTTATGGTGATCTGTGATCAGTCATCTCTGATGTTACTATTATGACTTGCTGAAGGCTCACATGATGGTTAGCATTTTTTAGCAATTAAGTACTTTTATTTAAGACATGAATATTATTTTTTAAGATATAATGCTATTGCACACTTAGTAGACTATAGCATATTATAAACATATCTTCTGTATACATTGGGAAAGCAAAAAGTTCATGTTACTTGTTTTATTGTTATATTTGCTTTATTGTGGTAGTCTAGAACTGAACCTGCAGTATCTCCCAGGTATTACTGTAGTCTTAAACTCATGCTGTATTGTTTTTGAAATATTTTGTTTATAAAAGATCTTACAATAATTTATAGAACCATTCTTCTCTTGTGGAAGATTTGGGTTATTTTCACTTAGTTCCTGTGATGGTTAATGCCTTCATAGTAGAGGCAGTATACAGTATAGAGATAAAATTGTGGGTATTAGAATCATCCTTCTTCAGTTTAAATCACAACTTTTGCCACTGTAATTCTGGTTCAGTAATTCTGGATAAATTATGTAAGTCATCTATCCTTAAGTTTCCTCATTTTACTCTAAGTGTCATAATAGTGTATTAATTTAATTGATGTAAGGATTAAATGAGTTAATAAATGTAAAGTGCTTAAAATTGTGCCTGGCATATAGTAAGTACTTAATAAATATGGGCTATTATTATTGATAATACATGTATTTGTGAATCTAGAATCTAACTTTTATTGAACTGTTTCCCTAGCATAAATTTTCAAGATGAGATCACTTCATTAAAGAATGAAGACATCTTTCTGTCCCTTTGCCATCTATGGCCATTGCTTTTCAGGGGGTGATATCAGTTTGTGCTGTATAATTTGAAAATGCAACCTATCAATCAATGCAATTATGTGTGTATGTATGTATCATATGCATTGCATTGTATACACACATACACATAAAAGTATATATATGTATCCATTTGATTTGTCTCTATATTTGAATGCACATCAGTATGTTTTAGGCTTGTACAAGACTGTGACCTTGTTAAGTCTGTTCTGTTTACTCTTACAGTGCCTTGGTCAATATTGTCTCCAGATGGATGTTGGTAAATGATAAATAGTAAGTTACTTTTGAAAGGTTATGTCAAAGAAATATTCTAAATCTTATGTTTCTTTTTTTTTCTTTTTGATAGATTGAAGCCATGGCTATTCTTTTTGCTGTTGTTGCCAGGGGAACCACTATCCTTGCCAAACATGCTTGGTGTGGAGGCAACTTCCTGGAGGTGACAGAGCAGATTCTGGCTAAGATACCTTCTGAAAATAACAAACTAACGTACTCACACGGCAAGTGAGTTCTGCTCTGTGTGGGTAGCGGGTAAAAAAAATTATATTATTATACTCAGAACAGTAGAAAACTAGAAAAGCAAGCTTCTCAGTAGATAATTTGAATAAGCTGACAGAACAATAATCTTTACCAGCTTAGAAAATGTCTGGTTCTATTAATTTTAAATTTAACTAAAAATTATTTTATTCTGTCACCTAAGTGATACTCATATTTTAAAGAACAATATGGAAATGTTAGATATAAAAGTGACTCTGCTATAGAGCTCTAGGATATGTGAAACTTGATATAGTTATGATAAATAACAATTATTTGTTCATTCTTTCTGTAAATATTTACTGAGCACTTAACTGTCACCAGACACTTTGGTGGTGCTGGAGATACAAGAAATTACTCAGTATTTGTCCTCGTTGTTTAATGGAGGTTATAGTTTAATGAAGGAGATGGTCAAATTCATAGATAATCACGGTAGAGAGTAGAAGGTAGTGGGTAGGGGGGTGGTATTCCAGGTAGAAGGAACAGCTGGTAGAGAAGTATGGAGACATGAGCTCATGATGCATATTTAGTGAACTTCAGGTGATTCTCTCTGACTGGTGCCCAACGTCATGAAAATAAAGCCAGAGAGATTGACAAGAGAAGTCCTATAGGGCCTCATAGGCCACGTTAAGGGGTTGCCACAGTGGGCAATGGGAAGGCATTGAATGTTTCCAGCTGGGGTGTGACATGGTAAGGTTTTGCTTTAGAAAGATCACTGTTGTGGCTGGTTGGAGAATGAATTGAAGGGGGCATAGGTGGGAAATCTTAGTAATCGTAAATATTGCCTCAGCCTTCCTCTTTAATACTTAAAAATCTTTCAATACCTAACTCATCCTAATTTCCTTAGACCCTATCTCAGGAGGAGGTCCTTGTTGGTTTCCAGAAGTAACTCCTTATATCATTTAGGATTTAGTGTAAGTTACTGCAACAGAGAGACCCTAAAAGACAGTGTTAATTTATGAGATATCCCAGAGAGGAAGACTTTGGGACTGTTGGAGTGGCTCTGCCAGTTTTAATTAGTGCCTTCCAATTCTGGCCAAGGCAGCTTCTTCAGTTCTGGTATTTTTTAAGGCACAGTCCAGAAGTGGCTGATAGTATTGTTCACTACATCGTTATGTAGCTAACCTAGCTGGAAATGAAGACTAGAATTTGTCATTTCTAGCTATGTAGCCATGTGCTCAGCTAAAACTCCATTACTCTGGAAGAAGTTATAGGGTATCAGGAGACAGCTCACAATCTTCCAGTCTACTGTTCTGGGCCTCCAAAATATTTGGATGTGCTCTTCTTCCCAAAGCACACTTCCTCTCTGCAGGAAGTGGCCCCAAAGATTTATCTGATCGCTTTGTCCAGCTCCAGGTCCAGACAATCTGGGTGATAACAGTCCTCTCTGTCATACCCAGGGATGACTCCTGTGGCCTATTGACATGTAGATGTCACTGCTTCCCAGCAGTATTCAAATACTACCACACAGCAATTTCAGAGACTCCTGTTCAGATCCAGGAGTGGTTCTGCTTTGCAGGAAGAATTTCTTCATCTTTTCTCCCTTTGTTCTCCCGGAGGCTTTTCCTGGTACATTATCCTCTGTGGCCACGTCCAAAATGGGTATTAGTGAGTTTGTCATCTTTGGAAACTACAGGTTCTGTAGTCTACTACTCTCTGCTGTAGTTCAGGGTCTGAGAAGTTACCTGGGGGTTAAATGACCCCAGTTGCTCGTGAGTATGGCTTTAGGGTTTCTTAAAAAATTTGCTGGGCTTAACGATCATGTTTCTAGTTAGTTTCCAGGAAAATGCTCAGGGAAAGCGTGTGTCATCTTTTTAGAGGCAGGACTGGGAAGCAGGGTATGCACCTTCCACTCACATTTTATCAGGCAGAACTTATCACATAGCCATATCTAACTCTAAGGGAAGTTGGCTATGTAATGCAATGAAAATGTGGTTATACTGCAAGAAAGCAATGTTAACTTATCTGCTGTGTCTTTCTACCTGCATCCTTACCCAGTCCTACCTGGTCTCATTTGGAGTAAGTATCCATCACTGAGTTGTTTCTTTCTTTTTAAGCTTCTACCTTGGTTTCTTTCCTATAATCATGTTCCATCATCCCAATCAAAGATAAAGATATCTTTTATTTCAGTCAGTTCAGTTCACTCAGTCATTTCCGCTCTTTGTGACCCATGGACTGCAGCACGCCAGGATTCCCTGTCCATCACCAACTTCCGGAGCTTACTCAAACTCATGTCCATCGAGTTGGTGATGCCATCCAACCATCTCATCCTCTGTCATCCCATTCTCCTCCCGCCTTCAATCTTTCCCAGCATCAGGGTCTTTTCCAGTGTTATTACTGTATACCAAAATAAAAAGTTCCATTTTATTATGTGAAAATCATTGCTTCCTGAAATCTGACCTTCTTCTTGCTATTTCTTTCTTTCATTAATAGCATCACCAGTCATTCAGCTGGCTAATCTTAAAACTTCAGAATCACATTTGACTTCTTCACCAAATCTTTGCCATTCAGCTACAAGAGGTATTTCAGTCTCCTCTCTCCACATTCATCATAGTGTTTGTCCAGGCATTCATTGTTTCTCATTCCTAATGACCTCCCCCTAACTGGTTTTTCGTCTCCCCTGGTGGCTCAGTCAGTAAGGAATCGATCTGCAATGCAGATCACCTGCAGCACAGGAGACACAGGTTTGATCCCTGGATCAGGAAGGTCTCCTGAAGAAGGAAATGACAACCCACTCCAGTATTCTTGCCTGGAGAATTCCATGGACAGAGGAGCCTGGTGGGCTACAGTCCATGGTGTTGCAAAGAGTTGGACATGACTGAGTGACTAAACCACAACTGGTTTTTCTGCTTCTAGTTGGTCCCTCCTTAAATCTGTATTTAACATTCCTAAGATTATACTTTCTTGCTTAAAACCCAAACTAAGCCTTCATTATTTTGTGTATTTCTGTTACATCTTTGTCTCTATAGATATCTTTGTCATTCCCAGACCAATCTATGTTATTTTAAGCTTTGGTATATTTTTTTTTTTCTTGATTTTGCATCTTGGAATGTCCTTCCCCTCCTATTTTACAGGTCCCAAATGAAATACTTTCTAATTTTCATTTTAATCCTTCTAAAAGGGCGATTCTAATAATGTCCCTTCCTTCAGCAGGTACGCAGGATAAAGTTTCTTAACACAACTTGAAAAATTCTTCAAGATCTGCCTCTTCTGGCCTCATCTCTCATTATTTGAGCTCTCAGTTTTGTTCTTCAGCCATACTTAGCTATGTGCATATCAGTTCTGGGTTTGTTCTCTCTTTTTAGCCTCTGCAATAGCTGTTACTTTTTCAAAATTTGAGTTTGTCTTCCTGAGCTTATGTTTCCTCTTCTAGAAACCCCTGAAAACTCCAAGACTGTGCCAGGTGCCTCCTTTTTATGTGTCTCCATAGTATCCTGTCGGAGAAGGCAATGGCACCCCACTCCAGTACTCTTGCCTGGAAAATCCCATGGACGGAGGAGCCTGGAAGACTGCAGTCCATGGAGTCGCTGAGGGTCAGACACAACTGAGTGACTTCACTTTCACTTTTCATTTTCATGCATTGGAGAAGGAAATGGCAACCCACTCCAGTGTTCTTGCCTAGAGAATCCTGGGTGGGGAGCCTCGTTGGCTGCCGTCTATGGGGTCGCACAGAGTCGGACACAACTAAAGTGACTTAGCAGCAGCATAGTATCCTGTGTTTATCCATTATAGCACTTCTGACACTGTGTTATAATTGCAATCTTCATTTTTTGTCTCTGTACCGTGACTATAGGCTCTTTGATGGCAATAACCATACCTCATTACCTCCTATGGTCTTTGCACCAAGGTACTCCCAAGTGTGATTTTGTTGTTGTTGTCCAGTCACCAAGTTGCGTCCGACTCTTTGTGACCCAGTGGACTGCAGCATGCCAGGTTCCCTGTCCCTCATCATCTCCTGGAGTTTGCCCAAGTTCACATCCATTGAATCAGTGATGTCATCTAACCATCTCACCCTCTTTCGACCTCTTCTCCTTCTGCCTTCAATCTTTCCTAGCATCAGAGTCTTTTCCAAGGAGTCAGCTGTTTGCATCAGGTGGCCAAAGTATTGGAGCTTCATCTTTAGCATCAGTACTTTCAATGAGTATTCACGATTGATTTCCTTTAAGAATGACTGGTTTGATCTCCTTGCTGTCCAAGGAACTCTCAAGAGTTTTTTCCAGCACCACAGTTCGAAAGCATCAATTCTAAATGTGATTTCAGTTCTGTCAGTTCAGTCACTCAGTCGTGTCTGATTCTTTGCAACCCAATGTACTGTAGCACACCAGGCTTCTGTGTTTTATCACCAACTCCTGGGGCCTTCTCAAACTCATGTCCATTGAGTCGGTGATGCCATCCAACCATCTCATCCTATATCGTCCCCTTCTCCTCCTGCCTTCAATCTTTCCCAGCATCAGGGTCTTTGCCAATGAGTCAGTTCTTTGCATCAGGTGGCCAGAGTATTGGAGTTTCAGCTTCAGCATCCATCCTTCCAAAGAACTTCCAAAGTCCTTGAGAACCCCATGAAAAGTATGAAAAGGCAAAAAGTGTGGTTTAGCAGAAACAAATTTTGTGGGGGAAATGATGACTTCCATTTTTGCACCTGCTGTGTTTGTCTATGGTATATCTAGTTAGATATGTCTAACCAACAGTAGCATATTCAGGCCTTGAGCTCAGGAGATAGGTCACATTTAGATTTGGAAATCAGTGTAATTGTATTAGCTGAAAACAGGTATCGGCAGCAAAACATGAAAGTGGGTGCCACCCTCCAAGGAGTCTTTGTGAGAAAAGCAGGGGACTGAGGATGCTGGAAAGCATCAACAGAGAGGGAAAGAGATTACCATATAAACCAGGCAAGCCTGGTGTCAAAAAATCTAGTGAAGAGAGAGCAGTTTCTAGAGGAAGGAAGTGGTCACAGTATCAAATGTGTCAGAAAGAGCCACTGGATATGGAGTGTGGAAGTGATTGGTGGAGTTGATGTGAACAGTTTCAGAGTGGTGGAGGAAGACATTTGAGTTCCAATACCTCCCTATAATTCACATAAAACCTCTATGTGAACATTAATGATACAATTCAGCAGCTACTCTTGTCTATCTACTTGCCCAGAGTAGAAATCTGGGAAGCAAAATCGAGTTATCCCTCTGCCTCAACCCCAGTAGCCAGTCCTCAAGTTCTTTTCTCTGTTCCTTCTTCATTGCCCATAGTACTTTAGTTTGTTTCCTTCAGTGTTCTACTTCAGTACTTCAGTAGTCTCTTGCCTGCTCCTCCTTTTTATTAGTTCTCATACTCTAGCCAAAACATCCTTTTCTGTGGCAGTTCTGATCACTCTGTCCCCTTGCTAAGACCATTTGATACTTGATCATTGTTCTTAGGATTGTATAGATACAGTGAGACTTGAAAACCTTATACAAGATTTGAAAGTATTTGCTTGCTTACAACCTCCTTTGTGGAAGCCATTTATTTTTGTTCCGTACATTCTATACTTTAGCCATGTTAATTAATTTTACTTTCAAACCCATTATGTGCTGTTTTATCCCAAAGCCCTTAAGCTTGTTGGTCTCTCATTCCAGAACTCTCTTCACTTGTTCTTCTTCTTGCCATCTGTTACTTAGTCTTCAGGTTCAGCTCAGACATGTGCTCTGGGATGTCCTCCAGTTACCCTTTGCCAAACTCCTCTATATAAGATATGGGTGTCTCTTCTATATCCCCATAGCACCATGTACTGCCTTTAACTCTTCCCCTCCCCTCTAACTCTTTATCATCCTCCTTACTATGCTGTTCCACAATTGCCTGCATTTTCATTCTCTGAAGGCAGGGACTGATGATTTTGCTTATTTGTATCCTCAGCACCTAACCCAGTAACTGGCTCCGAGTCGATGCCAAATATATGTTATTGTTGAGTATCTGGTAGAAAAAAATGTTTGCTCTGTGTGGCCCATTTGGGTGTTTATCTTAATTATGTGTCCTTCAGATGTCATCTCTTGTTCAAACCTTAAGAATCTGAGACTTCTCTAGCAGTCCAGTGGTTAGGATTCAGTGCTTTCCCTGCTGGGGCCTGGGTTCAATCCCTGGTCAGGGAACTATGGTCCGGAATGCCATGCAGCAGAGCAAATACAGTCCAATTATGCTTTCTTAGATATTATTATTATGGATAATGTGCATCATGTTGCACTATTTAGATAGAATAGAGACCCTGTTTTAATTTCTTATTTATTTCTATCAAGTTTGACTTGAGAGAAATAGGTATATAGGGGAGAAGGAAAATAGACAGTATTTGTAAATAATATGGTCATGTTGGCAGTTCTAAAATTTCTTATACGTAGATAGAAGATAGAAGTGAAAGAGATATTGCTCATAACCACAGTAAGTTTTATATCTTTTATTCTACAGTTATCTGTTTCATTACATCTGCCAAGACAGGATTGTATATCTTTGTATCACTGATGATGTAAGTAATTTGAGGACATGTTGCTCTTTAACTATGTGTAAAATTAGTAGAGTTAGTTCTTAATTATCTGTATCTGTGGTGGGTAAAGTTGACGCAAATATAACTTTCTATAGCTCAGAATTGTTTTTTATGCTTTGCATTTGTCATGTAGAGTAGCAAATCACAGAAAAAGTTGATATCTGGGTATTTGCAAATCAGTTTGGTTTTGTAGAGTTTTAGCTGAACCTTTTATTATAACTTCTACACTTAATTTATTGTATAGTGAGAATTGGTGTTCATTATTATGATTCTTCAGTATCAGACCCTCTCAAAATTTATCTGAAATAGTAAATAGATTATTTCACTCCTTTAATCAGTAGTTAGTGAATTTTCTAATGTATGTGGACTTTGGGAAAACGGAATCACAACACATTATAATCAACTTTGTAAACCCATAGTTTACAATGGTAGGTTGTTTTTTGAGTATTTGTAGTTTGATGCAAAATGCTCAGTACCTTAACAGTGCCATCCAGGTCCTCTCTCCTCTCTGCAATCCTAGTGTCGACTTCTTCTTGGACACATTTCCCTTATGGTTTCAAAGAGCTACGTGCTTATTTATTTGTGTCCAAAAAAGAGGGGCTATGTCTTCGCAGGTCTCTTCCTGCAGGAATGAGGAAACTCCCCAGAGGTACACCTTTCCCTTCTCCCACTTTCAAAGCGGACTTTTCATGCCTTACTGGCTAGGACTAGGTTATGTACTTATTTTTAAATTGGAATTGGCATGATTGCCATAGATCATGGTTCTTAATGTTTATTGTATCACAGACCTCTTTGCTGCTCATGGATCACTCCCAGAATTTTTTAAATGCATGATTTTATTAGGTTGCTGCAAAAGTAATAGCGGTTTTGGACCCTGAATTTTAAATCATTATAACTAGGCTCAAACACATCTTTATTAATCAAAATAAGAACCATTATAATCAACACATTTTTGCCAATGAGAAATAAGCTTGATTATTCCTGTAGCAAAAAAATCCGTGCTTCAGGATTTGATGAACTCTTGGAAAGCTTTTTCTGTGTGCTGCTGGTCGTGGAAGCATTTTCCTTGCAAAAAGTTGTTGAGATGCTTGAAGAAGTGGTAGTCAGTTTGCAAGAGGTCAAGTGAATATGGCAGATGAGGCAAAACTTCATAGCCCAATTCATTCAACTTTTGAAGCATTGGTTATGTGACAAGTGGCCGGGCATTGTTGCAGAGAAGAACTGGGCCCTTTTTGTTGACTGATGCCGGCTGCAGGCATTGCAATTTTTGGTGCATCTCCTTAATTTGCTGAGCACATTTCTCAGATGTTAATGGTTTCGCCAAGATTCAGAAAACTGTAGTGGATCAGATGGGCAGTAGACAACCAAACAGTGACTAATACCTTTTTTTTTCTCTTGGTGCAAGTTTGGCATTGGGAAGTGCTTTGGAGCTTCATCTCAGTTCAACCACTGAGCTGGCTGTTGTGGAAAATCCAGTTTTTGTAGCACATCACAATCCAACCAAGAAGTGGTTTGTTGTTGTTGTGTAGAGTAAGAGAAGATAACAGTTCAAAATGATGATCTTTTTTTGATTTGTGGTCAGCTCAGGAGGCAAAAGGTTGTCTGAGGAGGCCTTACAAATAACTGAGAAAAGAAGAGAGGCGAAAGGCAAAGGAGAAAAGGAAAGATATACCCATCTGAATGGAGAGTTCCAAAGAATAGCAATGAGAGATAAGAAAGACTTCTAAGTGAACAATGCAAAGAAATAGAAGGAAGCAATACAATGGGAAAGACTGGAGATTTCTTTAAGAAAAGGGAACATTTCATGCAAAGATGAGCACAATAAGGACAGTAACAGTATGCACCTAACAGAAGCAGAAGATACTAAGAAGAGGTGGCAAGAGTACACAGAAGAACTGTACAAAAAGATCTTCATGACACAGATAACCGCAATGGTGTGATGAGTCACCTAGAGCCCCACATCTTAGAGGGCAAAGTCAAGTGGGCCTTAGGAAACATCACTATGAACAAAGATAGTGTAGGTGATGGAATTCCAGCTGAGCTATTTCAAATCCTGAAAGATGATGCTGTTAAAATGCTGCATTCAATATGCCAGCAAATTTAAAAAATTCAGCAGTGGCCACAGGACTGGAAAAGATCAGTTTTCATTTCAGTGCCAAAGAAGGGCAGTGCCAAAGAATGTTCAGACTACTGCCCAATTGCACTAATTTCACATGCTAGCAAAGTAATGCTCAAAATTCTCCAAGCCAGACTTCTATAGTACATGAACTATTAACTTCCAGATGTTCAAGTTGGAGTTAAAAAAGGCAGAGGAACCAGAGAGAGATCAAATTGCCAACATCTGTTGGATCATAGAAAAAGCAAGAGAATTAAAAAAAAAAACATCAACTTCTGCTTCATGGACTACACTAAAGCCTTTGACTCTTGTGAATCACAACAAACTGTGGAAAATTCTTAAAGAGATGGGACTACCAAACCACCTTAATTGCCTCCTGCAAAACCTGTATGCACGTCAAGAAGAAACACTTAGAACAGGACATGGAACAATAGACTGGTTTCAAATTGGGAAAGGAGTATGTCAAGGCTGTATATTGTCACCCTGTTTATTACATGCAGTGTACATCATGCAAAATGCTGGACTGGATGAAGAACAAGCTGGAATCAAGATTGCTGGGATAAATATCAATAACCTCAGATATGCATATGATAACCACCCTTATGGCAGAAAGCAAAGAACTAAAGAACCTCTTGATGAAGGTGAAAGAAGAGAGTGAAAAAGCTTACTTAAAACTCAACATTCAAAAAACAAAGATCATGGCATCTGTTCCCATTACATCATGGCAAATAGATGGGGAAACAATGGAAAGAGTGACAGACTTTATTTTCTTGGGCTCCAAAATTGCTGCAGATGGTGACTGCAGCCATAAAATTAAAAGGCACTTGCTCCTTGGAAGAGAAAATATGACCAACCTAAACATTAAAAAGCAGAGACATTACTTTGCCAACAAAGGTCAATATAGTCAAAGCTATGGTTTTTCCAGTAGTCATGTATGGATGTGAGAGTTGGACCATAAAGAGGGCCAAGCATTGAAGAATTGATGCTTTTGAACTGTGGTGTTGGAGAAGACTCTTGACAGTCATTTAGACTGCAAGGAGATCAAACCAGTCAATCCTAAAGGAAATCATCCCTGACTATTCATTGGAAGGACTGATGATGAAGCTCCAATACTTTGGCCACCTAATTCAAAGAGCTGACTCATTAGAAAAGACCCTGATGCTGGAAAGTACTGAAAGCAGGCAGAGAAGGGGATGATAGAGGACAAGATGGTTGTATGGCATCACTGACTCAATGGACATGATTTTGAGCAAGCTCTGGTAGATGGTGAAGGACATGGAAGCCTGGCATGCTGCAGTCCATGGGGTTGCAAATAGTTGGACACAACTGAGTGACTCAACAACAACAACAGTAGGCAACCACTTATCAAACTTTTTCACCTTACCAATTTTCCTCAATTGCCAAATGATCATAGAATGATAAACATTGAGTTCTTGGGTAACTTCTCATGTAGTTGTAAGAGGATCAGCTTTGATGATGCTCTCAGTTAGTTATTGTCAACTTCTGATGGCCAGCCACTGTGGTTCTTATTGTCAAGACTTGATTTCTTTGGAAAATTTCTTGAACCACCACTGCACCATACAATTTGTTAGCAGTTCAAGGGCCAAACACATTGTTGATGTTGTGAGTTTTCTCTGCAGCTGTGACGTATATTGAACTCAAATAAGAAAATCACTCAGATTTGCTTTTTGCCTAATATAATTTCCATAGTCTAAAATACATATAGTTAGCAAGTAATAATTAGCAAAAATCATAAAACAAGAAATGCTCATTAAAATGATATGTAACATAACCACATGTATTTAAAAATATTTCAATATCAAATGGCAAAGTTCAACAATGCAAAATCGAAATTACTTTTGCACCAACCTAGTAATACCAGTTATGTTGAAATCCAGTATTCAGAGCTTCCCTGGTGGCTCAGTTGATAAAGAATCTGCCTGCAATGCAGGAGACCTGGGTTTGATTCCTGAGTTGAGAAGATCCCCTGGAGACAGGAACAGCTACCCACTCCAGTATTCTGGCCTGGAGAATTTCATGGACAGAGGAGTCTGGCAGGCTACAGTCCATGGGGTCTCAAAGAGTCAGACACAACTGAGTGACCTTCACAGTATTCAAAATAGTTTAAATATTGATTTAGTAATACATGCTTCTTTATGAATTCACTAATAACAAGATATAGTCATGGGTTTAATAAAATAGTTTTGATGTGGTGTTAAGTATTAATGATATTTTGAGAGATGTCTGTAACTGATGGTACATGTAAAAAAGACTTCTCTTGGTGACAGAGTCCCAGGTACTGTTTAATACTACTCTATTTTGTTACTACATTCACAGTTGAAATTTGAGTTAAAGTTTGGTGAAAATAATGAGTTGTTTTTTTTTTAATCCAAGTACATTGGCCCCTTGAATTTGGACCATTGACCCAACTTTAAGAACTCTTGGCTTAGACTATTAATCTTAGGTGAAATGGAGATGTGTGTCAACCACAGTGATTATCACAATGACTTATATTCCCTGGTTTCACTGTATTTTCTAAAATTATTTTTAAAATCCAGTTATATTTGAAATGACTGATGTGAAAGTGCTGGGAGTAGGTGAGAAATAGCACTAAATTTGGGATGGTCAGAGTTGAGTCTTACATTTCTTAAGCTATAATTATACTTTTGTGTATAGGTTATACACATACATACACTTTTTGACTGGAACTAGACAAGAGTACATTCCTTGATCTTTTCAAATATACCACCACTACTGAAAAAAGTTAATTAAAAGTTTATGTCAATAGTGTTATCTTTGTGTGTGAAAGACTGTACTATTACTATGGATTTCTCAAGCATCTTCTCGTGCTGGATTTTCTAATAGATCCTGTGAAAGATATGGATGGAGTAAAACCCAATTCCTGCTCTTAAGATGCTAACCTAGGTATTGTTATCTTAGTTGGCAGTAATCTAACATTTGGATTCGACTCAGCTCTTTCATTTACTAGTTTCACTTTTGGCAAGTTAGTTTCTTTTCAGAGCCTTTGTTTCTTTATCTGTAAAATTAGGTCAGTTCCTCCTCATAGAATCATTGCTCAGTAAATATTAGCTGTTCTTACGGTTGTTTTTAATCATCCATATCATTTTTGTTTAGTGTTAACTCTGTATTCATCTCCTCAGGATTTTGAGCGTTCGCGAGCCTTTAATTTTCTGAATGAGATAAAGAAGAGGTTCCAGACTACATATGGTTCAAGAGCACAAACAGCACTCCCATATGCCATGAATAGTGAGTTCTCAAGTGTCTTGGCTGCACAGCTGGTAAGATCTTTCTCGGGATATAGTATTTGATTCATATCTTCTTTATTACTTTAAAGAACCATGGATATAGAGGACCCTGACCTGCAGTGTATTTTTCTGACTGTTATTATATGCCAAGATAGTAAAACTTCCCAGATTAAAAAATATGTATAAATGGGCCATTTTAGGATGGAAAGTGATATTCTCTATAAATGGTGGTCAGAGTATCTCATGATTGGGAAGGAGATTAAAGATCATCTACTTCAACTACCCATTTAATGTGTAAATCCACTCAACATGCCAAATGGTGACTTAACCTGTAGATTAACTTCTACCTTCCCACAAGGTAAATTTAATTTTTGGGTAGCTCAGTTAGTCATTTGAAAGTCTCTTTATCTGTATGAATACTTAATTCTCAGTTCAGTGAATTTATACATATATATATATACATATTATACATATATATATACATAGATATATACATATACATATTTACATACTTTTTACAGATACAAAACATCTCATGACCCTAAAGGAGTCCTCATGTTCCTATGCAGTCAGGTCCTTCCCTGAGGCAACCGCTTCTCTATTTTTGTCACCATAAATTAGTTTTATCTTTTCTAGAACTTCTTATAAATGGAATTATACATTATATACTCTTTTGTATCTTCCTTGTTTTGCTCAGTGTAAGGTTTTTGATATTGATCCATATTGTATAAATCAGTAGTTTCCTTTTTTTCTGAGTAGTATTGTATGCATATAACACAATTTGTTTATCCATTCACCTGTTGCTGGATATTTGAGATACTTCCAGTTTTCAGCTATCACCAACAAAACTATTATGAACATCCATGATGTACAAGTCTTTGCACAGACATGTGTTTTTATTTTTTTTTGGTAAATACCTAGGGGTGGAATTGCTGGGTCATATGGTGAATGATGTTTAATTTTATAATGAATCATCAAACTTTTTTCCAAAGTGGTTGTACCATTTATATTCCCACTAGTACTTCCAGTGTTTCTGCATACTTGCCAACACTTGTTACGGTCTGTCTTTTTAATGTTATTCATCCTTGTGGATATGTAATGATATCTCATTGTGGTCTTATTTTGCATTAAAGAATGCTTACTTTTTATCCATCAAACCATATGAGTGCAAAGACAGAAGTTTTATCTATGATAGTGTTGTGAATGAGAAAAAAGGACTCACTGTCGTTGAATAATTTCCTGTTTGTTTCTCCTGTAAGTGTTGTTTTTAATACCTTTTTGAGGATTATACTTCTAAATATGCATCCTATGGGGATGAAGTTTGTTTAAATAGTTAATGAGTCTTTATTATTCAGTTGGTTTGTTTCATACTTCCACTAGGAAATACTTATATACATGCACCTATGTAAAACACCATCAGCAAAATATATACCAATGCCCATTTGAAAATAAATAGGGTCAGGTTGATGGCCAAGATGGTGAAGTAGGAAACCCTGAGCTCACCTCCTTCCATGGACACACCAAAATTACAACTATTTACGGAGCAGCTATTGATGAGGAAGATCAGAAGACTAGCAGAAAGGATCTTATACTACTGAAGATATAGAGAAGGAACCGCAGCAAGACAGAGGGGCAGGCACACAGTATAATCAAGATCCATACCTTGGAGTGGGTGGCCCACAAGTGGAAAGATAATTACAATTGCAGCGATTCTCTCCAAGCAGCTAGGGACTCAAGCTTCCCATGGGGCTCCCCAGCCCTGGAGTCCTCCATTGGGAAGAAGAGCCCCCAGAATATTTGGCTTTGAAGGCCAGCAGGGCTTAATTTCAACAGTGCTGAAAGACTGTGAGAAATAGAGACTCTACAGTCTTTATACAGCATGTATAAAATCCACATGCTCAGGAAATGAGGGCAGAAGCAGTAATTTGAAAGGAGCCCAGATCAGATCCACCTGCTGATCTTGGAGAGTCTCATGGAAAGGTGGAAAGCCACTGCAGCTCACCCTAGGGACATAGACATTGGTGGTAGGCATTTTTGGGAGCTCATTCTACCATTCTGTACCAGTGGAGCCCATAAGGACGATTTAGGAATCTTCCCTTTAGACTATTAATGTCAGGACGTGGTCCTACCCACCAGCCTATCTGCACCAATGCTGAGACATCTCAAGCCAAACAACTAGCCAAACAGGGAATCAGCCCCACTCACTGCAGGCTGGTTGCTTTAAGAACTCCTGAACCTACAGGGGTCTCAGGACATGGCCCTGCACACCAGTGTGTGTGCACTAGCCCTGGGAACCCCCACTTAGGCCCTGCAGCCAGAGATCCTGGAACCTGGATCTGCCCACCAGTGAGCCAGCATTATCCCCAGGGCCAGGATCACCTACCGGTGAGCAAGCGCCACCCCAGGACCCCCTGGACCCCAGCCTCACCCACCAGCAGGCTGACACATCAACTCTGGAACCTCCATAAGCCTTCAGCCAGAGATCCCAGGGCCCAGCTCCACAAACCAGTAGGTCTCACCAGCCAGTGGACAAACAGCAGTCCCAGGACCCACTGGATGCTTGCCCTGCCCAGCAGTAGGCCAACACCAGCTCTGGGACCCTCCAAGGCCCTTCAGCCAGAGATCCCAGGACCCCCTGGGTCTCTGCAGCCAGCTGCCTTATGACCTGGCTCTGCCCACCAGTGGCTGACAGCCTCTGCACAAGGTAAGGTCTGGGAACCAACCAGACTGGGGGCCAGCCATGCCTACCAGATTGTCCACAACAGAAGGACCCACACAGCCTATGTAGGTATTGTCCGTACAGCATATGGCTCTGGAGACCAGAGGGAAGTGCACTGCTAGGATTCATAGGACGTTTCCTAGAAAAGGCCACTTCTTCAGGGTCAGGAAATGTAACCAACTTACCAAATACATAGAAATTAAAAAGGAAATTAGGCAAAATGAGACAGAGGAACATGTTGCAAATGAAAGAACAAGAGAAAAGCCCATAAGAAGAGCTAAGTGAAGTGGACATAAGCGACCTACCCAATAAAGAACTCAAGGTAGTGATTGTAAAATGATCAAAGAACCCAATAAATGATTGGATTAACAGAGTGAGAAATTAGAATTTCTTAACAAAGAGAATATGTAAAGAATGACCAAGCAAAGATGAAGAATACAATAACTGAAATAAATAAACTAGAAGGAATCAACAGTGAATTGTATGATCAGTGAGCTGCAAAACAGAGTAGTGGAAATCTCTGAAGCTCAACAGAAAAAAAGAAAAAAGAATAAAAAGAAATGAGTACTGTTTAAGATACCTCTGAAACACCATCAGATGTACTAACATTTGCATGGTAGGGCTTCCAGAAGAAAGGAGAAAAGGGGGCAGAGAACATATTTGAAAGCAAATTAACTGAAGACTTCCTTAACTTGGGGAAAGAAACAGAATCCAGGTCCAGCAAGCACAGAGAGTTCCCACAGGATCCACCCAAAGAAGACCACACCAGGACATTATAATTAAAATGGCAAAAATTAAAGATAAAGAGAGAATATTAAAAGCAGCTGGGGAAAAGCAAAATGTTGCACACAAGGAAATTCCCATAAAAGGCCAGAACGGAGTGGCATGATATTTTTCAAGTGGTAAAAGGGAAAAACCGACAACCGAGAATCCTCAACAAGGCTTTCACTCAGATTTGATAGAGAAATAGAAAGTTTTACAGATAAACAAAAGCTAAAAGTGTTCATCACCACCAGGCTTGCTTTAAAGGAAATGTTTAAGGGGCTTCTCCAAGCTGAAAAAAAGGTTGTAAGAAGAAATATGAAAATTATGAGAGGAGAAATCTTATTGGTAAAGGCAAATACACAGTAAAGGTACTAAACCAACCACATATAAAGCTATGAGGAGGATTACAAAAGGAGTAAAATCACCCATAACCACAATAAGGGATTTCAAAACAAAAAGAGGTATAAAATATGTCAAAACAGTAACTGTGGGAGGGGGCATAAAAATGTAGGGTTATTAAAATGCATTTCTACTTAAGAGATTAAAAACTTAAAATAATCATGTAGATATATACAGATTGTTATATACAAACCTTATGATAATCGTAAACCAGAAAACCTATATTAGATATACACAAAGGGAAAGAAATCCAAATATAACACAAAAGATACTAATCAAATCATAAGGGATGAAAGCAAAGGACCAAAAGAGAAGTACAAAAACAACTGAAAAACAATTAACAAAATGGCAGTAAATACATACCTATCAATAATTAAATGGAAATGGACTAAATGCTCCAGTCAAAAGACACAGAGTGGCTGAATGGATAACAAAACAAAACCCGTATATATACTGCCTACAGGGGACTTGGTGTGGCTCTAAAGACAAAAACAGAAAGTGAAGGGATGGGAAAGGTTATTCCATGCAAATAGAAATGAAAGGGAAGCTGGGATAGCAATACTTATATTAGAGAAAATAGACTTTAAAACAAAAACTGTAAGAGACAAAGACATTAATGATAAAGGAATTAATCCGAGAAGATACAATTGTAAATGTATATGCACCCAGCATAGGAGCACCTAAATATATAAGGCAAATATTAATAGACATAAAGTAAGAAATTGATAGCAACACAGTAATAGTAGGAGAGTTTAACACCACACTTACCTCAATGGACAGATCATCCAGACAGAAAATCAGTGAGGAAACAGTGGTCTTAAACAACACATTACACCTAATTGGGCTTAATTGACATATATAGAACATTCTGTCCAAAAGCATCAGAATACACATTTTTTCCAAGTGCACTTAGCACATTCTCCAGGACAGATCACATGCTGGGCATAAAACAAGCCTCAGTAAATTTAAGAAAAATTGAATTCATGTCAAGCGTTTTTTCTGACCACAATGTTATGAGGCTAGAAATCAACTATAAGGGAAAAAAATGCAAAAAACACAAACACTTGAAGGCTAAACAATATGCTACTAAACAACAATGGATTACTGAAGAAACCAAAGAGGAAATAAAAAAATACTTGGAGAAAAAGAATACTTGAAGACAAATGAAAATGAAAACACAGTGATTCAAACTCTATGGGATCCAGCAAGAGCAGTTCTAAGAGGGATGTTTATAGTAATAGAATTTTACCTCAGGAAACAAGGAAAATATCAAACAAACATTACACTGAAAGGACCCAGGAGAAGAAAAAACAAAACCCCAAATTAGTAGAAAGAAAGAAATCATAAAAATGAGAGCAAAAATAAATGAATCAGAGATAAGGAAATAATAGAAAGGATCAATGAAACTAAGAGCTAGTTCTTTGATAAGATAAAGCCGATCGCTTTTATCCAGACTCATCAAGAAAAAAATAGGGTTCAGATCAATAAAATAAGAAAAAAGGAAAAATTAAACAGATAACACAGAAATACAAAGTTCATAATAGACTACTATGAACAACTATATGCCAATAAAAAGGACTAACTAAGAGAAACAGGGAAATTCCTAGAAATGCACAGTCTCCCAAGACTGAACCAAGAAGAAATAGAAAACATGAACAGAACAATTACCAGTAATGACATTGAAAATTGAAGTTTTAAAACTTCGAACAAACAAAAGTCTAGGACCAGATGGCTTCACAGGTGAATTCTACCAAACATTTAGAAAACTCTTCCAAAAATTGCAGCAAAAGGAACACATCCAAACTCATTCTGTAGGTCGTCACCCTGACACAAAAACCAGACAAAGATACCACAAATGAAGAAAATTACAGACCATTATAGCTAATGAACATAGATTTAGAAATCACAATTTAACAAACTGAATTCAACAATACATTGAAAGGATTATACACATGATCAAGTGGGATTTATTGCAAAGATGCAAGGATGGTTCAGTATCTGGAAATCAATGTGATACACCATGATAACAAATTGAAGAATAAAAATCATGATTATCTCAATAGGTACAGAAAAAGCTTTTAACAGTATTCAAATCCATTTATGATCAAACCTCTTAACAAAGTGGGAACATACCCCATCATAATAAAGGGTATATATGACAGGCCTACATCTAACATTATACTAAGTAGTGAAAAACTGAAAGTATTCCCTCTAAAATTAGGAATAAGACAAAGATGCCACTCTTGCCACTTTTATTCAACATAGTTTTGGAACCCCTAGCTACAGTAATCAGATACAAAAAAGAAATGCAAGGAATCCAAATTTAAAAAGAAGAAGCAAAATTGTCTCTCTCTGTAGATAACCATCATACTATCTATAGAAAATCCTAAAGATACCACCAAAAAAGCAATTGTTAGAAATAATACAGTACAATTGCAGGATACAAAATTATACAGAAACCTATTGCCTTTCTATATACTAAAAACAGACTATCAGGAAAAGAAATTAAGAAAACAATCCCACTTAACCATCACATCAAAAATAATAAAATACTTAAGAATGCATTTAACTAAAGAGGTAAAAGACCTGTACTCTGAAAACTTTAAGAACCTAATGAAAGATATTGAAGATATTGAAGAAGTTGGAAAGATATACTGTGTTCATGGATTTGAAGAATTTATATTGTTAAAAATGATTATACTAAAAATAAAGACTATGCTATGCATTATACAGAGGCAATGCCATCCCTATCAAACTAGCAATAATGATTTTTTTTTAACAGAACTAGAACAAATAATTCTAAAATTTGTGTGGAGACATAAAAGATGGCAGAATGGCCAGAACTATCTTGAGAAAGAAGAAAAAAACTTGATGTATTACACTCCCTCATTTCAAGCTATACTACAAAGCTGCAATAGTGAAAACAGTACAGTACTGTCAAAAAAACAAAAAAACAAAAACAGACACATATATCTGTGGAATGGAATGCATGCATGCTCAGCCTTGTCCAACTCTTTGTGACCCCATGGACTGTACCAGGCTCCTTTGTCCATGGGATTTTCCAGGCAGGAATGCTGGAGTGGGTTGCTGTTTCCTTATCTGGGGGATCTTCTCAACCCAGAGATTGAACCTGTGTCTCTTGTATCCCCTGCATTGGCAGGTGGATTCTTTACCACTGAGCCACCTGGGAAGCCCATAGAACAGAATAGAGAGCCCAGAAATAAAACCCATGCTTATATGGTCAATTAATCTATGACAAAGGAGGCAAGAATATACAGTGGGGAAAAAAGCTATCTTTTTCCCTTTCCACTAAATGGTGTTGGGAAATCTGGACAGCTACATGCAAAAGAATCAAACTGGACTACTTTCTCACACCGTGGACACAAATTAAAAATGGATTAAAGGTTTAAATATAAGACTTGAAGCCATAAAACTTCTAGAAGAAAACATAGTATGCTCTTTGACGTTGGTATTGATAGTTTTTTTGGATATGTCTCTGGCAAGGGAAACAAAGTAAAAATAAACAAATGGGAGTACATCAAACTGGAAAGTACATCAAGCCAATACAAATTTCCTTCCTCAGTGAAGGAAATTACCAATACAATGAAAAGGCTGCCTACTGAAAGGGAGAAGATATTTGCAAACAATGTATCTGATAAGGGGATAATACCTACAATGTGCAAAGAACTGATAAAACTTGGACATCTAAAAAACAAACCACAATGGAGTATTACTCAGCCATTAAAAAGAATACATTTGAATCAGTTCTAATGAGGTGGATGAAACTAGAGCCTATTATACAGAGTGAAGTAAGCCAGAAAGAAAAACATCAATACAGTATACTAACGCATATGTATGGAATTTAGAAAGATGGTAACGATAACCCTGAATGTGAGATAGCAAAAGAGACACAGATGTATAGAACAGTCTTTTGGACTGTGTGAGAGAGGGCGAGGGTGGGATGATTTGGGAGAATGGCATTGAAACATATATAATATCATATGTGAGATGAATCACCAGACCAGGCTCAATGCATGATACAGGATGCTTGGGGCTGGTGCACTGGGATGACCCAGAGGGATGGTATGGGGAGGGAGGTGTGAGGGGTGTTCAGGATGGGGAACATGTGTACACCTGTGGTGGATTCATGTTGATGTATGGCAAAACCAATACAATATTGTAAAGTAATTAGCCTCCAATTAAAATAAATAAATTTATATTAAAAAAAACCCAACTATAAAGTGGACACAAGAGCTGAATAGCCATCTTTCCAAAGAAGACAGACAGATGGCCAACAGGCACATGAAAAAAGATACACAATACCACTATTTGTCAAGGAAAAGCAAATCAAAACCACAGTGAGAGATATTACCTCACACTTGTCAGAATGGCTGTTGTCCAAAAGGCAAGAAGTTAACAAGTGTTGGTGAGGATGTAGAGAAAAAGGAACCCTGCTATACTGTTGATGGGAGTGTAAATTGGTGCGGCCACTATGGAAAACAATATGGAGATTCCTCCAAAAATTAAAAATAGAACTACCGTATTATCAGCAATTCTGCTCTTGGGTATTTATCTGAAGAAAACAGAAACACTAATTAGAAAAGGCACATGCACCCCTATGTTCATTGAAGCATTATTTACAATAGCCAAGATATGGAAACAACCTAAATGTGCATCAATAGATAAATGGATAAAGAAGATGTGATATGTATATACACACACACACACACACGAGTATTACTCAGCCATAAAAAAGAAGGAAATCTTGTCACTTGCAGCAACATTGATGGATCTAGAGGATGTCTTGCTAAGTGAAAAAAAGTCAGAGAAAGACGTAGATACTGTATGATTTCACTTATATGTAGAATCAAAAAAAGAAGCATAATAAAACACTAACAGATACAGAGAAGAAATATATGATTGCCAGAGGGAAAATGTTGGGGGTAGGACAGAAATAGGTGAAGGAGTCTGAGTTACACAATTCAAGTTGCAATGTAAAAGAGTCACAGGTATGAAATATGCCATTGTGAGTATATAGTAAGAAATAGAAGAAAACAATAGAACAGGAAAGACTAGAGATCTCTTCAAGAAAACTAGAGCCACCAAGGGAACATTACATGCAAAGATGGGCATGGTAAAGGACAAATGGTATGGATCTAACGGAAGCAGAGGATATTAAGAGGTTTCAATAATACACAGAAGAACTGTACAAAAAAAGGTCTTAATGACCTGGATAACCACGATGTTGTGATCACTCACCTAGAGCCAGATATCCTGTAATGTGAAGTCAAGTGGGCCTTAGGAAACATCACTATGAACAAAGCTAGTGGAGGTGGTGGAATTCCAGCTGAGCTATTTCAAATCCTAAAAGATGGTGCTGTTAAAGTGCTGCACTCAATATGCCAGCACATTTGGAAAATTCAGCAGTGGCCATAGGACTGGAAAACATCAGTTTTCATTCCAATCGCAAAGAATGTTTAAACTGTCGCACAGTTGCACTCATTTCACATGCTAGCGAGGTAATGCTCAAAAACCTTCAAACTAGGCTTCAATAATACATGAACCAAGAGCTTCCATATGTACAAGCTGAATTTAGAAAATACAGAGGAACCAGAGATCAAATTGCCAACATCTGTTGTATCATAGAAAAAGTAAGAGAATTTCAGAAAAAATTCTGCATCATTGACTGTGCTAAAAGCCTTTGCCTGTGTGGATCACAAGAAACTGGAAAATTCTTAAAGAGATGGGAATACCAAACCACCTTAACTGTCTCCTAAGAAACCTGTATGCAGGTCAAGAAGCAACAGTTAGAACCAGACATGGAGCAATGAACTGGTTCCAAACTGGGAAGGGAGTATGTCAAGGCTGTATATTGTCACTCTGATTATTTTACTTACATGAAGACTACATCATGTGAAATGCTGGGCTAGATGAATCACAAGATGGAAGCAAGATTGCTGGGAGAAATATCAAAAACCTCGGATATAGCAGATGATACCACCCTAATGGCAGGAAGCGAAGAAGAACTAAAGAGCCTCTTGATGAAAGTGAAAGAGGAGAGTGAAAAAGCTGGCTTAAAACTCAGCATTCAAAAAATAAAGATCATGACATCTAGTCCTGTCATTTCATGCGAAATAGATGGGGGGAAGTGGAATCAGTAACAAATTTTATTTTCTTGGGCTCCAAAATCACTACAGACAGTGACTCCAGCCATGAAATTAAAAGATGCTTGCTCCATGGAAGAAAAGCTATGACAAACCTAAACAGTGTATTAAAAAGCAGAGATATCACTTTTCTGACACAATCCATCTAGTCAAAGCTATGGTTTTCCCACTAGTCATGTACAGATGTTAGAGTTGGACCAGAAAGAAAATTGGGGCTTCCCTGGTGGCTCAGACAGTAAACAATCTGCCTGCAATGCGGGAGACCTGGGTTCCATCCCTGGTTTGGGAAGAGCCCCTGTAGGAAGGCATGGCAACCCACTCCAGTATTCTTGCCTGGAGAGTCACTATGGACAGAGGAGTCTGGCAGGCTGTAGTCCATGGGGTCTCAAAGAATCAGACATGACTGAGCGACTAAGTACAGCATAAAGACAGTTGAGTGCCGAAGAACTGATGCTTAGGTGCTGAGAAGACTTGAGAGTCCCTTGGACAGCAAGGAGATGAAACACGTCAGTCCTAAAGGATATCAACCCTGAATGTTCATTGGAAGGACTGATGCTGAAGCTGAAGCTGAAGCTCCAGTACTTTGGATACCTGATGCAAACAGGCAACGCAACGGAAGACCCTGATGCTGGGTTAGACTGAAGGCAAAGGAGAAGGGGCGACAGAGGATGAGATCATTGGATAGCAACACCTACTCAATGGACATGAGTTTGAACAAACTCTTGGAGATAGTGAAGGACGGGGGAACCTGGCGTGCTGCAGTCCATGGGATCTCAAAGGGTCAGACACGACTTAGTGACTGAACAGCAATGTGTTGTGCAACAGAAACTAACAAACTCTCATAACAAACTCATAATCTCAAAACAGACTCATAGAAAAAGAGATCAGAGAGCTAGGGTTGTGGTGAGGGATGATTGGATAAAAGTGGTCACAAAGTACAAACTTCCAGTTATAAGATAAATAAATACTAGGGATATAGTGGACAACATGATAAATATAATTAACAGTGCTTTATGTTATACATGAATGTCATTGAGAGTAAATCCTAAGAGTTCACATCATAAGGGGAAAAAAGGTATTTGGTTCAGCTGGCAGTAAAACTTTCAATTTAGCCAGTTTATCTTTAGCTCCAGATATGTGTGTGAACCTCTAAACAAATCTGTGCCAGAATCTTGTCTATAAATGGAAATAAAAATAATGGTATCTTCATAGAGTTTTTGCATGGTTTAAATAATATCCCATATTTGAAGCACTTAGCACAGTGAAGTGACTGGAATATTGTGTTTTAAGTCCACGATTATTTGCTATAGATAATAACTTCAAAATATATACTCTCATCAGTGTCTTACATTTTTAGATCCTATAATAAGCCAGTGAAAATAGCATGCATACTCTTATCCCAACAGATACAAAAATCGATGCCCAGAAGCTAGGCCAGTCCCTACCTCATCACACCCAAGAAATAAGAAAAGATTAAGAGTACCTTTTCCCTAACCTGTTACTTCTGCCTCAACTACAGTCTTTTCTCCTTTCTTCCTTGTCTGAACACAGATTATATAACACCCTACTTCTGCCCAGGAATCTCAGATGTGTATTTGATATACTTAGCTTTATTTCATTTGAAATAAGGTGATATTCTTATAACACTTATATTTCATATGGTAGCAGATTTTATGCTTTTGTATATTTTTTCCCTAGGTCTGGTAACAATTTTTGAATGAAGTGACATCTCTTTTGTACCTATGTTGTAGCTTTCCTCAGTGTCATTCCTCTTCTCTTTGTTTTCGTATTGTGAATAATATCTGGGTATCATAAGTTAAATCATATTTTTTTTATAGAAGCATCACTCTGAGAATAAGGGCCTAGATAAAGTGATGGAGACTCAAGCCCAAGTGGATGAACTTAAAGGAATCATGGTCAGAAATATAGGTATGTTTCATGACATACTCTGCATGTATGTGGGCAAAAATGATATTAGATTACTTGATTGGGGTCAGATCATTCTAGAGAAATTGAAATAGCACTTCTTTATTCTTAATATTGGAAGGTAATTGTCAGCTGAGTTGTGGATATTTCTTACCTTAATACTGCCTGCTGTATGAATGGTTTCTTTTTAGCATTTATGACTTTCTTCATTCTAAATTGGTTAGTTTAGGGACTTCCCTGGAGGTCCAGTGGTTAAGACTTCTTCCAATGCAATGGATGAGGGTTCAACCCTTGTTTGTGGAGCTGAGATCCCACATGGCTTGAGACCAAAAAACCAAAGCATAAACCAGAATCAATGTTGTAACAAATTCTGTAAAGATGTTTTAAAAAAATAAATACATTAGTTTACTTAGCAAGACTTATGTCTAAGACTCTTAAATAGTTTCAATTCAGAATAATTCAGTCAATTTGGGTTAGAAATACCCAGATAGTTGATATTATCAGTATAGATACTTAGAGTATAACTCTTTGACCTCCTTGTAAAGTTTGTTACTCTTGACTGAAAGAAGTAATTGGATCAAAAAACTGACTGTTCTATTCTTCAAGAGAATGAACTGTGACATAAATTTCATTGGCCTGTGTTTTGTCAAGAACCTATATAGCACATTAAAATAATCCAAGAAAATACATCAAGTTTATTTTTTGATTGATTATAATGATGGTATTTAGATTTAGGATGATGTTAATTTTTACTAGCTCCAGTTTTCACATTGTAGTTCTTGGGCTAGCAGCATCATCATCCTCTGGGTTCAGTTCAGTTCAGTAGCTCAGTCATGTCTGAATCTTTGTGACCCCACGGACCACAACACGCCAGGCTTCCCTGTCTGTCCTCAACTCCCGGAGCTTACTCAAACTCATGTCCATCGAGTTGGTGATGCCATCCAACCACCTTATCCTCTGTCATCCCCTTCTCCTCACTCCTTCAATCTTTCCCAGCATCAGGGTCTTTTCTGTTGATTCAGTTCTTTGCATCAGGTGGCCAAAGTATTGGAGTTTCAGCTTCAGCATCAGTCCTTCCACTGAATATTCAGGACTGATTTCCTTTAGGATGGACTGGTTGGATCTCCTTGCAGTCCAAGGGACTCTCAAGAGTCTTCTCCAACACCACACTTCAAAAACATCAATTCTTCAGTGCTCTGCCTTCTTTATGGTCCAACTCTCACATCCATACATGACTACTGGAAAAACCATAGTTTTGACTAGACGGACCTTTTTTGGCTTCATGTACCAGGTTTTTCAGCTGGAAACTGGCTTTAAGAAGCATTTCACCTGACTTCCCCAGGACCAAGCTGTTTCCTTAGAATTGATTGTGATTAACTTGCAAGCAGTTTGAATTGAGCTGTTTGAATAGTAAAATGTTTGAGCTGTTTAAAATCATTTTTTAAACTCTAGGGAAAAACCACTAATAATTGAGATCCCAGTTATCTAAATATTTTGAGGGTGCTCCCCCCAACAGGATTCCACCTGATTTTATGTTTAAAAGCAATGGTCCTTGCTCATGTGTCTTCTAACTAAATGGACTGACTTGCCCAAAGGCAATTTAGAATACCAATGGCCAATGGGGAACTTTTGAAATTCTCAAGCTTAATTTCCATAAAGCCAGATTTAATTACAATAGCTCAAAAATTTCCAGACCTGAGTGGAATGCTTATTTCATTTGGTATTTTGGGGCTTCCCAAGATTATTAGGAGTCTCCCTAAAATTGCCTCTCTAAAATAAAATTTTTAAATGAACTGAGGCGAACAGTGAGATAAAATGGCTCCGAAAGCTTCAGGCTCTTCCTTGGGTTTTTTTTTGTTTCAGGCTCTGCCTCCAGTGCCATCTCATCTCTCTCCCTCTGCTCTTCGTGGCTGGACTCTACAACTGGCCACCATCTTCCCACTTCCTTTCTGTTAGGGGAAACACATTGACTGAAACTGCCCACCCTGGCCAGGCACCATAGTAACTGTTTACATGAGTTGTTTTACAACAGGAGGTCCTGGTAAGGAACACGGAACTAATAAACCACCACCAGTTGGAAGAGTTTGGGAAAGGTGACAGCATGTGTCCAACCACCTCCTAGAATCCTTCTCGCTGGCATCCATCTTGGCTGAGCAATGTATGCACTACTGGGAAGGACTCTGAGTCAGAATGACTGGCCAGAGACAACCCAGAAATTAATCCCATCCTCTGGGAACCTGTTAGAAATGCAAATTTTCAGGCCCCACCCCAAGCCAACTGAATCAGAAACTCTTAGAGTGGGAAATCTGTGTTTTCACAAGCCCTCCAAAGGATTCTAATGCATACTCAAGTTATAGAACCACTCTTAAATATATCTTGTAAGAGGAATGTCTTACATACAATAAATTCTTTTATAAAATTGAACAAAAATTGGTACATAAATGCTTTATAAAATGTTTACCTTCGATGTCATTTTATAAATGTCCACTTATAATTTTGAATTTACTTTTACACTATTAGAATACTTGAAAGTAATGAAAAGATGTTTTAAAAAATTTACTGTCTCACCATCCTAAAGTTTATTTCCATTTACTTTACTTTAAATTTTTATTCATATGTTTACATAGTTGAAAGTCATATTTTATATTCAGTTTTATGGAGGCACTGTAATATAGTAATCGAGATTTGGAGTCATATATGCCTGAGTTTGAATCCTTATTTCACTTCCTACCTTCTGGTAGGCCTTCATCAACCCTCTAACCTTTCTGACCTTTATCTGCAAAAGAAAAGGAGATAATAAAACCTAAGTTTACCAGGATAAAAATGGTAATATATATATAAAACACTTCGTACAGTGCTTGACACATAGTAAGAGCTGAATTATTATTAGTTGTTAGTCTGTTTTATGCTTGTACAGTATTTCTTTGAGTTATATCACAGTTTGCCAATTATGTCCTTCTGTTGGACACTTCGGTTATTTAGAGCAGTATTACTCAGAATTTAAGCAGCTTGCTCGAGAATGTAAGTCAATGGTGTGCTTCCTTCATTGAGAACATCTTGGTATGAAATCAATTCGACTAAACAGTGTGTTTGGAGACTTAGTTGAGCAGTAGCAGACACTCTTATGTAGCACTGATTGAGAAGTTTCTGTTATAGTAAGTACTGTTATAAATATTTTTATGCCTATTATTTTTTCTTGGGCTTCTCAGGTGGAACAGGGGTAAAGAATCTGCCTGTAAATGCAGTAGGTTCAGGAGACAGGGATTCAATCCCTGGGTTGGGAAGATTCCCCAGAGGAGGAATGGGAACCCACTTCAGTATTCTTGCCTGGCAGATCCCATAGACAGAGGAGCCTGGTGGCCTACAGTCCATGAGGTTGCAAAGAGTCTGACACAACTTAACAACTGAGCATCATGCTTATTTTTCTTGTCTTGTTGAGATTAATTCCCAGAAATGAGATTAATAATCAAAAGGCAGAAACATTTTTACATTTCTTAATATGTATGTCTCGGTTATTTGAAGGGATTTTCTTTCATTAATATTAATTTTGATTGTATGTCTAGATGCAGACTAGAGAACCTAGTGAAAAACTACTAATATTTTTCTCTCTTTTTGGTCACCAAGTATATTTATTTTGCTTGAAAGTGGAAGCAGTCAACTGCTGAAATATTATTTATTGCAGATGCGTAATGTTTCCAGAAAATGAACCTTTTTAATCAACTCCTCTTAACTGACTTATTTTTAGAATTATAGAAATAACAAATTTAAAATGTAGGAAAAACATATCTAATCTTCTCCCTTTGATTTTTTAGCAGCTTTATTGAAATGCAATTCATGTACCATACAATTCATCCTTTTAAACTATACAATCCAACTGTTTTTACTATATCCACAGAGTTGTGTGACAATCATCACGATCAATTTTAGAACATTTTCATTATCCCCAAAAGAAATCCTGTGCCCATTTACAGTCACTCCTCTTTTCTCTTCAACCTCCAGACCTAAGCAGCAATTAATCTCCTTTCTGTGTACATGTATTTGCCTGTTCTTGACATTTTATATAAATGGAGTTATATAAAGCATGGCCTTAGTGATTTTGAAGTATATAATACAGTATTATTGACGATAACCTCAGATATGCGGATGACACCACCCTTATGGCAGAAAGTGAGGAGGAACTGAAAAGCCTCTTGATGAAAGTGAAAGTGGAGAGTGAAAAAGTTGGCTTAAAGCTCAACATTCAGAAAACGAAGATCATGGCATCCGGTCCCATCACTTCATGGGAAATAGATGGGGAAACAGTGGAAACAATGGCAGACTTTATTTTTGTGGGCTCCAAAATCACTGCAGATGGTGACTGCAGCCATGAAATTAAAAGACGCTTACTCCTTGGAAGGAAAGTTATGACCAACCTAGATAGCATATTAAAAAGCAGAGACATTACTTTGCCAACAAAGGTCCATCTAGTCAAGGCTATGGTTTTTCCTGTGGTCATGTATGGATGTGAGAGTTGGACTGTGAAGAAGGCTGAGCGCCGAAGAATTGATGCTTTTAAATTGTGGTGTTGGAGAAGACTCTTGAGAGTCCCTTGGACTGCAAGGAGATCCAACCAGTCCATTCTGAAGGAGATCAGCCCTGGGATTTCTTTGGAAGGAATGATGCTAAAGCTGAAATTCCAGTATTTTGGCCACCTCATGAGAAGAGTTGACTCATTGGAAAAGACTCTGATGCTGGGAAGGATTGGGGGCACGAGGAGAAGGGGACGGCAGAGGATGAGATGGCTGGATGGCATCACCGACTCGATGGACATGAGTCTGGGTGAAGTCCAAGAGTTGGTGATGGACAGGGAGGCCTGGCATGCTGCGATTCATGGGGTCGCAAAGAGTTGGACACGACTGAGCGACTGATCTGATCTGATCTGATTGACGATGATTAGTATGCTGTACACTAGATTTCCAGAACTTATTAATTTTCTAGTTGCAAATTTATACCCTTTCACAGCATCGCTCCAATTCCTTTTCCCCCCAGTCTTGGTATTCACCATTCTGGTTCAGCAAGGTTTACATTTTTAGATTCCACATATGAGTAACATCATACAATATTTGTCTTTCTTTGACTAACTTAACTTACTAAGCACGGTGCCCTCAAGATTCATCCCTATTGCAAATGACAGGACTTCCATCTTTCTCATGGCTCAGTAATATTCCATTATATATAGGCACCATGCCTTCTTTATCTATTCATCCATTGATGGGCACTTAGTTGATTTACATATCTAGACTGTTGTGAATAATGCTGCACTAAACATGGGAGTACAGATATCCTTTCAATATCCTGCTTTCATTTCCTTTAGATAGATACCCAGAAATGCAGTTGCTAGATATATGTGTTAGTTATAGTTTTAATTTCTTAAGGAAACTCCATGCTGTTTTTAGTAGTGATTGAACCAATTTATATTCCTGCCAGCAGTGCATAAGGCTTCCCCTTTACTCCATATGCTCATCAATACTTATGTCTTATCTTCTTCTTGTTAGCCATTCTAATTGGTATAAGGTTGATATCTCATTGTGGTTTTTATTTGCATGTTCCTATTGATTTGTGATGTTGAGCATTTTTAATGTACCTGCTGCCTGCCCATTTGTATATCTTCTTTGGAAAAATTCTGTTCAGTTCCTCTGCCTATTTTTAAATCAGATTTTTTTTTTTGTTATTGAGTTGTATTAATTCCTTTTATATTTTGGATGATAAACCCTTATCCAGTATATGGTTTGTAAATGTTTTCTCCCATTCTATAGGTTACCTTTTCATTTTGTCGATTGTTACTTTTCCTGTCCAGAAGCTTTTTAATTTGATGTAATCCAACTTACAGATTTTGCTTTCATTGCTTGTGCTTTTGGTATCCTAAGTATCATTGCAAAGACCAGTGTCAAGAACTTTCTTCCTATATTTTCTTCTAGGTGTTTATTGGCTTGAGGTCTTATGTTTAAGTCTTATATCCATTTCAAATTAATTTTTGAGTGATGTATATTGGGGTCCAATTTCCAGTTTCTGCATGTGGTTATCCATGTGGTTTTCTGAACACCATTTTTTGAAGAGGTTATCCTTTCCCCATTGAGTATTCTTGATTCTCTTCTAAAATCTTAGTTGACCATATGCATGGGGGTTTATTTCTGGTCTTGCAAATTTTGTTCCTTTGGTCCATGTATCTATTTTTGCCAGGAATACTGTTTTAATTACTATAGCTTTATTAGTGTAGCTTGAAACCAGGAAGTGTAATGCCTCTGCCCTTGTTCTTCTTTCTCAGGATTTCTTTGGCTATTTGGGATCTTTTTTAGTTCTGTACACGTTAGGATTTGTTTTTTTCTATTTCTGTCAAAAATGCCATTAGAATTTTGATGGAGATTGCATTGAATCTGTAGGTGACTTTGGCTAATATGAACATTTTAGCTATTAATTTTTCTGATCCATGGACATAGGATATATTTCCATTAGTTTGTATCTTCTTTAATTTCTTTCATCAAAGTCTTGGAGCACACAGATCTTTACTTCCTTGTTTTTTTTTTTAATATTTGTTTAAACTGAATTTTTTTCAGTTTTATTTATTTACTTTACAATATTGTATTGGTTTTGCCATACATTGACATGGATCCGCCATGGGTGTACATGTGTTCCCCATCCTAAACCTCCCTCCCTCTTCCCTCCCCGTACCATCCCTCTGGATCATCCCAGTGCACTAGCCCCGAGCACCCTGTATCATGCATCGAACCTGGACCTGCGATTCGTTTCACATATGATAATTTACATGTTTCAGTGCCATTCTCCCATAACATCCTGCCCTCACCCTCTCCCACAGAGTCCAAAAGACTGTTCTATACATCTGTGTCTCTTTTGCTGTCTCACATACAGGGTTTTCCTTACCATATTTCTAAATTCCATATATATGTGTTAGTATAGTGTATTGGTGTTTTTCTTTCTGGCTTACTTTACTCTGTATAATAAGCTCCAGTTTCATGCACCTCATTAGAACTGATTCAAATGTATTCTTTTTAATGGCGGAGTAATACTCCATTGTGTATATGTACCACAGATTTCTTATCCATTCGTCTGCTGATGGAGATCTAGGTTGTTTCCATTCCTGGCTATTATAAACAGTGCTGCGATGAACATTGGGGTACATGTGTCTCTTTCAATTCTGGTTTCCCCAGTATGTATGCCCAGCAGTGGGATTGATGCGTCATATGGCAGTTCTATTTCCAGTTTTTTATTAAGGAGTCTCCACACTGTTCTCCATAGTGCCTATACTAGTTTGCATTCCCACCAACAGTGTAAGAGGGTTCCCTTTTCTCCACATCCTCTCCAGCATTTATTGCTTGTAGACTTTTGGATCGCAGCCATTCTGACTGGTGTGAAATGGTACCTCATAGTGGTTTTGATTTGCATTTCTCTGATAATGAGTGATGATGAGCATCTGTATGTCTTCTTTGGGAAATGTCTGTTTAGTTCTTTGTCCCACTTTTTGATAGGGTCGTTTATTTTTCTGGAATTGAGCTGCAGGAGTTGCTTATATATTTCTGAGATTAATTCTTTGTCAGTTGCTTCATTTGCTATTATTTTCTCCCATTCTGAAGGCTGTCTTTTCACCTTGCTTATAGTTTCCTTTGTTGTGCAGAAGCTTTTAAGTCTTACGTTTAGATCTTTAATCCACTCTGAATTTATTTTTGTGTATAGTGTTAGAAAGTGTTCTAGTTTCATTCTTTTACAAGTGGTTGACCTGTTTTCCCAGCACAACTTGTTAAAGAGATTGTCTTTTCTCCATTGTATATTCTTGCTTCCTTTGTCAAAGATAAGGTGTCAATAGGTGTGTGGATTTATCTCTGGGCTTTCTATTTTGTTCCATTGATCTATATTTTTCTTTTTGAGCCAGTACCATACTATCTTGATGACTGAGCTGTTGTAGTAGAGCCTGAAGTCAGGCAGGTTGATTCTCCAGTTCCATTCTTCTTTCTCAAGATTGCTTTGGCTATTCGAGCTTTTTTGTATTTCCACACAAATTGTGAAATTACTTGTTCTAGCTCTGTGAAAAATATCATTGGTAGCTTGATAGGGATTGCATTGAATCTATAGATTGCTTTGGGTAGTATACTCATTTTCACTATATTGATTCTTGCGATCCATGAACATGGTATATTTCTCCATATATTAGTGTCCTCTTAGATTTCTTTCACCAGTGTTTTATAGTTTTCTATATATAGGTCTTTAGTTTCTTTAGGTAGATATATTCCTAAGTATTTTATTCTTTTTGTTGCAATGGTGAATGCAATTGTTTCCTTAATTTCTCTTTCTATTTTCTCATTGTTAGTGTATAGGAATGCAAGGGATTTCTGTGTGTTGATTTTATATCCTGCAACTGTACTATATTCATTGATTAGCTCTAGTAATTTTCTGGTGGAGTCTTTAGGGTTTTCTATGTAGAGATCATGTCATTTGCAAACAGTGCAAGTTTTACTTCTTTTCCAATTTTGATTCCTTTTATTTATTTTTCTGCTCTGATTGCTGTGGCGAAAACTTCCAAAACTATGTTGAATAGTAGTGGTGAGAGTGGGCTCCCTTGTCTTGTTCCTGACTTTAGGGGAAATGCTTTCCATTTTTCACCATTGAGGATAATGTTTGCTGCGGGTTTGTCATATATAGCTTTCATTAGGTATGTTCCTTCTATTCCTGCTTTCTGGAGGGTTTTTTTTTTTAATCATAAATGGATGGTGAATTTTGTCAAAGGCTTTCTCTGCATCTACTGAGATAATCATATGGTTTTTTATCTTTCAATTTGTTAATGTGGTATATTACATTGATTGATTTGCAGATATTGAAGAATCCTTGCATCCCTGGGATAGAGCCCACCTGGTCATGATATATGATATTTTTAATATGTTGTTGGATTCTGTTTGCTAGAATTTTGTTAAGGATTTTTGCATCCGTGTTCATCAGTGATATTGGCCTTGTAGTTTTCTTTTTTGTGGCATCCTTTTTCAGGTTTTAGGAGAATTTTGAGCATTAATTTACTAGCGTGTGAGATGAGTGCAATTGTGCAGTAGTTTGAGCATTCTTTGGCATTGCGTTTCTTTGGGATTGGAATGAAAACTGACCTTTTTTTAAAATTTTATTTTATTTTTAAACTTTACAATATTGTATTAGTTTTGCCAAATATCGAAATGATTCCGCCACAGGTATACCTGTGTTCCCCATCCTGAACCTTCGCCCTCCTCCATCCCCATACCCTCCCTCAATTTAGAAAGATGGTAACAATAACCCTGTGTACGAGACAGCAAAAGAGACACTGATGTATAGATCAGTCTTATGGACTCTGTGGGAGAGGGAGAGGGTGGGGAGATTTGGGAGAATGGCATTGAAAACTGACCTTTTCCAGTCCTGTGGCCACTGCTGAGTTTTCCGAATTTGCTGGCATATTGAGTGCAGCACTTTTACAGCATCATCTTCCAGGATTTGAAATAGCTCAACTGGAATTCCATCACCTTCACTAGCTTTGTTCGTAGTGATGCTTTCTAAGACCCACTTGACTTCACATTGCAGGATATCTGGCTCTAGCTGAGTGATCACACCATCGTGATTATCTAGGTCATGAAGTTCTTTTTTGTACAGTTCTTCTGTGTATTGTTGCCAATTCTTCTTAATATCTTCTGCTTCTGTTAGGTCCATACCATTTCTGTCCTTTATCGAGCCCATCTTTGCATGAAATGTTCCCTTGGTATCTCTAACTTTCTTGAAGAGATCTCTAGTCTTTCCCATTCTATTGTTTTCCTCTATTTCTTTGCATTGATCACTGAAGAAGGCTTTCTTATCTCCCCTTGCTATTCTTTGGAAATATGCACTCAGATGCCTATATCTTTCCTTTTCTCCTTTGCTTTTCACTTCTCTTCACAGCTATTTTTAAGGCCTCCCCAGAGAGCCATTTTGCTTTTTTGCATTTCTTTTCCTTGGGGATGGTCTTGATTCCTGTCTCCTGTACAATGTCATGAACTTCTGTCCATAGTTCATCATGCACTCTATCTATCAGATCTAGTCCTTTAAATCTATTTCTTACTTCAACTGATTGCCAACATCCGCTGGATCATGGAAAAAGCAAGAGAGTTCCAGAAAAACATATATTTCTGTTTTTCTGACTATGCCAAAGCCTTTGACTGTGTGGATCACAATAATCTGTGGAAAATTCTGAAAGAGATCGGAATACCAGACCACCTGACTTGCCTCTTGAAAAACCTATATGCAGGTCAGGAAGCAACAGTTAGAACTGGACATGGAACAACAGACTGGTTCCAAATAGGAAAAGGAGTACATCAAGGCTGTACATTGTCATTCTGCTTATTTAACTTATATGCAGAGTACATCATGAGAAACGCTGGGCTGGAAGAAGCAAAAGCTGGAATCAAGATTGCCAGGAGAAATTTCAATAACCTCAGATATGCAGATGACATGTGCATATGTCACAACCTTATGGCAGAAAGTGAAGAGGAACAAAAAGCCTCTTGATGAAAGTGAAAGAGGAGAGTGAAAAAGTTGATTTAAAACTCAGTATTCAGAAAACTAAGATCATGGCATATGGTCCCATCACTTCATAGGAAATAGATGGGGAAACAGTGGAAACAGTGTCAGACTTTATTTTGGGGGCTCCACAATCACTGCAGATGGTGATTGCAGCCATGAAATTAAAAGACGCTTACTCCTTGGAAGGAAAGTTATGACCAACCTAGATAGCATATTAAAAAGCAGAAACATTACTTTGCCAACAAATGTCCATGTAGTCAAGGCTATGGTTTTTCCGGTGGTCATGTATGGGTGTGAGAGTTGGACTGTGAAGAAAGCTGAGTGCCAAAGAATTGATGCTTTTGAACTGTGGTGTTGGAGAAGATTCTTGAGGGTCCCTTGGACTGCAAGGAGATCCAACCAGTCCATCCTAAAGGAGATCAGTCCTGGGTGTTCTTTGGAAGGACTGATGCTAAAGCTGAAACTCCAGTACTTTGGCCACTTCATGTGAAGAGTTGACTCGTTGGAAAAGACTCTGATGCTGGGAGGGATTGAGTTCAGGAGGACAAGAGGACAACAGAGGATGAGATGGCTAGATGGCATCACCGACTCCATGGACAAGAGTTTGGGTGAAGTCCAAGAGTTGGTGATGGACAGGGAGGCCTGGTGTGCTGCAGTTCATGGGGTTGCACACAGTCGGACATGACTGAGTGGCTGATCTGAACCGAACTGTCAAGTTTTGGTATTAGGGTGATGGTGGTCTCATAGAATGAGTTTGGAAGTTTAGCTGCTTCTGCAATTTTCTGGAAGAGTTTGAGTAGGATAGGTGTTAGCTCTTCTGTAAATTTTTGGTACAATTCTGCTGTGAAGCCATCTGGTCCTGGGCTTTTGCTTGTTGGAAGATTTCTGATTACAGTTTCAATTTCCATGTTTGTGATGGATCTGTTAAGATTTTCTGTTTCTTCCTGGTTCAGTTTTGGAAAGTTGTACTTTTCTAAGAATTTGTACGTTTCTTCCAAGTTGTCCATTTTATGGGCATATGCTTATAATAGTCTCTTATGATCCTTTGTATTTCTGTGTTGTCTGTTGTGATCTCTATTTTCATTTCTAATTTTGTTGATTTGATTCTTCTCCCTTTGTTTCTTGATGAGTCTGGCTAATGCTTTATCTATTTTATTTATCTTCCCAAATAACTAGCTTTTGGCTCTGTTGATTTTTGCTATGGTCTCTTTTGTTTCTTTTGCATTAATTTCTGCCCTAATTTTTAAGATTTCTTTCCTTTTACTAACCCTGGGGTTCTTCATTTCTTCCTTTTCTAGTTGTTTTGGTGTAGAGTTAGGTTATTTATTTGACTTTTTTCTTGTTTCTTGTAGTAAGCCTGTATTGCTTTGAACCTTCCACTTATCACTGTTTTTACAGTGTCCTATAGGTTTTGGGTTGTTGTGTTTTTATTTTCATTGGTTTATATACATATTTTGATTTCTTTTTTGATTTCTTCTGTGATTTATTGGTTATTCAGCAGCGTGTTGTTCAGCCTCCATATGTTGGAATTTTTAATAATTTTTGTCCTGTAATTGAGATCTAATCTTACTGCATTGTGGTCAGAAAAGATGCTTGGAATGATTTCAATTTTTTTGAATTTACCAAGGCTAGATTTATGGCCCAGGATGTGATCTATCCTGGAGAACGTTCCATGTGTGCTTGAGAAAAAGGTGAAATTCATTGTTTTGGGGTGACATGTCCTATAGGTATCAATTAGGCCTAACTGGTCTATTATATCATTGAAAGTTTGTGTTTCCTTGTTAATTTTCTGTTTAGTTGATCTATCCATAGATGTGAGTGGGGTATTAAAGTCTCCCACTATTATTGTGTTATTGTTTATTTCCCTTTCTTACTTGTTAGCATTTGTCTTACATATTGTGGTGCTCCTATGTTGGGTGCATATATATTTATAATTGTTACATCTTCTTCTTGGGTTGGTCCTTTGATCATTATGTAGTGTCCTTCTTTGTCTCTTTTCACAGTCTGTGTTTTAAAGTCTATTTTATCTGATATGAGTATTGCTACTCCTGCTTTCTTTTGGTCTCTGTTTGCGTGGGATATCTTTTTCCAGCCCTTCACTTTCAGTCTGTTATGTGTCCCTTGTTTTGAGGTGGGTCTATTGTAGACAACATATATAGGCATCTTGTTTTTGTATCCATTGAGCCAGTTTTATCTTTTGGTTGGGGTATTCAACCCATTTACATTTAAGGTAATTATTGATAAGTATGATCCCGTTGCCATTTACTTTATTATTTTGGGTTTGAGTTTATACACCCTTTCTGTGTTTCCTGTGTAGAGAAGATCCTTTAGCATTTGTTGGAGAGCTGGTTTGATGGTGCTGAATTCTCTGAACTTTTGCTTGTCTGTAAAGCTTTTGATTTCTCCTTCATATTTGAATGAAATCCTTCCTGGGTACAGTAATCTGGGTTGTAGGTTTTTCTCTTTGATCACTTTAAGTATGTCCTGCCATTCCCTCCTGGCCTGAAGAGTTTCTATTGAAAGATCAGCTGTTATCCTTATGGGAATCCCCTTGTGTGTTATTTGTTGTTTTTCCCTTGCTGCTTTTAATATTTGTTCTTTGTGTTTGATTTTTGTTAATGTGATTAATATGTATCTTGTGTTTCGCATTGGGTTTATCCTGTTTTGGACTCTCTGGGTTTCTTGGACTTGGGTAATTATTTCCTTCCCTATTTTAAGGAAGTTTTCAACTGTTATCTCCTCAAGTATTTTCTCATGGTCTTTCTTTTTGTCTTCTTCTGGGACTCCTATGATTCAAATGTTGTGGCCTTTAACATCGTCCCAGAGGTCTCTGAGGTTGTCCTCATTTCTTTTAATTCTTTTTTCTTTTTTCCTCTGTTTCATTTATTTCTACCATTCTGTCTTCTATGTCACTTACCCTATCTTCTGCCTCCATTATTCTACTGTTGGTTCCCTCCAGAGTGTTTTTTATCTCATTTATAGCATTATTCATTACATATTGGCTCTTTTGTATTTCTTCTAGGTCCTTGTTAAACATTTCTTGCATCTTCTCGATCCTTGTCTCCAGGCTATTTATCTGTAACTCCAATTTGTTTTCAAGATTTTGCATCATTTTCACTATCATTATTCTGAATTCTTTATCAGGTAGATTCCCTATCTCTTCCTCTTTTGTTTGGTTTGGTGGGCATTTATCCTGCTCCTTTACCTGCTGAGTATTTCTCTGCCTTTTCATCTTGTTTATATTGCTGTGTTTGGGGTGGCCTTTATGTATTCTGGCAGTTTGTGGTTCCTCTTTATTGTGGAGGTTCCTCGCTGTGTGTGAGGTTGGACAGGTGGCTTGTCAAGGTTTCCTGGTTAGGGAAGCTTGTGTCAGTCTTCTGATGGGTGCAGCTGGATATCTTCTCTCTGGAGTGCATTGAAGTGTCCAGTAATGGTTTTTGAGATGTCAGTGGGTTTGGTAAAACTTTGGGCAGCCTGTATATTGAAGCTCAGGGCTATGTTCCTGTTTTGCTGGCAAATTTGCATGGTATGTCTTGCTCTGGAACTTGTTGGCCCTTGGGTGGTGCTTGGTTTCAGTGCAGGTATGGAGGTATTGATGAACTCCTATCGATTAATGTTCCCTGGACTCAGGAGTTGTCTGGTGTTCTCAGGTTTTGGACTTAAGCCTCCTGCCTCTGGTTTTCAGTCTAATTCTTACAGTAGCCTCAGGACTCCTCCATCTATACAGCACTGATGGTAAAACATCTAGGTTAATGATGAAAAGTTTCTCCACAGTGAGGGACACCCGGAGAAGTACACAGAGTTACATGGAGAAGAGAAGAGGGGGGAGGGAGATAGAGGTGACCAGGAGGAGAAGAGGGGGAATCAAATGGGGAGAGAACAAGCTAGCCAGTAATCACTTCCCTTTGCTCTCCACAGTCTGGACCCCTCAGAGATGTTCACGGAGTTACACAGAGAAGAGAAGAGAAGAGGAAGGAAGGAGACAGAGGTGTCCAGGAGGATAAAAGGGGGAATCAAAAGCAGAGAGACAGATCCTGCCAGTAATCCCTTCCCTAAGTGTTCTCCACAGCCCGGAACACACAAAGAGATTCACAGAGTTGGGTAGAGAAGAAAAGGGGGAGGGGGAGATAGAGGTGACCTGGTGAAGAAGGAGAGTCCAAAGGGGGAGAGAACAATCAGACCAGTGATCTCTGTCCCAAGTAAAAATGGGTACTGAAGATTGGGTTCTTAAAGGTACAAAGTTGATAACAAATACCAAAAAGCAAAGATAAGAATCTAGAGTAGAGGTTAGAGTCTCAAAAATACAATATTAAAAAAGAAAAACGTCACAGAAATCATAAAATATATATATATATGAAGTTTGCTTTAAAAGTAGGGTCTTTTTTTTGCAAGGTAATAGTAGATTATAAAAATGAAAATTAAAGGAGTAATAAGGGACCTAAATTTTTTTTAATTTAAAAAATGATAATAGTTAAAATACATCTATGGCTTTCTCTAGAGCTGTCTCGGACAGTGTGAGGTCAGTTCATTTTCAGAGAGTTCCTTGCTCCAGCTATACTTCTCCAGGTGTATAGGACCCTTTCTATGTAGTCTGTTCTAACTACAGGGTTTTAATATATTTCACCTGTCGCTTCCAAAGTGTTTCCCTCTGTTTATTTTAGCTTCTTCTGTTTGCTGGTCTCTTCAGTGTCTAATTTCTGCCCTGACACATGGTGGGGTGGTGATAGTCACTTTTTTTAGGTTCATTTGTTCAGTAGTGCTGTGGGGAGGGAGGAACACTGCAAACAAATATCAGTGGTGTGTGCTCACAGTGATTCAGCCACACTGGGTTTGCCCCCACTCACAGCATGTGTGCTTTCCCAGTCTACACTGCTCAGGCTCTAGGTTGCTCTGCTGATAACTGTCTGACACGGGCCCTGGGTTGCATGAACTCCCGATGTCTAAGCTGCTCAGGTTCAGGTTCTCGGGTACTCCACAATGGCACAGACTTGGTTTGGCCTGCGTTTTGAGCCTGTCCCTGGTCCGAGCAGCTCAGGTGACAAGGTGCTTGGTGAGTACAGTCGCTCCCAGGTGGGGACTGTGACTTATTGCCTCCCCTGTTCCAGCCGCTAGGTTTTCTGGGTGTACAATGGGCACCGCACCTTCTCAGGTGTGCTGTGTATCTCTTCTGGGGAGCTGATCTCTGGCTACGACTGTCCCAACGGATGTCGACAGTCCAGAATCCCAAGAAGTCTTGTTAGCAACGAAGTCTGCTTGCAGTTTGGTATAAGATGCTTCTCTGGGGCCACGATTGCCCCCTTCCAGCTCTGGCTGCCCTCGCCTACCTGTCTCCAGCAGGAAATAAGCTGGTCCGCAGCCAGCTATCTCTGCTTAGTCCGTTGTTCTGTGAATGGGCCCAGCAGTGTCTTAGGTTAGGGCTTTTCGCGGGATAGCTGTCCCACAGTCTGGGTTGCTATCTCAAGCTAGTTCCCTCAGATTGCCATCAGGGCATTCAGGCCCAGTCCTTACCCTAAGCAATGCAGCCCATGCCTCCCTGTCCAGCCCCGCTTGCTAATGGGGGATGCAAGCATCTGGGCTGCTGCTCCGTTGGGAGTTGCTGTTAGGCATGTAATCTGTGGGTTTTAATTATTTATTTATTTTTCCTCCCGGTTATTTTGCCCTCTGAGATTCCAAGGCTTGCCACAGAGCCACCGGAGAGAGTGTTTCCCGGTGTTTGGAAACTTTTCTCTTTTTTAAGACTCCCTTCCTGGGACAGATCTCCATCCCTACCTCTTTTATCTCTCTTTTTATCTTTTATATTTTGTCCTACCTCCTTTCGAAGACAATGGACTGCCTTTCTGGGTGCCTGATGTCTTCTGCCGACATTCAGAAGTTGTTTTGTGGAATTTGCTCGGCGTTCACATGTTCTTTCGATGAATTTGTGGGGGAGAAAGTGATCTCCACGTCCTGTTCCTCTGCCATCTTAGGACCGCCTCCTACTTCCTTGGTTAAAATTATTCCAAAATATTTTATTAATTTGTATTATTGTGATTGGGATAGTTTTATTACTTTTTTGATATTTTGTTGTTATGTAGAAACAACTGGTTTCTGTACGTTGATTTTACATCCTGCAACCTGACTGAATCCATGGATTAGTTTAACAGGTTTTCTGGTTGAATCTTTGAGATGTTTGATGTATAATATCATATTATCTTAAATAATGGCAATTTTACTTCTTCCTTTTCATTTTGGATGCTTTTTATTTCTTTGTCTTGTTTCATTGCTCTAGCTAGGACTTCTAGTACTTTATGAATAACAGTGATGAAAGTGGGCACTCTTGTCTTGTTTATGATATTAGAGGAAACGCTTTCAATCTTTCACCATTGAGTATGATGTTAAACTCTGGGTCTGACATATATAGCCTGTATTATTTTGAAGTAAGTTCTTTCAGTATTCAAATTGTTGAGAGTTGTTGTCATGAAATTATGCTGTATTTTGTGAGTTGTGTTTTTTGCATTTTTTGAGATGATCATAAATAGTTTTCATTCTATTAACATGGTATATCACATGTATTGACTTGTGTATTGTTGAACTACTTGTATAGTTGAACTATCCTTCCTTCCTAGGGATAAATCCCACCTACTTATGGTGATTGTTTTGATGTGTTGTCAAATTCAATTTGATATATATATATATTTTTTTAGAATTTTTGTACCTATATTCATCAAGAGTATTGGTTTAGTTTCCTTTTTTCATAGTGTCCCTATCTGTCTTTGATATCAGGGTAGTGCTGGCCTTGTAAAATGAGTTTGTGAGTGTTCCCTTCTAAGTTTTTTCGAAGAGTTTGAGATGAATTGCCATTCATTTTTCTTTAAATATTTGGTAGAGTTCACTAGTGAAGCTGTTTGGTACTGGGATTTTGATTACTGGTTCAGTCTCCTTAGGATGCCCTGGTTCAATTCCTGGGTTGGAAGATCCCCTGGAGAAGGGATAGGCTACCCACTCCAGAATTCTTGGGATTCCCTTGTGGCTCAGCTGGTAAAGAATCTACCTGAAATGCAGGAGACCTGAGTTCGATCCCTGGGTTGGAAAGATCTCCTTGAGAAGGGAAAGGCTACCCACTCCAGTACTCTGGCCTGGAGAATTGAATGGACTGTATAGCCCATGGGGTCGCAAAGAGGTGGACATAACTGAGTGGTTTTCACTTTCACTCTCCTTATTCATTATTAGAATGTTCATAGTTTATTTCTTTCTGATTCAGTCTTGGTAGGCTGTATGTTTCTAGAGATGTATTCATTTCTTCTAGGTTATCCAGTTTGTTGGCATATAACTATTCATACTAGTCTCTAATGATTCTTTATTTCTGAGCTATCAGTTGTGATGTCTTCTCTTTTATTTCTGGTTTTATTTATTTGGGTCCTCTTAGTCTAGCCAAAGCTTTGTCAATTTTGTTTATCTTTTCAGAAAACCAGTTCATAGTTTTCTTGGTATTTTCTGTTGCATTTTTTTGGCCTCTGTTTCAGTTAATTTCCACCATAAGTTTTGTTATTTCCTTTCTTATGCTAATTTTGGGCTTACTTTGTTCTTTTTCTAATTCCTTGAATTGTAAAGTTTAGTTGCTTATTTGAAAGCTTTCTAATATCTTAATATATTCATTTATCACTATAAATTTCCCTTTCAGACTGTTTTTGCACCATTCTATAGGTTTTAGTGTGTTGTCTTTCCCTTTGTACTTGTTTGAAGATTTTTTTAAAATTTCCATTCTGATTCATTTTTTGACCCATTGGTTGTTTAGGAATGTGTTAAAAATCTTCCACATATTTGAAGATTTTCTAGCTTTCCTTTTAGTATTGATTTCTAGTTTCGTGCCCTTGTGGACAGAAAAGATAGTATGGTTCAATCTTCTTAAGTTAGTTAAGACTGTTTTGTATCATATCATGTAGTCTATCCTGGAAAATGTTCTGTGTGCACTTGAGAAGAATGTGTATTCTGCTGCTGTTGGATGGAATGTTTCTTACATATCTGTTAGGTTCACTTGGTATAAGGTATGTTTCAAATCCAGTGTTTCTTTTTTGATTTTCTGTCTGGATGATGTATTCATTGCTGAAGGTGGGTTATTGAAGTAGAAATTAAGAAGAGATGGCAAGAATACACAGAAGTACTGTACAAAAAGATCTTCATGACCCAGATAATCACGATGCTGTGATCACTCATCTAGAGCCAGACATCCTGGAATGTGAAGTCAAGTGGGCCTTAGAAAGCATCACTATGAACAAAGCTAGTGCAGGTGATGGAATTCCAGTTGAGCTGTTTCAAATCCTGAAAGATGATGCTGTGAAAGTGCTGCACTCAATATGCCAGCAAATTTGGAAAACTCAGCAGTGGCCACAGGCCTGGAAAAGGTCAGTTTTCATTCCAATCCCAAAGAAAGGCAATGCCAAAGATTGCTCAAACTACTGCACGATTGCACTCATCTCACACGCTAGTAAAGTAATGCTCAAAATTCTCCAAGCCAGACTTCAGCAATACGTGAACTGTGAACTTGCAGATGTTCAAGCTGGTTTTAGGAAAGGCAGAGGAACCAGAGATCAAACTGCCAGCATCCACTGGATCATCGAAAAAGCAAGAGAGTTCCATAAAAACATCTATTTCTGCTTTATTGACTATGCCAAAGCCTTTGACTCTGTGGATCACAATAAACTGTGGAAAATTCTTCAAGAGATGGGAATACCAGACCACCTGACCTGCCTCTTGAGAAACCTCTATGCAGGTCAGGAAGCAACAGTTAGAACTGGACAAGGAACAACAGACTGGTTCCAAATAGGAAAAGGAGTACATTAAGGCTGTATATTGTCACCCTGCTTATTTAACTTATATGCAGAGTACATCATGAGAAATGCTGGGCTGGAGGAAGCACAAGCTGGAATCCAGATTGCCGGGAGAAATATCAATAACTTCAGATATGCAGATGACAGCACCCTTATGGCAGAAAGTGAAGAGGAACTGAAAAGCCTCTTGATGAAAGTGAAAGAGCAGAGTGAAAAAGTTGGCTTAAAGCTCAACATTGAGAAAACTAAGATCATGGCATCTGGTCCCATCACTTCATGGGAAATAGATGGGGAAACAGTGGAAACAGTGTCAGACATTTTTTGGAGGTCTCCAAAATCACTGCAGATGGTGATTGCAGCCATGAAATTAAAAGGCACTTACTTCTTGGAAGGAAAGTTATGACCAACCTAGATAGCATATTCAAAAGCAGAGACATTACTTTGCCAACAAAGGTCCGCCTAGTCAAGGCTATGGTTTTTCCAGTGGTCATGTATGGATGTGAGAGTTGGACTGTGAAGAAAGCTGAGTGCCGAAGAATTGCTGCTTTTGAACTGTGGTGTTAGAGAAGACTCTTGTGAATCCCTAGGACTGCAAGGAGACCAAACCAGTCCATCCTAGGAGATCAGTCCTGGGTGTTCATTGGAAGGACTGATGCTGAGGCTGAAACTCCAATACTTTGGCCACCTCATGTGAAGAGTTGACTCATTGGAAAAGACTGATGCTGGGAGGGATTGGGGCAGGAGGAGAAGGGGGTGACAGAGGATGAGATGGCTGGATGGCATCACCAACTCGATGCACATGAGTTTGGGTGAACTTTGGGAGTTGGTGATGGACAGGTAGGCCTGGCGTGCTGTGATTCATGGGGTTGTAAAGAGACTGACACGACTGAGCAACTGAACTGAACTGAATATTATTGTATTGTCTATTTCTCTCTTCAGATCTTTCAATATTAGCCGAAGATAATTAGGTTCTCTGATGTTGTTTGATCATATCATTGTGAGTGTTATATCTTCGTAGTGAAAAGACCACTTTATTATTTTATAATGACCTTATTTATCTCTTGATACCATTTTGGGAGGCTTCCCTTGTTTCTCAGCTGGTAAAGACTCTGCCTGCAATGTGGGAGAACTGGGTTTGATCCCTGGGTTGGGAAGATACCCTAGAGAAAGAAAAGGCTGTACAGTCTTATTTTGTGTTATATTAAGTATAGTTATCCCCACTTTCTTTTGGTTTCCACTTGCATGGAATATGTTTTCCCATTCCTTCACTTTGAGTCTCTGTGTGTACTTCAGTCTGAAGTGAGTCTCTTGGAGGCAGTATATAGTTGGATCTTCCTTTTTTTTTTTCTAATCTGTCCAACCACTCTGTGCCTTTTGACTGGTGAATTCAATCTATTTATAGTTTGATTAATTATTGATATAAAAAGACTTACTGATTGCATCTAATTCATTGCTTTCTGGCTGTTTTATAGTTTAATTGTTCCTTTTTTCCTCTATTTATGCTTACTTTTTAAAAACTGGTGATTTTCTGTAGTAGTGTCCTCTATTTCCCCTTTCTTTGTCTTCTGAGAGTCTGATATAGATTTTTGTTTTATGGCTTCCACTGGGCTTAAATAAAGAATATTATAGATAAAGCAGCCCATTTAAAACTGATAGCAGCTTAATTTTGCATACAAAAGCTCCACCCATTTTCTGTCCCTCTTGTATTTTTGCTATCACATTTTGCCTCTTTTTATATTGTGTATTCATTAACAAATTACAGTAGCTGTAGTTATTTTTAATACTCTTTTGCTTTAACTTTTATACTATAGTTTTTAACACACCATCATATTACAGAATTAATCTTCGAAATCAACGTATTTACCTTTACCAGTGTATTATACAGTTTTATATGTTTTCATGTCACTAACATCTTTTCCTTTCAGCATTTCTGCATGTGAGTCTGGTGGTGATGAAATCCTTCAGATTTTGTTTGTCTGGTAATATCTGTATTCCTCCTTCATATCTGAAGGATAACTTTTCTGTACTATTCTTGGCTGGCAATGTTTTTCGTTCAACATTTTGAATGTGTCATTCTACTCTCTCCTGGCTTGTAGAGTTTCAGCTGAGAAAACTGCTCATAACCTAATGGGGATTCTTTTTTAGGTCACAATCTTTTTCTTTGGCTGCTTTTAGGATTTCTCTTTATCTTTGTTTTTGAAAATATCATTATGATTTATCTTAATAAAGTCTTTTTGCATTAAGATAATAGGGTGATTAGAATCATGAATTTTGAAGTTCAAGTCTCTCCTCAAGTTTGGGAAGTTCTCAGCTACTTTTCTGTCTTTGATCCCTCTCTTTTCCCTCTGGAACCCCAGTTATTATAATATTTGTATGTCTAATGGAATCCTATATATCACATAGGCTTTCTTCACTCTTTTCCATTACTTTTTCTTTGTTATCCTTTAACGTCAGATTTCCTATCCTCTAGCTCATTTGTTCTATCTTCCACTCAGTCTATTCTGAGATAGATGCTCTGTATTGCGTTTTTCATTTCACTCATTGAATTCTTCAACTCTAGAATTTCTGTTTGATTCTTTTGCATGATTTCTATCTCTTCATTAAGATTCAGATTTTGTTCATGTACTGTTTTCCTTATTTTGTTGAATTGTCTTTCTATGTTTTCTTGTTGCTCTTTGGTTTCTTCAAAACTGCTCTTTTGAATTCTTTTATCAGCTAAATCACAAAATTTCATGTCTTTGATTTTGGCTATTGGTGAATGATTATCTTTTGTTGATGTCATGTGTTTTCTTAATTCTTAATGTTCCTTGAAGTTTTGTGTCACTGCTTTCATATAAGAAGTATCAGACATCTCTTCACATCTTTATTAGTTCCCTTGAGGTGGGAAATTCTACTCATAAATCTGTTATATCTGGGATTTTCTCTGACTTTGTGTTGACATACCATGCTCCATGCTTCTTGCTTCCTCTTATGGCATAATTTTTAAGCTTTTGTGTCTTCTCTGGTCTTACAGCTCACCAGGGTGTCTGCTAGAAACATCTCTTTTGTTTTGCTGAAGATAGCACTACAACTCGTTTATAGTTTCTCCCTTGCACATAGACCCTGGTAAGATACTTTGAGAGCACTCTTTCTATTGGAGCTTGCTCTTGCCACTGAACTCAGGAGTATGTATAAGGAAATAGCTGGAGAGTAGGGGGAGGTGTGAGTCTTGCACTCTGGGCATTGCAGGTGATTGTGGAACTGGTGAAGGGATCATGGAGTGAGGGTTTCCCATAAACTTGTGAAAGGACTTTCTGCTGAAGTCCTGAACACAATCATCAGGAGCCATATCCTTTAATAATGTTTAATATTCTTATCTGCTTCTTTCCTGATCTCCTTCATTCCATCTCCCCACAGTCATGGAAATCCAGCCTCAAATTTGTTTTGTTTTGCTCAAGTGGCATGCTGGACTCTCCCTCAGCAAGGCTGAACTTCTACTAATTCTCTTTTGTCCTTGGGTGCCTGCCCAAGTCAGCACTATTCAGATTTTCCCTAACCCCACCATGGCCAAGAGGGGTTGGGGCAGATCACCAGTCCTGCTGATTCTACAGCCCATGTGATGGTCTGTCTGCCTGTTACCAATGTACAAGTGGATGAGAATCCTTCCAGGGCCCTTGGCATATGATGCTGGACCCCAAAATTCTAACAGAGAGACTCTTGTTCATGGATAGATGTCTAACTAGTTGCTTAAAAGGAGGGAGAAAAGAAACAATGTCTTATGCTACTATGTTGCTGACATCATCCCACTTTTCCTTGTTATATTCAGAGTTGAGCTTAATCTCTATCCTCTATTGCAGTAGTCTTTTTCTTTTTTTTTCTGCACCACATGGTGTGTGGGATCTTAGTTCCCCTACCACGGATCAAACCCATGCACCGTCATTGGAAGCATACACTCTTAACCACTGAACTGCCAGGGAAGTCCCTGTTGCAATAGTCTTGAATAAAGTCTTTCTTACCATTTTTGATGAACAGAATTATTTGTTAATAATATCTCTCTTCCATCATCTTTCTTGCCTTGTTCCCATTTTTTTGTGCTATTGTAAATGGAATTTTTCTTTCATTCTTGGATTTTTCATTGCTTTTTGTATAGCAGTGCATTCGGTTTTTGTATTTTGATCTTGTACAACCTTGTTGAGCTCATTTACTTTAATTGTTCCTTATGATTTTATATATACAGGATCATACCATTGGAAAATAGAGTTTTAATTCTTCCTTTCCAATCTGGATAATTTTCATTTCTTTCTCCTGTCTAATTGCCCTAACTAGAACCTCCAGTACACTGTTGAATAAAAGCAGGAACAGCAGATATGCTTGTCTTATTCCTGATCTTAGGAAGACTTTCACAGTTATGTATGATGTTAGCTGTGGTTCTTTCATAGATGCCATTCATTAGATTGTGGAAATTTCCTTCTATTTTTTGTTTGTTGGGTTATCATGTAAAGGTGTTGGATTTTAACAAGTGCTTTTTGCATCTACTGAGATATTCATGTTGTGTTGTCCTTTATTTTATTAATACATTGCAATCATTGATTTTTGAATATGAAAGTAGCCTTGCATTTCTGAAACAAATGCCACTTCATCATGGTTTATAATTGTTTTTATATATCGCTGGATTCATTTTAGCAGTACTTTACTGAGGGCTTTTTAATGTATATTCATAAGATATATGATGTATTATTTTCTTGTAATATCTTTATCTGGTTTTGATACTAGACTGTTATTGACTTCATCAGATAAGTTTTGAATATTCCCTCTTCTTCTATTTTTATAAGAATTTATGAAAATTGGTATTAATTCTTCTTGAAATGTTTGGTAGAATTCACCCTTAAAGCCATCTGTGCCTGTACTTCTGTTTGTGCAAAGTTTAAGAATTACGGATTGAATTTCTTTCTTTGTTGTAGCTCTGTTCAGATATTCTGTTTCTTCTTCAGTCTGTTTAGGTGGTTTGTGTCTTCCTAGGAATTTTGACTGTGTGGATCACAATAAACTGTGGAAAATTCTGAAAGAGATAGGAATACCAGACCACCTGACCTGCCTTTTGAGAAACCTATATGCAGGTCAGGAAGCAACAGTTAGAACTGGACATGGAACAACAAACTGCTTCCAAATAGGAAAAGGAGTATGTCAAGGCTGTATATTGTCACCCTGCTTATTTAACTTATATGCAGAGTACATCATGAGAAACCCTAGGCTGGAAGAAGCACAAGCTGGAATTGAGATTGCCGGGAGAAATATCAATAACCTCAGATATGCAGAAGACACCACCCTGATGGCAGAAAGTGAAGAGGAATAAAAAGCCTTTTGATGAAAGTGAAAGAGGAGAGTGAAAAAGTTGGCTTAAAGCTCAACATTCAGAAAATGAAGATCATGGCATCCGGTCCCATCACTTCATGGGAAATAGATGGGGAAACAGTGGAAACAGTGTCAGACTTTATTTTCTGGGACTCCAAAATCACTGCAGATGGTGATTGTAGCCATGAAATTAAAAGACACTTACTCCTTGGAAGGAAAGTTATGACCAACCTAGACAGCATATTGAAAAGCAGAGACATTACTTTGCCAACAAAGGTTCGTCTAGTCAAGGCTATGGTTTTTCCTGTGGTCATGTATGGATGTGAGAGTTGGACTGTGAAGAAAGCTGAGCGCCGAAGAATTGATGCTTTTGAACTGTGGTGTTGGAGAAGACTTTTGAGAGTCCCTTGGACTGCATGGAGATCCAACCAGTCCATTCTGAAGGAGATCAGTCCTGGGATTTCTTTGGAGGGAATGATGCTAAAGCTGAAACTCTAGTACTTTGGCCACCTCATGCGAAGAGTTGACTCACTGGAAAAGACTCTGATGCTGGGAGGTGTCGGGGTCTAGCCTCAGCAGGATCTAGGGGTACCCTCAGGATGACGGCCTAGGCGATAAGGATAGCAAAGCAGAGAGCAGGGCTTGATCTTTCTTGATTAACACAGAAAGCCAATAAAGCTCCTGTGTTCCAAGGAGTCATCTTGAAAGAAGAACAGAGAGAGAAAAGGAGGGAAAAGGAAAAAAAGAACGACACGGGGAGACCAAGCTTCGGTGAGCAAGGCCCATAACTTTATTTTCAAAAGGAACTTTTATACCTTGACTTGTACATAGAGGGAAATGAAAGATGCAAAGTCATACAGAGTCAGCTCAAACATTACATCTGTTTTGTCTTTATCAAAACCAGGATTTTTTCTGCATACTTTTCTCATAAACAATATTGTGTACAATATCTTCTGGCCTTGGAGGCCTGTGGACATTTTATGACCCTTTTTTGATAAAGGCTAATCAGCCAGAAAACTTGTTTTCCCTTAAAGTGTTTCTTTTTTTATTTTTCCCAGCCTCAGAAAGTACTAAACAGAGTTACATTCTCACAGAGCAAAAGTGCAGTGGGTCACAACAAAGAAAGAACCAATTAGCTCAAAGGTCTAATGTGGTTAATTCCAAGGCTGCTACTTGTTTTTCTTACATTCCAACTATGTTAACCAATGCACTCCCAGGTGCACAATGGATAAGGGATATGGGAACTTGGCAGCAAGCATTGGCCCAATAATGAAGCCCTTTACCAGTACTACATATTCTAATAATTTTTCATCCCTTAAAGGACTCTATGTTCATTAGGACTTTTAGAATGTTTTGGCTTCCCGTGCCTTTCAAGGTTGGGGAGTTGTGAACAATCATGTGTGTTAATTGTAAGAGTATGGATAAACCTGTCAGGCAAGCTAGAATGCCAACAGAGGGGTTAAAATAGAAATATTCCTTTCATGCCCAAGAGACTTATTAACTAAAGCCCTAAGTTGATTTTTTCCAAAAAAAAAGGTGATCGGGGATAGCCCCCTGTTAATGTCAAAAGAGTTGGTAAAAGACACAAAATAGTAAGACAGACAGATTCTGGTTTTGGGGTAGATGCTTGAGCAGATTCAGGGGGTCCCTCGAGGCCTGATCTGCCTTTGCCTGTCAGGTCTCTTCCACATGACCTTTGTCATGAGTGAGATCTCCCATCGTGGCTCCCGACAGGGAGGGATTGGGGTCAGGAGGAGAAGGGGACGACAGAGGATGAGATGGCTGGATGGCATCACTGACTGGATGGACATGAGTCTGAGTGAACTCTGGGAGTTGGTGATGGACAGGGAGGCCTGGCGTGCTGCAATTCATGGGGTCGCAAAGAGTCAGACATGACTGAGTGACTGAAATGAACTGAACTGAACTGACTGAGGAATTTATCCATTTCATTTTTCTAATGTGTTGACATACTCTTTTTTTTATTTTAAATTTATTTATTTTAATAGGAGGCTAATTACTTTACAATATTGTATTGATTCTGCCACACATTAACATGAATCCACCACGGGCATACACGTGTTCCCCATCCTGAACCCCCTTCCCACCTCCCTCCCCATATTATCCCTCCGGTCATCCCAGTGCATCAGCCCCAAGGATCCTGTATCGAACCTGGACTGGCGATTTGTTTCTCATATGATATTATACATGTTTCCATGACATTCCCCCAAATCATCCCACCCTCTCCCTCTCCCACAGAGTCCAAAAGACTGTTCCATACATACATCTGTGTCTCTTTTGCTGTCTCACATACAGGGTTATCATTACCATCTTTCTAAATTCCATATATATGCATTAGTATACTGTATTGGTGTTTTTCTTTCTGGCTTACTTCACTCTGTATAATAGGGTCCAGTTTCATCCACCTCATGTAGAACTGATTCAAATGTATTATTTTTAATGGCTGAGTAATACTCCATTGTGTATATGTGCCACAGCTTTCTTTATCCATTCATCTGCTGATGGACATCTAGGTTGCTTCCATGCCCTGGCTATTATAAACAGTGCTGCGATGAACATTGGGGTACATATGTCTCTTTAAATTCTGGTTTCCTCGGTGTGTATGCCCAGAAGTGGATTGGTGGGTCATATGGCAGTTCTATTTCCAGTTTTTTAAGGAATCTTCGTACTGTTCTCCGTAGTGGCTGTACGGTTTGCATTCCCACCAACAGTGTAAGAGGGTTCCCTTTTCTCTACACCCTCTCCAGCATTTATTGCTTGTAGACTTGGATAGCAGCCATTCTGACTGGCGTGAAATGGTACCTCATAGTGGTTTTGATTTGCATTTCTCTGATAATGAGTGATGATGAGCATCTTTTCATGTGTTTGTTAGCCATCTGTATGTCTTCTTTGGAGAAATGTCTGTTTAGTTCTTTGGCCCATTTTTTGATTGGGTCATTTAATTTTCTGGAATTGAGTTGCAGGAGTTGCTTGTATATTTTTGAGATTAGCTCTTTGTCAGTTGCTTCATTTGCTATTATTTTCTCCCATTCTGAAGGCTGTCTTTTCAGCTTGCTTATAGTTTCCTTTGTTGTGCAGAAGCTTTTAATTTTAATTAGGTCTCATTTGTTTATTGTTGCTTTTATTTCCAATATTCTGGGAGGTGGGTCATAGAGGATCCTGCTGTGATTTATGTCGGAGAGTGTTTTGTGTATGTTCTCCTCTAGGAGTTTTATAGTTTCTGGTCTTACGTTTAGATCTTTAATCCATTTTGAGTTTATTTTTGTGTTTGGTGTTAGAAAGTGTTCTAGTTTCATTCTTTTACAAGTGGTTGACCAGTTTTCCCAGCACCACTTGTTAAAGAGATTGTCTTTTCTCCATTGTATATTCTTGCCTCCTTTGTCAAAGATAAGGTGTCCATAGGTGCGTGGATTTACCTCTGGGCTTTCTATTTTGTCCCATTGATCTATATTTCTGTCTTTGTGCCAGTACCATACTGTCTTGATGACTGTGGCTTTGTAGTAGAGCCTGAAGTCAGGCTCTCCAGAAAGCAGGAATAGAAGGAACATACCTCAACATAATAAAAGCTATATATGACAAACCCACAGCAAACATTATCCTCAATGGTGAAAAATGGAAAGCATTTCCCCTAAAGTCAGGAACAAGACAAGGGTGCCCACTTTCACCACTACTATTCAACGTAGTTTTGGAAGTTTTCGCCACAGCGATCAGAGCAGAAAAATAAAGTAATCAAAATTGGAAAAGAAGAAGTAAAACTCTCACTGTTTGCAGATGACATGATCCTCTACATAGAAAACCCTAAAGACTCCACCAGAAAATTACTGGAACTAATCAATGAATATAGTAAATTTGCAGGATATAAAATCAACACACAGAAATCCCTTGCATTCCTATACACTAACAATGAGAAAATAGAGAAATTAAAGAAACAATTGCATTCACCATTGCAACAAAAAGAATAAAATACTTAGGAATATATCTACCTAAAGAAACTAAAGACCTATATATAAAAAACTATAAAACACTGGTGAAAGAAATCTAAGAGGACACTAATATATGGAGAAATATACCGTGTTCATGGATCGCAAGAATCAATATAGTGAAAATGAGTATACTACCCAAAGCAATCTATAGATACAATGCAATCCCTATCAAGCTACCAATGATACTTTTCACAGAGCTAGAACGAATAATTTCAAAATTTGTATGGAAATACAAAAACCCTCGAATAGCCAAAGCAATCTTGAGAAAGAAGAATGGAACTGGACGAATCAACCTGCCTGACTTCAGGCTTTACTACAATGCCACAGTCATCAAGACAGTATGGTACGGGCACAAAGACATACTCTTGTTCATAGTATTCTCTTAGGATCCCTTTCATTTCTGTGAAGTTGATAGTGATTATTTTAGTAATTTGAGAATTTTTTTTCTAATTTTATTTTATTTTTAAACTTTACATAATTGTATTAGTTTTGCGAAATATCAAAATGAATCTGCCACAGGTATACACGTGTTCCCCATCCTGAACCCTCCTCCCTCCTTCCTCCCCATACCATCCCTCTGGGTGGTCCCAGTGCACCAGTCCCAAGCATCCAGTATCGTGCATCGAACCTGGACTGGCAACTCGTTTCTTACATGATATTTTACATGTTTCAATGCCATTCTCCCAAATCTTCCCACCCTCTCCCTCTCCCACAGAGTCCATAAGACTGTTCTATACATCAGTGTCTCTTTTGCTGTCTCGTACACCGGGTTATTGTTACCATCTTTCTAAATTCCATATATATGCGTTAGTATACTGTATTTATGTTTTTCCTTCTGGCTTACTTCACTCTGTATAATAGGCTCCAGTTTCATCCACCTCATTAGAACTGATTCAAATGTATTCTTTTTAATGGCTTAGTAATACTCCATTGTGTATATGTACCCCAGCTTTCTTATCCATTCATCTGCTGATGGACATCTAGGTTGCTTCCATGTCCTGGCTATTATAAACAGTGCTGCGATGAACATTGGGGTACACGTACTAATCTCAAAAATATACAAGCAACTCCTACAGCTCAACTCCAGAAAAATAAACGACCCAATCAAAAAATGGGCCAAAGAACTAAATAGACATTTCTCCAAAGAAGACATACAGATGGCTAACAAACACATGAAAAGATGCTCAACATCACTCACTATCAGAGAAATGCAAATCAAAACCACTATGAGGTACCATTTCACACCAGTCAGAATGGCTGCAATCCAAAAGTCTACAAATAATAAATGCTGGAGAGGGTGTAGAGAAAAGGGAACCCTCTTACACTGTTGGTGGGAATGCAAACTAGTACAGCCACTATGGAGAACAGTGTGGAGATTCCTTAAAAAACTGGAAATAGAACTGCCTTATGATCCAGCAATCCTACTGCTGGGCATACACACTGAGAATTTTTTTTTTGATCTGTTTATGCAAATATTTGTTTGATTTTTTGATGTTTTCAAACCTACTTTTGGTTTCATTGATTTTCTCTGTTGTTTTGCTGATATTTTTTATGCTCTAATGTTTATTATCTTCTTCCCCTTTTTAGCTTTGGATTTAGTTTGCTCTTCTTTTTCCAGTTCCTTAAGGTAAAAAGATAGGTTATTAATTTGAGATCTTTTGTCTTAGTCAACTTGCTGCTGCTGCTGCTAAGTTGCTTCATTTGTGTCCGACTCTGCAACCCCATATACAGCAGCCCACCAGGCTCCCCCATCCCTGAGATTCTCCGGGCCAGAACACTGGAGTGGGTTGCCATTTCCTTCTCCAGTGCATGAAAGTGAAAAGTGAAAGTGAAGTCGCTCAGTCATGTCCGATTCTTAGCAACCCCATGGACTGCAGCCTACCAGGCTTCTCCATCCATGAGATTCTCCAGGCAAGAGTACTGAAGTGTGGTGCCATTGCCTTCTCCCCTTAGTCAACTTAGAGTACTATCAAAAGTACCACAGACTGGGTAGCTTAAACAACAGAAAGTGATTGTCTCACAGTTCTGGAGACTGGAAATCCAAGATCAGGGTGCCTGCATGGTTGGGTTCTGGTGGGAACTGTCTTCCCACCTTGTAGATTGTGCCTTATCACTGTGTGCTCAGATGGCTGGAAATAAAACAGGGAATAAGCTCTCTGGTGTCTCTTCTTGGAAGGACATGAATCCCATCATAATCCTACATGACCTTATCTAAACCTAATGATTTCCCAAAAGCCCCATCTCTGAATTAGGGGTTAGGGCTTCATTATATGAATTTGTATGGACGCAGTTCAGTCTGTAACATTTTATTCTCTTTAATGTAGGTGTTTGCTGCTATAAATTTCCTTCTGCACGCTGCTTTTACTTCATCTCATAAGTTTTTCTTCTGTTACTGATTTCTAATTTCATTCTCTTGTTGAGTGAAACAGCTCAGCTCCCCCTTCCCCAGGTGTCTAATGTCTGTTCTTTTTCCTGTGTCTGGATCACACTTTCCTGTTTCTTTTCATCTCTCATATATGTTTTTTTTTTTAATTGGACAGTTTAGATAATGTAGCAACTCTGGGCTCTGTTTCCCAACTTCCAGGGTTTGTTGTTTACTTGTATAGTGACTTAGCTGGACTTTTTCTTTGAAGTCTGTTTCTCCCACAGTGTGCAGCCTCCAGTGTCACTTCTCAGAGGGAACAGTCTTGGGCATGCCCACAGTCACCCTGGAATGACAGAGCTCTCTTGGTTTATTTTCTTGATCTCCCTAATAAGCCTGCCTTTGTTGTATCTCACCCAGCTGTTAGCCTCCACTAATTGCAGGCTAGTTGCTCTATTTTTATTTTTCTCACAGTTCCCCAGACATAAATTCCTCCAGTGATCTAATTAGGTTTGTGTTCCCTTGTCTTTGCGGCTAGTCTTAGGTGTTTGTTTTGACTTCAGGAGGGTTCTTCTTAGCTGATTCTTCCCCAAATACTCTCTGTTAACTTCCAACTGTCCCACAGTTTAACTTGTTATTCCCATGAAGCTACTGGCTTCATTGTCATTGCTTACATCCAAAATCTCCATTTTTTTTAAATTTATATTTTTTAATTAATTGATTTATTTTAATTGGAGGCTAATTACTTTACATTATTGTAGTGGTTTCTGCCATACATTGACATGAATCAGCCATGGGTGTACATTGTTTTTGACAGCACCCTTAGGCTTGAACTTGCCCATACTCTGTTTCAAATAAAGTCTGAACTCTCAGGGAAGATCTGTTCCTAAGGCTTGCCTTTCCCCCTGGGAACAACCACTGCTCTTGTGCTGTGGATTTGGGCAGAGAAGTGCTTCTCTTAGAGTGACACCCTTGCTCTGCCATTGGAGTGCTGGGTAACCCTGGTCTTCTTGACTTGCCCCCTCCTAGTGTGGAACCTCTGCTCTATGAGTTATGTCAGGGCAGGGGCACTCACAGCCCAGGGTTCTTGTCCTGCCTCCTGTGGTAGAGCTTCAGCCCTGTGTGTGTGTCGAGGGGCTTGGTAGAGGGAGGAGCCCTCACACCTACCGTCTGTGCCGTGCTCGAATAGAGCTTCTGCCTCATGGACCTGGGAATGGGGTGAGACAGGAGGAGAAATGCTGATGAATTGCCCCTCGTGGGGAGAAATCATAGCTTTTGAATGGGACCTGAGGGAAAAGAGAGCTCCCAGGCTTTATTTGCCAGAAGTAGAGCTGCCATTTCACTGAACTGAAGGATGAAGTAGATCGTGGCTCAAATGCCTGAGACTCTCACTGTTCTCACTGAGAGTTCATTGATTTTCTTGTATAAATGTTTCTCCATTTGCTGTATGCCCTTAGGACAGTCACCGTTTTCATAGACTTTGAATTGTTTTTGTTTGTTTTTTCTAATTTTTACCAGTTGTGATGGTTTTATTGGAGAGACATTGTGGGGAGGACCTCACACTGTGATTTTGGAAATGTCCACCTCTCATTTGTTTTTACTCTCAGATCATACCCTTCATTTAGGTGTTTGCAAACTATAGCCCTTGCATCAAATCTGGCCTGTTTTTCTACATAAAGTTTTGCTGAAACACAATCATGCCCATTCATTTATCTGTTTGTGTCTGACGTGCACACCCCTTTGTTCAGTCTTGTCCGACTCTTTGCAACTCGATGGACTGTAGCCCACCAGGCTCCTTTGTCCGTGGGATTTCCAGGCAAGAAACTGGAGTGGGTTGCCATTTTCTCGTCCAGGGTATCTTCCCTAACCAGGAATCAAACCAGCATCTCCTGCTTGGCAGGTGGACTCTTTACCATTGAGCCACTTGGGAAACCCTTATATCTGCCAGAGTTGAGTACAGTCTTTTATTTCTTCAAGATGTAAGTGCTTATGTAGTAAATATGAGTTGTCAAGAATATCATCTATAATTAAAATCCGATTTGTATTAAAGCCATAATTAGCAATTTTGTAATATAAACATGATATTTTTTCTTTTCCCAACATTTTCAGATCTGGTAGCTCAGCGAGGTGAAAGATTGGAATTGTTAATAGATAAAACAGAAAATCTTGTGGATTCGGTAAGTATGGGATATGATAGTATTGTAAAGTAGAAATACTGTGGTTAATGGCTAAAATAATAGGGAAATGTCTTAAAATCGATACTTTAGTGGAGTTTTTTTTTTCCTTTCTAACCCCTGTTACATGATTACTTTGTGATGATGAGGATAACACTGAGGCATAGAAAAACCCACAACTCATTAATAGCCATTAAGGAAGCTTTTGTTTGGAAAATATACTCAGTGTAAAAGAACAGTTTTTTTTTTTTTTTTTAAAGCTTGGATTGGTGCCTACATAACTTAGCACTTCAGCTGCATAGAAGTGTACATTTTGTAACACACAGAACAAAAGTACAGGCCACTTGTGACCCATGATGAATGCTGAAAACCAGACAGTAAAGTCACTTACTTGCTTACCATGAGAGTTTGACTTTTCTTTGTATTAAGCAAGAGGCAGAGACTGACATGTCCCTGTAATCTACTCTTGCTGCAATTAATGTGTGTCTCTGCATTTTCCATTTGGTTACCAGATGAAAGTTTTGAAGGATGATAGATATAGAAGAAGTGAATAGATAATGAATAGAAGGAGGGCAGAGATCAGTCACAGTTTGGATCTGCAAATTTACATGAAGAGTAGAAGTCTTGTTCATTCTTAACTGACAGCTAGATTGTAGTGGTTTACAGCACAAGCTCTAGAGTCTGTTGCCTGAGACTGAATCCCATCTCTGCCACTCACTAGTTTTGTGACCTTAGGCAAGTTACTTAACCTCCCTGTGCCTCCAATCATCATATATAAAATGGAGATGTATCTTTTTCATAGTATTTTGAGGGTTAAAGCACACAATGCATGCAAAGTCCCTTACAGTGTCATATATATAGTAAGAGCTATTTAAAGGTTTATTGTTATTGTTAGTTTTACAGGGACATCTATTAACAGTGGATCTTAGGAGAATAGTGCGGTCTTTAGCCAAAGTACATGGAAATTGAAGGAAGGGTGCCACCATGCAGGAAGTCAAAACACCAGGCTTCTATAATGTCTCACTTTGTAAACCATTGCTTGGGGACAAAGAGGGAAGACACGTTATCTGATTGTAAATCTGCTGGCAGATTTTTTGGTACTTGCAGTCCGTAGGACACAACTGAGTGACTGTCACTCACTCACTCAGTCCATCTCTTAGTTATTCTTGATGCCTGGTTGTTATTATTTAGTCACCCAGTTGTGTCTGATTCTTTGTGACTCTATGGTCTATTGCCCCACCAGGCTCCTCTTTCCATGGGATTTCCCAGACAAGAATACTGGAGTGGGTTGCCATTTCCTTTTCCAGGAGATATTCCTGACCCAGGGATCAAACTGGTGTCTCATGCATTGGTGAGCAGATACTTTACCACTGAGCCACTTGGGAAGCCCCCTTAATCCCTGGAAATGACCTTTTTTAGCCGTAGTGGCCTGTGTTTGACCAGTACTAATAGAGTCTGCACTTTTCCAGAAAAAAAAAAAAAAAAGCCTTCTTAATTTTGTTGACTAAATGACTCAGAATAATAAAAGGTATTAATTAACTAACTGCTCCCTCTTTTTATGGAAGAATAACAAATACAGCAAAGTACAGCAAGTGTACTATTAATAAATGTGCAGCTCAGTTATTTTATATATATATATATATATATATATATATATATATATATATATGTTTGTACCTCTGTAACAGGCTTCCCTTTTCATACTGTTCATGGGGTTCTCATACTGTTAATGGGGTTCATACTGTTCATGGTGATGGAATTCCAGTTGAGCTATTTCAAATCCTAAAAGATGATGCTGTTAAAGTGCTGCACTCAATATGCCAGCAAATTTGGAAAATTCAGCAGTGGCCACAGGACTAGAAAAGGTCAGTTTTCACTCCAATCCCAAAGAAAGGCAATGCCAAAGAATGTTCAGACCACTGCACAATTGCACTCACCTCACACACTAGCAGAATAATGCTGAAAATTCTCCAAGCCGGGCTTCAACAGTATGTGAACTGTGAACTTCCAGATGTTCAAGCTGGGTTTAGAAAAGGCAGAGGAACTAGAGGTCCAATTGTCAACATCTGATGGATCATCAAAAAGGCAAGAGAGTTCCAGAAAAACATCTACTTCTGATTTATTGACTACACCAAAGCCTTTGTGTAGATCACAGCAAACTATGGAAAATTTTTCAAGAGATGGAAATACCAAACCACCTGACCTGCCTCCTGAGATCTGAAATCTGTATGCAGGTCAAGAAGCAACATTTAGAACTGGACATGGAACAAAAGACTGGTTCCAAATTGGAAAGGAGTACATCGAGGCTGTATATCATCACCCTGCTTATTTAACTTCTATTCATAATATATCAGGTGAAATGCCGGCCTGGATGAAGCACAGTTGGAATCAAGATTGCTGAGGGAAATATCAGTAACCTCAGATATGCAGATAACACGACCCTTATGGCAGAAAGTGAAGAACTAAAGAGCCTCTTGATGAAAGTGAAAGAGGAGAGTGAAAAAGTTGGCTTAAAACTCAACATTCAGAAAACGAAGATCATGGCATCTGGTCCCAGCACTTCATGGCAAATAGATGGGGAAACAATGGAAACAGTGACAGACTTTATTTTATTGGGCTCCAAAATCACTTCAGGTGGTGACTGCAACCGTGAAATTAAAAGACAGTTGCTCCTTGGAAGAAAAGCTATGACCAACCTAGACAGCATATTAAAAAGCAGAGACATTACTTTGCTGACAAAGGTCCATCTTGTCAAAGCTATGGTTTTCCAGTAGTCATGTGTGAATGTGAGAGTTGGAGGATAAAGAAAGCTGAGTGCCAAAGTATTGATGCTTTTAAACTGTGGTGTTGGAGAAGACTCTTGAGAATCCCTTAGACTGCAAGGAGATCCATCCAGTCCATCCTAAAGGAAATCAGTCCTGGGTGTTCATTGGAAGGACTGATGCTGAAGCTGAAGCTCCAATACTGTGGCTACCTGATGCGAAGAACTGACTGATTTGAAAAGACCCTGGAGTGGGTTGCTGGGTAAGATTGAGGGCTGGAGGAGAAGGGGAAGACAGAGGATAAGATGGTTGGATGGCATCACCGAGTCAGTGGATATGAGTTTGCATAAGCTCTGGAAGTTGATAATGGACAGAGAAGCCTGGCTTGCTGCAGTCCATAGTCAGACATGACTGAGCTGAGCTGAACTGAACAGGATTCACAGGTGGCTCAGTGATAAAGAATCCACCTGCAATGTAGGAAACACAGATTCGATCCCAGGGTAGGGAAGATCCCCTGGAGAAGGAAATGGCAACCCACTCCAGTTTTCTTGCCTGGAAAATCCCATAGACAGAAGAACCTTGCAGTTTCATGGGGCCGCAAAAGAGTCAGACACAACTTAGCAACTAAACAACAACAACATACCCATGTAAATACCACCTGTATTACGCTGTGCTTAGTTGCTCAAGTGTGTCGATTCTTTGTGACCCCATGGACTGCAGCCCGCCAGGCTCCTCTGTCCTAAGTGATTCTCTAGGCCAGAATACTGGAGTGGGTAGCCTTTCCCTTTTCCAGTGGATCTTTCCAGCCCAGGGATCAAACCCAGGTCTCCCTCATTGTAGGCAGATTCTTTACTGACTGGGCCACCAGGGAATCCCAAATACCACCTAGATCAAGACATATATTAAGATATGAAACACTATCAACACCTCAGAAAACTGCCTCATGCCTCTTCCAGTTAACAGTCCCTAACAGGTCATTTTTATGACTTATATCACCCTAGATAGTGTTTTTTCCTGTTCTTAGAATGTATAGAAAAATGGAATCATATGTTATATATTCTTTTCTGTCTGGCCTCTTTCACTCACCAGTATGCCTATGAGATTTGTTCATGGTGTTGAGTGTAGTAATAATTTATTATTTTTATTTTTTGTACTGCATATTCCATCGTATAAATCTACCAACCACAATTGGTTTATCCATTCTTCTCTTTGGGCTTTAATTCTGTGTTCTTTATTTTGTTCCATAGTCTGTCTGTCTGCCTTTATGCCAGTACCACACTGTATTGCTAACTGAGCTTTATAGAATTCCCTAAGTTCTTCACGATGTTCTTCTCCAGGATTGTCTTCACCATTTTAGGTCCTTTGCATTTCCATTTATGTTTCAGAATAAGCCTGTTATTTTCCATCCTTTTATTTTTTTAAAAATGTGTCTTTGTGATTGCATTTAATAAGTCAATTTAGGGAAATTTGGGAATCTTGACAGCCTTGAGTCTTCCTATGCATTAACCTGGCATATGTCTGCTTTGCATAGAATTTCTTTAATTTTTCTTAACAGTGTTTTTTAGTTTTTTGTATACAAGTCTTGCACATACTTTGTGAAATTTACCTTTGAGAATTTCATGGTTTTTGTTCTATTGTAAATTTAAAATTTTGTTTTCAATATTTATTCTCATATATAGAAATGAAGTTGATTTTTATATATTGACCTGGTTTGTATCCTGCAACTTTGCAAAATTCACTTATTCTACTAGCATTTTTGGTAGATGCTTGCTTTTTATTTCTTTTCCTTGTCTTATTACACTGACTAGAACCTACATGATAGTGAAGACAAGTCATAAGAATAGACAGACATTCTTGCATGGAGCACATCTTGTGGGGAAATACTCAGTATTTTCAGTTATGTTGTTGATTTTTTTATAGGTACACTTTATCAGATGAAAGAAGTTCTTTCAATTCCTCATTTGAAAGTTATTCATGAATTTTATCAAATATTTTTTCTCTATTTACTTACTGAGAGAATTATATAGTTTTTCTCTTTTATTCAGTTAATATTACTGAACTTAACTTACTAAATTAATATTTATTTCTGAATGTTAAACCAGCCTTGCATTCCTGCAAGGTCATGATCCATTATCCTTTTTATATAATATCTTACTGGATTGCTGTTGACCTATTCAGGAATTTTGTATCTTTGTTCATGAGGGACGTTGGTGTGTCATTTACTTTTATTTTGGAGCTTTGGTATCAGAGATATGCTAGCCCCAACAAACAGGTTGAAAAGTGTTACCTGCATCTCTCTGTTCTCCAAAAGAGTTTTTTGCTAGTATTATTGAAATTATCTATTCCTTAGTTATTTGGAAGAATTCACCAGTGAGGCAGTCCCAGCCTGGAGTTTTCTGTGTGGGAAGATTTTAAATCTACCATGTTACTATTTGTTTCCTGTTGTACCATCTGTTCTTTCTTCCCCTCACATCTTTCTGTTGTTTTCTTTGTTTAAGCAGTTGATTATCTTTTAAAGAGATTTAAATAGTTTAAAAAACATCATTTCTGTTTACACGTGTAGTTAATATTTCTGGTAACTTGCTTCATTTTTTTCCTGTAGGTCCAGATTTCCGTCTGGTGACATTTTCTTTCTGCTTATAGGACATCTTTTAAAATTTCTTGCATTGTAGGTCTGCTAATAATAAATTCTTTCAGTATTTGTATATCTGAAGTCTTTCATTTCCTTTTTTTAAAAGATATTTTCACAGAATAGAATTTTGCATTAGTTTTTTCATTCAATATTTTAAAGATATTTCATTGCTGTCTTTTATGTTGTTTCTGACAAAAATTCCATTGATGCTTTTGCATATATAATGTGTCTTTTTCCCCCTCTGGGTGCTTTTAACATTTTTCTATCATTGGTTTTAAGATATTTCATTATAATATACTTTAGTGTAGTTTTCTTCATGTTTATTCAGCTTTCAGTTTGTTGAAGTGTGAGTTTGTAGATTTTAATCAAATTATGAAAATAGTCAGCTATTGTTTCTTCAAATATTTTTTTGTCCTTCTTTCCTTCTAGTAGTCCAACTATATGTACATTAAACTATTTGAAGTTGTCCCACGACTCACTGATGCTCTGTTCATTATTTTTTGGTCTTTTTTCTTTCTGTGTTTCGTTTAGGATAGTTTCTGTTACTATGTCTTTGAGTTTACTTGTCTTTTTCTTCTGCAGTTTATAATCTGTTACTCCCATTTTATGTATTTTTCATCTCTACAGGGATCTTTTTTATATCTTTTGTGTTATCTCCTTAAACATTTGCAAGCTTTCCTTTATGTTCTTGAATATATAAAGTGTGCTTATAATTGAAATGTTTATTCCATTTACGTGTAATGTAAATATTGGAAGAGTTGGGTTTAAGTAAGCTATGTTGTGCTTTGGTTTTTATTTGCTCCGTCTTCTTTGTTCCTCTTTTTTATTTTTTTATTCAAGTATTTAAAAAATTGTTTCATTTTATCACCTCTTGATCTTTTAACAGCTTTTTAAATTTATTTATTTATAAATAAACCACAGACCATACAGTTAACCCATTTAAAGTATACAGTTCAGTGGGCTTTGGCATATTATATTTTTCTAATTTTGAAATATATATAATAAATTTCCCATTTAACCAGTTTAGTGTATAATTCAGTGACATTAATTATATTTACAGTGTTGCACAACTGCATAGCTATCAATGTACAAAACTTTGTCATTGTTCCAAACAGAAATTCTGCAACTGTTAACCAATTACTTCCCATTCCTACTCTCCTCAGCCCCTGATAACCTCTTATCTACTTTTTGTCTATGAATTTCCTTTTCTAGATACCTATAATTGGAATTCTATAGTTGTTTGTTCTTTTGTGCCTTGCTTATTTCACTTAGCATCATATTTTCAAGTTTCATCCGTGTTGTTGCATGTATCAGAACTTAATTTCTTTTTATGCCTGAATAATATTCCATCATATGGATATACCACTTTTTTTATTCATTCATCTGTTGATTGACCATTGAGTTATTTCCATCTTTGGGCTCTTGTGAATTATGCTTCTATGAACACTGGCATTACAAGTATTCATTCAAGTCCCTGCTTTCAGTTACTTTGGGTATTTATGGGGGGAGTGGAATTGTTGGATCATATGGTAATCCTGTGTTTAGCTTTTTGAGGGACTACCAAACATTTTTTTTTAACTACTGCACCATTTTATAGTCCCACTATATGTATATGTATACATATATGTCCACTATATATATATGTACAAGGATACCAGCTTTTCCACATCTTCACCAACACTTGTTATTTTCCATATTTTTATTATAACCATGCTCATTGGTATGAAGTGGGATCATTGTGGTTTTGATTTTCATTTCCCTAATGATTAATGGGGCTTCCCATGGTGGATCAACAGTAAAGAATCCACCTGAAATGCAGGAGACACAGGTTTGATCCCTGGGTTGTGAAGATCCCTTGGAGAGGGAAGTGGCAACCCACTGTAGTATTCTTGCCTGGGAAATCCCATGGACAGAGAGGAGCCTGGCAGGCTACAGTTCATGGGGACACAGAGAGTTGGACAGGATTTGGCAACTGAAACAACAACAATGACTAGTGATGTTAATCATCTTGCCATGTGCTTATTTGTTGTTGTATAGTCACAGAGTCGTGTCTGACTCTTTGACCCCATGGACTGCATCATGCCAGGCTTCCCTGTCCTTCACTATCTCCCAGAGTTTGCTCAAACTCATGTCCATTGGGTCCGTGATGCCATCCAACCATCTTATCCTCTGTCACTACCCTTCTCCTTTTGCCTTCAATCTTTCCTAGCATCAGAGTCTCTTTCATTGAGTTGGCTCTTTGCATCAGGTAGCCAAAGTATTGGAGCTTCAGCTTCAGCATCCATCCTTTCAATGAATATTCAGGACTGATTTCCTTTAGGATGGACTGATTTGATCTCCTTGCAGTCCAAGGGACTCTCAAGAGTCTTGTCCAGCACCACAATTTCAAAGCATTAGTTCTTTGGCACTCAGCCTTCCTTATGGTTCAACTCTCACATCCATACCTGACTACTGGAAAAACCATAGCTTTGACTATACAAACCTTTGTTGGCAAAGTGATGTCCCTGCTTCTTAATATGCTGTCAGATTTGTCATAGCTTTCCTTCCAAAGAGCAGGTCTCTTTTAAGTTCATGGCTGCAGTCACCATCCGCAATGATTTTAGAGCCCAAGAAAATAAAATCTATCACTGTTTCCCCTTCTAGTAGGTTGGTGCAGAAGTAATTATGGTTTTACATTGTTGCACTTTGCTGAATACATTCTTAAGTAAATGTGGTTATGTTATACATCATTTTAATGCACACTTCTCGCTTTATTTGTTTTTTTTTTTTTTTTTTGCTAACGACTTATTGCTGTTTATTTTATATTTATTTTAGTCTAGGGAAATGATGTTGAACAAAAAGCAAATTCGAGCAGTTTTCTTATTTGAGTTCAAAATGAGTCATAAAGCAGCAGTGACAACTCACAACATCAGCAATGCATTTGGCCCAGGAACTGCTAATGAACATACAATACAGTGGTGGTTCAAGTAGTTTTGCAGAGGAGACAAGAGCCTTGAAGATGAGGAGCACAGTGGCTGGCTATTGGAAGTTGATGACGACCAATTGAGAGCATTGTTGAAGCTGATGCTCTTAAAACACCACAAGAGGTTGCCCAAGAACTCAGCATCAACCATTTTATGGTCATTTGGCATTTGAGGCAAATTGGAAAGGTGAAAAAGTTTGATAAGTAGGTGCCTTATCAAATGAACTGCCCACAAATCAAAAAAATCATTGTTTTGAAGTGTAGTCTTCTCTTATTCTGTACTACAACAATGAACCATTTCTTGATTGGATTGTGACATGCAATGAAAAATGGATTTTTATAATAACTGGCGATGGCCATCTCAGTGGTTGGACCTCGAAGAAGCTCCAAAGCACTTCCCAGAGCCAAACTTGCACCAAAAAAAGGTCTTGGTCACTGTTTGGTGGTCTGCTGCCTGTCTGATCTACTACAACTTTCTGAATCCCAAGAAAACTGTTACATCTGAGAAGTATGCTCAGCAAATTGATGAAATGCACTAAAATTGGCAACTCTTGCATCCAGCATTGGTCAATAGGATGGGCCCGATTCTTCTTCATGACAATATACGTCACACAATCAGTGTTTCAAAAATTGAATGAACTGGGCTATGAAGCTTTGCCTCATCAATCATATTCAACACCTGACCTCTTACCAACAGACTGCCAGTTCTTCAAGCATCTCGACAACTTTTTGCAAGGAAAATGCTTCCACAACCAGCAGGAGGCAGAAAATGCTTCCCAAGAATTCAGCGAATCCCAAAGCATGGATTTTTATGCCACAGGAATAAACAAACTTATTTCACACTGGCAAAAATGTGTTGATTGTAATGGTTCCTGTTTTATTAATAAAAATGTGTTTGAGCCTAGTTATAATGATTTAAAATTCACAGTCTGAAACTGCAGTTACTTTTTCACCAGGCTAATATTTGCCATGAAGTGATGGGACCAGAAGCCATGATCTTAGGTTTTGGAATGTTTAGTTTTAAGCCAGCCTTTTCACTCTCCTCTTTCACCCTCATCAAGAGGTTCTTTAGTTCCTCTTCCCTTTCTGCTATTAGATTAGAATCATCTATATATCTGATGTCATTGATATTTCCCCCAGCAGTTTTGATTCCAGTTTGTGATTCATCTAGCCTGACGTTTTGCATGATGTATTCTGCATACAAGTTAAAGAAGCAGGGTGACAATATACGACCTTCACATACTTCTTTCCCAATTTGAATACTGGAGTGAATAGCCATTCCCTTCTCCAGGGGATCTTCCCAACTCCAGTGATCTTCCTGGGTCACTGCATTGCAGGCAGACTGTTTACCATCTGAACCATCAGGGAAGCTATGTGCTTATTGGCTATTGTTGTATCTTCTTTGGAGAAATTAGTCAAGTCCTTCGCCCAATTTTAGGGCATCATCAGCTGCTAATGGAATCATCATCATGGAGTGGATAGGCCATAGGCTTGTCAGCTTGCCCTTGTCATTTTCACAGGTTTTTTTTTTTCTTCTTTTTTCTTGTTCTTTTCTACTTATACCCACCCCCACCTGTCTCCACGGAAAGCTTTGGTAAGGTGTAACAATTGTTCTGTTTAGTTGAATTGGTTTTAAGTAGGTGATTTATTAGTGTTTGAATATTAACCTGAGGCTTGTGGAGAAATCTTCAATACATTGAATCACTTAACTATATTAGTTTTATTGCTCCCTGGTGGTGGTGGTGTAGTCACTAAGTCGTGTCCAACTCTGTGACCCCATGGTCTGTGGCCTGCCAGGCTCCTCTGTCTGTGGGACTCTCCATGCAAGAATACTAGAGTGGGCTGCTGTTTCATCCTCTAGGGGATCTTCCTGACCCAAGGATCGAACCCATGTCTCTTGCATCTCCTGCATTGCAGGCAGATACTTTCCTGACTGAGCCATCAGGGAAGCTCATTGCTCACTACTACTTCTTCTTCATATTATCTTCTTCCCCCTTGGATTCTTTATTGTGACTTTGTGAATAATTGTAAAGAGTTTAGGCAACTTAGAAGTGTTCACCAACTATATACAGTTTAGAGGCCACAGTCCCCAAACAGCCCTCAATTCTGACACCAAGTGCAAGTTTGTTAATTCCCCAAACCACTCTCAGGTTTGATAACTTGCTAGAAGGACTTTGTGAAGACTATTATACCTACCGTTATGGTTTTTTACAGGCAAATGTTACAGATTAAGCTCAACCAAGAGCAGAAGCACATTGGGGTGGAGTTCAGGGGAGGTACCAAACCCAGAGTTTCTGTTGTTCTCTCCCTGTGGGCTTGTTACTCTCCCAGCATAGATGTGTGATGACATTGTCAACAAAAAAATAATCCATTGATCACAGAAATTGAAAATTTTATTTGAGCCAAATTTGAGGATTATAACCTGGGAACAGCATCTCAGAAAGCTCTGAGAACTGTTCTGCCCATTGGAAGTCAAGGCACAATTCTATCAGTTTTTTTGAGACAGAGGGCTGGACATTAAATGACGTATTGTTGACAGTTTATACAATCCAGATTGTGGCCCATTACAAGATTAAGAAAGAATGTTATCTTTAAGTTGTCTTGTTGGTTCTGGTAGAATGTTGGTCTTTATGGTTGAGCAGGTATTTTGGTTATAGAGAAGATTTGGTCGATGCCTAATGCAGATATACAATGCACAGTGAGGGAAGGGAAGAAGCCAAAGGATAGAGAAAATATTTTATATTTAAATTTTTCCTATCTTGCCATCAAATAAATTTATTTTGCAACATATGCAGAGTATTGTACAACATGGAAGCTTGCCCAGGCTTCATTGCTCAGTTTCGTTGTTGTTTTTATTGAAGCATAGTTGATTTATATACAGTGTTATGCTAGTTTCTGGTATACAGCAAAGTGATTCAGTTATACATATATGTGTATATACATGTGTTCTTTTTCATGTCCTTTTCCATTGTGGTTTTATTATAGAATATTGAATATTGAATAGTTCCCTGTGCTACAGTAGGACTTTGTTATTTAATTTTTCATTGCAATTTCATTACATAAGCATGATTGACTTATGATTGCCTACTTGCTTAATCTCAGTCTACAGTCTAAGCTCCTCTAGGTCTGACCTAAACCCCTATCCTAAATCATACAGTTGGTCTTCCTGGAGTGACTAGTCCCTGCACTAAACTACAGTTACTATTTGGCGGGCACATGGTTCCCAAGCAAGAAAAGGTTGTCTTTCAGGAGCTGAGGGCAAAGGTCAGATCCCTTTTCAGGCACGGTTAAATTCTTTGCAGTATAGTTGGTAGGCATTTGGGTTGTTTCCAGTTTTGAAATAAAACAAATAATGCAATTGGAAACATTTCTATATATGTCTTTAGCTGAACTTGTACATACCTCTCTGTTGTGTATATATCTAGGAGTGGAACTTCTGAACTATTAGTGATTATTGTTTGTTTGAAACTGCATGTGTCCTGGTGGGAATGGTTCGGTATATATTAAGAAATTGATGCTGCAAAAGAAAATGGATAACTGAAGGAGTCAAGTTCTTTGGGTTTGGGCCCTCATATGAGTGAATACATAACTTCCTGGGGGAATTAAACAGTTCTTATGGTTCACAATAGCAGGATTAAATGGGGCAGAATAGGCAAATGTGTTTCCAACCAACTGGCTCATAAAGAAACTTTCTTACTGGAAGCATGAGGAGAAAAAGGCTTTTCTGCTAGCAGGGAGAACTACTTCTAGTGGTCATTGTTACATGTACTGCTACAGTGCAGAAGTAAAAGGAGGGAACCCTTTGCAATGGGTTTACTGCTTACCATATATATGGCAGAGTCCTGCTTTGGGAATCTAGAGATTACAAATGGCCAGTCTACATGTGAAGAGAGGGAAGGTGTAAAGAACAGTGGAACAGAATTAATGAAAGTAAAAGTTTTGCAGATATTATTGCAAATCCGTCATGTAGTCATTGCCAGGGATCAAACAATTCATGGTTTTTTTTTTCCCTAGTCTGTCACCTTCAAAACAACCAGCAGAAATCTTGCCCGAGCCATGTGCATGAAGAATCTCAAGCTCACTATCATCATCATCATATCAGTTGTAAGTTTTGTCCTTTAGTGATTTTTATCTTTCAGTCTCTAAGAAATTAGGTGTTGGAATTCTTTCTCAATGATTAGCACTCTGAAATGAGCTACATGTAACTTTTAATGCTGAAATATATGACTATGCATTTACTTTCCTCTGAAGTTCCTATGATATTCCTGGTTATTTCATGGTTTTCTCCCTATTAAAATGGGCTTCTTTTCAAATTACATTTTCCAGTTGAGTCCATATTCTCTCTTTTCTAGTTAATTCTATCATCTGTTTCTGTTTTTTCTTTTCTAATTCATCTTTTTGTTTCTGGCAACCTTGTATAAGTTTTATTGGTTGTAATAGTTTGTCAGTTGATTCTTCTGTGTGCTGTAGATTAGGAGTCAGCAAATGTTCTGTGAGGTCCAGGCTTTGCAGGTTGCATATTGTCTGTGTCACATATTCTTTTTTTTAAAAAAAATGTTGAAAATTATAAAAACCATTCTTAGCTCACAGGTGAAGGCTATAGTTTACTGACTCCTGCTGTAGGTTAATTATCTTAGGTTAATTAATTAGGTTAATGCCATCTGTTAATAATCTTAACCTTATCATATATATATATATATATATATATATATATATAGCATTTAACAGTGTTGAATAATTACAGTATCACTGAGAATTTTTATTTAGTTCCTGGTTTTAATTGGGATGCTTCTGATATTTATGAGTGCTATTTACTATGAATTCTTATTAGACTTTTATTGTGAAGTGAAAGAACCTTTTATTTCTAGAGTACTAAAAGTTTTTGTTTTTAATTGGAAATAGGCATTTCAGTTTAAGAAATGATATTTCTCCACCCAATGAATTGATAATAAAACTACATTTACTATTAATATATTGAATGACATTAATGAAAGCAATAATAATTAACTTTTTTTAAATTTCTGGAATAAGTACTAAGAGGTACTTTTTAATGCATGGTGAGTTCCATTTCCTAGTATTTACTTATTATAATGCAGTAATTCTCTTGTGTGTAAATATAGTCTCTATGCTGTTCTCCTTTTGGAACTCTAATATAAACAGATATTGGATCACTTTGAACTATCCTGCATGTTTGGTAGCCTTTTTAATATGTTTAAACTCCTTTCTTGTATCACATTCTGGATGAATCATTCAGCTAACTCTTCCAGCTCTGTTTATTCTGCTATCCAGGTCTTAATTTAAAAAATTAATGATTAATGTTAAAATGTTTATTTTTGTAAGTGAAGTGAAAGTCACTCAGTTGTGTCCAACTCTTTGCAACCCCATGGACTATACAGTCCATGAAATTCTCCAGGCCAGAATACCGGAGTGGGTAGCCTTTCCCTTCTCCAGGGAATCTTCTCAACCCAGGGATCAAACCCAGGTCTCCTGCATTGCAGGCAGATTCTTCACCAACTGAGCCACAAGGGAAGCCATGTTTTAAATTTCTAGGGATGTTTATTATGTTTTAACATTTTTTTTCATGGAACTTTTATACTTGTTAACAGATATTCTCTATCCTTGAATTTCTTTGAATATATATTAAAAGATATATCACAGGGAATTAGTTTATGGAATGGCAGGAGCTGGCTAGGCAAGTCCAAAATCCACAGAGCAGGCTGTTATGAAGGTGCTCAGTTGGGTTCAACTCTGTGACCCCATGGACAGTAGCCTGCCAGGCTCCTATGTCCATGGGATTTTCCAGGCAAGAATACTGGGGTGGGTTGCCATTTCCTTCTCCAGGGGATCTTCCCGGCCGAGGGGTTCAACCCAGGTCTCCTGCACTGCAGGCAGACTCTACTTTCCGAGCCACCAGAAGGTGGCTATTGAAGGTCTTCCTGCCTTAGACAGCTGGACCTGCCTAACCAAGAATGGCAGCCCTAGATCTATTCATGTTATCCTAGAAATTGTGCCATAGCCTTGCGTGTCTTCTTGTTTAGGTTCCATGGTATCCAAGGCTGGCACATTCTTGGCTTCTCAGCTTAGCTTCCTCTTCCTTCCGTGATCTAGGAATTTAGATTGAGTTATAAAAGTAGTAGTTGTTACATTCAGATTATTTTTATTGATTACTGATTATTTTTGTTGATTACTTGTTACATTTGGAGGACTTTGCCACCTCTGACAAAAAGTGCTGTCACCTCAAGTATTGTACTTCAGCTTTAAAAATCCTTATATTTTACTTGTGGCAAATATCAGCTTTATATCAAGTTGGAATATCTGTGTTTGTGAATATAATTTGAGCACTTTACTGTATTCATTAATAACCATAATTTTCCCCAACATTTGTAGAGAAAAAAAATCCACATTTTTTTCTAAGCATGTGATTAATGAAATCAGTCACTTAAAGATCTTAGAAGGTTATAATTTAAATCAAAACAGAATGACTAACAGTGCAGTGAACCTAAATTTGATAGTAAACCTATTTTTGGAATGTAGTAATGTGAGCAAGCATACACCATTAAAATAGAATAATTTACAATTATAATACCATAATTAAAAAGGAAACACATCTTTAAAGGCCTCGTGTTTTTGCTGTGTTACTTACAATTGAATAATTACAATACATCCACTGAAATGTTCATGTCAACATTCTTTCTCATAGGTGGTATAGATATAGAGTCTACTCATGTTTTTTATGATTTTTAATCACCCTAATAATGAAAAATAAATCCATGTGCAAAATCTAAAAATGTACTTAATTATAAAATCATACCTCAAGGGAATTATGTTAATTTGTGATTCTTATGACAATGATGTTTTCAGTAGAGTGGCTTATATAGTTCTAGTCTGCTCACTTCCCAGTGAAGAGAAACAACCCCACTGCTCTGTTTACCAATAAAAAAAAGAGTGGAATTCAAGTAGATGTGAGTTATATCAGAAAAGATCATTTTAATTCTACTACTATCTTTGGAAATACTTGATTAGTATGTTGTATTATTATACCACTGCTACTCTGATGGAACCAAAATTTGTTTGTTGGTCTTGCCTTTATATATTATTTAGGAGCCTGTGATAGATTCAAGAAAATAAAATTGCCTTCTCCCCCACCCCAGGTATTCATCTATATTATTGTGTCACCTCTCTGTGGTGGATTTACGTGGCCAAACTGTGTGAAGAAATAAAAAAGTTATCATTAACCAAGGATATGAAAGACCAAGGAGTTAAAAGCAATCCGTGTAATTCAGGCCTTTTAATACTGAGAGATGGTGTCTGCCAGTGTCTTCAACCTGCTTCTTTCTTTCTTTTTTGAAATCTTGTCCCATGCCTCCAGGTTTATCTTTGTCCTGTCGACCTGTTTATTTTAGTGCACTTCAGACTGAACCATTTATTGTAGCAGTAGCCTTAAAAAAAGCATTTTGTTTCTTTGGTTTGTAAATTAGTGTCATCCACTTGCAGAAACATTTTGTTTGTAATTGCACAAAGCTATCACCAAGGTAGAAACCACCTGTCTTATGAGCTATCGGCTAAAATTCTGGATGACCTTTGTGCGCACAAAAGTTGAAAAGTTGCTAACATCTCGTCTCAATGTCTTTTGATTTTGAAGGGTTTTAGATGCTTGAAAACAATGTTCATGGAGAATTGTTGTTATTTGGGGAATTGTAATGTAATTGTTGGTGTTTCAAGGAACCCAAGCAGGTAAAGTGTTGATATTAAACAGTTTATCTCAGTCAAAAGGGGAATGTTTTGCTAGCCTGTTAGAAGCACACAGAATTATCCTTGTCTGCATATTACTAACTTTTAGAAAGAGAGTTTTGATCATTCACAAACTTCGCAGAGCTTGATATCCTCTGTTTCCCTGTTGCAGTTGATTTCAGAAAATGGTGGTTTAAATATTGTTGAAGGCTAGGATTTTTTATATATTCCTTTTCCTTTCATGAATGTTTAGGGCAATTGTACAGATAATAGAATGGGCAATAGAGGGCGTGGGTAGGTGCATTCCACTGACTCACCAAAGAAAAAGAAGAGAGCGACAGCCAATGTGCTAGCATTTTCGCTTTATGAAGGGAGAACTTTTCCAGCCTGGGAAAAGCCCAGGCTGAATATAATCAACAGTCAATTCCAGGGTTTGGGTTTAACTGGTGTTGAACAATAGTTTGAATATCCTTTGTGGTTTAGTAAGTTCTTTAACCTGCCTAGTTTTGAAGATTATTTTTTGTGTAACTTGAGAGTAGACAGTATGATATCTAGAAACAATGTAAAGACATTTTAGCTAACATCCATGTAACTGCAGTGTGAAAAAAAACTGGAATGTAATCATACTGCTTTGGCTACTCTGGCATCTGCTAGCTAGCGTGTACTTTTGGTGTGTATATGAAAGGACAACATTTGCTCTATAGATCTAATTGCATTTATTTATCAATAAAGGCCAGTAAATGGAAATTATATTACATTTGACTATTTTCCCAATGAAAGAACAAATTGGTCTATGAAACCTAGCCACCTGTTTAGCCTAGTCATGTGCCTTGAATATATATATATATATATATATATATATATATATGTGTGTGTGTGTGTGTGTGTGTATATATATATATGTATGTCACATAATCTGGATCCTGCTACCTGTTCTTCCATCTAAACCTTTCAGTTCATGCTGATTCCTTTATTTGACATATGTTTTCAACCCACTGGAACCCTTTTCCTTGTGATCGTGTATAGTGGAAATGTTTTTTCAGTTCTTTTGATCAACACTAATGCCTTTTAATTCCATTAGCATTTTGTATTGGAAAGCATTTGTTCCATGAAAACATTTGGCGTTCTTAATAATAATTTCAAAATGCCTTAATTCAACAAAAAAGACAGAAAGTTCATTTCCCTTTCTTATACACACCTGAATAAAAGTGATGTGCATGTTTTAGGGATAAATTACTTAACCATCTCTTGGTCTATTTATGTATAGGAATGCTTTTTGAAGCACATACCTTATTTTAAATGATGCACAAACTGAAGACCTTAATAAAAATATAAGAGTAATACAATGAGTTGCTTGTTTGAGAATTTCTTCGTGGAATCTAATTTCTTCTGATGACATTTTGCCATAGTTTGCGGAATAAAAGTATTTTACTTATGATGAAAATACATTTAAAAATGTGACCTGGAGACTTAAAGAGCTATAGTACTGTCTCAGGTGTATAAAATTTTCTTCAAAATCAAAAGACACAAAAGTTAAAAAATACGTAGGCCATACTGTAACCAACAAAAAGATCATGAAATGACCACACAGCCTCTACAGCCATCATCCTGAGACCATGGTTGAGACAGAACAGCAAAAGAACCCTAGGGATTGTAATCCATTTCAACTCAACTCTGACTGGTTCTGAAATAGATGACTCAAAGGAAGGCATACAAGGGTGAGAGTGAATAATTTGTTATAGCAAAACGGATTTAGGTAAAGAGAAAAAGAGAATGGCAAATATCAAATGTACAAAAAGCTTGGCCACAGCAAAAGAATAATGGGTCACTTGGGGCCTTTGAATCTTGGTAACTGAAGTAAAGAATGATAGAATATGTTCTAGTACATGATAAGGCAACTCAGAAACAGCCCATGTAGCTTTCCCCAGGCCTCCTCGAGGGAGACACTTAGAGATGGGCTGGGGGAATGCTATTTATTTGTTGTTCAGTTCAGTCGCTCAGTCGTGTCTGACTCTTTGTGACCTCATGCCTCCTTGTCCATCACCAACTCCCGGAGTTCACTCAAACTCATGTCCATTGAGTTGGTGATGCCATTATTTGTTGTTATGAACAGAAAAAGAAGTGGCACAGGCTAATTATTTCTCTTCAGCCTGTTGGCCACAAGGTCAAATAGTGTCACAATTCATACTTTTCCTTCAGAATAAATGGGCAGGACTTCCATCAGATAATGATTCTTCCTTGTCTAACTGCCTTCCCAGCCTCAAGGTGGACATAGAAATTGGGTTGCTTCCCTGGGGTCTTAATGGAAATTTATATAACAACAAAAATAGCAGCTGTAGACCCTCGTGCAATATTTTACATTAGAAGCAGATCTGTTTGGACCCCTTTGTCTTTTATTTTTTTATTTTTTAATTTTATTTTCTTTTTAAACTTTACAATATTGTATTGGTTCTGCCATACATCGAAATGAATCTGCCACAGGCATACATGTGTTCCCCATCCTGAACCCCCCTCTCTCCTCCCTCCCCATACCATCCCTCTGGGTCGTCCCAGTGCACCAGCCCCAAGCATCCAGTATTGTGCATCGAACCTGGACTGGTGACTCGTTTCATATATGATATTACACATATTTCAATGCCATTCTCCCAAATCATCTCACCCTCTCCCTCTCCCACAGAGTCCAAAAGACTGTTCTATACATCAGTGTCTCTTTTTCTGTCTCGTATACAGGGTTATTGTTACCATCTTTCTAAATTCCATATATATGTGTTAGTATACTGTATTGGTGTTTTTCTTTCTGGCTTACTTCACTCTGTATAATAGGCTCCAGTTTCATCCACCTCATTAGAACTGTCTTTTAAAAAATAATAGGGTAGAGTGGTGATAATAAATGGGGCTGAGTGGTGGTGGTGGTTGACCTATGATTTGGTTTGAATTCAATAAGGAAAACAGCCAAGACAAGGATGATGGAAATAAGGGGTTTAATACTGAATTCAAGTGTACACGGGTGTATGACAAAGTAGGAAGAGACAGTCTGGAAACCAGGTGCCAGGGGATAAGAGGAAGAGTCCTAAATATTTTCACTTAATGTACTAGTGCTGCTGAACAGTTGGAAAACCTGAGAAGCCCTCCATGTCTGTTTGCCAAAATAGGTGTGTGACAAAGACTGGCAAAGAAGCGATGGTCTCAGTAAACTTGATGCCAAGTACACTATTGTGTCCCCAGTTGTTGAGGAGGGCCAGTAGTCAAGAGGATGAGCTGGATGCAGAATGGAGGAGATTGAGACAAAGCCGGGAGATAAGCCAGGTACCTTAGCATCTTCATGTCTGAGTGCCTTGACCTGCAAAAAATATTGGCCTCCACTTTCTTCCTTTTTCCAAGTCTCATGTGAGTTCATTTCACTGGCAAAACAGAATTCTAAAAGTGTATAGGGAAAGGAGTTTCAATGAAATTCCTAGCTTCTGGTTAGAACAGCACTGCCAATCTAGCCCAGCCAAGCTCTTCCTGGATTCATTCTAAAGATTGATTCAACTGTTTCATCTTATGGAGAAAGACCATTTGAGAAGTCAAAGCATTCTTTTGGTCATGGTACATTGTACAAGATTATTTTGGATTCATGTTATTTATTAAACTGTGTTTATTAAACATCTATATTCAAAATATATTGTGACTTGTTACATCTCTTCCAAAAAGAGGAATGGCTGTGAAAGAAAATTTATATGTGCAGGTTGACACCCTGATTTACCTTTTTAAAATTCATATTCCAAGTTTGGACCAAAATAAAGAAAACTTTAAAAGTCTCATGGGCTCAAGAGGAGGGGAGGTACACACACACACACACACACACACACACACACACACATATTAATGGCTGATTCTTGTTGTTGTACAGCAGAAATCAACACAACCTTGTAAAGCGGTTATACTCCAATTAATAGTCTCATGCTCAGAGAGAGGGCATTAAATTCAGTAATACCCCTTACAGACTTCACTTCTGAATATGATGGAGTAACAGTATATTTACCCTCCTGCTTGAAATAACCCAGTAAAGGGATCATTTTTAAGACACTGGACTCCAGGCGATGAAGGGGTAGTGATGTTTCAAAGGGCTGAGCCCAGTTATTGCCCCAGCTTATGTTGAAAGAGTATTCTGGCCACAATAGAATGAGAAGGAACCCAGGGTATTTGGTAGAGTAGTCAGAAGGGTCTTGCATAAACCAGGCTTTCTCAATCTGCACGGTCAATGTTTGGGACCGGATGTTCTTTGAGACTGTCCTGTGCATTGCAGGATGTTCAGTAGCATCCCTAACCTCAAACCACTAGAGGCCAGGAGCACACTGTCTCCAATTGTGACAACTAAAAATGTCCCAGTGTTCCTGCTAAGTTGGAGTAGGGGAGCAAAATCAACTTTGGCTAAGAACCCCTGGCCTACAAAACTAGCTATTGTTGCTGTTCAGTCACTAAGTCATGTCTGATTCTTTGCAACCCCATGGACTGCAGCATGTCAGCCTCCTCTGTCTTCCACCATCTCTTGGAGTTTGCTCAGATTCAAGTCCATTGAGTGATTGGTTCTATCTAACTAACCATTTCATCCTCTGTAGCCCCCTTTTCCTCCTGCCTTCAATCTTTCCCAGCATCAGGGTCTTTTCCAATGAGTTGGCTGTTCACATCAGCTATCTAAAACATTGGCACTTCAGCTTAAGCATCAGTCCTTCCAGTGAATATTCAGGGTTGATTTCCTGTAGGATTGACTGCTTTGATCTCCTTGCTGTCCGGGACTCTCAAGAGTCTTTAGCACCACAATCTGAAAACATCGCTTCTTCAGTGCTCACCCTTCTTCATGGTCCAACTCTCACATCTGTACCTAACTACTAGAAAAACCATAGCTTTGATTATATGGACTTTTGTCGGTAAAGTAATGTCTCTGCTTTTTAATATGCTGTCTAGGTTTTCCTTCCAAGGAGCAAGCATCTTTTAAGTTCATGGCTGGAGTCACTGTCTGCAGTGATTCTGTAGCCCACGAAAATAAAATTTGTCACTGTTTCTACTTTATTCCCTTATAGTTGCCATGAAGTGATGGGCCCAGGTGCCGTTATCTTAGTTTTTTGAAAGTTGTGTTTCAAGCCAAGTTTTTCACTCTCCTCTTTCACTTTCATCAAGAGACTCTTTAATTCCTCTTCCCTTCTGCCATTAGAGTGGTATCATCTGCATATCTGAGGATGTTGATATTTCTCCTAGCAATCTTGATTCCAACTTGTGATTCATCCAGCCTGGCATTTGCCTGATGTACTCTGCATAGAAGTTAAATAAGCAGGGTGACAACATACAGCCTTGTCATATCCTTTCCCAGTACTGAACCAGTCAGTTATTCCATATCCAAATCTAACTGTTGCTTCTTGACCCATATACAAGTTTCTCAGGAGACAGTTAAGGTGGTCTGGTATTTCTAAGAATTTTCCATAGTGGAAGGGGACATAGGTAAAACTATGACTGATTCATGTTGATGTTTAGTAGAAACCAACAGAATACTGTAAAGCAATTATCTTCCAATTAAAAATAAACTTAAAAATATTTTTCAGTTGTGATCCCTACAAAGGCTTTAGCATAGACACTGAAATATAAGTCGGTTTTTGTTTTTTTTTTTTTAACTCCCTTGGTTTCTCCATAATCCAATGAATGTTGGCAAATTGATCTCTGGTTCCTCTGCTTCCTCGAAACCCAGCTTGTACATCTGGAATTTCTTGGTTCACATTCTACTGAAGCCTAGTTTGAAAGATTTTTAGCATGACTGCCAGCATATGAAACTAGTGCAGTTGTACAGTAGTTTGAACATTCTTTGGCATTTCTCTTCTTTGGGATTGGAATGTAAACTGACCTTTTCTATTCCTGTGGCCATTGCTGAGTTTTCCAAATTTGCTGCTGTATTGAGTGCAGCACTTTAACAGAATCATCTTGTAGGATTTGAAATACCTCAACTGGAATTCCATCATCTCCAGTAGCTTTGTAGTAGTGCTTCGTAAGGCCCACTTCACACTCCAGAATGTCTGGCTCCAGGTGAGTGATCACACCATCATGTTTATCTGGGTCATGAAGACCTTTTCTGTATAGTAGTTCTGTGTATTCTTGCCACCTCTTCTCAATCTCTTCTGCTTCTGTTAGGTCCTTATTTACCATTTCTGTCCTTTATCATGCTCATCCTTGCATGAAATATTCCCTTGATATGTCCAGTTTTCTTGAAGAGATCTCTAATCTTTCTCATTCAATTGTTTCCTCTTTTTTTTTTTTTTTGCACTGTTCATTGAAGAAGGCCTTCTTGCCATTCCATGGAACTTTGCATTTAGTTGGGTGTATCTTTCCCTTTCTCCCTTCTGTTTTGCTTTCTTCTTTCCTCAGCTATTTGTAAAGCATCTTCAAAGAACCATTCTGCCTTCTCGCATTTCACTTTGTTGTTGGTCAGTCATTAAGTCACGTCTGACTGTGACCCCATGGACTGCAGCATGCCAGGCTCCTCTGTCCTCCATTATCTCCTGGAGTTTGCTCAAATTCATGTCCATTGAGTTGATGATGCTATCTAACCATCTCATCCTCTGCCGCCCTCTTCTCTGTTTGCCTTCATTTAGATAGATATTCACAAAACTTTTGCTGTGTTTGGGTTTGTTTGGGAGGAGTTAGTCATCATGCACTATCAATACTTCCTTGGAAAGGTTTTTTATTCCCTCAACAAATATCCTAGATAAACCCATTTTCTAGCTAATAAAGGCTGTTGAAGCCTGGCATGCTGCAGTCCATGGGGCCGCAAAGAGTCGGATACGACTGAGCAACTGAACTGAATAATCATTAGAGCCAGGTAGCCCCTCTGCCTTGTTAGTCCTCAACCCATGAAGACTTTCCCTGAAGTGTTCCTGGCACCCATGAGACCAGTCAACTATTCATGAACCTTGATTCAGGACTGTACGCCCTGTTTCCAAGCACTGCCCCCCGCCATGTCAACTATCAACAATCCCAGTGACCTCCGGCCATGCAAAGAGCAGCTGCAAATACTTCTGATTGTCCCTGGATCCTGATTCCACTGTGTAAGTTACTGGATAATAAACTGATCTATTGATTACCTGGAGCTGCCTGTCTCTGTTTCTGGACCCAGCTTTGAGGGGAGGGGACCTGCCCGAGGGAGGATGGACGTGCACTAGTGGGGGACACTCACTGATGGTCCCCTCGTCTATCCATCTGTCCAAGGCCCAACACCCTGTCCATGTCCATCCCTGTCTCTCTCCAGAACCCTGTGATCTTGTCCCCCACAGGAAATCTTGCTTTCTAGGCTCCAAGCGCCCACACTTCCCCATCTCAACTCCTGCATGGTCCAATTGAGTTTGTGGATTTCCTGCCTTCCTGGCTGAGGTCTAGCTGGAGACGAGGTGGTTTCCAGCAGTCCTGGGGGGCGCTGAGGGCACTCTTGGTGAAGTCTAGGAAGGAACAGCCTGGATCCCCATGCCTGTGGCTAGGCCTGCTGGTGTCTCCATCCTCCCATAGGGTACCATTTTCACCTCCCCCTGCTGCCTCGCTGGCTTGTCTGCTACAGGGTGGTCAGCTCTGCGTTCCAACCACTATTCCCTGACCCTTGCCTCCTCCACAGCCTCCGTCCAGCCTCAGGGCTGACCCAGGCCAATCTCCTGGCTCACATGCTTGCTCTTGGTTAGTGTCCTCAATCCACCTGGGCTGACAGGTGACGGCCCTATCTAGTCACCATGCAATGCTGGCTGACAGGTGATGGCCCCCTCTAGTCACCCAGCTGTGACAGTGCCCCAAACACAGGAGAGGCAGCCCTCTTGCAGGATGTGGGAAGGCCTGACCAACCCCAGGGTGGACAGTGTGGCTTGGGTCACTAGGCAAGGGTAGCTGAGTCCTCACTCCTCAGATCCCACGCCCCCATGGGCCTTCCATTGCCTCTGCTTTTGTGGGCCAAACAGAGCTGCACAGTCTGTGGTCACAGGGGAGGGATGCAGACACTGGTTCCCCCAAGGGCACCCGTGCTGACAGCACTGAATGGGTGCTGCACCAGGACTTCTGCAGGGCGGGTTCGCCTGTGCACAGAGGTCAGGCCTCTGCTCCAGGCTCCAGGAGATCACCTTGAGTCCTGATGGAAGTGTCCAAACTTATGGGCCTTGCATCAGGCTGGTCTGTGCTGATGCCATGGGTCGGGGGCTCAAGGCTGAGGTCAGGCACATGGTGGTCCCCAGGTGGATGTAACGGACTCCAATGAACCCTGCACCTCAGGAGTCATGGGGGCACACCTGAGGAACCCCCAACCCTGCTCCTGACCTTTGCCCTTGGCTCCTTTTACCCTGCCTCCTAAGCAACTCTGCACCAGCTGCAAAGAGAAGAAGCTTGCTCACACACAATCCCAGTGCCCAGGGCTCTCCTGGGCAGGCACATGGCAGCCCATGAGGCTAGTCCCCAAAAGGCCATGGGGACCTCACGAGGGCAGGTCCCTTCAAGGCCATGGGGCACCCCTCCAGCTCCACACAGGAAGCATGCACATAGCGCTTGTTGCAGGCTACCCCCAGCCCACCTGTTGGTCAGAGCTGACCCAGGGTGCTTCAGAGCCGGACCTGAACTAAGAGTCTCCTGCACAGGTCCATGGCCCGAGGCTTCACTCTGCAGCCTCCTTCCAGTGAAGCAAGTCCTCTAAAGGCTTTCACTGCACCCAGGCCACTGGGCTCCTGTCTACCCCCCTCCACCACCAACTCCCTTCTCCCTGACTCCTGGATTGCTCTTGTGCAGAGATGGCCTTTGTGAAGTTGTTCCCTACTCATGGACCAGTTGAAATGATGAGAAAAGAAACCAGAGTTACAGCCACATGTCCATCGTGACCTTCAGGACTCCACACCTGGTCCTTGGTCCTGACCTGTGCAGCAAGGCCTGCTTTCTGCAACTGTGAGCCCCTGATGGGTGAAGATTGGCTGACCTGGGCAGCCTGACCTAGCTGGCCGGCCCTTCCCAGGTATTCCTGGGTTGGGGTCTATATAAACACCCCATCCAGGCAGCAAGAGGTGAGTGGGGCTCTGCTGGACCTTCCGCTGGACTTGCAAGGCTGCCACCTGCTGAGAAAGGGAATGTGATGCCCATGCTTGCTGTCTGAAGCCTCCCCAGGCAGAAGTAAGGATGCAAGAAAAAAGGCAGTGGCTACAGTGGAGGGGGCAACTCAGGGAAAGTGACAGCTTCCAGAAGAGCACCCAGGCCAGGACAATCCTGCCTGGTCTGCAGGCACCAACTCAGCAAGGGAGCTGTCACTAGTGTGGCTCCCAACACTTTCCTCCACACTTTCTAAGGTCTTTCCACATATTTCCACATCTTAACCTGGGAAGGGTGGATAAGGTTCAGGAGCAGCTGGCCTGGGGGCAGCTAACCTTTACTCCCAGATGCCTGCTCGTGGCCCACCAGCATCCCAGTAAGGACCCTTCTTGCAGAGGCAGGGATATGGGGGCTGCTGGCTGCATGGGAGAAAGTCCCCATCCCAACCATCTTCAGAATTGTTCATCCTAGCATCCTACTTGGGTTTTCACCTGTGTACCTGGTGGGTTCTTAATGAGCAATGTGAACAGAGACACTAAATGTCCTCAGTCAGGACTAGATACTTACTATGCCACATGTACAGGTGTAAGAACCTGGGGAGGCATGTGCAGCTGGTACCCTAGGGACATGCTTCAGATTGACTCCTCAACATTCTGGAGTCCAGCCACTGCTTTAGCATTTCTGAGGGCCCAGTGTTGACTCTAAGTGTTCTGTAATCCACCCTCCATCTGCCTTTAGTGAGACCCACACTTCTAGGATCCTACAGAGCACAGGCTGTGTGAGTTCTCTGTGGCTTCTCTAACAAATGACCACATGTTGGGTGGTTTAAAACAATAGAAGTTCACCCTCCTCCAGTCCTGGAGACCATACACCTGAGATCAAGGTGGTGCTGGACTGAAGTCCCTCCAGAGGTTCCAGCATAGGGTCCTTCCTGCCTTTACCAGCTTTGGGGGCTCCAGGGGTCGCTGGGCTTGTGGCCCCCTCCCTCCATCTCTGCCTCTGTCTTCATGAGGCTTCTCCTCTGTTTCCTCTTTCATCTCTTATAAAGGTACCTGTTGAACTTGGCTCTGTGATCATCTGCCAAGTTTTGAATTCTTGTTCGTTGACCATCCCTAGGAGACTTCTGGAAGGCAGTTGTTTTTCACTTACAGCCCCACAGACCTTGTGAATATTAAGTGCATGGAAAGATTGAAGGCGGGAGGAGAAGGGGATGACAGAGGATGAGATGGTGGGATGGCATCACTGACTCAATGGACATGAGTTTGAGCAAGCCCCAGGAATTGGTGATGGACAGGATAGCCTGGTGTGCTTCAATCCATGGGGTCGCAAAGAGTCAAACACGACTGAGCGATTGAACTGCACTGAGCACAGCTGTAGAGTTGCTGTTATAAAAAATGGCCACAAGGCGTCAGCGATTCCTCATGTTCCTCTTTTTATTTATTTTTCTGCGCATTCCTTGTTTTATTTTGGCATAGGGTTGATTTCCGATACTGTGCTTGTTTCAGAAGTATGGGAGCTTGATTCAGTGATATACAGCCATTTATCAATTCTTTTTTGGGTTCATTTCCCCCCGATAGAGGTTTACAGAGTCTCCAGTATGCTGCCCTTTGCTGTTCAACAGTTTTTTTTTTTTTTCCCCCCCTGATTCTCTGTTTGATGTATATTCATGTCTTTTTGTTCCTTGCAAACTCTTCATTTATCCTACATCGCTAACATTTTTTTAATAATCAGAAGTTGGTTTTCCAAATTTGTGAGTCTGTTTCTACTGGGTAATATCCTACATTTGCATCAGTTTCAAGAAGATACCTGTCAGTGATGCCTTGTGATATTTGTCTTTCTCTCTGGGACTTTCTCTACTTAGTATGGTAATCACTCTATCCATCCACGCTGTTGTCATTGGCATTATTCTGTTCTGATTCAGGGCTGGGTAGCTTTGCAGTGTAGAGGTGCACCATTCTGTTTTCATTTTCCTGTCAATGGATCACTTGGTTGAATTTGTTGCAGAGAGAAGGAAAAAAAGGGCTTCACTGGTGGCTCAGCCAATAAAGAATTTGCCTGCCAATGCAGGAGATGCAGATTCAATCCCTGAGTAGGGAAGATCCCCTGGAGAAGGGAAAGGCAACCCACTCCAGTCTTCTTGCCTGGAGAATCCCACGGACAGAGGAGCCTGGTGGGCTACAGGCCATGGAGGTCACAAAGTGTTTGACACGACTGAAGTGACTGAGAATGCATGCAAAGGAAAAAGAGAGGAATGAGTTTTTTATTCTTTCCCTTTTTTGAGAACAAAGGGGATAAAGAGAACAGTGAGCAGGCCTGAAATTTCCTAGTTTCTTTTTTTTTTTTTTACTTTCAGTTCAGTTCAGTCACTCAGTCGTGTCAGACTCTTTGCGACCCCATGAATTGCAGCACACCAGGCCTCCCTGTCCATCACCAACTCCCAGAGTTCACTCAAACTCACATCCATCAAGCCGGTGATGCCATCCAGCCATCTCATCCTCTGTCGTCCCCTTCTCCTCCTGCCCCCAATCCCTGCCAGCATCAGAGTCTTGTCCAATGAGTCAACTCTTGGCATGAGGTGGCCAAAGTACTGGAGTTTCAGCTTTAGCATCATTCCTTCCAAAGAACACCCAGGACTGATTTCCTTTAGAATGGACTGGTTGGATCTCCTTGCAGTTCAAGGGACTCTCAAAAATAAATAAATTTATATTAAAAAAAAAAAAAAGAGTCTTCTCCAACACCACAGTTCAAAAGCATCAATTCTTCAGCGCTCAGCTTTCTTCACAGTCCAATTCTCACATCCATACATGACTACTGGGAAAACCATAGCCTTGACTAGACGGACCTTTGTTGGCAAAGTAATGTCTCTGCTTTTCAATATGCTATCTAGGTTGGTCATAACTCCCCTTCCAAGGAGTAAGCGTCTTTTAATTTCATGGCTGCAATCACCATCTGCAGTGATTTTGGAGCCCCCCAAAATAAAGTCTGACACTGTTTCCACTGTTTCCCCATCTATTTGCCATGAGGTGATGGGACCAGATGCCATGATCTTCATTTTCTGAATGTTGAGCTTTAAGCCAAGTTTTTCACTCTCCTCTTACACGTTCATCAAGAGGCTTTTTAGTTCCTCTTCACCTTCTGCCATAAGGGTGGTGTCATCTGCATATCTGAGGTTATTGAGATTTTTCCTGCCAATCTTGATTCCAGCTTCTGCTTCTTCCAGCCCAGCGTTTCTCATGATGTACTCTGCATATAAGTTAAATAAGCAGGGTGACAATATATAGCCTTGATGTACTCCTTTTCCTATTTGGAACCAGTCTGTTGTTCCTTGTCCAGTTCTAACTGTTGCTTCCTGACCTGCATAGAGGTTTCTCAAGAGGCAGGTCAGGTGGTCTGGTATTCCCATCTCTTTCGGAATTTTCTACAGTTTATTGTGATCCACACAGTCAAAGGCTTTAATTGCTTCTAACTCTGAATGTCTGTAACTAAGTTTGCTTTTCTGCCCCCTAACTCTGCAGGAGCTACAATTAACATTTTTTTCCGTGGACTCTATGCTAAATACCTCTCCTATCTGGTGTTTACCCTTACAACACCCTTCCCCTTGTACTTACATATCAGAAAGAAGGCTGCAGAGCCATGCCAACTGCCTGAGTCAGTTCCTGGGTTACTGACTTAAGTCTATGACTGTCTTTGAAAACATGCAGGAGGAAGAAATTGAGATCCTATCCCCTTTGTTCCTCATCATTGACTCCTGACTGTGAGCCCTTGCTTTATATGGGCCCCTAGACTCTTCATGGGTGGGGTGGGGGGTGCACAGTCCTTGAGGCATGACCCTACTGTGTTCCCATCTCTGCTGGCTTGAGAATAAAAGCTACCTTCATATTTCCTTCCAACTCTATCTCTGTATTTTTTATTTGGCTTCACTGGGCAGAGAAAGCCAAGGTTTTGGCCAGCAGCAATTCTAGTTTGGCCATTGTCAGTCGAGCTGCCCTGAAAACAAGGATGCATGGGTCACTGTGAATTCTGATTTTTTCTGTGTCTGAGCACAGACATGGGATTGTTGGGTCTTGTGGTTTTTGGGTGTTTAGTTGATAAGGAACCTCCTTGCTGCACCCATTTACACCCCCACAAAGAGTGTAGGAGAATTCCCTTTTGCCTCCATCCTCTGCAGCCCATATTCTCTGTAGATATTTTAGATGGTGGCCATTCTGACCTGTGGGAGGGGATTTTTCATGGGAGTTTTGGTTAGCGTGGATGTAATACATGGTGGTGTGCTGCAGTCCATGGGATTGCAAAGAGTAGGATGTGACTGAGTGACTGAACTGAATACATAGTGAGCTGGAAGGATTTTCCTGGTGATTTTGGATATTGTACAGTGTGACTACAGTCTACCTCTTGAAATTGTCTTCTTGAAAGGTGGCCCTGTTTGAATTCCTGTCTGATGATTTACCCTGGGACATGACTGGACGGAAGGTGTCATTTACAGTCCCGCAGGCCTTGTGAATATGAAGAGCCCAACAGCACTATGTTTAAAGTTGTTCTGGAAGACAGCCCTAAGGAAACAGCATTGCTCCCTGCCCCACTCTGGTCCTCAGGCATCGAGTCCCAAGGAAAACTCTGTTCATGGATTGTCAGCTAGAGTGGAATGTGCCAGAAGAAACACCCAAGGCTTGCGTCTCTTCTCCTTCCCCCTTACCCGTGTCCCTAGGACATATCCTAGTTTTTTGGAACACCACTCTGCAGAGGGTGCTGTCATCTGTAGGAGGGGTGACCCTAAAGATTGAGGTAGGAAGCCCAGCCTAGGGGATATACAGTGGCCAGGGGACCTTGCAAACCTGTTGCAGCCCAGAGGCTCCACCAATTCTTGGGCGACGTAGGCTTGGTTTCTCAGCAGGAGGGCCCACTTTCATCTGGAGATTGGTAGCTCATGCAGAGGGCAGGAGGCACCCCAGGTCCATCATGGGGTCACATTTCCTGCCACATGCTCCCAGCTCCATCTGCACTGAGACCCTCCAGTCTTGGGACTGAAACCAGCTCATGCTCCAAGGATGTGACACCATCCACGTCACTATGGCCTGAGGGCAATAGAGTCAGCCTTTCTGATTCCTTTTTTGTACTTTTATTCCCTAATTTGAATTGGCATATGTAGTTGAATGACCAGATTGTGTCGTTGTTTTTTTTTTTTTTCCCTTTTGGATCAACAGGAACTTGATTCACTTGTACGTATACGTATATATCTTCTCTTCCAGGTTCTGTTCCAGTGTAGGATGTTACAGAGTGTTGAATAGGATTCCTGTGTTACTCAGTGGTTCCTGGTGGATACTTTTTTTTTTTTTTTTAATAGTATTAGTCTCCCTATGTTAGACTAAATCAGTTCATTAGTCCCTGTCCCAGTTTTGTTTTTTTTCTTTCTGGGGACCACTGATTCTTTTCTGAGTCTGTGAGACTGTTTCATCTTCATACAGAAGATGATCTGTATCCATTTTTAGATCCCAGCTACAAGTGATATCTTATGCTAATATTGTCCTCAAATTTGCATAGTATCTGTCCTACACTTAGATCTTTATCTTCTTTGAAGTTTATTTTTGTGTATGGTTTGAGGGATGTTCTAGTTTCATTCTCATTTTCATTGTTGATGCACATCCACGCTCTCCTCCATAGTGGCTTTCACCTATTTTCATTTCCAGCAACAGAGGTGGAGTGTTCCCTTTTCTTCATGGCATCTGGCAGATTTAACCTTCGTAGAGTACTTGAAAGTCACCATTCTGATTGGTGATATGAGGTGATACTGAATACCCTTCCCTGATATTTAGCAATGTTAGCAACTTTTCACGTGATTTTTTTTTAATGTGTGAGTTAAAGGTACCTGTTAAAATTCGCTTTGTGGCAGTCTACTCAGTTATGAATTCCTTTTTGATGATTCTCCACCCCCTGCGCCCCCACCAGGAGACTCCAGGAGATCAACTGTTGTTTACTTGGAAACCCTTGGACCTTGTGAATATTAAATGCCCTTCAACACGGCTTTCTGTTGATGGGCAGGGCTATGGCTCTCCCTGTTGTTTTACCTGAGACCAAACTATGGTGGAGGAAATGAAGAAAATGGCGACCTCATTCTAAAGATCCTGTGCATGCACTGCTGCACTCATTGTCCCTGACCCTAAAGTAGGCCACTACCGACCCACGCCTCCACTGGAGACTCCTGGACACTCACAGGCAAGTCTGGGTCAGTCTCTTTTGGGGGACACCGTTGTTTTCTCCTGGGTCCTGGTGTGCACAAGGTTCTATTTGTGCCCTCCAAGAGTCTGTTTCCCCAGTCCTGTGGAAGTTCTGTAATCAAATCCTACTGGCCTCCAAAGTCTAATTCCCTGGGACTTCTCAGTCCCTTTGCCAGATCCCCAGGTTGGGAATTCTGTTTTGGGTTCTAGAACTTTCCTAACAGTGTGAGAATTTCTTTGGTATAATTTTTCTGCAGTTTGTGGGTCGTCTGCTCAGTGTCTCTGTGGTGGGGTAAATGATGACCTCCTCCAAGAGGGCTTATGCCACACCCAGGTCTGCTGCAGCCAGAGCCCCTGCCCCTGTGGCAGGCAGCTTCTGACCTGTACCTCCACAGGAGATGCTCAAACACTCAAAGGCAGGTCTGGTCAGTCTTTGTGGGATCTCTTGGTCACACAAGGTTTTGTTTGAGCCCTCTGAGTATCTCTGGCAGGTATGGGGTTTGATTCTAGACAAGATTTTGCCCCTCCTACCATCTTGCTGGGGCTTCTCCTTTGCCCTTGGACATGGGGTATCTTTTTTGGTGGGATCCAACATTGTTCTGTCGATGGCTGTTCACAGCGAGTTGTATTTTGGAGTTCTCACAGGAGAAGTTCAGCACATGTTCTTCTATTCCTCCATTTTGTCACTTTGGATTATAAATTTACTAAGCAAAGTAATGCCCCAAATTCTCCAAGATAGACTTCAACAATACATGAACCAGGAACTTCCAGATGTTCAAGTCGTTTTAGAAAAGGCAGAGAAACCAGAGATCAAACTGCCAACATCTGCTGGATCATTGAAAAAGCAAGAGAGTTCCAGAAAAACATCTATCTCAGCTTTATTGACTATGCCAAAGCCTTTGACTGTGTGGATCACAATAAACTGTGGAAAATTCTTCAAGAGATGGGAATACCAGACCACCTGATCTGCCTCTTGAGAAATCCGTATGCAGGTCAGGAAGCAACAGTTAGAACCAGACAAGGAACAACAAACTGGTTCCAAACAGGAAAAGGAGTACATCAAGGCTGTATATTGTCACCCTGCTTATTTAACTTATATGCAGACTACATCATGAGAAATGCTGGGCTGTAAGAAGCGCAAGCTGGAATCAAGATTGTCAGGAGAAATATCAATAACCTCAGATATGCAGATGACACCACTCTTATGGCAGAAAGTGAAGAAGAACTAAAGAGCCTCTTGAAGAAAGTGAAAGAGGAGAGTGAAAAAAGTTGGCTTAAAGCTCAATATTCAGAAAACAAAGATCATGGCATCCGGTCCCATCACTTCATGGCAAATAGATGGGGAAATAGTGGAAACAGTGGCAGGCTTTATTTTGGGGGGCTCCAAAATCACTACAGATGGTAACTGCAGCCATGAACTAAAAAGATTCCTTGGGATAAAAGTTATGACCAACCTAGACAGCATATTAAAATACAGATTAAATTATTTTAGTAAATATTTTAATAAATATTTAATATAAATATTAAATAAAATAAATACATATTAAAATATTTATTAAAATAAAATACTTTGCCAACAAAGGTCTGTCTAGTCAAGGCCATGTTTTTTCCAGTAGTCGTGTATGGATGTGAGAGTTGTACTATAAAGAAAGCTGAGCGCCGAAGAATTGATGCTTTTAAAGTGTGGTGTTGAGGATTCTTGAGAGTCCTTTGCACTGCAAGGAGATCCAACCACTCCATCCTAAAGGAAATCAGTCCTCAATATTCATTGCAAGGACTGATGCTGAAGCTGAAACTCCAACACTTTGGCCACCTGATGCAAAGAGCTGACTCATTTGAAAAGACCCTGATGCTGGGAAAGATTGAAGGCGAGAGGAGGAGGGGACGACAGAGGATGAGATGGTTGGATGGCATCACTGACTCAATGGACATGAGTTTGGGTAAGCTCCGGGAGTTGGTTATGGACAGGCAGGCCTGGTGTGCCTCAGTCCATGGGAATGCAAAGAGTTGGACATGACTGAGCAAATGAACTGTACTTAAGCATGGCCCCGCCTATCAGAAAAATACCCTATTTCCCCCACTGTCAGTCTCTCCCATGAGGAAGGTTCCATAAACCTCTTATCCTTATCAGTCAGAGGGATAGTGATGCAGTGGTCTGTGAGCTGACCTTGCTGGATGGATGTGGGCTGGGCTGAGTGGTGTCCTGGCATGGATGGAGTGGGGGATTGTTTGGGTGCTGACTGGCATGGATGGAGGTCGGATGGTCTGTGTGGAGACCTGGCATTGATAGAGGTGGGTGTTCTGTGTACTGACCTGGAATCAGTGGAATTGGGGTGGTCTCAGTGGTGAACTTGCATGGATGGAGCTGGGGTGGTCTGTGTCCTGACCTGGCATGGATTGATGTGGGGTGGTCTAAGTGGTGACATGACAAGAATGGAGGTGGGGTGGTCTGTGTGCTCACCTGGCATGGGTGGAGCTAGGGTGGGACCAATCTGTGTGTTCCTAAGGGACAGGGTTGAGCTGTGCTTGGCTGGTTGGTAGGTGAGCAGGTTGATGATCAGTCAGGGAGGAGGCATGTACTTGGTGCTGAAACAGTCAATTTGTAAGCAACTTGATAAGAAGTCCATGTTCCCCGAAGAGCAGAACGGGGTCTGGGGCTCTCAAAGTCCAGATATGGGTCTGGAATTCTCAAGCTGGAGGAAAAAACAAACGATTTTTTTCCCTGTGCATTCCTCACTCTTTGACTCATAAAATGTTTTTTTTTTTTTTCTTCTTCTTCTTCTTTAAGCCTGAAACTGATGATACACAACAAACAACTCAGTGTAAACTCTGTACTAGGGATTATATAACAACAATGTATCTTGCTTGAGGAAAGTTTCTCCTTCCAGAAAACCTTCTTTTTATTGAGAAACCTGTATGCAGGTCAGGAAGCCACAGTTAGAACTGGACATGGAACAACAGAATGGTTCCAAATAGGAAAAGAAGTATGTCAAGGCTGTATATTGTCACCCTGCTTATTTAACTTATATGCAGGGTGCATCCTAAGAAACGCTGGGCTGGAGAAAGCACAAGCTGGAATCAAGATTGCTGGGAGAAATATCAATACCCTCAGATATACAGATGACACCACCCTTATGGCAGAAAGTGAAGAGCCTCTTGATGAAAGTGAAAGAAGAGAGAGAAAAGTTGGCTTAAAGCTCAACATTCAGAATACTAAGATCATGGCATATGGTCCCATCACTTCATGGCAAATAGATGGGGAAACAGTGGAAACAATGGCTGACTATTTTTTGGGGTTCCAAAATCACTGAAGATGGTGATTGGTGCCATGAAATTAAGAGATACTTACTCCTTGGAAGGAAAGTTTTGACCATCCTAGACAGCATATTAAAAAGCAGAGACATTACTTTGTCAAGAAAGGTCTGTCTAGTCAAGGCTATGGTTTTTCCAGTAGTCATGTATGGAGGTGAGAGTTGACTATAAAGAAAGCTGAGCACCAAAGAATCGAAGCTTTTGAACTGTGGTCTTGGAGAAGACTCTTGAGAATCCCTTGGACTGCAAGGAGAGCCAACCATTTCATCCTAAAGGGGATCAGTCCTGGGTGTTCATTGGAAGGACTGATGTTGGAGCTGAAACTCCAATATTTTGGCCACCTGATATGAAGAGCTGACTCATTTGATAAGACCCTTGATGCTGGGAAAGATCGAAGGCAGGAGGAGAAGGGGATGACAGAGGATGAGATGGTTGGATGGCATCACTGACTCAATGTACTTGGGATTGGGTGGACTCTGGGAGCTCGTGATGGACAGGGAGGCCTGGCATGCTGCAGTTCATGGGGTCACAAAGAGTCAGACATGACTGAGCGATTGAACTGAACTGAACTGAAAATTTTCTGGCTAATCCTGTTATTTTCAGTCAGTTAGTTCAGTCGCTCAGTCGTGTCCGATTCTTTGTGACCCAATGAACCACAGCATGCCAGGCCTCCCTGTCCATCACCAATTCCCGGAGTCCGCCCAATCCCAAGTCCATTGAGTCAGTGATGCCATCCAACCATCTCATCCTCTATCATCCCCTTCTCCTCCTGCCCTCGATCTTTCCCAGCATCAGGGTCTTTTCCAATGAGTCAGCTCTTCCCATCAGGTGGCCAAAGTATTGGAGTTTTAGCTTCAACATCAGTCCTTCCAATGAACACCCAGGAATGATCCCCTTTGGGATGGACTGGCTGGATCTCCTTGCAGTCCAAGGGACTCTCAAGAGTCTTCTCCAACACCACACTTCAAAAGCATCAATTCTTCAGCGCTCAGCTTTCTTTATAGTCCAATTCTCACATCCATACATGACCACTGGAAAAACCATAGCCTTGACTAGACGGACCTTTGTTAACAAAGTAATGTCTCTGCTTTTTAATATGCTGTCTAGGTTGGTCATAACTTTCCTTCCAAGGAGTAAATGTCTTTTAATTTCATGGCTGCAGTCAACATCTGCGGTGACTTTGGAGCCCCCCAAAATAAAGTCTGCCATTGTTTCCACTGTTTCCCCATCTATTTCCCATGAAGTGATGGGACCGGATGACATTATCTTGGTTTTCTGATGTGTTGAGCTTTAAGCCAAGTTTTTCACTCTCCACTTTCACTTTCATCAAGAGGCTTTTAGTTCCTCTTCACTTTCTGCCATAAGGGTGGTGTCATCTGCATATCTGAGGTTATTGATATTTCTCCTGGCAATCTTGATTCCAGCTTGTGGTTCCTCTAGCCCAGCGTTTGTCATGATGTACTCTGCATATAAGTTAAATAAGTAGGTACAGCCTTGACGTACTCCTTTTCCTATTTGGAATCAGTCAGTTGTTCCATGTGCAGTTCTAACTGTTGCTTCCTGACCTACATAAAGGTTTCTCAAGAGGGAGGTCAGGTGGTCTGGTATTCCCATCTCTTTCAGAATTTTCCACAGTTTATTGTGATCCAGACAGTCAAAGGCTTTAGCATAGTCAACAAAGCAGAAATAGATGTTTTTCTGGAACTCTCTTGCTTTTTCACTGATCCAGCAGATGTTGGCAGTTTGAACTATGGTTCCTCTGCCTTTTCTAAAACGACTTGAACATCTGGAAGTTCACAGTTCACGTATTGCTGAAGCCTGGCTTGGAGAATTTTGAACATCACTTTACTAGCATGTGAGATGAGTGCAATTGTGTGGTAGTTTGAGCATTCTTTGGCATTTCTCTTCTTTGGAGTTGAAATGAAAACTGACCTTTTCCAATCCTGTGGCCACTGCTGAGTTTTCTGAATTTGCTGGCATATTGACTGCAGCACTTTCACAGCATCATCTTTCAGGATTTGAAATAGCTCAACTGGAATTCATCACCTCCATTTACTTTGTTCATAGTGATGCTTTCTAAGGCCCACCTCACTTCAGATTGCAGGATGTCTGGCTCTAGCTGAATGATCCACACCATCATGATTATCTGGGTCGTGAAGTTCTTTTTTGTACAGTTCTTCTGTGTATTCTTACCACCTCTTCTTAATATCTTCTGCTTCTGTTAGGTACATATAATTTCTGTCCTTTATCGAGCCCATCTTTGCATGAAATGTTCCCTTCAGATCAGATCAGTCGCTCAGTCATGTCCGACTCTTTGTGACCCCATGAATCACAGCACGCCAGGCCTCCCTGTCCATCACCAACTCCCAGAGTTCACTCAGACTCACGTCCATAGAGTCAGTGATGCCATCCAGCCATCTCATCCTCTGTCGTCCCCTTCTCCTCTTGCCCTCAATCCCTCCCAGCATCAGAGTCTTTTCCAATGAGTCAACTCTTCACATGAGGTGGCCAAAGTACTGGAGTTTCAGCTTTAGCATCATTCCTTCCAAAGAAACCCCAGGGCTGATCTCCTTTAGAATGGACTGGTTGGATCTCCTTGCAGTCCAAGGGACTCTCAAGAGTCTTCTCCAACACCACAATTCAAAAGCATCAATTCTTTGGCGCTCAGATACCAATGTTCCCTTGGTGTCTCTAATTTTCTTGAAGAGATCTCTTGTCTTTCCCATTCTGTTGTTTTCCTCTATTTCTTTGCATTGATCGCTGAGGAAGGCTTTCATATCTCTCCTTGCTATTCTTTGGAACTCTGCATTCAGATGCTTATATCTTTCCTTTTCACTTCCCTTCTTTTCACAGCTATCTGTAAGGCCTCCTCAGACATCCATTTTGCTTTGTTGCATTTCTTTTTCATGGGGATGGTCTTGATTCCTGTCTACTGTACAATGTCACGAGCCTCTGTCCATAGTTCATCAGGCACTCTGTCTATCAGATCTAGTCCCTTAAATCTATTTCTCACTTGCACTGTATGGTCATAAGGGATTTGATTTAGGTCATACCTGAATGGTCTAGTGGTTTTCTCCACCTTTTTCAATTTAAGTCTGAATTTGGCAATAAGGAGTTCATGATCTGAGCCACAGTCAGCTCCCAGTCTTGTTTTTGCTTACTGTATAGAGCTTCTCCATCTTTGGCTGCAAAGAATATAATCAATCTGATTTCAGTGTCAACCATCTGGTGATGTCCATGTGTAGAGTCTTCTCTTGTTTTATTGGAAGAGGGTGTTTGCTATGACCAGTGTGTCCTCTTAGCAGAACTTTATTAACCTTTGCCCTGCTTCATTCTGTACTCCAAGGCCGAATTTGCCTGTTACTCCAGGTGTTTTTTGAGTTCCCACTTTTGCATTCCAGTCCCCTATGATGAAATGGACATCTTTTTTGGGTGTTAGTTCTAAAAGGTCTTGTAGGTCTTCATAGAACTGCTCAACTTCATCTTCTTCAGCATTACTGGTTTGGGCATAGACTTGGATTACCATGATATTGAATGGTTTACCTTGGAAATGAACAGAGATCATTCAGTCATTTTTGAGATTGCATCCAAGTACTGAATTTTAGACTCTCTTGTTGACTATGATGGCTACTTCATTTCTTCTCAGGGATTCCTGCCCACAGTAGTAGATATGATGGTCATCTGAGTTAAATCCATCCATTCCAGTCCATCTTAGTTCTCTGATTCCTAGAATGTCGATGTTCACTCTTGCCATCTCCTGTTTGACCACTTCCAATTTGCCTTGATTCATTGACCTAACATTCCAGTTTCCTATGCAATATTGCTCTTCAGAGTATCAAACCTTGCTTCTATCACCAGTCACATCCACAACTGGGTGTTGTTTCTGCTTTGGCTCCATCCCTTCATTCTTTCTGGAGTTATTCCTCCAGTGATCTCCAGCAGTATATTGGACACCTACCAATCTGGGGAGTTCATCTTTCAATGTCCTATCTTTTTGCCTTTTCATACTATTCATGGGGTTCTCAAGGCAAGAATACTGAAGTGGTTTGCCATTCCCTTCTCCAGTGGACCACATTCTGTCAGACCTCTCCACCATGACCTGTCTGTCTTGGGTGGCCCCACATGGCATGGCTTAGTTTCAGTGAGTTAAACAATGCTGTGGTCCGTGTGATCACATTGGCTAGTTGTCTGTGATTGTGGTTTAAGTCTGTCTGCCCTTTGATGGCCTCTCTCAATGCCTACCATCTTACTTGGTTTTCTCTTACCTTGGATATGGGGTATCTCTTCATGGCTGCTCCAGCAAAGCGCAGACGCTGCTCCTTACCTTGGACGTGGGGTAGTTCCTCCTGGCCGCCACCCCTGACCTTGGGCATGGGGTAGTTCCTTTCTGCTGCCTCTCCTGACCTCAGACGTGGGGAAGCTCCTCTCAGCCGCACTTTTGCACCATTGCAGACGCCCGCGCTTGTGCACCCTCACAGCCGCCCGCCCTGTTATCTTAAGATTTAAATTATGGCAGTGGGTCTAGTAAGATCTTTACAGCCTTGAGACATTGGTTTGATTTATTGTAATAACTAATTACAACAGTATATAACTCCCTCACTAACACTAGCAAGGGGGGCATTCTACGTCCCCCTTCTGATGTCTATGTCAGAAACTTTCTCTGTCCCTTTTCTTACTTTAATAAATCTCTGCTACAAAAAAGCTCTTGAGTGATCAAGCCTGGTCCCTGGTCCCAAAGCTAAATCTTCTTCTTTGGAGATCATGAATCTGACATCATTCACCGTTAGCTATCAGAGGTGGGTTTGATTTTTCTGCTTGACCCCTTGCCCTTTGTAAATGAGAGACCAGCTTTATGTGTGTGTGAAGTGAGTATTAATTAGCAGGGAGTCGCTCTGACTCTCATTTTCTTAAACTGAGAGCATCAAAACTATTTTTGCAATGACTTGCATTAGCCTTAGGAAGCTCCATGCCTTGGCTCCATGCCTTGCTCCTTGTTCAGGGAGGTTTAGTGGGTCTAACTGGAAAGCCCTTGGGAAAGCCTGTGGAGTTCAGTGCTGACACTGCGTTAGTGCCATGTATTGGTCTGCTCATTTACTCTAATGCGCACTTTGCAAAGCCATTATGAGATGTTCTCTTGATTCTTATTCTCCTAGTGGTTGATGCAGTGCAGCTTGGAATAGATCCAGACATCAGTAAGTGGAACGTACTCTATACCTGTCCTTTGTTTTTTTCTTTAACAGTTTTATTTCATTTTTACTTGGAGGATAATTACTTCATAATATTTTGATTGTTTCTGCTATACATCAACATGAATCAGCCATAGGTATACACACGTCCCCTCCCTCTTAAAAACCTCCCTCCCACCTTCCTCCCCATCCCACCCCCTAGGTGTCACAAATTGGGGTCCATGTGTCATACAGCAAATTACCAGTGGCTATGTACTTTACATGTGGTAGTACATATGTTTCCATGCTAACCTCTCAATTCATCCCACCCTCTCCTTTCTGCACTGTGTCTGCATCTCTGTATCTCTATGTCTGCATCTCCATTGCTGCCCTGCAAGTAGGTTCATCAATACCATCTTTCTAGATTCCCTATATATATATGCTAATATACAATATTTATCTTTTCTTTATGATTTACTTCACTTTGTGTAGTAGCCTCTAGGTTCATCTACCTCATTAGCAGTGACTCAAATGTGTTCCTTTTTATGGCTGAGTAATATTCCATTGTGTATATGTACCACAGCTTCTTCTTCCATTCATCTGTTGATGGACATCTGGGTCACTTCCATGTTCTAGCTATTGTAAATAGTGCTGCAGTGAACCATGAGGTACATGTGTCTTTTCCAGCTATGGTTTCCTCAGGGTATATATGCAGTAGTAGCATTGCTGTGTCATATGGCAGTTTTCTTCCTAGTTTCTGAAGGAATCTCCATACTGTTCTCCATAGTGGCTGTATCAGTGTGTATTCCCACCAAGAGTGCAAAAGGATTCCCCTTTCTTCACACCCTCTCTAGCATTTATTGTTTATGGACTTTTTGATGATGGCCATTCTGACCAATGTTGGGTGGCACCTCACTGTAGTTTTGATTTGCATGTCTCTAATAATGAGAAGTGTTGACCATCTTTCCATGTGTGTTTTAGGCATCTGTATGTCTTCTTTGGAGAAATGTCTATTTAGGTTTTCTGTCCACTTGTTGATTGGGCTGTTTGTTTTTCCATTTTTGAGCTGCATGAGCTGCTTGTATATTTTGAAAATCAGTTCTTTGTCAGTTGTTTCATTTTTTTCTCCCATATTATTTTCTCCCATACTGAGGGCTATCTTTTCACCTTGCTTATAATTTCCTTTCTTGTGCAAAAACTTTGAAGTTACTTAGGTCCCATTTGTTTGTTTTTGTTGTTATTTTCATTACCCTAGGAGATGGGTTGTAAAGGATCTTGCTATGGTTGATGTCAAAGAGTATTTTGTCTATGTTTTCCTCTAAGAGTTTTATAGTTTCTGGTCTTACATTTAAATCTTTAATCCATTTTGAGCTTACTTTTGTGTATGGTATTAGAAAGTGTTATAATTTCATTCTTTTACACGTAACTGCCCAGTTTTCCCAGCACCACTCATTGAAGAGACTGTCTTTTCTCCATTGTATACTTTTGTCTTCTTTGTCAAAGATGAGGTGCCCATAGGTGTGTGGATTTATCTCCAGGCTTTCTATTTTGTTCCCTTGGTTCATATTTCTATTTTTGTGCCTATACCATACTGTTTCAACGATTGGAGCTTTGTAGTATTGTAGTAAAGTCTGAAGTCAGGACTGTAGACTTGGGTTGATTGTGATGGCTGTTTGTGATGGTCGATTCCTCCAGCTCTATTCTTCTTTCTCAAGATTGCTTTGGCTATTCAGGGTAGTTTGTGTTTCTGTACAGACTGTGAAATTATTGTAGTTTTGTGAAAAAAATACCATTTGGTACTTTGATAGGGATTGAATTGAATCTATAGATTTCTTTGGGTAGTGTAGTCATTTTCACAATATTGATTCTTCCAATCCAAGAACATGGTGTATCTCCCCATCTGTGTCGTCTTTAATTTGTTTCACCAGTGTCTTACAGTTTTCTGCATACAGGTCTTTTGTCTCTTTAGGTAAGTTTACTCCTGATTATTTTATTCTTCTTGTTGCAATGGTGAATGGACTGTTTCCTTAATTTCTCTTTCTGTGTTTTCATTGTTAATGTATAGTAATACAAGGGATTTCTGTGTATTAATTTTATATCCTACAACTTCGGTAAATTCATTGATTAGTGCTAGCAATTTTCTGGTGGCATCTTTAAGGTTTTCTATGTCAAGAATCATGTCATGTACAAACAGTGAGAGTTTGACTTCTTCTTTTGCAATCTGGATTCCTTTTATTTCTTTTTCTTCTCTGATGGCTGTGGCTAGGACTTCCAAAACTATGTTGAATAGTGGTGACAATTGGGCACCCTTATCTTGGTCTTGATTTTAGAGGAAATGCTTGCAATTTTTCACCATTGAGGATAATGTTTGCTGTGGGTTTACTGTGTATGGCCTTTGTTATGTTGAGGTATACTCCTTCTATGCCCACTTTCTGGAGAGGTTTTTTTTTTTTTTTTTAATCATAAATGGATGTTAAATTTTGTCAAAAGTTTTCTCTGCATCTCCTGAGATGATCATATGCTTTTTATCTTTCAATATGTTAATATGATGTATCACATTGATTGATTTGTGTATATGGAAGAATCATTGCATCCCTGGGATAAAGCTCAGTTGATCAAGATGCATGATCTTTTTAATGTGTTGGATTCTGTTTGCTAAAATTTTGTTGAGGATTTTTGCATCTATGTTCATCAGTGACACTGGTCTATAAATTTCTTTTTGTGTGAGTGGTATCTTTGTCTGCTATGTTTCTGTTTTGTTTCTTTCTGCTCATAAATCTTGATGATTTCTTTACTTCTACTTAGGATTTTTGTTGTTGTTGTTGTTGTTGTTCTAGTTGCTTTATGCATAAATTAGATTATTTGATAGTTTCTTGAGGTAGGTTTGTATTGCTAAAGTTAATTCTTAGCATAGCTTCTACTACATCCTACAGGTTTTGCCTTGTGTTTTCATTGTCATTTGTTTCTAAGCATATTTTCATTTCTTTATTGATTTCTTCAGTGGTCTGTTTGTTTTTCAGAAGCATGTTGTTTAGCCTCCATTTGTTTGTGTTTTTTATAGTTTTTTTTTTTTCTGTAGTTGATGTGTAATCTTATGGAGTTGTGGTCATAGAAGATGCTTGAAATGATTTCACTTTTTAAAAATTTACCAAGGCTTGATTTGTGGTGCAGTATGTGATTTGTCCTGAAGAGTGTTCCATATGCACTTGAGAAAAAAGTGAAATGTGTTGTTTTTGGATGAAATGCCCTGTAGGTATCAATTAGGTCTAACTGGTCCAATGTATCATTTAGAACCTGTGTTTCCTTATTAACTATCTGATTGGATGATCTGTCTGTTGGTGTGAATAGAGTATTAAAATCTCCCACTATTATTGTGTTACTGTTAATTTCTCCTTTAATAGTTGTTAGCATTAGCCTTATGTATTGAGATGCTCCTATGTTGGGTGCATACATATTTATAATTGTTATATTTTCTTCTTGGATTGATCCTTCAATCATTATGTAGTGTCCTTCTTCGTGTCTTGTAATGGTCTTTGTTTTAAAGTTTACTTTATCTCATATGAGTATTGCAGCTCCCTCTTTCTTTTGATTTCCATTTGCATGGAATCTCTTTTTCCAGCCCCTCACTTTCAGTCTGTATATATCCCTGGGTCTAAGGTGGGTTTATTGTAGACAGCATATATAAGGGTCTTGTTTTGTATCCATTCAGCCAGTCTGTATGTTTTGGTTGGAGCATTTAGCCCATTTACGTTTAAGCGAATTACCAATATGTATGACCCTGTTACCATTTACTTTATTGTTTTGGGTTTGTTTTTGTAGGCCTCTTTTTTGTGTTTCCTATGAAGAGATGTTCCTTTAGCATTTGTGGAAGAGCTAGTTTTGTGATGTGGAATTCTCCTAGCTTTTGTTTGTCTGTAAAGCATTTGATTTTTCCTTTGAGTCTGAATGAGATCCTTGTTGGATAGAGTAATCTGGGTTGTAGGCATTTCCAAATCATCACTTAAGTATGTTCTGCCATTCCCACTGGAGAAGGCAATGGCAACCCACTCCAGTACTCTTGCCCAGAAAATCCCATGGACAGAGGAGCCTGGTAGGCTACAGTCCATGGGGTCACGAAGAGTCGGACACGACTGAGCAACTTCACTTTCCCTTTTCATTCTCATGCGTTGGAGAAGGAAATGGCAACCCACTCCAGTGTTCTTGCCTGGAGAATCCCAGGGACGGGGGAGCCTGGTGGGCCGCCTTCTATGGGGTCGCACAGGGTTGGACACGACTGAAGCGACTTAGCAGCAGCAGTAGCAGCAGCCATTCCCACCTGGCCTGCAGAGTTTCTATTGAAAGATCATCTGTTAGCTTTATGGGGATCCCCTTGTGTGTTATTTGTTGCTTTTCCCTTGCTGCCTTTTGTGTTTAATTTTTGTTAGTTTGGTGTCTTGGCATGTTTCTCCTTGGGTTTATCCTATGCGGGACTCTCTGGGCTTTGTGGACTTGGGTGGCTCTTTCCCTTCACATTTTAGATAAGTTTTCAACTCTAATCTCCTCAAGTATTTCCCCGTGGCCTTTCCTTTTGTCTTCTTCTTCTGGGAACCCTATGATTTGAATGTTGTTACATTTAATGTTGTCCTGTAGGTCTCTGAGACTGTCCTCATTCCTTTTTATTCTTTTTTCTTTATTGTGTTCTATTTCAGTTATTTTGACCATTCCGTCTTCCAGCTCACTTATCCATTCTTCTGCCTCAGATACTGTGTTGATTTGCTCCAGGGTCTTTTATTTTTCCTTTATTTTTAATAGAAGGATACTTGCTTTACAATATTGTGTTGGTTTCTGCCATGCATCCACATGAATCAGCCATTGGTATACATATGACCCTCCCTCTTGAACCTCCTTCCCACCTCTCATCCCATGCCACCCCTCTAAGTTGTCACAGAGCCCAGTTTGAGTTCCCTGAATCATACAGCAAATTCCCACTAGCCATCTCTTTTACATATGGTAGTGTATATGTTTCCATGCTATTCTCACCATTTCCTTCCTCCCCCGACCCTGTCTCCATAATTCTGTTCTCTATGTCTGTGTCTCCATTGTTGTCCTACAGATAGGTTCATCAGTGCCATTTTCTAGATTCTCTATATATGTGTTAATATACGATATTTGTTTTTCTCTTTCTAACTTGCTTCACTCTGTTTAATAGGCTGTACATTCATATACCTCATTAGCCCTGACTCAAATGCGTTCCTTTCTGTGGCTGAATAATATTCCATTATATATATGTACCACAGCTTCTTTATCCATTCATCTGTCAATGGATATCTAGGTTGCTTCCATGGCCTAGCTATTGTAAATAGTGCTACAGGGAACATTGGGATACATGTGTATTTTTTAAATATGGTTTCTCCAGTGATTTTTAGTCTCAGTTATTCCATTGTTTGTTGTTGATTGTTTATTCTTTAATTCTTCAAGGTCCATGTTGAACACTTCTTGGATCTTCTCAATCTGTGTCTCTAGTCTATCCATGCCTCCATTTTATTTCCAGAAGTTTGGATCATCTCTGCTGTCATTCCTCTGAATTCTTTTCCAGGTAGATTTCCTGTTTACTGTTCAGTTGTTCAATCCTGTGGGTTTTAACCATGTTCCTTAATTTCCTGGATGTTTCTCTGTCATGTCATGTTGTTTAATTTACTCTGTTTGGGATCTCTTTTTTGAAGGTTGAAGGACTATAGTTCTTCAGGCAGAAGAACTACAGACTGGAGTTCTTCAGGCAGACTGGAGTCTGCCTCCCCTGAGTGGGTTTGGACCAATGCCTTGTGAAGGTTTCCTGGTTGGGGGGATTTGTGTTTGTGTTCTGGTAGGTGGAGCTATATCTTGTCTTTCTGAAGGGCAGTGGCTGGGTCCAGTAGTGTGGCTTGGGGTGTCTGTGGATTCAGTATGGCTTTGGGCAGCCTGTCTACTGACATGCAAGGTTGTGCCCCTATTTGGCTGAAGGATAGGCGAGGGGTGTTTGGCACTATAGCTTGCTAGCTTTCGGGTATGACTTAGTCTTAGTGTTGAGATGGAGGCCTTTGGGAGGGCACTCTGTGTTCTATGGGGCCAGGAGATCTCTAGTGATCGGAAGTCCTGGAGTCAATAGCCAAAAGCCATTTCCTTCTCCAGGGGATCTTCCCCACCAAGGGATCAAAGCCAGGCCCCTTGCATTGCAGGGAGATTCTTTACTGTCTGAGCCCCCAGATAAGCCCCTAGAGAATGCCTCACACCGATTAAATATTCAACAAATATGTGTTGAAAATGAAGAGTATAGTCATGAATAGCAGAAATTGATTATCATGATGATTGTTGTTATTTCACAAGTCTTTGCTGTCAGATTATAGCAGGAATGTGTATGGTAGGATGTAGGAACACAGTACAGTTTCCAACTGTGTGTTCATCTGAAAGTTTCTATTGGTGATAGCAGGTCCTCAATTACCTTATAAAGACAGTGACATGATTTTTCATTGCTTTGTATTCTCTCTCTCTCTTTTTAAACCTTCTTTCACTTTATCATCTACTAGTTGTTGTTGCTGCTGCTGCTACTAAGTCACTTCAATCATGTCCGACTCTGGGCAACCCCATAGACAGCAGCCCACCAGGCTCCCCCATCCCTGGGATTCTCCAGGCAAGACTACTGGAGTGGGTTTCCATTTCCTTCTCCAATGCATGAAAGTGAAAAGTGAAGGTGTAGTCTCTCAGTTGTGTCCAACTCTTAGCAACCCCATGTACTGCAGCCTACCAGGTTCCTCTGTCCATGGGATTTTCCAGGCAAGAGTACTGCAGTGGGGTGCCATTGCCATCTCCATTTGTTGTGGAGTAGTGGCTAAGTCATGTCAGCCTCTTTGCAAACTTATGGACTGTGGCCCACCAGGCTCCTCTATCCATGGGATTTCCAAGCCCCCCCCCCCCCAATAAAAAGCCAGGTTTGGGGAAAGAACACATGGGCAGAGGCCTCTGAAGACACAGGGATGGGAGGCCCATGAGAAGGGGATGAGGGTCAGAAAGCTTTGCATTTACACAAGGTCTGGGCAGGAACTACTGCCCAGCATCCCTTCTCCCTGCCGTCTGTCTGCCCTGCCCCACTTTTGTCAGGAGTGCTGGGGTCTAGACTGTGCTACTTGCTGGGCTCTAGACACAGCTGTCTGCTTGCAGGTGTGTGGGAGGGGTGGAGTGCTCTTAACCACTGGTTACAACTCTGGGAAGTGAGACCAAAAGGCTAGGGTTAATCTGGCTCCAAGGAGCTGAGGGACCTATATCGGTCCCAGGGCCAGAGGCCAGCCTAGAGCTGCTGAAGAAGGAGCCCAGAGATTTCTTGAAAAACTTGTGAAATTGGTTATTAGGAAGCAGCACTGAAAAGACTACAAATGAAAACCTCATATAAACTAAAGTGTGAAACAAATATAAGGTATTACTGTCACTGGTGTTTCATAGAAAGCTGGATCAAATGTGTTCCATAATCAGCACATTTATCTCAGAACTTTCAGTTATATTTCCAACTCACAGCATCACATCTTCATGGAAGGTATTTTCCATTTTCACAAAAATGAGGGGTGACAGTTTGCTGGGAAGGAGGCTTGAGCTGGAATGCCCAGCACCAGGGCACGTGGTGGCTTAGTAGTATTTGTTCCCAAGTCCCTGGAGGCGTGGATCCCACTGGGGAGTCTGGTCCAAGCCAGAACAAAGCAGACAGTAAACGTTTAAAAGGGTTCAATGCTGGGCACCATGCTAGGCTCTCTCAAGCCCACCCCAAGCCTGGTTAGGCTCCAGGGATGGGGTAGCAGCCCCAGTCAGGGAGGTTGTGGGGAATAAAGTAGGCACTGGTTTTCTTTCCTTCTCTGTGCTATATCATGCCTGTGCTATGTTGTAGTGTAGTCTATTTGCAATGCTGTGACTGTTGTCAGCATACAGCTGCCTGATTCAGGTATGATGATCTATGGGAGATATATACCTTTTGTTAGATTTTTGACCCTAGAAGTCAAACAGATAGCTGAGTATGAGGTCCTTGTGGATTGTGCACGTGAGGTTCAGGTTTTGCGTGTATAGTGAAAACGTTCCTAGAGTTATACGTTTCTGGGTTAGAGATACAGATTTCTGTATTTATGTGGAAGGAAGGAAGAAAGGGTCCTTGGAAGTTCACTGTGGGCATCCTGGAGGTACAGCAGAAGGCAGGCCTCAGGAACCTCATCCTGGAGCTCAAGGTGTAGGCACTGGCCACTGCCGTTTAGAAGGAGGAGGTACAGTTTAGCGAGGTGCTGGTGGCCTCGTCTGGGCCCCCTGGCCCTGACCCTCGTGGCCTGAAAGCTGGAGGTAGGTCTTGAGGGCTGTGGTTGGGGCTCCATCCCTCCAGTGCAGACCCTCATTCAGCCTTGGGGAGGGGAAGTCGTGGTTTCCTGGCCGTGGTCTCTTGGCTCCGGTGTGTTCAAGGTCTCCCCAGCCCCTCCCTGGCCTTCCAGCCGTCCTAGCCCGAGTCCACTGCCTGCTGCAGCTTGGCCTCTTAGCTGAGGCCACGGCTGCCATCTGCCTGGACACTAAGATGAGCTGGAAGAGGCCACTTATAGGAGAGGCAGGGCCACGGTGGCCTGTTGCAGGTACTAGGAAGGCTTCCCTGAGTGGCACTTCTTGGCTCAGACTTAGCATCTGTTCCCTGGAGCATCTGTGGTGGTCTGCGGTATTCCCCTGGGCTGGACTGTCCTGGTCACTGGGCGCTGCTGGGAAGGGACAGACAAGGCCTCGGTGCCCAGGAGCTGGAAGGCCAGACCTCACCTGGCAGAGACCCTGCCCAGAGCTGGGCCTTGTTCCTCTGCCCCCTGACCTGGGAGATGTCACAGAAATAGTGGGTGATGTGGACAGGGGTCCTTGGTGTGGCCAGGCCTGGCTCTGGGGTCCTGGCCAGTGGGGTGACCTGAGGAAGCCAGCCCCAAGGCTAGGTCCCCTCAGGGTCTGAGGGTGGACACACACCGGGGTCCCGCACTGAGGCTTTCTCATGGCAGTCCCTCCTGTGTGGATGTCCTCACAGTGGAGCCAGGCCACACTTCCCTGACACCTTCCTCTCCTCGGACATTCTGGAATCAAGAACAGTACCATCAAGGATGTGCAGTATGAGCTGGCCTGGGTCTGCAAAATGTCGGGACCCCCCACCCTGACCTCACCCAGGAGCCCCCTGATCTTGACATCTGGGTACTGATGCAATTTGAGGCTGTCTGTGCCCACCTGGGGTCACTGGGCCTGCGTGTGGCCTGGACTCCCTGCTTCAGCCTTCTGGGGCATGTCCTGCCTGGTGTCATGGGTGAGCCCTTGTTCTGGCAGCATGCTACTAGCCTGGCCTCTGGGGTGGTTGTTGGGGGTGTGGGGTCCTCTCTGCTCCCTCAGGTGAATGTCCATGTCCTCCAAGTAGGGGCAGTTGGCTCTGGCCTTTCTCAACCACTCACAGAGACTTCCTGTGCAGTGCTCTGACCCTGGTACCGTCTGTGTCCTGCACCGAGCACCCCCAGCTCCCCGGCCGAGCCCAAAGCTCTGTCAGAGCTTGGCCTGTGGGAACACAGCTGCAGTGCTTCCTGCAGAGAGCAGACACCCCACAAGTGTGACTCAGACACGAGCCCTGGGTCTTGGAGCCCCAGGTTAAGGCCATGCTGTCATGGGCTCTCGCTCTCTGGTGTCCAAATCCCCCAGCCTTCTCTGCCCATCGGGCACTCCCTGGTGCTCTGAGAACCCCCATATGTCCTCACACAAAATTAGGGCCATGCATTAGGTGTGTGTGGCTCTCGGGAGAACTTCCATAACCCACATCTGATGGTCAGGAGGGCTGAACCCCAGAGAAGGAGGAGGGCCGGGGCCCAGCCCCTGAATTCTCCTGGAGCCCAGCCCTCACTCACTCTTCCCTCTCTTTGGGAAGCTCCCAGCACTTTGTCTTGACTGTGTTGCAGACAAGGGGTCCCTCTGAGCTTTCTTCCTGAGTCAGGCCAAGCTCTCAGCATGGAACATGCTCTGCGTTTGAAAGCTTTACTACCACCTTGTGAAATGTGCCCTTTGAAAAAGAGTAGGGGGACAGAGATCCTGCCTGCACAGGTCCTGCCAGCACTGTTGCCCAGGTCTCACCTTTTCTCAGAAGGGGGAATGGAATAGATGGCGACAGACATGGTGGAGAGGGTGGTCCCCAGGAAGGCAGGGACGGTAAGCCTGAGTGACAAATGCCTGAGGGGACCAGGAACTCTGAGTGCACCCCTCTTCAGCTTCTGCAGCCATGAATCAGGGATGCTACCTGAGGTCCCACACATGAAGTGGTTGGGTAGCCCCCTGTGAAGTCCTTAGACTCAGGCCAAGGTTATTCTGGACAGTAGGGAAGCCCCTGGCTACCATCCAGCTGAGTTGGGGGGTGTCTGTCACCCGCTCACCTGGAACTGCACTCCTGGGGGTGGACACTCATTGATTTCGATCCACTTGGCTTCAAAGGGTGGCTCCTTCCACGGGGTCTTTCTTTGATGGATTTGGTCTTTCGGACACCAATCACTGGGGTGTGTCCCGCTTACTTTAATTATCCCCTGGTGTGTCATGTGCTCTGAAAAGATCTACATGCCTGTTCGCACCACTAAACGCTGGGCAAACGCTCTCCTTAAGGCTGGGACATTAAGAAGATGACTGGATGAGGTTTGTGGTCACTTTGACCTTTAACAGACCTCTCAGAGGCCATCAACTGGGTGAGTGCAGAGTCATGGTCACTTTGGTCTGTCATAGACCTCTCAGAGGCTGTCTGCTGGGTGAATGCAAGCTTGTGGCCACTCTGGCCTGTCACAGACCTCTCAGAGGACATGCACTGGGTGAGGGCAGGCTTGTGGTCACTCTGGTCTGTCATAGACCTCTCAGAGGCTGTCTGCTGGCTGAATGCATGCTTGTGGTCACTCTGGTCTGTCACAGACCTCTCAGAGGCCATCTGCTGGGTGAATGTGGGCTCGTGGTCACTATGCTGCACAGTCTCCCCAGGGCTGTTGAGAGGCACTGTGTGACTGCCCCAGCTTGGGACCACTTATTGCACTCTTGCTGCCCTTAAGCTAGGTCTGGAGAAGGCTAATCCCAATGAGAAGCTACTTTCAGACTTTAGATCACATCCCAGGAACTAGTCTTCCAGCCTAAGCAGGTCACAGCTCCCAGCCTTAGAGAGTTTGCCTGATCTGGGGACACATGTTCTCTGCTACTAAAAGTGACATTAGACTGTGCTCCCAGGGATGGACCACAAGAGATCATGGGAAAACTTCTGCCCTACTTGCTTGGAGGCACTCTGCCCCCAGCCCCTGACTTCTCCCCACTCAGGTATGGAATGTGGAAGAGCAAGAGGGGGAACTTGGGTGCCCAGTGAGACCCTCTCAGCAAAGCTGGGCCTTGGTTTGGCTTGGAGGATGTGGCTGGACATCCTCCAAGTTTCCTGGACAGGATGCCACATTTAGAGGGCCTCCTGCAGTGTAGGTTTCAGGGCTGCATAGCAACTAAGTGCAGAGCATGGTGGCTGAGCTGATGGCTGTGGATCTTGCATGTTGAACACTGAACTTGAACGTTGGGATAGTGTCTGGAGTCACAGGAGGTGCTTGCTGTCTCTGCTGAGATGATCTCAGTGGGGACCCAGGTTCCCCCTCCTACTCTCTAGAAGCCATTAGACTGAAGCCACTCCCCACAGTAAACCCTGAGGAAACTCAGGAAGGAAAAGAATGCCTGCTTTCTAGCAGCCATCAAAGGGCAGCCACTCCCCACTGTAAGCCCTAAGGAAACTCCGGAAGTAGAAGAATACCTGCTCTCTAGCAGCCATCAGATTGTAGCCACTCCCCATGGTGATCCCTGAGAAAACTCAGGAAGGAGAAGACAGTATACTGGTCCCAGGTGGTAAGATGTGTATCAAAGGGAATGATTTTGGTGAGATGGCAGGTGCATCTTCCCATATATAGAAAAGTGATAAATTTCTTAACTTTTGATGCTGCCTCCTGGTTTTGAAATCCTAACAGATTCTTACTGAATAAAACATAAAGTGTCAACACCTCAGTCAGTTCAGTTCAGTCACTCAGTCGTGTCCGACTCTTTGCGACCCCATGAATCGCAGCACGCCAGGCCTCCCTGTCCATCATCAACTCCCGGAGTTCACTCAAATTCACGTCCATCGAGTCCGTGATGCCATCCAGTCATCTCATCCTCTGTTGTCCCCTTCTCCTCCTGCCCCCAATCCCTCCCAGCATCAGAGACTTTTCCAATGAGTCAACTCTTCGCATGAGGTGGCCAAAGTACTGGAGTTTCGGCTTTAGCATCATTCCTTCCAAAGAACACCCAGGGCTGATCTTCTTCAGAATGGACTGGTTGGATCTCCTTGCAGTCCAAGGGACTCTCAAGAGTCTTCTCCAACACCACAGTTCAAAAGCATCAATTCTTTGGCACTCAGCTTTCTTCACAGTCCGACTCTCACATCCATACATGACCACTGGAAAAACCATAGCCTTGACTAGACAGACCTTTGTTGGCAAACTAATGTCTATGCTTTTCAATATGCTATCTAGGTTGGTCATAACTTTCCTTGCAAGGAGTAAGCGTCTTTTAATTTCATGGCTGCAATCACCATCTGCAGTGATTTTGGAGCCCCCCCCCCAAAAAAAATACAGTCTGACACTGTTTCCCCATCTATTTCCCATGAAGTGATGGGACCAGATGCCATGATCTTAGTTTTCTGAATGTTGAACTTTAAGCCAACTTTTCCACTCTCCTCTTTGACTTTTATCAAGAGGCTTTTTAGTTCCTCTTCACTTTCTGCCATAAGGGTGGTGTCATCTGCATATCTGAGGTTATTGATATTTCTCCTGACAATCTTGATTCCAGCTTGTGCTTCTTACAGCCCAGTGTTTCTCATGATGTACTCTGCATATAAGTTAAATAAGCAGGGTGACAATATACAGCCTTGACGTACTCCTTTTCCTATTGGAACCAGTCTGTTGTTCCATGTCCAGTTCTAACTGTTGCTTCCTGACCTGCATAGAGGTTTCTCAAGAGGCAGATCAGGTGGTCTGCCTGTATTCCCATCTCTTGAAGAATTTTCCACAGTTTATTGTGATCCACACAGTCAAAGGCTTTGGCATAGTCAATAAAGCTGAGATAGATGTTTTTTTGGAACTCTCTTGCTTTTTCAATGATCCAGCGGATGTTGGCAACTTGATCTCTGGTTCTTCTGCCTTTTCTAAAACCAGCTTGAACATCTGGAAGTTCACGGTTCATGTATCGCTGAAGCCTGGCTTGGAGAATTTTGAGCATTACTTTAATAGCGTGTGAGATGAGTGCAATTGTCTGGTAGTTTGATCATTCTTTGGCATTGCCTTTCTTTGGGATTGGAATGAAAACTGACCTTTTCCAGAACTTTATAGCAGTACAAACCTACCTCAAGAAATTACCTAATTATCTAATCTTATACCTAAAGCAACTAGAAGAAGCTGCAGTACATATGCACAATGGAATATTACTCAGCCATAAAAAGAAACACATTCAAGTCACTGCTAATGAGGTAGATGAACATAGAGGCTACTACACAAAGTGAAGCAAATCATAAAGAGAAAGACAAATATTGTATATTAGCATATATATAGGGAATCTAGAAAGATGGTATTGATGAACCTACTAGCAGGGCAGCAATGGAGATGCAGACATAGAGATACAGAGATGCAGACACAGTGCAGAAAGGACAGGGTGGGATGAACTGAGACATTAGCATGGAAACATATACACTATGACATGTAAAGCAGATAGCCAGTGGGAATTTCTGTATGACACAGGAACCCCAATCTGTGATACTGGAGGGGTGGGATGTGGAGGTAGATGGGAGGGAGGTTTTTAAGAGGGAGGGGACATGTGTATACCTATGGCTGATTCATGTTGATGTACAGAAAACCATCAAAATATTGTGAAGTAATTATCCTCCAAGTAAAAATGAAATAAAACTCTGTTAAACAAAAAAGGGACAGGTATAGAGTACGTTCCACTTACTGATTTCTGGATCTGTTCCAAGCTACACTGTATCAACTGCTAGGAGAATAAGAAATCTCAAGAGAACATCTCATAATGGTTTTGCAAAGTGCACATTAGAGTAAATGAACAGACCAGTACATGGCACTAATGCAGTGTCAGCACTGAACTCCACAGGCTTTCCCAAGGACTTGCCAGGCAGACCCACTAAACCTCCCTGAAAGAGGAGCAAGGTGTGGAGCTCCCTGGGGCTAATGCAAGTCACTGCAAAAATAATTTTGATGCTATCAGTTTAAGAAAATGAGAGTCAGAGCGACCCCCTGCTAATTAATACTCACTTCACACACACATAAAGCTGGTCTCTCATTTACAAAGGGCAAGAGGTCAACCAAAAAAATCAAACCCACCCCTGATAGCTTTTGGTGAATGATGTCGGATTCATGATCTCTGAAGAAGAAGATTTAGCTTCAGGACCAGGGACCAGTCTTGATCACTCAAGAGTTTTGTGTAGCAGAGTTTTATTAAAGTAAGAAAAGGGAGAGAGAAAGCTTCTGACATAGACATCAGAAGGGGGAAGGAGAATGCCCCCCTTTCTAGTGTTAGCAAGGGAGTTATATACTTTTTAAATTAGTTTTACAATAAATCAAAAGAATGTCTCATGGCTGTAAAGATTTTACTAGATCCACTCCCATAATTTACATTTTAAGATAACAGGATTAGCCAGAAAGTTTTCAGGAAGAAGAAACTGTCCGCAAGTAGGACACATTGTTGTTAAATAATCCCTAGTACAGAGTTTCGGAGAAGGCAATGGCACCCCACTCCAGTACTCTTGCCTGGAAAATCCCATGGACAGAGGAGCCTGGTAGGCTGTAGTCCATGGGGTCGCTAAGAGTCAGACGCGACTGAGCGACTTCACTTTCACTTTTCACTTTCATGCATTGGAGAAGGAAATGGCAACCCACTCCAGTGTTCTTGCCTAGAGAATCCCAGGGACAGGGGAGCCTGGTGGGCTGCCATCTATGGGGTTGCACAGAGTCAGACACGACTGAAGCGACCTAGCAGCAGCAGCAGCAGCATTACAGAGTTTAAACTAAATTGTTTGTTGTGTATCATCAGTACCAGGCTTAAAGAAAAAAAAAAGTTTTATGTGTCAAAGACTAAGGAATGTAGAGGGAAAAAAAAAGTTTGTCCTTTCCTCCTCCTTGAGAACTCCAGTCCCATATCTGTGCCTTGAAAGCCCCAGACCACTTTCTCCTCTTCAGGGTACCCGGACTTCTTATCAAGAGAGAATTGACTCTCTACCACCAAGTATATTCCTCCTTCCTGAATGATCATCAATCTGCTCACCCACCTACCAGCCAAGCACAGCTCAACTCTGTCACTTAGGAACACACACATTGATCCCGCCCTAGCTCCTAACATGCCAGGTGAGCACACAGAATACTCAGTTCCATCCTTGTCAGGTCACCACTGAGACCACCCCACATGAATCCATGCCAAGTCAGCACACCAAACACTCCACATGAATCCATGCCAGGTCAGCACACAGACCACCCACCTTCATCCATGCCATGTCATCACAAAGACCACCCCACCTCCATCCATGCCAGGTCACCACACAGACAACACCAACTCCATCCATACCAGGTCAGCACACAGACCAACACACCTCCATCCATGTAGGGCAGCAGATAGACCACCACAGGGCCCTCCATGCCAATAAAGCACACAGACCACCCTAACTCCATCCATTCCATTTCAGTACACAGACCAACCCACCTCCATTCTTGTCAGGTCACACACAGACCACCGCACCTCCATTCATGCCATATGAGCACACAAACCACACAACCTCCACAGATGCCAGGTCAGTACACAGAACACCCAGCTCCACCCATGCAAGGTCAGCACACATCCACCCCACCTCCATCCCGCCAGGGCAGCACACAGACCACCCCACCTCCATCCAGCAAGATCAGCTCACAGACCACCTCACCTCTATCCCTCTGACTGATAAAGATAAGAGGCTTATGGAAGCTTCCTCATGGGAGAGACTGATTGTGGGGAAAACAGGGTCTTGTTCTGATGGGGGGGGGGCATGCTTAGTAAATCTTTAATGCAAAGTGACAAAATGGTGGAGTAGAAGGACATGTGCTCAACTTCTCCTGTGAGAACTCCAAAATATAACTCACTGCTGAACAACCATGGACAGGAGAATGTTGGATCCCACCAAAAAAAGATACCCCACATCCATAGATAAAGGAGAAGCCCCAGCAAGACGGTAGGAGGGGCAAAATCATGTTAGAATCAAGCCCCATACCTGCCAGAGACATTCAGAGGGCTCGAATAAAACCGTGTGCGACCAGGAGACCCCACAGAAACTGACCAGACATGCCTTTGAGTGTTTGAGCATCTCCTGTGGAGGTACAGGTCAGCAGTGGCCTGCTGCAGGGGCAGGGGCTCTGGGTGTAGCAGTCCTGGGTGTGGCATAAGCCCTCTTGGAGGAAGTCACCATTAACCCCACCATAGAGACACTGAGCAGATGACCCACAAACTGCAGAACAATTATACCAAAGAAATTCTAGCACTGTGAAGAAAGTTCTAGGACCCACAACAGATTTCCCAACCTGGGGATCTGGCAAAGGGACTGAGAAACCCCAGGGAATTTGACTTTGGAGGCCAGTGGGATTTGATTACAGAACTGCCACAGAACTGGGGAAACAGACTCTTGGAGGGCACAAACAGAACCTTGTGTGCACCAGGAGATAGGAGAAAGGAGCAATGTTCCCAAAAGAGACTGACCCAGGCTTGCCTGTGAGTGTCCAGGAGTCTCTGACAGAGGTGTGAGTTGGGGGTGGCCTGCTGAAGGGTTGGGTGCACTGAGTGCAGCAGTGCGGGAACAGGATCTTTTGAAGGAGGTTGCCATTGTCTTCATTACCTCCACCATAGTTTGGTCTCAGGTGAAACAACAGGGAGAGCCATAGCCCTGCCCATCAACAGAAAGCCATGTTGAGGGGCATTCAACATTCACAAGGTCCAAGGGTTTCTAAGTAAACAACTGATCTCCTGGAGTCTCCTGGGGGGTGTCATCAAAAAGAATTCATAACTGGGTAGACTGCCACAAAGCTAATTTTAACAGGTACCTTTAACTCACACATTAAAAAAAAAAAAAGTCACATGAAAAGATATCAACTTTGCTAAATATTAAGGAAGGGCATTCAGTCTCACCTCACACCACCAATCAGAATGGTGACTGTCAAGCAGTCAACGAAGGTTAAATCTGCCAGATGCCATGAAGAAAAGGGAACCCTCCACCTCCATTGCTGAAAATGAAAATAGTGAAAGCCACTATGGAGGAGAGTGTGGACATACATCAACAATGAAAATGAGAGTGAAATCAGAATATCCCTCAAACTATACACAAAAATTAACTTTAAAGAAGATAAAGATCTAAATATAGGATGGATACTATGCAAATTTGAGGACAATATGGGGGGGCATGCTGTAATATCAATTCCACCAAGTGTGCCTAGAATAATGAGAAACAAACCAAAACTAAGAAGACAGGACTGAATTAACCTTAAAAGCATTTGCACAGCAAACGAAACCCTAAATGAAAGAGAAAGACAGCCCTCAGAATGGGAAAAAACACCTGCAAACAAAGATGTCCTTAAGAAATAAAGAAGATGGGGTACAAAGACATGATGAATTATCACTCGGCCACAATAAGCAAGAAAGAATGCCATGGGCGGCCTCAGGGAATAAAGTAGACATGATCATATCAAGTGAGGTGAGAGGGACAAGGAGGGATATTAGCTTAAGATATCACTTGTAGCTGGGATCCAAATATGTATACAGAGGATCTTCTTAACCAAAGAGAAAACACTCTCACAGACTCAGAAAAGAATCAGTGGTCCCCAGAAAGAATAAAAACAAAACAAAACAAAACAAAAAACTGGAACAGGGAGTAATGAACTGATTCAGTCCAACATAGGGAGTCTAATATTATTAAAAAAAGACTCCACCAGGAACCACTGTGTAACACAGGAATCCTATCCAACACTCTGTAATATCCTATACTGGAAAAGAACTTGGAAGAGAAGATATATACATCTACGTACAAGTGAATCAAGTTGGTATCAGTACAAAAGGAAAAACACAGACACACACACACACGCACACACACAACCTTGTCATTTAACTACATATGCCAATTCAAATTAGGGAATAAAAGTACAAAAAAGGAATCAGAAAGGCTGACTCTACTGACCTCAGGCCATGGTGACTCAGATGGTGTCACACCCCTGGAGAATAAGCTGGTTTCCAAGACTGGAGAGTCTCACTGCAGACAAATCTTGTGGCAGGAAATGTGACCTCACGATGGACCTTGGATGCCTCCTGCCCTCCACATGAGCACCCAATCTCCAGAGGCAGGTGAGCCCTCCTGCTGAGAAACCAAGCCTACCTCATCCAATAATTGGTGGAGCCTCTGAGCTGCAACAGGTTTGCAAGGTCCCCTGGCCACTGTATGTCCTCTAGGCTGGGCTTCCTACCTCCAGCCTCCATCCTTAGGGTCACCCCACCTACAGATGACAGCACCCTCTGCAGAATGGTGTTCCAAAAAACTGGGATATGTTCTGGGGACACTGGGTAAGGGGGAAGGAGAAGAGACACAAGCCTTGGGTGTTTCTTCTGGCACATTCCACTCTAGCTGACAATCCATGAACAGTTTTCCTTGGGACTCAATGCCTGAGGACCAGAGTGGGGCAGGAAACAATGATATTTCCTTAGGGCCGTCTTCCAGAACAACGACTTTAAACATAGTGCTGTTGGGCTCTTCATATTCACAAGGCCTGCAGGACTGTAAATGACACCTCCCATCCAGTCATGTCCCAGGTAAATTATCAGACAGGAATTCAAACAAGGCCACCTTTCAAGAAGACAATTTGAAGAGGTAAACTGTAGTCACACTGTACAATATCGAAAAGCACCTGGAAAGTTCCTCCAGCTCAATATGTATTCAGTTCAGTCGCTCAGTTGTATCCTACTATTTGCAATAGCATGGACATCAGCACACCACTGTATATTAAATCCACACAAATCAAAACTCCCATGAAAAATCCCCTCCCACAGGTCAGAATGGCCTCTGTCTAAAACATCTACAGAGAATATGGACTGCAGAGGATGGAGGCAAATGGGAATTCTCCTACACTCTTGGTGGGGTTGTAAATGGGTGCAGGAACTATCAAAAACAGCAAGGAGGTTCCTTATCAGATAAACATCCAGAAACCACATGGCTCGACAATCCCAGGTCTGGACTCAGAGCCAGAAAAATATCAGAATTCACAGTGACCCATGCACCCTTGTTTTCAGGGCAGCTCTACTGACAATGGCCAAACTAGAATTCTTGCAGGCCAAAAACTTTGCTTTCTTGGCTGAGTGAAGCCAATAAAAAATACAGAGACAGAGTTTGAAGGAAATAGGAAGGTGGCTTTTATTCTCAAGCCAGCAGAGATGGGAACACAGTAGGGTCATGCCTCAAACACTGTGCCCTCCACCCTGCCTATGAAGAGTCTAGGGGCTTATATAAGGCAAGGGCTCACAGTCAGGAGTCAGTGATGAGGAACAAAGGGTATACGATCTTGATTTCTTCCTCGTGCATTTTTTCAAAGATGGTCATAGGCTTAAGTCAGTAACCCAGTAACTGACCCTGGCAGTTAGGGTGGCTCTGCGGCCTTCTTTCTGATATGTAAGTACAAGGGGAAGAGTGTTGTAAGGGTAAACACCAGGTAGGGGATATATTTAGCATAGAGTCCAAAGAAAAATTGTTAACCATAGTTCCTGCAGAGTTAAGGGGCAGAGAAGCAAACTTAGTTATAGACATTCAGATTTAGGAGCAGTTAAAGTGGAAAAAAAATATATATATATATATAGGAATGTTCAGACCTGCTCCCTGTTCTCTTTATCCCCTTTGTTCTCAAAAAAAGGAAAGAATAAAAAACTCATTCCTCTTTTTTTTTTCCTTTGCATGCATTCTCAGTTGCTTCAATCATGTCCAACACTTTGTGACCCCATGGACTGTACCCCACCAGGCTCCTCTGTCCCTGGGATTCCCCAGGCAAGAAGACTGGAGTGGGTTGCCTTTCTCTTCTCCAGGGTATCTTCCCCACTCAGGTATTGAATCCATGTCTCCTGCATTGGCAGGCAGATTCTTTATTGGCTGAGCCACCAGAGAAGCCCTTTTTATTCCTTCTCCTTGCAACAAATTCAACCAAGTTATCCATAGACAGGAAAAAAAAACAGAATGGTGCACCTCTACACTGCAAAGCTACCCAGCCCTGAATCAAAACAGAATAATGCCAGTGACAACAGCATGGATGGATAGAGTGATTACAATATTAAGTAGAGGAAGGCTGAGAGATAAAGACACATGTCACAAGGTATCACTGACAGGTATCTTCTTAAAACTAATGTAAATGTAGGATATTACACAGTAGAAACAAATTCACAAACTTAGAAAACCAACTTCTGATTATTAAAAAAAGGGATGTGGGATAAATGAAGAGTTTGCAAGGAACAAACAGACATTAATATACATCAAACAGGGCATCAGGAAAAAAAAAAAAAACTGTTGAATAGCAAAGGGCAACGTACTGGAGACACTGAAACCCACTATCTAGGGAAAAAGAACCCCAAAATAATTGATAAACGTCTGTGTATCACTGAATCAAGCTCCCATACCCCTGAAACAAACACAGCATCTGAAATCAACCCTACTCCAAAATAAAACAACAAAGAATGCGCAGAAAAAAGAAATAAAAAGTGGAACATGAAGAAATGCTGACGCCTTGTGGCCATATTTTGTAGCAGTAACTCTACAGCTGTGTTCAGAAGAGAAAGTGAGGAGATGAGAATTCTTGATGGAGAAGCAGGGGCTTTTCAATCTCAACCTAAGAGTCTGAGTTAGGATCCAGTGAAAGGAAGGACCACCAGGACTTGGCCTCACTGGCCTTGTCACTTGGTGTGGGGACTGGAGACACCCAAACTTCCCTGGCCACTTTCAGAAAAATAAAGAGGGTGGGAGAACACCATGGGAGCCACATTGGAAAAGGTCACTGCTTTGAAATAAGATGCACTTTTCAAGAAAGTGAAGGATGGTCTCTTGGTTCTCAAAGCCTTGCAAAGACTCTGTGTTTTTCTGGAGGCATATTGAAGCCTCCAGTCTTTGAGGGCAGTGATGAGAAGGAACCGGGCTCAAAACCATCCAGCACTCTCTCCTTGAGGGTGCTGAGGATGATCAGTGTCCAGCTCAAAGGTCTTGTGGGGCCTGAAACCCCCTTATCACCTGGAACAGGAGAGGCCTCACGGGCACCCCACTGGACCAGTGGAGTCTTGGCTTGTAGGCTATAGACCTTTATCAGGTACATGATCTGCAAACGTCTTGTGCCATTTTGTATGGCAAATCTTTTTCCTTACTCCTTTTGTGCACAACAATTTTTGTTTTGGAAAGTCTAATTTGTCTCTTTTGTCTTTTGTTGTTTGTGCTTTTGGTAACAGATCTAAGAAATCATAGCCAAATTCAAGGTCATGAGGCTTTTCTCTCATGTTTTCTTCTATGGGGTGTGTAATTTTGGTTCTTACATTTAGGCCTTTGATCCATTTTGAGTTGATTTTGTATAACAAGGGAAGTATGGGTCCAACTTTGTTCTTTTGCATGTGGGATCTGGTTATCCCAGCACCTGTGTAGTTTTTTGGGGAAAATATTTGCAAATGATGCCACCAAAAAGGCCTTATTTCCAAAATACACAAAGAACTCGTGCATCTCAAAAAATAATAATAATAATAATCAAATAATGGGCAGGTCTAAATAGACATTTCTCCAAAGAAGACATACAGATGATCAACAGGCACAGGAAAAGACACTCCACACTGATAATTATTAGAGCAATGCAAATCAAAACCACAGTGAGCTGTCATCTCATAGTCATCAGAATGGCACCAATAAAATATCTACAAATAACAAATGCTGGTGAGGCAGTGGAGAAAATGAAATCTCCTACACTGTTGGTGGGAATTGGTGCAGCCACTGTGGTAAACAGTATGGAGGAGCCTCAAAAGACTAAAAAGTTGCCATATGAATGAGCAATCCCACTCCTGGGCATATATCCAGACAAAGCTATATTTCAAAAAGATACATTCACCACTATATTCATAGCAGCACTATTCACATCAGCAAATATGTGAAAGCAATCTACCTGTCCACCAACTGGTAAATGGATGAAGATGTGTATGTGTGTGTGACTGTGGTGTGTTTATAGATAGATAGATATAGATAAATGTGAGTATCAACCATGTACACATGAGGTACACACATTATTTAACTCATTTGTACAACTATGTGAAAGTAATTAATATCACAAAACTGCATACTTAAAATGAAGTAAATGGTTAATGCTGTGTTTTGTATTTTGAATGGAAATGGGAAAAAAGTGTAGTGGTCATAATTGTTACAACATAGATGAATATTAAAAATGTCCTTAGTGAGAAAAGCCATACCATAAAAGGCGACCTAGATCCCATACTCAACTTGTCTGGTTTAAATCCATCAAGGCTGTCCAAATGATGGGAAAACTCAGCAGTGGTTCCAGGAAAAGAAAACTGGATCAGGATGGAAAAAGATATGTTCATGCAGTTGGGACAGTAGGTGAAAGTGCAAGTGGGCCTGTGTATTAAATTATAACACAGAATTCATGATTTCCTCATGGGGGTGGGGGCTAGGTGTTGATTACTTAAGACAGTGTCACTGTTTTGGGTAAAACACACTGAACATTTTGTGTGAATTGGCAAATATGAGTACTTTTTGCCATTATTAAAAGCTTTCTGTACATTTTAAACTAGTGGAAAGTCAGTTACTTTTCAAAACAATCATGACAATACCATTCAAGAAATCAGGTAAGACAAGCATCAAACTTTGTTATAGATGCCAAGATTTACCACAGCAAGTGAAGTTGTGACACTTATTTCCCTTGTAGGAGTCCATATGGTATTAGTATTAAGAGGCATTGTGGGAAGAGGGCGTTAGTAGCCACTAAGTCTTGGGTCCTGTGGATGATCTGGATTGCAGGAGAAACCGTGAGGTTTTAGCTTCACAATCTTTTACATTACTTCAAAAAATATGTGAAAAGGTAAGTTCAGCAAAGTTGCAAAATGGAATACACACAAATCAATTTTGTTTCTATACCTGAATAACAAACCATCAAAAAGAATAAGAAAACAACCCCCCTAACAATTCAAGAAAAAAAAAAAACTATCTGGAATAAATTTAACCAAAGACATAAAATACTTATAATCAGAAAACTATAGGGCATTGATAAAGAAATTGAAAACAGAAAAGAAAAATATCCTATACGCATGCATCAGGAAAACTCTTTTTAAAATATTTTCTACTGGGCCTGAGAGCCTAGAAACCCATGTTTCACAGCAAGAGAGGCCAATTCCAAGAGAAGCCAACATACTGTAACAAGGAGTAGCCCCACAACCTCAAGTAGACAAAGCCTGTACACAACAAAGACCCACTGCAGCCAAAAATAAAAATATAACAAAAAATAACTTTTAACAAAAGAGTCTATCAACAAAATAAAAAATAATGTGGACTTTATAAAAATAAAAGTTTCTACTCAATGGAAGACTTTATTCAGAAAACCAAAAGACAAAGCACATACTGCATGCATGCTCAGTTGCTTCAGTCAGGCCATACTCTTTGTGACCCTATGGACTGTAGCCCGCCAGGCTCCTCTGTCCATGGCATTCTCCAGGCAAGAATACTGGAGTGGGTTGCCACACCCTCCTCCAGGACATCCTCCCAGGCCAGGGGTCAAACCCACAACTCCTATGTCTCCTGCATTTGCAAGCGGGTTCTTCACTACTGTGCCATTTCCAAAACGTGTATCTGAAAAAGGATCTGACTCAAATTACACCAAACGACCTTTTTAAAATTTGGTAAAGATTGAAATACACTCCTGGCCAAAGAAGTTAAAGAGATAGTAAAGAAGCATACAGGAGAACACTCAAGATGTTGGTGGAATGCACTGACAGTCAACGTTGGAAGACAGTTTGGCACTTTTTTACAAATCTAAACAGTCTTACCTTAGGATCCAAGAAGTGTACCTCTTGTATTTAGACAACTGCTTTGCAAAACTGTGAAATAAAAACTAGCATAAAGTAATGTAAGACAGCTCTATTCATAATACTTAAAAACTTAAAGATATCAGGATGTCCTTCCATAGATGCATTCATAAGTAAATAAGGACACAGACATGTCAAGAGGAGCACAATATAGCACACCCAAAATATGCCCATTTGACAAAAGGATTATTTTGGACTGATTAATTTTAAAAAAACAGCAGCACCAGGAGAATCTTGGAAAAGCAAGTAGAAATGCCATTTTATGAAGCAGATTAACATTTATTAAGGATATCTCCATCTGTAAGTGTATGTCCCTCTCTGGTTCAGGAATTGGATGATGACTAAGTATCAAGAAAAGCTTGTCTAAGGAATGGACCTGGATGTTAATCTGCAAAACCACCACACCCTTATTTACTGCATCACCTAATAATCTCCCTTAAATGGCTTCTTCCATTCCCTAACCTCCTCCTTTTATTGTTAGTTGATGATAGCATTTAAAGTAAAGTCTTGGACCATTTCTTGAACCAGTCTTGGAATGCAAAAGTCAAGAGATACCTGGAGTAACAGGCAAACTTGGCCTTGGAGTACAAAATGAATCAGGGGAAAGGCTAACAGAGTTTTGCCAAGAGAACACACTGGACATAGCGAACACCCACTTCCAACAACACAAGAGAAGACTCTACACAGGGACATCATTAGATAGTCAATAACAAAATGAGATTGATTATATTCTTTGCAGCCAAAGATGGAGAAGCTCTATACAGTCAGCAAAAACAAAAATGGGAGCTGACTGGAGCCCAAATCATGAACTCTTTACTGCAAAATTCAGACTTAAATTGAAAAAGTAGGGAAAATCACTAGACCATTCAGGTATGACCTACATCAAATCCCTTATGATTATTCAGTGTAAGTGAGAAATAGATTCAACGGATCAGATCTGATAGACAGAGTGCCCGCAGATCTAAGAATGGAGGTTCTTGACATTTTACAGGAGGCAATGATCAAGACAACCCCCAAGAAGAAGAAATGCAGAAAATGCAAAATGGTTGTCTGAGGAGGTCTTACAAATAGCTGAGGAAAGCAGAGAAGCTAAAGGCAAAAGAGAAAGGAAAGATATACCCATTTGAATGCAGAGTTCCAAGCAATAGAAGGAGAGATAAGAAAGTCAACCTCAGTAATCAATGCAAAGAAATAGAGGAAAATAACAGAGTGGGAAAGGCTAGAGATCTATTCAAGAAAATAAGAGATACCAAGGGAACATTTCATGCAAAGATGGGCACAATAAAGGACAGAAATGGTATAGACCTAAGAGAAGCAGAAAATATTAAGAAGAGGTGGCTAGAATACACAGAAAAACTATACCAAAAAAATCTTCATGACCCAGATAACCACGATGGTGAGCTCACTCACCTAGAGCCAGACATCCTGTAATGCAAAGTAAAGTGGGCCTTAGGAAGCATCATTACAAACAAAGCTAGTGGAGGTGATGCAATTCCAGGTGAGTTATTTCAAATCCTTAAAGATGATGCTGTGAAAGTGCTGCATTCAATAGGCCAGCAAATTTGGAAAACTCAACAGTGGCCACAGGACTGGAAAAGGTCAGTTTTCAATCCATTCCCAAAGAAAGGAAATGCCAAAAAATCTTCAAACTACAACACAACTGCACTCATATCACAACCTAGCAAAGTAATATTCAAAATTCTCCAAGCAAGGCTTAAACAGTATGTGAACCATGAATGTCCAGATGTTCAATCTGGATTTAGAAAAGGCAGAGGAACCAGAGATCAAATTGCCAACATCTGTTGGATCATCAAAAAAGCAAGAAAGTTACAGAAAATCATCTACTTCTGCTTTATTGACTACGCCAAAACCTTACGCCAATTGATGCTTTTGAACTGTGGTGTTGGAGAAGACACTTGAGAGTCCCTTGGACTGCTAGGAGATCAAACCAGTCCATCTTAAAGGAAATCAGTCTTGAAGATTCTTTGGAAGGACTAATGCTGAAGCTGAAACTTTCCAAGACTTTGGCCACCTGATGCAAAGAACTGACTCATTGGAACTCAGAAAATGGGTGTAAAATTCAGTTTGTTGCAGTCAATCCTGAGATTCCTTCTTTTCTTTTGGAAACTATGTTTTTTAAATGGCATTTTTATATAAATTTTACTTGAGCAGGTATTTTCTGCATAAGAACTGAACTCAGGATTGGGGAAGGGGGGCTCTGAATAAAATATATTTCCTGTCACTGAAAAAAAAAAATCTCAGCTGTACAACTGTAAAGATGAATTCTGCTCTGTGAGAGACAGGTCAGGACTTGTCATTATTCTAGTTCCTTGTTCCACCCAGAGAGCGACACTTCATCCTTTATCAGCAGTTCTGTTCTCAGCCCAGTGCTATCCTGTCTCATCTTCCCCTTTCTGTCCTGGAGCCCCGCTGAGGTGGCCGCTGTCCGTGCTGCTGGAGTGGCATGTGGTCTGCTGCGTGGAGGCATCTGGGTCTCTGACATGTATGACTCGTGTTCCAGTGCTGTTTTAACACTTTGTTTCTGTAACTGTTTGCACTTCTACCTGCTTTAGTTTAGTTCTGTTCAGTCGCTTAGTCATGTCCAACTCTTTGCAACCCCATTAAGTAGGCCAGGCCTCCCTGTCCATCACCAACTCCCGGAGTTCACCCAAACTCATGTCCATTGTGTCAGTGATGCCATCCAACCATCTCATCCTCTGTCGTCCCCTTCTCCTCCTGCCCTCAATCTTTCCCATCATCAGGGTCTTTTCAAATGAATCAACTCTCCACATCAAGTGGCCAAAGTATTGGAGTTTCAGCTTCAACATCAGTCCCTCCAATGAACACTCAGGACTGATCTCCTTTAGGATGGACAGGTTGGATCTCCTTGCAGCCCAAGGGACTCTCAAGAGTTTTCTCTAACACCACAGTTCAAAAGCATCAATTCTTCAGCACTCAGCTTTTTTTATAGTCCAACTCTCACATCCACACATGACTACTGGAAAAACCATAGCCTTGACTAGATGGCTACACAGAAGCAATCATTCTGTTCTCAAGGCAGCCCACCCTTCATGATTTAGATGGACCAGTAACTGCCTAAAACGAGTGAGCTTGCTTGGCCTGGGTTCCGTAAAATGCTCAGCTTGGATATGTCCTCCTTGTCAGCCGAGAGCACCAGCTTAGCCTCTAGGTGCTCACCCGTGCATGCTTTGTCCATGACCGTGTCAACCCCTTCCCATGTCATTGCCCAGATGAGTTTTTATAACCTGTGTGTTTTCGTTCACTTTTGTCTTAAGAAGGTATGTGACTAATGAAAGCATAACAAGCATCCTTTGTAGGACACAACTGATCATTCCCAGGACAGCATTCTATCCAACTAACTACTTTTTGCTTTTTGTCTGTTAGGAGTTTCTTAAAAATCCTACTATAAACATCGTCCTCCATTTAGAAAGTATTTCCAAAGGAGCAAACATGTTTCCTCCTTGGTTGAGGGTGCCAGTAGGCAGTCCTCATGGGGAGAAATGGATCAGGAAGAATAGGAAACTTTCTCACAATTGTTCAGAGATCCACACAGTGGGAGATAATGCCAATTCCTGTATGTAGTCACATTTGGTCAAACAGAATGAATCTGTCCACATGCTACATGCCCAATTGACATGAAAGTTAGCATATAGTCAACCATTGTTTATAAAATAATATTATGCAGTAGATTACATTACCTTGGGAGACCTTAACTTGTTTGGCTTGAGAAAGATTACTCTGGGTTTATGCTTTCTCATTAAATCCCACAACAAAAAGTATAATCATGCATAGAAACCACTTGCTTAAAATTCAAAACTCTTCTTTGAAAAGTCAATAGGAGCACAGAATTACAATCTGTATTGTGCTTATCTTGACACCAAACAACCACCAAAATAACCCAATCTGAAACTAAGGGCAGTGTTGGCAAGTCAGCAGTGTTAGGTCCTTGTCACCAGCAGATATGTACATATATACATTCAGAGCTGCAGGAGGCTGGAGCCAGGTGTTTCGGGGAATGCCATGGCCATTTCAGATGTCCTCTGGTGGGCACATGCTATGCCATTCCAATCTGCTGATTCCTGAACATACCAGGATTCACCTGAATCCCTTTGGGGCCAGACCTCATCACAAACCATAGAGAGCATGCCTGTGGTAGGTTATGGTCCCTCTGGAAGTTAGAACCAGGTGTGGGGCTGGCTCCAGTGATTTGAAAACTGTGTAACCAGTCAGTTTCATGGCCATGTCTAATCAAGGTAAGTCTCAGCCAAAAAACATCGTCTTGGCATTCCGAGAGCTTAATGTGCTGTGCACATGTAGGGCCAAAGCCTTGGGGCCACTGAACACCCCCAAATTAGGATCAAGAGTTCATGCAAGTCTGGCTCTTCAGTCTCAGGGCTCAGCCAGATGCTTTCATTCATTCACATGTGTGCACCAGTGTCCATGACAAGAGGAATGGGTACAGACTGCACCTTTGAGCATCTCAGTGATATGACCCCAACTACTCCCACATGCCATTCAGGGAGCAGCACCTTCTCAGATGATCACTTCTCAGCCTAACAGATGACCACTGCACACACTGTACACTTGTCATCTCCAAGTGACTTTCCCCCCTCTTTTTGGCCCCAGGTGTGTTGAGGTACACAGCACAGCAGATGGGCCTTGATCTGATGACTGTGGCTGCTGTACTTTCGTTTCCAGTGTTTCTTGCATGAACCTGTCAGGGAGAGTTAGAAGGAGAGGAGAGATGCATAAGGGAAGACAGAACACAGAAGTAGAGTGAAGACCAGGGCAGAAGGGCTCCTGGAAAATGAAGCTGGAAGAGGAGCTGGTAGTGCAACACCACTGGGAGGAGAGAGTGGGAGGGCAGTCAGAGGGGAGAGTGGGGGCAGCCCCAGGAGAGACCCTGGGGCAGAGAGTGGTGGGTGGGGCTTCCATGTGCCAGGTGGTGGGGAGCCAGGAAAAGGATGAGGGTGAGCGTCCACAGGTGTCAGAGGCACCAGTGAGAAAAGGCACAGGATGGAAGTGCAGGGAGGAGACAGCATGAAGAACAAAGCAGGCTTTATCTTGCCAACAGTCAACCATTCTGGGCCTCCTCTTAAGGGCTGGGGTCTGTTGACAGTAGAGTGAATCTCAGCCAAGACCTGTGGACCCAGCCAGTTGTGATATCTCCTTTTCCTCAGCATCTTTCCTTATAATCTGTGCTCTGGGAGGTGAGCTGTGCTCACTCTGTCTTGACCAGAAATAAACAGTGGGCCCCGTGCCTAAGAACACTGATGGGACTGAAAAGCTATGCATGGGAGGGTTTGGTGCTCTGGGACCTGCCACCCACACCCTTCCCCTGTCTCTGCACCCAGACATGATTATCCAGAAGGAGCAAAGCAGATGGAACGTGGGGAGTGAAGGGACTTTCCCCCAACATGCCTGGGTGTTTGGTGGGTGCCATGGGAGGCTCGGGGGTTGCTGAGGCCAGGCGGCACCCTCCATGTCTCCCAACAGCGAGCCCAAACTGTCCACGATGCTGTAGTTGTGCCAGGGGACCATAGAGACCATCGAGGAGGTGGAGGCTGAGCAGGACGAGGAGGCACCCAAGCAGGCCCAGGAAGCTGAGTCCCCACAGGATCCAAAGAGGATGGCGACATGGAGGCCCTGCTGTCCTACAGCAAGGCCATCAGCTTTAAACGCCTGTCCTTCCACCTATCCAGGATGACACAGCAGGCCAGACCCACATGGAGGGCAGCTCAGATGACAGCCACTCAGACTGGCTGGAGGCCAGCATCTTGCCACCCCTGACTCAAGAGTGGACAACCAGCAAGCTGCTGATGATCAAATAAGAACTGTGGCCACAGCAATGGAGCTGAGAGTGACCCTTAGTGTCCACTGGGCTGCTGGGTGCAAAGACCACATGGAAAAGGTCTCCTCCACATTTAGAACCACATGCGTGCTCATGTCTGTCTGTAACATGATAGGAGGTTGACAGCACAGGACACCTGGGGACTCAGGCAGCAAGGAGGGGCGGGCAGGGTCTTGCCACGTGGAACCAGTGCCCAGGAGGAACTGAGGCCAGTATTCTGGCAGGATGTTCCATGATGACGAGCTGGAGGAGTCGGAGAAGTTCTATGTGGGGCAGTCATGCTTCCTGCTGCTCTTCTATGCGCTGTACAACATGCTGGTGGCCCGTTCCAAGATGGTGTGCTACTTTCTCATCATCCTCAACCACATGGTCTCCGTCTCCATGATCACCCTCGTGCTGCCCATCCTCATCTTCCTCTGATCCATGCTGTCCATCCCCTGGCCCAGCAGGCACTTCTGGATGATGGCCATCATCTACACGGAGGTAGGCTTCCCTTTAGTGCACCTGCCTGACCCCTGCTTCATGTAAATAGTCAATTAGAGGGATTGTCTTAGGTCAGCACGTGATTATAGCCAGCAGTTGTTGGTGCTGAGAACTCTAGCTATCTTTTCACATCTCACACCTCACACAACATAGGAGGTAATATCATTGTGTATAACAGGAACAAGGAACAACCTTTATGAGATTAAATAATTGGCTCAAAGTGGGCTTCCATGGTGTCTCAGATGTTAAAGAATCTGCCTGCAATACACGAGACCCAGGTTTGATCCCTGGTTCAGGAAGATTGCCTGGAGAAGGAAATGGCTACCCCCTCCAATATTCTTACCTGGAGAATCCCATGGACAGAGGAGACTGGAGGGCCACAGTCCATGGGGCTGCAAAGAGTCAAACACAACTGAGTGACTAACACTTTCACTTTCCCCAGCTGGTGAGTGGTGGGGGAGGCTTTTTGAGGTCTGGTGTCTGCCCTGTGATATTGACCAGCAAGACAGTAAGTGTGAGGCAGACACAAACATGGTGCCAGGGCCAGTGCATGGTCACTGAGTGGACATTGGGTCAAACAATACAGTAAGCACTTGAAACACAGTTGGATGCAATTAACCCTAATGATGAAAACATTGGAGGGGTGTTTCAACATCAATCTCTACAAACATCTCCACGTTTACACCCTGAGCTGGCAAAGTTTTGTTTCATTTGCTTTTATTTCTTCTTGAGGAGAACTTACAGTGAGCAATAAAATGCTGAGAAGAAAGAGGCCAGAATAAAGTGAAAATTGTCTATAGTGCCTGTGCAGTTTGCTCCTAAAGATTATGAACTAAAGTCATATTTGCAGAATGAAGATCCTCCTGTTCACATTGGTCCTAATGACCTCATTTAATAGCTGAATATTTGTATAAGTATCTAATTGAATCAGCCCAAACTAGCCCTTGCATGCATGCTAAGTCACTTCAGTCATGTCTGACTCTTCGCAGCCTCATGGACTGTAACCCTCCAGGCTCCTCTGTCCATGGAATTCTCCAGGCAAGAATACTGAAGTGGCTTGCCAATCCCTTCTCTAGGAGACCTTCCAGACCAAGGGATCAAACCCACATCTCTTATATCTCCTGCATTGACAAGTAGGTTCTTTACCACTGGTGTCACCTAGGAAGCCCAGAAACTAGCCCACTCCCTGACAATAGCAGAAGTCATTTGAGCCGAGTCAGGGGTAACCTCCATGGCCCCAGTGTGTCTGCAGTCACAGACCCTGGAGATGTGGTTGTGGCCTTGTCCTGAAGTTGGTATCTGTGGAAGGATAATTTGTTATTCCACATGCTCTGTGCATTCCCAGCACCAAAACTGAGACTTTCCCCCTTAATATTTGTATCACTGTTCCTCATTTAGAACTATTCTTAAAGGGAGTCATTTCTTCTAATTTCTCACATCTGTGCAGGTGGCCATTGTGGTCAAGTACTTCTTCCAGTTTGGGTTCTTCTCCTGGAACAAGAATGTGGAACTGAACAAGGACAAGCCTTACCACCCACCCAACATCATTGGGGTGGAGAAGAAGGATGCCTACGTGCTCTATGATCTCATCCAGGTGCTGGCACTCTTCTTCCACCACTCCAGCCTGAAGATACTGCCTGCCCATCGCCCCTGGCATGTTCCTGAGAACCGCGCAGTGGGATTGTGAGGGGCTGGGATGCCACAGGCAGGGTCTATCTGTGTGCTCTTGTTTTCTTTGTTAACGGTTTTGTTCATTTCATTCATTTCCTCCACATTGTGTACTCAGTATTGTAGTCTGTGATCAATCAGGGGAAATTTTCTCCTATTTCTACTCTGGGATGAATGCATGCATGCTAAGTCGCTTTGGACATGTCTGACTCTTTTGCGACCCTATGGCCTATAACCCACCAGGCTCCTCTGTCCATGGGATTCTCCAGGCAAGAATACTGGAGTGGGTTGCCATGCCCTCCTCCAGGGGATCTTGCTGACCCAAGGATCGAACGCACACCTCTTATGTCTCCTGTATTGGCAGATAGGTTCTTTACCACTAGCTCCACCTGTGAAGCCCATCCTGGGATGAAGGCACCCTGATTATCCCACATTTGTGGGAATTGCCCAAAGGGCATGTGGTTCTTACTGTTGGATTCACTAAGTCATGCCTGAGTTGAAGGCAGATCACTGGGGAGCTAGAATTTGGGGTCTTCTCTCCAGCCAGACCTTGACCCATCCCCTTCTAGGAGCATTGCTTTTCTCAAGGTTTTCTTGCTCTGAAACCACTGGTTTAGTGAGAGACTGTCCAATCCATGGGCCTGGGGATGCCAGACTGTGCTCCCAGAGAGGCCACTTCTGACAAAGCCATGCCTGTATTGCTCTGGGAAGACAGGTCTGCAGGGTAACCTTCTAAGGATCTGTACCTCCTGTCATCCTGCTGAGCACCTGAGGGGTTTCTCATCTCAGACACTGTGAAACATAAGCTGAACTTATGATATGCCACTTAACAACACATTAGAGATTGTCACACAGCAAGCTTTGGATGTATTGATGTGTTTATGGTCAGAATCTCACTTTCCTTCTCTTGTTTTAACTGTGTCTCCTTGTATTGATATAGCATATCTTACATTAATTTTGTCCAATAGTATCTTTGTTAGCTCCTTTTCAGAACAAGCTTGGCCTAAGTTAAGGCACACACATGCCACATCCAGCACAGCGGGTGAGAAAGACCTGAAATGGAGGCGAGCACATAATGAAAAGACAGACACATATAATTTGGCAAGCGGGGAGTCAGGGAGCCCTCTTGCTCTCCATGACAGGAAGACAAAATGGCTCCTTTCAGCCTGCACTTTTATTGGCAGAAGTCACATGAGATCATTAGGGAATAGCTACCCTGGGGAGCTTGATTAGCGAAGGCTCTGCTGTTGATCAGGAATATCTTGTTTTGTTTCCATGGGGACAGATGCAGGAGTATACAGTGAAGTGGAGCAGAGAGCACGTCCCTCCCCAAGAATGTCCATTCAGCATGCTTACTAGGGCAATCACGAGGATGCAGTTTGCCACACCCTCGAGTCATGGGGCAGGTTCTGGTCTCTGCTCCACCAGGCTGCAACACACACATACATGTACACACACATACATGTGAATGTGTGTTTGAACTCTATCTTACTTGGTGAGCTGTTTCACACAGGCTTTTATCTATGTGGACTGTGAACAAGACCTTTACTTTGCCTTCTGTCACCTTGCAAACTACCAGTCCCTAACCCTCCATTTGAGGGGGTCTTTCCTGTGTCATTGGTGTGTGGTGAGTTTGCAAAGCTACATATAGGTAGATAATAAGCTTTCATAGGATCCCTGACCTTGCTTTGGTTTTCTAGACTTTTTGTTTTTTTTAATTTCAGCTTTGTTGATGTATTGTTGTTCAGTTGCTAAGTCATGTCTAACTCTTTGTGACGCTGTGGACTACAGCATACTAAGCTCCCCTGTCTTTCACTATATCCTTGAGTTTGCTCAGATTCATGTCCATTGAGTCAGTGATGTCATTGAAACACCTCATTTGTCAACTTCTTTCCCAGCATCAGGGTCTTTTCTCATGAGTCAGCTCTTCCCATCAGGTGGCCAAAGTATTGGAGTTTCATCTTCAGCATCAATCCTTCCCATGAATATTCAGAGTTGATTTCCTTTAGGATTGACTCGTTTGATCTCCTTGCTGTCCATGGAACCCTCAAGAGTCTTCCAGCAATGCAGTTTGAAAATGTCAACTCTTTGACAGTCTTCTTAATGGTCCAACTGTCACATCCGTACATGACTACTGGAAAAACCATAACTTTAACTAAAGGATCCTTTGTTGATGTATAATTGGCCAGTGAAATTGTAAGGTGTCAGAAGTTTACACGTGGTGATTTGATAAGCATATATATGGTGAAAGGACCCCCGTCTGGTTAGTTAACACATCCACCACTTCCTCACCTGCCTATCGGTTGGTGTTTGGTGGGAACACTTAGGTTGTGCTCTCTGCAGTCTCCACTGTCCAGAAGTGTCATCAGCTGCAGTTGCCCTGTTTGACATGTGGTTTCCTATCCTGAGGGACATATCCTGGTGGCCAGGATGTCACTGGGCCAAGTCTCAGCTTCTGTCTGGACAGCAGGCTGAGCTGTTCCTTCCCTGCCTCCTCAGTGTCATGGCCTCTGGGATGCAGACAACATCATGGACAGTGGCTCAGAAAAAGTGGACTTGGGCAACGAGCTCTCCCTTAGCCATGGCAGGAGGGCCTCCTCCAACTTGCTCAAGTCCCTCAACCTGGCCATGTCCATGGATGCGGTGCACATGGCCTTCCCTGAGCACCCGGCCGCCGTCTGGAGGAAGTGCTCCAGCAGTGGCTCCCAAACATCACAGGGGTCTGGCTTTTCCTCAAATAGGTCTAAGAGAGGTATTGCCTCGTGGTGTCACTGCAAGGATCCCTGAGCAGAGTCACCCCCTGGTGCCAGAGGGTCAAGGGCAAGGGAGTTGGGTGCTGTTGAGGCAGCAGATATTGTGAAGTGAAACGAATGTACTTTGTAACCAGCCCAACTAAGTTCAAATCCTGGTTGAGCCATGGGTGCTCACAACCCTGTCTAGGGTATCTGTATGAATTCTCCAACCCCCACCTAGGACAAGGATTTCAGGTTTTGGTGAAAAGTGGCCAGCACACTGCCTCATACCTAGTGAGTGTCAGACACAGGGTACTTGTCAATCATACCCAGAGATTCTGCCAGGTGTGCCCAGAGTGACGTACATCACGATTTATTTTGAAAGTACACTTAGATTTAATCAATAGGAACTTTAAGCCAAACCACCTAGTGATTTCCTATGCTAGTTACTAATTTCTTACTAAACAGCCAGTAACAGGAAAGTACACGTGTGTTATGGTCACCCCTCTTGGGGTAACTGTGCTTTCGTGTTGACAGCGCTCCTGTCTGAAGCCCTCCTCCTCCTCCTACTACTAATTCATTTCAGTCCTGTCCGACTCTGTGCGACCCCATAGATGGCAGCCCACCAGGCTCCCCCGTCCCTGGGATTCTCCAGGCAAGAACACTGGAGTGGGTTGCCATTTCCTTCTTCAATGCATGAAAGTGAAAAGTGAAAGTGAAGCCGCTCTGCTGTGTCCGACCCTCAGTGACCCCATGGACTGCAGCCTTCCAGGCTCCTCCATCCATGGGATTTTCCAGGCAAGAGTACTGGAGTGGGGTGCCATTGCCTTCTCCGTGACGCCCTCCAGACCCTTTATATTCATCCGAAGAAGACATTTTTCTACCACTGGCAGGCCATCTCATATTGGTTTCACAGTTAGATAAATTTGGTCTTGAAAAAAGGCGTATTCCTGGACCCAGACTAGAAAACACACGACCAAAACCTGGGACCTCATCAAGCAGGAGAAAAACTGCTCCCCAGTCTAATTCTTCCTGGGACAGAGATCCCAAAGCCACCCAGGAAGGGGCCAGCAGTGGGTGTTAAAGCCCACGGATGCCTTTGGCTATAGAAGCAGAGTTGGGGCTGCAGATCCCAAGTTCTCCATCGCTGTTCTTACAGGCATCTGTGCATCTCACCCTCTAACCAGCCTCCAACTGTCCCTCTGTTGTGGGGGTGGTGGGCTTCTATGATAATTATGGCAACAAATTCACAACTCACAGTGCATTTAGGTTCCTTCTTGTCTCCAGGCAGCACAAGCACCCATAACAGCAGCCAGAAAGGAAGCAGTGTTGTGAGCATCAAGCAGAAGAGCAGACTGAAACTTTACATGGAGAAGCTGCAGGAACACTTAATCAAAGCAAAAGCCTTTACCATAAAGAAGTGAGTGAGTGCATGAGGATACCTGGAGGCTGGGAGCACTTCCTTAGCATCAGCCAAAGGTGACATGGGGAGAAGTGACCTCTCCCATCAAAAGTGTCAACAGCTTCGGGCAGAACAAAATGCCTCACCATGATATTGCTTTCAAAAACCGCTTTCCAATAGGATGATTCATTTTTATATCCGTTGCACTTCTAAACAAACTAGTTCATGGTATGTAATTCCAGGCACACGAATGAGTCCAACCATACAGGCAGTGAGGTCAAATTGGAAGGTTCTCAGAGATATGTTCACCCTGTAGAGGGAAGCCAAGGTGCACTCGAGAAGTGGCTTGTCCTTCGTGCAGCCCAAGGTCACCAGCCAAGGTCACAGGCCCCCCCCCCTCCCAGGTATCAGGGAGGCAGACTGGCAGCAGAAGAGAGTGAAAGCAGGCTCGTGCCTCAAGGCTGGCCCTGTGTCTTAGCTCTGAGACCGAGGGCCATGCTCACCTGGACATGGTCTTGATTGTGAACTGTGAAGAGGAGGGGTAGAGGCTGGGCATCCAGCCAGAGTGGAGGCACGAGGATGGAAGAAGCTAAGCTCTAGAGTCCAGGATGATGCCTGACCCCGGGGAGGAGGGTGGAAGGGGGAAGGGTGGGGCTACCTGGCATCTACCAGGGCCCAGCAGCACCAGGGGTTCTGTCACTCTCCCCACAGCCCAGGCCCTTGGGTTTCATTACGTAAACCTTTTACAGAAGTGGAGATGAAAGTACACAGGGCTCAGTAGCAGGATCCAAGTCTCACAGGTGGAGAGCAACTGAATCAGGGGACAAACCAGCCCCTCATTTCCATTATGCTTCAGGAGAGAAGCCATGAACTTGTGCAGAGTCTGTGTCAGAACAGGAGCCCCTGCCCCCAGCGGAGTGTCTTGAGGATGGAGGTGGGAGGCAGAGCTGTGGGGAGGGCAGCAGTGGGTAGAATGATGGGACTCTGGTGGGTCCTGCATTTCCACCCACCCTACACTGAGCATCTGTCCCATAGGACCCTGAAGCTCTATGTGCCCATCAGGCAGTTCTATGACCTCATCCACCCTGACTAGAGCACCGTCACCAACATGTATGTGCTTATGTTTCTGGCAGACACCATGGACTTCATCATCATTGTCTTTGGCTTCTGGGCCTTCGGGGTAGGTGGGGGACCGAGGCCACCACACCCCAGGGATGAGCGATGCTGTCCTTCACAGGCTCTAGGCACTTGGGCTTCAGTAGCTTCAGCTCATGGACTCTAGTGAAAGTTGCTCAGTCTTGTCCAACTCTTTGCGACCCCATGGGCTATACAGTCCATGGAATTCTCCAGGCCAGAATACTGGAGTGGGTAGCCTTTCCCTTTTCCAGGAGATCTTCCCAACCCAGGGATTGAACCCAGGTCTCCTTCATTGCAGACAGATTCTTTATTGGCTGAGCCACAAGGGAAGCCCAAGAATACTGGAGTGGGTAGCCTATCCATTTTCCAAAGGGCTCTAGGGCACAGGCTCAATAGTTGCAGCACATTGATTTAGTGGCTCTGAGGAATGTGAGATCTTCCTGGATCAGGGATCAAACCCATATCTCCTGCTTTAGCAGGTGGATTTTTTACCAGTGAGCCACCTGGGAAGACCAAGACTGTTTTATTTTTTTAAAGCACTTTTCCAAGGACACAAAAATAGAGAGATGGTACAGCGATTTTTCCATTTACTTCCTGGCTCCAAACAAACATAGCCTCACCTGTTATTAAGAACCCCACCAGACCGATACATTCATTATAACTGAGGAACTTACAGTGATATGTCATAATCACCCAGAGATTATAGTTTGTACTAGGATTCCCTCTTGGTGTTGTACATTCTATTTGTTTGGATAATTGTAAATGAAATTCCACTTTCTAGATATGCCAAAGTTTATCCTTACACTGACTCAACGATGTCTTGTTTACATCTATGTTTTGGCAATAATAAGTAAAGCCACTAATAGCATTCATGTGTAATGAGTTCTCAAGTCTTTTTGGTGAAGACCCATAGGGTTGCTGGATCATACAGTAAGAGCATGTTTAGTTTTATAAGAAATTGCCAGGCTGTCTTCCAACATGCTTGTGACGTTTTGTATTCTCACCAATAATGAATGGGAGTTCTCGATGGTCCAAATCCTCAACAGAGTGTGGTGTTGTCCCAGGAGCAGAGTTGAGCCATTCTAATAGATGTGTAGATATTCTTTGTGTGTTCCTGGATGTGTGACGTCATCAAGTGACTTCTTAGGTCGACTGATCACTAGGGATCAAGCTGGGAAAGACACAGCCAGACTAAAGTATTTTAGAGTCTTGCCTGAACCATCAGGAGGCAGCTTTGGGCACTATGTGAGCAGGTTCACTTCCTCTGGACATAATTCCTATTCTGACTGCTTTCCAGAAGGAAAAGCAGAAAACAAAATTGAAGATAGCAGCTAAAACAGCACTTTAAGACCGGGAATGGGTAACTCAAGAGTGTTTCACACCTTGAAAGACTTTATGTGAGGAAGACTGTTTTGAAGTAATGGGGTGGAGAGGAGACCCTCCAGTTCCAGGCTGCGCAGGGGATATTTGGAATAAGGTTCCACACCCAAGGAAACATGCACTTGGGAGAGGAGGCGATAGGTCCAAGGCAGACACATTCCCTAGACATTCAGTAGGTCCCACAGGAGGACCCTCTTTCTCAGAGCCTTGTGGAGGGGGTTTGGATCAGGAGAGTCCACGTGGAGGAGGTCTTTATGCTCCTCCCTCTGGCTGTTTCCCACAGCCCAGAGCATTTGCCCTTCCCTGGTCCAGCACCGTGACCAACACCCATGCTCGGTCTAGACCAGTTATGTCATATGTAACAGTTAAGACCTGTGAAATGTACCATTCTCCATAAAAGATTTTCGGGGAGAAAAGAAAAACTGCACCCATCAATGAACATGAGTTTCAGAAGATATGTACTGGTTAGGAAACTTTCCAATGTTGGGGAAGGTACATCTCAGACCCTCAGAACAATAGCTACATCCACTGACCAGGCTTTTTACAGATAGGTCACATCAAATGGAAACTCACACCAGTGCTTTCACCTTGTACGGTTACAAGGCTCATTTTACAGCTGGAGAAACCCAGACTTTGAGTGTCCATGATTTCACGGTTATCAGTAGCAGGATACGTATTCAAAGTGAGCTTCACCTGGGGGCAAAGCCCCATCCCCCCAGGGGCCTGACCTGTCTCCCTGACAGTCAAGGGAGGTCCAGCTGTCGTCCCACCTGATGCCTCAGGTCACATAATGGAAAAAACATAGGGAAGCCAAGCATCATTGTTCATGAGAGACTGACACAGGATTCCCCCATGTGGCCTCCCCAGGCCCATCGAGTCACCATCCCTCCTGAAAAGGACATGAGGGCCATGGAGGAGGGCAGGGTGTAGGAAGGAGGATGTGAGCATCGAGAAGGCTCCTGGATGTGGGGATCAGAGGCACAGCCTGCTGAAGATGGCTCTTATGTTCAGGCTACAGGCCTGCTCTCTCATTCCACTGTACTCTCTGTTCCCTTCTGTCCCAGCTTCTGGGGATTCCAAGCTCTCCTGCAGACTCACTGCCCCAAGTAGACTGAATGTCACGCAGGGGAAAGCCTGTCATTTAAAGCACATTGATCATGGGGCTGGTGGACTTTTACAGCATCCACAGGGGCGTGATATTCAATGATTTCCCTTGGAAATGAACAGAGATCATCCTGTTGTTTTTGAGATTGCATCCAAGTACTGCATTTCGGACCCTTTTGTTGACTATGAGAGTTACTCCATTTCTTCTAAGGGATTCTTGCCCACAATAGTAAGTATAATGGTCAACTGACTTAAATTCACCCATTCCAGTCCATTTTAGTTCTCTGATTCCTAAAATGTCAACGTTCACTCTTGCCATCTCCTGTTTGACCACTTCCAATTTTCCTTGATTCATGGACCTAACATTCCAGGTTCCTATGTAGTAATGCTCTTTACAGTATCGGACCTTGCTTCCATCACCAGTCACATCCACAGCTGGGTGTTGTTTTGCTTTGGCTCTGTCTCTTCATTCTTTCTGGAGTTGTTTCTCCACTGACCTCCAGTAGCATATTGGGCACCTACCAATCTGGGAAGTTCATCTTTCAGTATCTTAACTTTTTGCTTTTTCATACTGTTTCTGGGGTTGTCAAGGCAAGAATATTGAAGTGGTTTGCCATTCCCTTCTCCAGTGGACCACATTTTATCAGAATGTGGTCCACTGTTTGCATGCAGTCTCAAAAATGACAGAATGATCTCTGTTGATTTCCAAGGCAAACCATTCAATATCACGGAAATCCAAGTCTATGCCCCAACCAGTAATGCTGAAGAAGCTGAAGTTGAACGGTTCTATGAAGACCCACAAGACCTTCTAGAACTAACACCCAAAAAAGATGTCCTTTTCATTATAGGGGACTGGAATGTGAAAGTAGGACGTCAAGAAACACCTGGAGTTACAGGCAAATTTGCCCTTGGAGTACAGAATGAATCAGGGCAAAGGCTAATAGAGTTTTTCCAAGATAAGGCACTGGTCATAGCAAACACTGTCTTCCAACATCACAAGAGAAGACTCTGCACATGCACATCACCAGATGGTCATCGAAATCAGACTGATTATATTCTTTGCAGCCAAAGATGGAGAAGCTCTATACAGTCAGCAAAACCAAGATTGGGAGCTGACTGTGGATCAGATCATGAACTCCTTATTGCCAAATTTAGACTTAAATTGAAGAAAGTATGCAAAACCACTAGACCATCCAGGTATGACCTAAGTCAAATCCCTAATGATTATACAGTGGAAGTGAGAAATAGATTTAAGGGACTAGATCCGACAGACAGAGGGCCTGATGATCTATGGATGGAGGTTCGTGACACTGTACAGGAGACAGGGATCAAGACCTTCCCCAAGAAACAAAAATGCAGAAGAGCAAAATGGCTTTCCGAGGAGGTCTTACAAATAGCCAGGAAAAGAAGAGAAGTGAAAAGCAAAGGAGAAAAGGAAAGATAAACCCATTTTTATACAGAGTTCCAAAGAATAGCAAGGAGATATAAGAAAGCCTTCCTAAGTGATCAATGCAAAGAAACAGAGGAAAACAATAGAATGGGAAAGTCGAAAGATCTCTTCAAGAAATTTAGAGACACAAAGGGAACATTTCATGCAAAGATGGGCTCAATAAAGGAAAGAGATGATATGGACTTAACAGAAGCAGAAGATATTAAGAAGGGGTGACAAGTATACACAGAAGGACTGTACAAAAAAGATCTTCACGACCCAGAAAATCAAGATGGTGTGATCACTCACCTAGAGCCAGACATCCTGGAATGGGAATTCAATAGGCTCTTAGGAAGCATCACTATGAACAAAGCTAGTGGAGGTGATGGAATTCCAGTTGAACTATTTCAAATCCTAAAAGATGATGCTGTGAAAGGGCTGCACTCAATATGCCAGGAAATTTGGAAAACTCAGCAGTGGCCACAGGACTGGAAAAGGTCAGTTTTCATCCCAATCCTTAAGAAAGGCAATGCCAAAAATCCTCAAACTACTACACAGTTGCACTCATCTCACATGCTAGTAAAGTAATGTTCAAAATTCTCCAAGCCAGTCTTGAACATGATGTGAACCATGAACTTGCAGATGTTCAAGCTGGTTTTAGAAAAGGCAGAGGAACCAGAGATCAAATTGCCAACATCCGCTGGATCATAAAAAAAACAAAAAAAAAAAAAAAAAACAAGAAAGTTCCAGAGAAACACCTATTTCTGGTTTATTGACCATGCCGAAGCCTCTGATTGTGTGGATGACAATAAACTGTGGAAAATTCTGAAAGAGATGGGAATACCAGACCACCTGAACTGCCTCTTGAGAAATCTGTATGCAGGTCAGGAAGCAACAGTTAGAACTGTACATGGAACAACAAACTCCTTTTCTAAATAGGAAAAGGAGTATGTCAAGGCTTTATATTGCCACCATGCTTATTGCCACCATACTCTATGCAGAGTACATCATGAGAAACGTTGGGCTGGATGAAGCACAAGCTGGTATCAAGATTGCCGTGAGACATATCAATAACCTCAGACATGCACATGACACTATGCTTATGGTAGAAAGCATAGAAGAACTAAAGAGCCTCTTGATGAAAGTGAAAGAGGAGAGTGAAAAAGTTGGCTTAAAGCTCAACATTCAGAAAACAAAGATCATGGCATCTGGTCCCATCACTTCATGGCAAATAGACGGAGAAACAGTGGCAGTGGCAGGATTTACTTTTGGGGGCTCCAATATCACTGCAGATGGTGACTGCAGCCATGAAACAAAAAGACGCTTACTCCTTGGAAGGAAAGTTATGACCAACCTGGACAGCATATTTAAAAGCAGAGACATTTCTTTGCCAACAATGATCTGTCTAGTTAAGGGTATGATTTTTCTAGTAGTCATGTATGGATGTGAGAGTTAGACTATAAAGAAAGCTGAGTGCCGAAGAATTGATGCTTTTTATTTTATTTTATTTTTAAAATTTACATAATTGTATTAGTTTTGCCAAATATCGAAATGAATCCGCCACAGGTATACATGTGTTCCCCATCCTGAACCCTCCTCCCTCCTCCCTCCCCATACTATCCCTCTGGGTCGTCCCAGTGCACTAGCCCCAAGCATCCAGAATCGTGCATTGAACCTGGACTGGCAACTTGTTTCTTACATGATATTTTACATGTTTCAATGTCATTCTCCCAAATCTTCCCACCCTCTCCCTCTCCCACAGAGTCCATAAGACTGTTCTATACATCAGTGTCTCTTTTGCTGTCTCATACACCGGGTTATTGTTACCATCTTTCTAAATTCCATATATATGCGTTAGTATACTGTATTTATGTTTTTCCTTCTGGCTTACTTCACTCTGTATAATAGGCTCCAGTTTCATCCACCTCATTAGAACTGATTCAAATGTATTCTTTTTAATGGCTGAGTAATACTCCATTGTGTATATGTACCACAGCTTTCTTATCCATTCATCTGCTGATGGACATCTAGGTTGCTTCCATGTCCTGGCTATTATAAACAGTGCTGCGATGAACATTGGGGTACATGTGTCTCTTTCCCTTCTGGTTTCCTCAGTGTGTATGCCCAGCAGTGGGATTGCTGGATCATAAGGCAGTTCTATTTCCAGTTTTTTAAGGAATCTCCACACTGTTCTCCATAGTGGCTGTAATAGTTTGCATTCCCACCAACAGTGTAAGAGGGTTCCCTTTTCTCCACACCCTCTCCAGCATTTATTATTTGTAGACTTTTGGATCACAGCCATTCTGACTGGTGTGAAGTGGTACCTCATGGTGGTCTTGATTTGCATTTCTCTGATAATGAGTGATGTTGAGCATCTTTTCATGTGTTTGTTAGCCATCTGTATGTCTTCTTTGGAGAAATGTCTATTTAGTTCTTTGGCCCATTTTTTGATTGGGTCGTTTATTTTTCTGGAGTTGAGCTGTAGGAGTTGCTTGTACATTTTTGAGATTAGTTGTTTGTCAGTTGCTTCATTTGCTATTATTTTCTCCCATTCTGAAGGCTGTCTTTTCACCTTGCTAATAGTTTCCTTTGATGTGCAGAAGCTTTTAAGGTTAATTAGGTCCCATTTGTTTATTTTTGATTTTATTTCCAATATTCTGGGAGGTGGGTCATAGAGGATCCTGCTGTGATGTATGTCAGAGAGTGTTTTGCCTATGTTCTCCTCTAGGAGTTTTATAGTTTCTGGTCGTACGTTGAGATCTTTAATCCATTTTGAGTTTATTTTTGTGTATGGTGTTAAAAAGTGGTCTAGTTTCATTCTTTTACAAGTGGTTGACCAGATTTCCCAGGACCACTTGTTAAAGAGATTGTCTTTAATCCATTGTATATTCTTGCCTCCTTTGTCAAAGATAAGGTGTCCATATGTGTGTGGATTTATCTCTGGGCTTTCTATTTTATTCCATTGATCTATATTTCTGTCTTTGTGCCAGTACCATACTGTCTTGATAACTGTGGCTTTGTAGTAGAGCCTGAAGTCAGGTAGGTTGATTCCTCCTGTTGCATTCTTCTTTCTCAAGATCACTTTGGCTATTCGAGGTTTTTTGTATTTCCGTACAAATTGTGAAATTATTTGTTCTAGCTCTGTGAAGAATACTATTGGTAGCTTGATAGGGATTGCGTTGAATCTATAAATTGCTTTGGGTAGTATACTCATTTTCACTATATTGATTCTTCCAATCCATGAACATGGTATATTTCTCCATCTATTAGTGTCCTCTTTGATTTCTTTCACCAGTGTTTTATAGTTTTCTATATATATAGGTCTTTAGTTTCTTTAGGTAGATATATTCCTAAGTATTTTAATCTTTCCGTTGCAATGGTGAATGGAATTGTTTCCTTAATTTCTCTTTCTGTTTTCTCATTATTAGTGTATAGGAATGCAAGGGATTTCTGTGTGTTGATTTTATATCCTGCAACTTTACTATAGTCATTGATTATTTCTAGTAATTTTCTGGTGGAATCTTTAGGGTTTTCTATGTAGAGGATCATGTCATCTGCAAACAGTGAGAGTTTTACTTCTTCTTTTCCAATTTGGATTCCTTTTATTTCTTTTTCTGCTCTGAAAGTGAAGGGCTGGAAAAAGATTTTCCATGCAAATAGGGACCAAAAGAAAGCAGGAGTAGCAATACTCATATCAGATAAAATAGACTTTAAAACAAAGGCTGTGAAAAGAGACAAAGAAGGTCACTACATAATGATCAAAGGATCAATCCAAGAAGAGGATATAACAATTATAAATATATATGCACCCAACACGGGAGCACCACAGTACGTAAGACAAATGCTAACAAGTATGGAAGGAGAAATTAACAATAACACAGTAATAGTGGGACACTTTAATACCCCACTTACACCTATGGATAGATCAACTAAACAGAAAATTAACAAGGAAACACAAACTTTAAACGATACAATAGACCAGTTAGACCTAATTGATATCTATAGAACATTTCATCCTAAAACAATGAATTTCACCTTTTTCTCAAGCGCACATGGAACCTTCTCCAGGATAGATCACATCCTGGGCCATAAAGCTAGCCTTGGTAAATTCAAAAAAAATAGAAATCATTCCAAGCATTTTTTCTGACCACAATGCAGTAAGATTAGATCTCAATTACAGGAGAAAAACTATTAAAAACTCCAACATATGGAGGCTGAACAACACGCTGCTGAATAACCAACAAATCACAGAAGAAATCAAAAAAGAAATCAAAATTTGCATAGAAACGAATGAAAATGAAAACACAACAACCCAAAACCTGTGGGACACGGTAAAAGCAGTCCTAAGGGGAAAGTTCATAGCAATACAGGCACACCTCAAGAAACAAGAAAAAAAGTCAAATAAATAACCTAACTCTACACCTAAAGCAACTAGAAAAGGAAGAAATGAAGAACCCCAGGGTTAGTAGAAGGAAAGAAATCTTAAAAATTAGAGCAGAAATAAATGCAAAAGAAACAAAAGAGACCATAGCAAAAATCAACAAAACCAAAAGCTGGTTCTTTGAAAGCATAAATAAAATTGACAAACCATTAGCCAGACTCATCAAGAAACAAAGGGAGAAAAATCAAATCAACAAAATTAGAAACGAAAATGGAGAGATCACAACAGACAACACAGAAATACAAAGGATCATAAGAGACTACTATCAACAATTATATGCCAATAAAATGGACAACGTGGAAGAAATGGAGAAATTCTTAGAAAAGTACAACTTTCCAAAACTCGACCAGGAAGAAATAGAAAATCTTAACAGACCCATCACAAGCACGGAAATGGAAACTGTAATCAAAAATCTTCTAGCAAACAAAAGCCCCGGTCCAGACGGCTTCACAGCTGAATTCTACCAAAAATTTAGAGAAGAGCTAACACCTATCCTGCTCAAACTCTTCCAAAAAATTGCAGAGAAAGGTAAACTTCCAAACTCATTCTATGAGGCCACCATCACCCTAATACCAAAACCTGACAAAGATGCCACAAAAAAAGAAAACTACAGGCCAATATCACTGATGAACATAAATGCAAAAATCCTTAACAAAATTCTAGCAATCAGAATCCAACAACACATTAAAAAGATCATACATCATGACCAAGTGGGCTTTATCCCAGGGATGCAAGGATTCTTCAATATCCGCAAATCAATCAATGTAATACACCACATTAACAAATTGAAAAATAAAAACCATATGATTATCTCAATAGATGCAGAGAAAGCCTTTGACAAAATTCAACATCCATTTATGATAAAAACTCTCCAGAAAGCAGGAATAGAAGGAACATACCTCAACATAATAAAAGCTATATATGACAAGCCCACAGCAAACATTATCCTCAATGGTGAAAAATTGAAAGCATTTCCTCTAAAGTCAGGAACAAGACAAGGGTGCCCACTTTCACCATTACTATTCAACATAGTTTTGGAAGTTTTGGCCACAGAATTGATGCTTTTGAACTGTGGTGTTGAAGAAGACTCTTGAGAGTCCCTTGGAGTGCAAGGAAATTCAACCAGTCCATCCTAAAGGAAATCAGTCCTGAATATTCATTGGAAGAACTGGTGTTGAAGCTGAAACTACAAAACTTTGGCCACCTGATGAGAAGAGCTGACTCATTTGGAAAGACCCTGATGCTAGGAAAGATTGAAGGTGGAAGGAAAAGGGGACAACAGAGGATGAGATGGTTGGATGGCATCACCGACTCAATGGACGAGTTTGAATAAACTCTGGCCGTTGCTGCGGTTAACCCTCTTCAGCTAAAACATCTTTTCCACAAAAAGTTTCTGAAATCTGGTGCTTGTTGAGGGGCCCCCACGAGAAGATGTGTTGTTCCCTGTGTCCCCCACTGTCATGGATGCTGTAGCCCCCCCAACAAGCATCTGTGCCATCAGGCTGTTTTGGGACTGCAGCCTTCTCTAAAGGGTCATGGAGGCCCCCTCCAGTGGGAACAAGAGGATCCAGTCACCCCAGACAGAGGGTCCCATAGAATACAACTTCATGCCTACTGGGACTCCTGAGGACCCTGGGCCAGCCTGTCAAATTAACCCCCTCGCCTGGCGTCCTCAGTGAACACAGGGAGTCAGAGTCTTGGTCTATGGACAAGTCTCCTGTGGACAGAAGAAGGGGCCCACATCCTGCATTGACCCCAGGTGAGGCACAGAAGACTGAGGGTTCCTAGGGGATGCATGTGTGGCTCACCTGACAGCCCTGGGTGACCATGGGGTGTGACATCCAGCTGTGACATCGCTGATCTTGCTGGGAGGGGAGAAGTGAGAGTCACAGAGCTCGAGTTCAGGTCAGAAGTGTGAAGGAGCCCAGGTGTGCTAGGAGTCAAGGTAGACTGCTGAGGGGGACTCTGGGACCCTAGGACATACAGGCGGTCACTGCTTTTAGCCCTGGGAGACACCGGCAGGGTTGTGGGAACCAGCCCTGAACCCTGGTTTTCCTCTTGGGTGTCCTGGCTCGAGAGGGTCTGGGTCTCTAAGGGAAGCAAAATCAGGTGGGCAGAGGGCAATGCCCAGACTAGCTGAGAGTCAAGGTGAAGAACACAAGGAAGGCTGAGTGACTCCTGGGACATCATCTCAGCCCATGGCATCCTCAGTCACTAAGAAGCTTTGGGCTTGGAGCCATATTAGAATGTCCACAGCCTCCTCCAGGGGCCTCAGGGCAGTGAGGCCCTTGGTGTGAGGGTCTGGTCTCTGCCGAGGACTTCGGCATCCCAGGACCTGCCAGAGCTCAGGATGAGGACCCAGAGGGAAAACACAGGTGACCCCACAGTTCCACGCCTCTGCTGCCACCCTGGGCATCCCTGGCGGTGGGATGAGCACTTCACAGGGTGTCCTGACTTCTGCATCAGGGTCTCAGAGCGAGTGGGGACCTGGGATAAGGGGTGGAGTCTCATGTGGACAGAGGGGAGGGTGCAGGTCCTCCAAGAAGTCAAAGGGAATACACTGACAGAGGACTCAGGGGATCCTGGACCCCAATCTGAGGGGACCCCACAGGTCACTGCCCCTACCTTCAGCCCTGGGAGGTCTCGATGTGGAATTAGCACTCCAGGCTGGTCCTCACTTCCTGACATTCGGGTCTCAGAGAGACTGCCTACCTGGTAAGAGGGACGGGGCCAGATATTGGGAGAGGAGAGAATCCCAGGTCCTGCCTGGGGACAAGGTAATGTCCTGAGGGAGGACTGAGGGGACCCCAAGGGAGGACTGACGGGACTCAGAGATCCCCGCCCCTGTCGTCCACCGTGGGAGACCCTCGGGTGAGAAGAGCACACTGGGCCTTTCCTGACTTCCTGACATCCGGGTCTCAGAGAGACTGTGGCCCTGGCGGGATTAGCCAGGCCTCAGGTGTGGAGAGGACAGAGCCCAGGTCCTAGCGGGAGTCAAGGTGAGGACCCTGAGGGAGGACTATGGCCAGACCCCAGAACTCAGAGGACCCTGGTATTCCCCGGGCAGGACGACCTCGTGCAGCATTTCCTGACATCCGGGTCTCAGAGAGACTGCCTACCCAGTAAGAGGGACGGGGCCAGATATTGGGAGAGGAGAGAATCCCAGATCCTGCCTGGGGACAAGGTAATGTCCTGAGGGAGGACTGAACCCAAGGGAAGACCGACGAAACTCAGAGATCCCCAACCCTGTCGTCCACCCTGGGAGACCCTGGGGTGAGAAGAGCACACTGGGCCTTTCCTTACTTCCTGACATCCGGGCCTCAGAGAGACTGGGGACCTGGGATAAGGGGTGGAGTCTCATGTGGGCAGAGGGGAGGGTGCAGTTCCTCCAAGAAGTCAAAGGAGTACACTGTTGGAGCACTCAGGGGATCCTGGACCCCAATCTGAGGGGACCCCACAGGTCACTGCCCCTACCTTCAGCCCTGGGAGGCCTCGATGTGGAATTAGCTCTCTAGGCTGGTCCTCATTTCCTGACATCCGGGTCTCAGAGAGACTGCCTACCTGGTAAGAGGGACGGGGCCAGATATTGGGAGAGGAGAGAATCCCGGGTCCTGCCTGGGGACAAGGTAATGTCCTGAGGGAGGACTGAGAGGACCCCAAGGGAGGACTGACGGGACTCAGAGATCCCCGCTCCTCTCGTCCACCATGGGAGACCCTCGGGTGAGAAGAGCACATTGGGCTTTTCCTGACTTCCTGACATCCCGGTCTCAGAGAGACTGGGGGTCTGGCGTGATTAGCTGGGCCTCAGGTGTAGAGAGGACAGAGCCCAGGTCGTAGCGGGAGTCAAGGGAAGGACCCTGAGGGAGGACTGTGGGAACCAGACCCCAGAACACAGGGGACCCTGGTATTCCCCGGGCAGGACGACCTCGTGCAGCATTTCCTGACATCCGGGTCTGAGAGACTGGGGACCTCGTGAGAGTGGTAGGGCCTCAAAATGGTGAATGGGAGAATCCTGTGTCCTGCCTGGAGACCAGGCTCCATGTGAGGAAGGACTGAGGCTGTTAGACCCCAAGGCAGGGAGGCATCCTGGCCCTTGTGGTGGGTCTTGGAGGCCCCAGAGTGGGGTGAGCAGTTTATCAGCTCTGGCTTAGGAGCCTCGGGAGGTGAGGTGTTAGGGCGGAGGGTGGAGGCATCAGAGCCACAGAGGTTGGACTCCCGAGGCCCCGAGGCAGGACTGAGCAGACCCCCACCTCTGAGGGAAGTGTTAGGAGGCCAGGCCAGACATGAGGAGGAGGTGATGACCAAGCATTTCCCCAGCCTACGACCTGTGGGAGGCCCTGGGCAGGTGTGGCCACATTGGTGCCCCTCAGTGCTTTCTGTAAAGATGCAGGTTTTGTTCTGAGTTACCCTGCAAGTCCCCATAGGGGAGGGTCCAGGCCGTGCCAGGGGAAAGGGGGCACTACAAGAGAGCCCCAAGAGGACCACCTACCCTGTGGGTGGTGGCCTGTGGGGGCCTCACAGTGTCCACCCCTCCTACCAGCACAGAAGGCCCAAGTCTGTGCCACAATCTACTCCCGAGGTGTCCCTCCATTTCTCTCACAGGGGCTCCAGGAACCAGGAGGCAAAGGCAGATGTCTGAGGCCCGAGTCCATAGGTCAGAGAGCTGAGGAGGTCCAGGCAGTGCCAAGAGTCAAGGTGAGTTGGCTACCCTGAGTGTGCACCAGGGACTCCACATCCCAGAACAGTGGGGACCCCAAAAGGCCCTAATCCTCCCCACCATGTCAGCCCCACAACCTCAAGCTGTGCTGACTGCACACTGGTGAGCCACCTCACGTCCTCCTTCAGGTAGCCAGGGGTTAGGCCGCTTAGGAGGAGCTCCTCTATGAGGCCTGAGAGCACCCCTCAAGGGGAGACTTGTAAGTGGCCTGAGTCAGACCGCCCAGGGTGGGTTTCTCAGCCGAGGACGCTCACAACCACCCTCTCCCGCAGGCCCAGGATCCCCATCTGTCCCCCTGCCTCACTCCTGTCTGCACGTCAACCCTGGTCATCATGCAAGGGATGCATGAGCTCTACCAGCCTGAGAGAGTCTTTCAGGATCCAAGAAAGGAAGAGGGCCTGATGGAGGCACAGTTCATTTGGGGTGAGGAGAAGGAGGTGGAGGAGGAGGTGGAGGGGGAGGAGAATGAAGAGGAGCAGGAGGTAGAGAAGGAGGAGGAGGACCAGCAGCAGCAGCAGGTGGAGGGAGGAGGAGCAAGTAGAGGAAGGAGATGCAGCTACCTTCTCCTTCTCCCGGTCCGGGGTACCCTGGAGGAAGTGGCTGCTGCTGCAACACCCAGTCTCCCCCAGAGCCCTCTGGGTGTCTGGCCCTCTCCCAATGCCATGGCTGCCACTCTGGGGAGCCAATATGAAGAGAATGGCCTCAGCAGGCAAGATGAAGTGCTAAGCACCTCACGTGACCAGGAAGATGCCAGATCCTGGCTCTGAGATGCACTGCGGGTGAAGAAGAATGAGCTGGTGCAATTCCTCCTCAGCAGGTGTCTTGCCAAGGAGCCGATCACAAAGGCAGAAGTGCTGAACAGTGTGCTCAAAGATTACCAGGACCAGGTGGTCTTCGGTCAAGCCTCAGAGTATTTGCAGCTGGTCTTTAGCTTGGAGGTGAAGGAGGTGGACCCCAGTGAGCACACCTATATCCTGGTCCCCTCCCTGGGCCTCACCCTCAGTGAGATGCTGAGCGATGGGCAGAGGTTGCCCAAGGCCGGCCTCCTGGTGGTGATCCTGTGCCTGATCGCTGTGGAGGACGGCCACGCCCCTGAGGAGGAGATCTGGGGAGCACTCAGCAGGATGGGGGTGTGTCTCGGTAAGAACACTTCATCTATGGGGAGCCCAGGGAGCTGCTCACCCAAGTGTGGGTGCAGGAGGGGTACCTGGTGTACCGGCAGGTGCCTGATGATGACCCTGCTTGCTACGAGTTCCTGTGGGGTCCCCAGGGCTATGTGGAGACCAGCAAGTTTAAAGACCTGGAATATCTGGACAGAGTTGGTTGAAGGGGTCCCAGCTCCTTCCAACCCCTCTGCAAAGGCTGCGAGGGAGGAGGAAAGAGGACTCTGAGCCAGAGCAGCAGCCAGGCTCCTTCCGGGCCCATGTCCCACAGCTTGTCCTAGGGGGCAGGAAAGGAGGCTGATTCTTCCCTTTGTTATTGAAGAGGAAACAGTCAGCCTTCTCAGCAGTGAAGGTCCGGGCCCGTTGGGGGAACCCGGTGTGTGGCATCTTTGTGTTCCTGTTCTCTACAATGACATGGAGGCTCATCTCTGTTTTCTTTAGGAATTTTTCAAATGTTATTCCTTTTTATAGAAGACAATGCATTCCAGTATCTAACTATGTCAATGACGTTGATCATCACACTGTGTTTGTACTTAACCAGTTCAAGATGAAGAGTTTTCCTGTTCTATGAAAGAGAGTAGGAACACGTCCATTTTATTCTGTGGTCCTGCACAAGATAACATGGAATTAGAATTAGAATGATTTTGGAAATGTGAATTTATTTAGCAGTGATATAGTTGGTGGAAAAATTAGAAAATAAAAAATGATATTAGTGAATTCTTGCTTCTTATACCTTGTGTGTGTTCATTTTGTACAGCTAAGGGATCTCAGTTTATGTGGATTTTCCTGGGTTATCAAAAGAAGTAGCAATTTATCTGAGTCAAGCAGCCCCCTCCTCACTGGCACATTTATTGAAAAGACATTTATGGAGCCTCTGCTCCATGAAAGGCCCTGTGTTAGCAGTGGGGACACTGGGAGAAGCAGGACACTCCCATACCTAGAGCGATGGTCTGGGAGCCACAGTCATATGAGGTGCATCATGGGAGGGAGGGGAAATGGGACATTGCTGTAAGGTGTCCTTTTGGCTCTTGAATAAACCCCAGAGAGATCTCTTTTGGGGGCAGCATGGAAGGGGTCCTAGCTCTTGTCACTTTGCTGCTGACCACAAGGATGGCGCAGGTGTTTTCTACCCATTATCTGCTAGGAATCCTGAAGAACTCCCATCTCACTCCCTTGAAGTGATGCCCAGAAATCCATGGACTGACCCTCTCTTTCCTGGTCCTGGGGGCCCAGAACTCAAGGTGTTAACTAGCTTTCAATTATCTTCATTGTAATTGGGCATTGTAATCAAAGACTCAACATTTATTGGTGCTGCAATGACGGAAGGTAAGTATTTGGATGCAAGACCACCTGGGACACATGCAAAGAGTGGTTCCTGCTTCTGTTTCCTGGAGCTGCTTGGGTCCTGCTGGAACACTCCTCCACACCCAAATTTTACAGGTCCTCTAACTGGAAATAGGCCTTTCTGGGTAGCCCATACAATGAAGAATCTGCTTGCATTGTGGGAGTCCTGGGTTCAATCCCTGGGTCAGGAAGATCCCCCTGGAGAAGGGCATGGCAACTCACTCCACTATTCTTGTCTGGAGAATTCCATGGACAGAGGATCCTGGCAATCTATAGTCAATGGAGTTGTAGAATCAGATATGACTGAGCGACTAACACTATGGTCCACTACAGTCTAAGTAGAAAAGTTTCTTAGTTTTATTTATGAAACATCCTGTTTGGCTAATTAGGAATTCCACATCCTATTGAGGTGCATATTCTCTAACCTTCCCTGGACCACAAAGTAGCCAACCCCATCCAGTGGACAGTGGAGGATTTTCTGGGGGCAACAGTGTAAAAGATTCCTGCCCTGTTATCACAGGGTCAACTGTTGCCAGGCCCTGCGAGCTCTGTCTCATCCCTTATGTCCATCCTGCAACCCAACACACGGGGCTCCTCACACCCGCTCGCCTCCCAGATGAAGAACTGAGGCCACGGGGCTTGGCCATCTTCCCAGGATCACGTGCTAGTGAGGGCCGCGGTGGGCTCAGAGCCCTGTTCTCTATTCCTCTGGAGCCGCCACCCTTCCCGCCCACCCCAGGCCACGGCCTGACCTTGCGACTTCTCATACCTTCCTCTTCTCAGTGCTACACGATGCCTCTGAGGTGACAAAAATCAGGCCTGTGGAAGGAAGGGGACAAGGAGAATCAGAAGCCCTGTGGGGCTGCTCTGTGCTTTGCTGAGAACTGACTCTGCTCGGGGCCGGCATCTTTGTCCAGTCCCAGCGCCTCCAGCCTGAGGGTGGTGCCCTGTCCCTGCTGCTGCCATGGGGCCTCCTGCCCAACTGAACCTGCCAGGCTGACTAGCTCATCACTGAGCAGGAGGGAGGGAAAGCCTGACTGTATGGTCCCAGTTCCCACTGGGATAAGACCCTACAGGAGGCTCCTCCGATATGGGAGGGAAGGGAACACAGATGGATCCCTGAGGCTCCAGGTCTCCCAAGCTGCAGTGAGGGAGGGCAGCAGTTGGAGGGCCTTTGGGCTGGGGAAACCAGGGGGTGGACACTAAGCACAGGGGCAGAAGAGTGAGGCAGAGAAAGGCAGGCCTTGGACGTCATGAGAGCTTGTGTGTGCACAACACAAGTGTCCCGAGCCACGGCTGACAAAGACCCCCTTGGCGACACACAAACACACTGCCAGGGCCTGGGTGCTTCCTGGAGGAGGGGGACCAGAAAAGGCAGCTCCCTCAGGACCCAGGGGGTGAGGAGGGGCCCAAAGCGTGGAAGGGAGCAAGAAAGACCAGCTAGCCAGGCTGCCCACAGATACCAGGACCTTCTGTCGCCTTCAGAGGAGCCACCAGGGGCCCCCACCAACGTTTATAGCCTCCAGAGTCATGTCCCAGTCAGATGAACTGGCTGGAAGCAAAGCTTTGTCAACCTGCTTTTAAGCAGAAAGGCCATGAAGAAGCCCAAGTCGAAGCCTGAATCTCATCCATGCTGCCAGTCATTAGGCAGAAAGGCCTCTGGGAGAGCTTCTTCCACACCCTCTTAGCTCTCCCCTTTCAGATACCAGGCTGTGGTCTTCATACAGGGAAAATGACCCTGCTACTGGCAGAACTGGGAGACAATGCCCTAGGGTCCTCAAATACGGGCCTTTCCAAGGTGCCAGTCTGTTTCCTACACAGTGATTTTCAAGAACAGTGGCCCACAAATACCAGAGAACACGCATCTCCAAACCCACTGCTCTACTGCCCACATGCGGTAAAGACCGGTGACTCACTCAGGTTTCATCCAGTCTCACACCCGGATTCTCATACTTTTTCAAATACAGGTTGACGGGGGTTTCCTTTGGTCACATCTAGCTCAACAAGTTAGACATGTCCCTTGGAGTGAGTGTGTAAAGGAGGGCCCTTGAAAAGCACCTAACCCATAAAATCATTTGATGGGCCTGCCATCTGGGTAACAGAGAACAGGTCCACAGTGGTGGTGGGGACAGGGGCAGGGGTGGGGAAGATCAGAGCTGGCCTTGGAGAGGACCAGTGAAGTGGCTGTTTTCAACAGAACTGGCTGTACCTTGAGCCCCCAATCAAGTCCTTCAAAGGGAAGGTACCCAAAGTGACCCAAATTGGACATGGATTGCCAGGACCAGGGGTAGCAGAAGCCCAACCACCCCACTGAGGAAAGGAAACAGGGCTTTTGAAACAGCCTGCAGGGAGGCTGAATCTGAGGCTCTGGGAAGGGGATGGGAAAAGCACACGCAGGTGTTCCCAAAGTGAATACTCTAGGGCCACCAGAGTGGTGTTTATGGGAAAAATTGGAAACTGAAGACAACAGTCTATCATCTGCAGTGGGATGATACCTGTGGGTGGGCAGAGCTCGGGAGGCTGTGAGCTCAGCGGAGCACCTAGCTTTGCCCTCCCATACGACATCCTGGGGAATCTGTGTCTCAGGTGCTTGGGAACAGTCAAGTGGAATATGAGGTCGCTCCACTGTGCTCGAGCACAGCCCTACTATGGGGAGAGCTCGACCTGGGGGGCGGTGGGGGCAAGACAACAGGACTCTGACTTTGGGGCCAACTGAGCGGGACCAACCAACCAGCAGCACCAGCCAGAAGATAACAAAGCTAGAAGAGGGGGAAGGATGGGGGAGCCACCAACTCAGGTAAGGCAAATCAGCCTGCTACGGACCCCATCTTCTGGGAGGGACAGTCACTAGGGGCCCATCTGACTCCTGGGATCTCTCTTGGTGGTAGCAGACCTAGGACTCTCTAGGGCCTGGCTCTTCAGCAGAAGCCAGCCACAGGCCTGTGTGTTGTTAGTGAGGGGAGTGAAGTTAGGGACACATTTATCAACCCAGCCAGGGCCTGGCCCCTGAAACAATGTGCCTGGCAGCAGAAGGGAGCCCTTGTAGGCAACCTGAAAAATACTTTTCTGTACTTTCAGACAAGAGACAAGCTGGGGATCCCATCTCCATCCCCAGACTCCCTCCCCCACACAGGTCCAGGGCTGCCTCTCCACATCACCTCTGTGACATCATGAAAGTTAAGGAAGCTGACCACTTAATTGGCTGCCTGTCCCAAGACCCAGATTCTAGAATCTCCAGAGAGTATTTATGGGGCACCCCGACCATGGTCTGAGGCCCGTTTTCCCTGAGCACTCACTGCTTGGATAGATAATGCTCCTTAGCTAGACTGGCTCCATGGCTAGTCAGAGTTCCCATGAGGCACGGGCAGCCCTGCTGATCCTATCAACTGATGGGGAGCCTGCAGCAGGGGACACCCGTGATTCCTCCCCAGATCCAAACCTGGATTTAGGGGAGGCTTTGGAGAAGCAGGGTGACCAGCCCAAGAGCCCAGATCCAGGCCTCCATGACAATCCACTCCAACAGGGCCCAAACCCAGAAATGGCCAAAGAGGAAGAGAACAACGCCATCCTTGGGCTGTCCTTCCCCAGGAAGCTCTGGAGGATTGTGGAGGATGCAGCCTTCACCTCTGTGCACTGGAACGATGAGGGAGATACAGTGGTCATCGAGGCAGATCTCTTCCAGATAGAGGTACTCCAGCGCAGAGGCATGGACCAGATCTTCGAGACAGACAGCATCAAGAGCTTCATCCGTGAACTGAACCTGTACGGGTTCAGGAAAGTCCGCCCTTCGAGTCACTCTACAGGGAAGAAGCTCATGGTAACGTAAAAAGCCCTTTTGGGGAGACTAGACTAGATGAGCTGAGTGCTGGACGGGTTTCATTTCCCAGGAGAATGTTGCTCTCATGAGAGGGTGGTTAAGGAAAGAAGAGAAAGCAGGATCTGTTGTGTTCCACCACCCCTATTAGACAGGATCCATGGGGGTGACTCCAGACACTGAGGGGCCACTTGATGTCAGGGAGGGCCAGTAACACCTCAAGTGAAGACGGCCCTGGGGGAGCTCTAGGGAGTGACATGCTAGGGCCTCATAACCTGCCAGGAATGAAGAGACCTTGTCTTTATACTTAGGCACGGCCCGGACTGTTGTGGGGAGGAGGGTGGTGAGGAAGGGCTCTTCTCCCCTCTCATGCCTAAAGTGATTCATTTGCTTTCAGATCTATCGAAACTCCAATTTTCAGAGAGACAAGCCTCTCCTTCTGCAGAACATCCAGAGGAAAGGCAACCCCAGAACAACTTCTCAGCCTGCCACTGGCACAACAACTCCAAAGAGAAAGAAGCGAGTGGTGGCAACCAGACACTCTCCTCAATTCCACCACAACGAGTTCACCCAAAAGGCTGGCAACAAAGTCCAGAAGGGGATGCCAACTGCTCGCAGAACCCCCAGCCAGTGCTCATTTGTGTTCTCTGACCTGTCTGTGGGCAGTGTAGCCAGGCGGGCTGGGGAAAACCATCTCCCCAGTGAGCAGGGCAGCCCCAGCAGGGCGGCTGGAGAGGGCACATCCAGCAATGCCATATCTGTGCCCTCGGCTACTGCTGAAAGGGACAGCCCAGGGAAACTGCCCGAGAGCCCCCCGGTGTACCCAGATTACGAATCGGTGATGGCTTTGTACAACACCTGTTACTCCATCCTGATGGCGGGCCTTTTAGTCATGGCACCAGATGAGGCCCCTGAGGCGGAGGATGAGCAGGGAGAGTCCTCACATTATAAGTGTGCCCTCTGTGAGCAGCTCAAGAACAAGCCCAATCCCTGAGCTGCCAGATACCTAGGGACACTCAAAAGCACTCTCTTATAATTAAAAATAGATTTCTGGCTCTAATAAAGTCAAGCAAAACTCCATTGGAGTAAATAAACAATCAAACGAGAACTACGAGTCTGTGTTCTTTCTATCTGTCCATTGTATTCACACATGGCACAGGGTGAGCTAGAAGAGGCTGGAAGCCCATGCCCCAGGCAATCTTCAGTCTTGTCCCCATGGTCCATTTTCATCTGAAACAGCAGCATTTCACAGGCTCATCCAATGGTCTGATCCATGAGCCGAGTGCTGAGGCAAACCCAGGATGGACTGGTCCCTGGGCCTTGCCTGCTGCTCAGCAGATGGCTCAGCTGGGCTCCTGACCTTGGGTGTTTCACCTCCCATGAGTCATACACCCTGCAGCAGAAGGGGCTCCTCAAGGATCCCCCAGTGATGCCACAAGTTTCTGATCAGCAGCTGAGCATCCCAGCTCCCTATCCAGGGGCTTCCTCAAGAGGCTCCCTGGAAAGCAGGGTCACCCCAGCCACTAAGTGCCTTGCAAACACATTACCCCAAAGCCAAAGACAAGTACAAGGTTTCCACAAGGTGAACACCAGCCCTTGTCACTCTGCCCTCACGGCTGTATTTAGAAGCCTATCTTTGGATGTGAGGCGGCCAGGCACTGAGTCCAACACACATAATTTGAGAGCCAAGGAACACTTTACAGTAGGACAAGTGTCACGTGCAAGGACAAACCACGGCCTGTTTCTGGGCCTGCAGGCCTCTCTGCCTGCTTATGCTCAGCCCCACCCCCGGCCTTCCCCTATCACCCCGTGGACACTGTTCCAACATTAGGAATTTGGACCAGAACAGAGAGGGAAAAACACTAACTAGTTTCCTAACAACACATTTCTCTCAACCACCCAGACTCAGCAGGGCCAAAATGAGTGGCAACACCATCAATTCGTAGAGCTCAGAGTCCCGGAGTCTCTCGCTGAGTCCAGAGCAGCATCATGCAAGGGGAGTCCCTGTCCCCAGCCCCGCACCAACTGGGCACTGCAGTGCAGGGCCGATTCAGACACAACCAGATGGGCAAGTCCAGAGCATGGTGGTGACTGCATGGTATCACCATGTGCTGGTATCTTGGTCACTTTCCTCTCGAAAGCCCAGTCTGGACAGGCCTCCTGCCCAAAGAGGATCAGGTGCTGGGGGATGTCCACCTGGAAGATGTCCTTCCTGCCTCTTCCAGGGATGGGCTGCAGCAGCCAGCGGGGGTTGGCCAGCGCAGTCATGTACTTCTGTTGCAGGTCGGGTAGCAGGGGTTGATTCTCCAGCTCCTGCACCTGGTTGGGACCTAGGTTTTCTAGGCACAGCAAAGTGCCCCCAATGACCACAAGACCTGTGTGCAAAGACAGGACACAGAATGAGAACAAGGTCATTCAAAGTTGCACCTTCTTGAGACTAAGACTGTATCATGGAGGGAACCTGAGGTGAACTGGGTCCTCTGGCTGAGGGCTCACCTCGGCAAAGGGAACTTGGGGCGAGACCAAGCGAGGGAGGGAGTGAAATGAAAGGGAGAGGCCTGGTGCTCCAGGAACCCACCAGGACATGGGCAGCTTTCAGTCTGCCCACTGCAGGCCACAGGGACAGAGCATGAGGGCCCCAGCGGGGGCCAGCAGACATCAGGTCCCCAAGGGATTTACCAGCAGACAGGTGTTGCTGTGGGGCCTCACCCCTGGGGAGTCAGGGGACTTGCTCAGGCCCAGCTTCAGGCAATGTGGGTATGGAACCCAGGCTGGGTGCTTTACTGCTTCTCATGGTCTCTTCCAGGCACACAGACACACATGTGGGGACACACACATACACACAGACAAGTGCCATGTGCAGTCCTAGACACACCTCTGCCTCAAGCACAAAAGGGGACTGAGGCCCAGAGTGGTGATCAGGCACCTTGTGCCACCAGTTCCCAGCCCATGGACCCTTGCTGTCCCTCTGAAGAAACCTCAGCCCCCACGCCCAACCCCACCAACTAGTTCAACAGAAAACAAACAAGTACAACCCAGCTGAGATTCAGGGCAATGCCAGGGCCCATGTGGGCATCAGGGGGCAGGGTGTCACTTAACCCACGATCACTCCATGGCCGAACTTTTCCCCGGCAAGGCCTGGATCTGGGTGGGCTCATTCTGAGCCTCCGCTCCAGCAGCTCCCACTAGACCGAGTCTTTCCAGTCCTGGTACACCATGTGGATGGCCAGGGTACAGTGCCGGTGACCGTGTAGCATGGGCCACCATGGCATCTCCAGGTTCTTGACACTGTTTAAAACGAAACCCGCATAAGGTTTCGGAAGAACAGATAGCCGAACTTCATCTCCCAGGGCTCCTAGGGCTCCCAGGGCCTCATGTGGCTGCAGAAACACAAAACCACAAAGGTCAGGAGTGTGATTCAGTGGCCTGCAAGCTCACAGCCCTGGGCTGGACCTCAGCCCCACGAGCCCGAGCATCCTCCAAATCTGCTGACACAGAACGCAGGGGTCAGAGAGAGCTGGCTCATTCCATTCGTCTTCACACAGTCCACCGATGGGGGGGGGGGTGACCCAGAGGACCCATCCATTACATGCAGTCTGTGGGGAGGTCAGCAAGGAGGGTGGGACAGTGGGAGAGAGGCACAAGGTGAGTTCCAAGACAGAAAGCCCTGAAATCCTGCGAGCACTGAAGAGGGAGGGCAAGCCCCTTGGTTTCAAAGCCCAGAGGCTGGGCTCTGATCCTCTCCCAGCACAGACAGGCATTGTCCTGGGCTTGGCTTCCCCCACTCCCTGCCACCACCCCACCCTTCAGTTCCACAACCCCATCACTGCCCATGCTCTGCAGATCCCCCATCTTAGCCCAGGGATGCTAAGGGCATATCCATGCTAACCAATCTGGACTCGGCCCTGGGGCACCCTGGACCTCAGATGGCCCTGCCAGGTGTCTTCCCCATGCCTTTGGGAGCCACCTTCCTCCTAGCCCTTCCCATACCACTGCCTCCACTGTCAGCAGATGCCCCGGCCCCTGCCCAGAGCCTCGAGAAAGAACAAAGGAGAACAGGAACTAATGGGATGGGTGCACTCCATGTCATTACCAGGGCCTGGGACAGCACCATTCAGGTATCACAGAATTCAGACCTCAAATAATACATTAGGTTACCATCACCTCATTCAATGGCTGAGGTGGCACTGAGGCATAGACTGCAGGGAACCTTAACACACACATCTCCATTCGCACTTCTTTCCCTGTACCTGGAGGGGGGTCCCCGTTCACTGGAGGGAGCTGGAGGCAGAGGAGCAGAGCCATGAGCCTGAACGTCAGCAGGGTCTCAGCACCTCGCAAGGGGCCTCCATTTCCACATGGCTATGAGGACAGGAACAAGGTCCCAGGGGCACCCAACCCAGGGCCTTTTGGGCCTTTCCTTCATTTGGCACAGCAGAGACACAGTTCTCACAGGCCCACAAGACCCCACATGATCTGGCTCCTACCCTACTGGCCTTCTCTCCTCGTCCCTGGATTCACCTCTGGTAGCCATGAAGGCCATCCTTCCATCCTTGGAACATTCCAGTGTGTTCCTACCTCAGACCCTTTGCTGGGTGTGAGGACTCACATCGCACCTCAGTGTGACCTTACAGACAAAGGAAAGGTCTTCACAGAGCTGATGGGGGTCAAGTGAGCTCATTAGGATGGACCCTCCTCTAACAGGATGGCTGTCCCCATACAAAGGACACATTTAGAGACAGACAGGAACATGGGGAAACTGGGGTGAAGAGGAAGGCGGAGCTCTCCAAGCCCAGACACACCCACCAAGGCCAGCAATGCCCTGGAAGTGAGGGGGGAGAGATAGGACAGACTCCACAGCCCTCATGAGAGCCAACGTCAGCTGACATCTCTATCTCGGCTGCTGGGCCTCCTGAACCAACACGGTTCCTAGTATGAGCCACCCGGTGCAATCCTGAAGTGACTGCTGGCAAATGAAGCCAAAGGGTCAGCTCTGTTGGGACATCTCTCCACAGGGGTAAGGGGGGAGTGGGGGATGGCTTCTCCACTCCCAGCACCTCGAGCACACTCCTCCACGTCTGCAAAATTCATGTGTCTGTTTTCACCCTTACACGGTGTCTGTTTACACCTCCCATTGTCGGGGGTCCCACAATTTACTGATGCTTCCCTCCTGATGGAAGGGAAGGGAAAACTCATTCTGCCAATATAGCCACTCGATGTGACCACACACTCACTGAAGAGCCATGCAGGAGGCGGCCCAGTGCACATGGCACACACCCGAGGTGCTGACACATGCCAACAAACGGCCTTCCACAAAGGCTTCCCGTTTCCACTCCACTAACCACAGGCAAGGGTGTCATGTCCTCATGCACTGCCTGGTCCCGGGCATCATCATTCGGTTCAACGTTTGCCCATGTGCTGGGTGACAAAGGGTTACACTGTTCATTGGGTCTGGCTTGGTTACAAGGCTGGCCCTTGGGACTTTGCCACTGCTATGTCTTCTACTAGGGTATGTGACTGGATTCCATGCTTGCCCAGTTTGTGCCATTCAGTATCTCAGCCAACCCAACCCCTTCCTCCTGAGAGCCTCTGAATCTCACCTGTGTGGGTGGAATCCCTGAGCAAGAAGTGGCTGCAAGCACTCCTATGGCCTGAAGCAGAAGGTGCCTGCTTGGTGGCCAGAGGAGAAAACACTCTTCTGCTTGCTTGACTGGGCATCTTCACCTGCACGAGGACCAGAGGAACAGGGAGAAAGTCACCAGTGACAATACAGCAATCTTGGACAACAAGCCACCACCATCTTCTCCTCATCAGGGGCCTCAGACAACGGGGTCCCAGGAGGGCCCAACTGATGAGAAACACACGTGCAGGTTCCCTCAGGGTGGGTTCTGCTCATCACAGCAGCTGGCCTGTCCTCACCGGGCTGGGACAGGGACCCCACGATGCCTCAGTTTGCAGCACATAAACCCATACCCCAGGAGTGATTGTGACTTACAGCCCAGGAGACCCCGCAAAGAACAAGAGAAAATGACTCCTCCCCTCACACTGCCACTCTGGAAGGATCCGGGAGCCGCAACAGTCAGTGGGCCGCCCTCCATGGACTCCTGGTTGGGCCCCACCAGGAGGGGAACTGGGGACAAGCAGCTGAGCCCTGCAGGGTCGGGTGGGGGCGACTCCCAGCAGGAGGGTGGGGCTAGCGTTAGGTCATAGTCCAGGGGCGGGGTAAGAGGTTGGATGGCAGGTCTGGGGCATCTTCCCATGTGTCCCAGGGCATTGCTTGGATGCACATGTGGAAAGAAAGCAGTGGTGGTGGTGGGGTTACTGTGGCTGTGGAGGGGGCCAGAAGGTCCAGCTTGGCCTCCTGGCAGGCGCTCCTAGTCCCAGAGCCTGGAAACCCCTGCCTGGAGGTACCATCTACGCATGAGGCAGGTCCTGCCTTCCTGCAAGCAGAGCGAGTCGTGGGCACTTTGGGATGGTTGGGCTGCGGCCACCAGGCAGGACAGTGGTCCGCCACTAGGACCAAGACAGCTGACAGCACTGGCTGGCTTCAGTCGCATCGTGCCCACAAACACTGACACCTGTCATTTCCGGTGTGTATGGCTTCCCTTACTCACGTAGGCACGCAGTTACATAGACACACAAGTACGAACAAAGGTGCATTCCCTCACCGGCCCTGTCTGCTAGGAGACAAACTAAGATCCGTCACGCTCTGAGGCACCTGGAAGGTCAGGCCGGGAGGAGCCTCGAGACCAGCAGCCTGAAGCAGGACCCAGAGGAGGACCAGGAGGTGAGCGGCCTGGTGGAAGAGAGGGGGAGGAGGTGGGAGAAGCAGTGTGGGAGGAAGAGTGTGGGAAAGACGGAGCTGAGGTGGAGATTCTGGAGAAGGACTCAACTCAGGGCAGGGGCAGGGCGGGACTGGGACAGAAAGGGGCTTGGGTGGGGCTGGGACGGGGTTTGGGCGTGGCTCTGGGTGGGGTGGAGCCACCAGAGGCAGGGCGTGACTGACAAGGATGGAGCTGTGGGCCCAGGAAACCCACGGAGAGTGGGCCTGTCCAGCTTCATGGCAGAGGCCAGACTGTGCCCTTTTGAGTCCTTGCCATAGGCGTCCAGTCCGTGAGAAACGGCGAGAGTCAAAGTGACCGTGACCCAGTGTCTTCAGTGACTGCATCTGAGCTTCAGAGTGGACCTCAGGGGCCAGGGAAGCAGAGAGAGGCACGACCTCTGGGCAGAGTTCCCCATCTCTGGGCTGAAAACCCAGGCTGTCTCCCCTCCAAGCCACCCTGGGACTGCTGGCCCAGTGCTGAGCAACAGTCTATCTGTTCTTTTGCAGATGTGGAAGAAAATCCTCCCTGTGTTACCTGCTGCCCCTGGGACCTGAGATGTCTCAGAGAAAGGCAGCTTTGCCTTCAAAACTGTTTCCTGAACTCTTCCTCTTGTCTGGGGGCTCAGCCCACCCAGGGCAACCACCTGACTCTGCTCCTGACCGCTGCCCTGGCTGCTGTGTCCCTGCCTCCCAAGTGCCTGATCACAGTAAATGCTCCTCTTCCTGTCCCCACTGCTACTAGTTGAGCTCAGGCCTCATGGCCTGGGGCCAGGGCTGTCAGCCTAGGCTCCCCCACCAGCTTGGACCCCTCTTGTCTCTCCTCTTCCACCCAGTGTTGCGCACACTATCGATTCTGTCGATGTGTGTCACACCGCACACACATCTGTCCTCAACCCTGGATGGGAAGTACAGCTGAGCCCAAGCCCCAACCCATCCATGGTGCCCTGGGGGGCTTCCTGTGGTCCCAGGTCTCCTTCCTCATTTCCCAGCACTCTGGAGGGCTGTGCTGGCCCTGGGCTCTGTGCAGAGTACATCTGGGACCCCACACTTCAGATCGTGCAGTTCCTGCCCCTGGACTGCTGGCTCCTCTTGTCCTGACAACCTACTGTCCTTCCAAGCACAGCTGTAACATCCCTTTTCTGTCTGCCTGAGTGTCACGTGCTTTCATCTGGCAGTTCTGGGGCACCCTGCATCTTCCTGTTGAAGCCTTTGCCCTGTTCTTCCATCCAGGCTGTGGCTGCTGTGCACAAGTCTGGACTGCCAAGGGTCACCAAGTCCCAGGAAGGCAGGGTCGATGTCTCACTGGTTCCCATTAGCCAGGCACCCATGCAACTGCTGCCGTGGGAATGTTATTCTGAGCAGTACTTTCCCTTCTAGCATGCTCTCTCCTTGCAGAACTCTCCCGGCTGTGAATTGAGGGGCAGAGGCTGCCTCCTGGATTTGAGGCCTCAGTGCTGCAGGGACCCGAGCGAATACCACACCCAACTCCCTCATGCTGGTGCCCGGATCCTTGCCCCAAGAGTGGTTATCAGCTACCTCCATATACCCCAGAACCTCCTGGTAGTGGTCTCAGATCATGAGAGAGGGTCCTGTGAATGGTAGGTAGGCTGCTGCTGTTCTTTCTGCATCCTGGTTATGAACTAGACCTTGCCCAGTGAACTGGACACCTATGATGTGTGGCTGCTGATGGGGGCAGCTGTGAGGCCCTGCTCCATGGCATTTCTCCACACCTGTCCCATCCCTGCTGCTGGCACCAGTTCTCCTCACATGCCCAGATGTGTAGACCGATCCACAGGGGGTGCTGCCTCCCACCCCACCTGGGTCTCTGAGGCTTGGTGAGGGTTCTACTTTGCTCCTGTTGTGTGTTTGCAGACAGCACTGACCTGGGAGGGCTTGACACAGATTCTTGGTTTCCCTCATGTCCTCTTTGGCCAATGTGGTTTCCTCTCTGAAATGCCTGTTGCCCATATATCCACTTAGCTGTGTGTCCTTTCTGTGCTGAGTTGTGGGCACTTCTTTTGGGGTCTGGGCACTCATCCCACCCTGGTGTTTGTATTGCAGATTCGTTCTCTTCTGTTTTCAGGCTAGCAATGGACTCAGTATTCGCCTTGTGTCTCGGAGCTGTAAGTGCCCCACAGGTCAGCATGTGTCTGTCAGGTCCTTCCACTGGGGATTGCCATCCACCCCCAGGCTTGGCACCTGGGGCAAGCAGTCCTCAAGGAGATGCTGCCCTGGTGTCCAGCACTCTGCCCATGAGAGAGGGCTCTTTCACCTCCATGTCAGTTCCTCGGTCCCTGCCTAGCTTTGGTTCTGGGCCTCGGACTCCCACACGCAGGACAAACCCAGGGGCAGCCGTGTAGCTCCAGGAGGTCAACCAGACCTACTTCCCCTCTGTCCCCAGGGCAGCTCCCATTGACCACACCCCTTTGCATACAGCCCAGATGGAGGGGCCAGCCTGAGAACCGGACAAGTTTCTGATTTCATCTCAGTTCTGCTGCAGTTCTTTGATAGGACATGGCACACATATGACCTGTGGACACGGATGGCCACTCTGCTGCGGCTGCTCAGGGTACTGATTGCCTAGGGGATGGGGCACCACCCAGGGGGACCGGGGAAGCTTCTGTGAGCCTCTGTTGCTGCCCTGCTCTCATTCACATCACAGGCCTTTACATCACATTTGACACGGAAGTGGGAGATGCTGGTTTGTATGTGTCCATCACTCCCAAGCTCTGGGGTCTATGTGCTCTTCACTGTCCTCCATCTGGGCAGGATGGCCACGACCCAGGTGCCATGCCCACCAGCACAGGAGGGGACTTCCAGACACTAGGCTGCGGCTCACAGAATGGATCCAGCTGTTTAGTTTGCAAGGACAAGGAGCAGGGAGGGCGGAGTGGAATGTGCATTGTCATCCCATACCCATGGTGAGAGGACTTCAGTGAGGGGACTCTGGCGCTCTGGGTGGGAGACCTGTCCAGCTATCCTTTGAGTACTAGTGTGCCCACCATGGTGACTTGGCCAAGCACAGAGTGGGTGTGAGGGGTCAGGAGCAGAGGATGCCCATGAGTTGCCCCCAGAGGTGAGCAGGTTCTTCAGTTCATGAGCGGGGCGTGTATCCCCTCTCTTTTTCTGTGCATTTCTCTTTTACTCACTGGAGTTCATGCAGGGTTTCCGTTCAGCCTTACCATCTTTTCCTTACATCTCATGTTCCCCCAGGTTCTGAAGGAGTCCTCAACAGACGTCTCACTAAGCCCTGGACCTGGCTTTGGGGGATATTGCATTCCAGGCCTCCAGGCCCTCGCAGCTCAAGACCGACTGATGAATCCTGGGGACTGGCCCTGTGTCCCTTGACCATTGAGCCCCTGTGCCCAGAAATCCCAGCCCAGGGGGTCATCCCGAAGGGGCCACAGAGTCAGAGTTAACTGTGTCTCTCAATTTGGTGTCAAGTTGACCCTGTGTCTGGCAACCTCCACTCCTCTGGTGGTCCCACCTGCCTGTGTGGGTTCACCATATCAGTGCCCGAGGTCCCTTTGGGAGGGGCTAGGGTTGTTCCCATGTCTGTTTGCTGTGGTGCTGCAGCGTCCTTCTCCCAGGGACCCTCCCCATCCCTGTTCCTCAGTTGCAGACCTGAGAACTGGCTCAGGGCCCAACCTGGGCGAGGGATCTTGACCTGTTTACTGGGGTGGCTGCCTTTGGCCTCAGTGTCATTTTGGACTGTACCTTGGTTGGTTGCCCACCTATCAAAGCTCTGGGAGGCTGCATCGTATGGACCACCTTCCCTCCTCTGTGGGTCCCGCCTCCTGGGAGGTGGCAGCCCTCATCATGGTCCCTGGCTCCTGGCAGCTCAGTGCAACCCCACGACCTCTGCTGCAGTCCCTGGGCAGCAGGGATGGATGGAGGGGTGTGTCGTCCATCTCCTCCATCACCAGGCCTGGTAAGCCTGACCTGTGTTGTACAGTGACTTCACTCTGCTTGGCGGCCGGGCAGTAGGTGACCAGCTCTTCCCATGCTTCCTTGGTTCTCATCATGGTAGTGCTGTGTGTCCTGCCACAGATCAGGGCAGCCAGCTCCCCTGCTTCCTGGGATGGAGGGCACCTGTGAGGGAGGCCTCCGGTCCAGTTTGCTCCCTTGAGGGTGGGGGCACCAGCTCTTTATGGGGTGGGAGAAGTGGGCTGCTGTTGCAGGCTCAGAAGTTCAGAGACATCTTGGATGTCCCAGTCTTCTGGGGCCTGCCTCCCGGTCTCTCTGGCCTTCATGTCAGTGATGCATGTTTTCCCAAGAGGACATCCAATGCCAGTGGGTCAATCCTGCCTTGGTGGAACATTCAGTGTCTTTGAGGTTCAGCCACACCTGTTGAATCCTGGGCTGATGTTTTTCCACTGCCTAAAGCTTTGTCAGCTACTGGGAAGACTCTGCTCCCCCCCAACATTGGTCCTCACTGTTTTTCATCCTAGGTTGGTCATCACCCTACAGACAGCAAAGCAAAGAAGTCACTCCCCTCTATTCTGCCCCCACCATGTTCCACACACCTGGATCTTCTCACTTGCCAGGGAATTCCTCTCCCCCTGCCAGCCCAGCACAAGTTCTAGCAGCTGGGCTGTGGCCTTGAGCCCAGGGCTGAGTGCACACAGACTACTCCCAGGATGGGTCCTCATAACCCATGGGGCAGGGGATGTCAACCCTGTACCAAGGCCCCATCTTGCCACCTCTCCTCAGACCACTCCAGGGCCAGCCTTCTCAGGATAGGTCCTTTGTGGGGCTGTTCCCCGGGGGTGGGGAGGGCAGGGAGTTGGTGCTGGAGGCTGGCTGGGGACTTACCACCAAGGGGACAGGGAGCAGACATGGTTGGGCAGGGCATCCCATCACCTGCGATGTTGACCTGACAGTTCCTGCCAGCCTATCGGGAGGTGCAGAGCACAGACAGACATTGGAGATGTCCACAGTGGGACTTGGTGGTCGGGCCCTCACAGTGCCTGAGACCTCATGATTGCTATTGACCAAGCAGGAAAACTGAAATCAGGAATTGTTGCCCAAGCAGTGGCTGTGTGTACACACAGGACACCAACTGCCTTTGCCTGTGTGGCACCATGCTCTGCCCTGCACGCAGTCCAGTGGGAGGAGCTCTTGGCGTCTTTTGCATCAGACAGCTGCTGGGTTGGGCAGAACTGCTTCCAGTGCACTGGCCACCCGGCCACCTGCTAGCCCTCATGTAAGCACAGCCTAATGGGAGAGGGCAGATCTGGGTGCCAGACCTCACAAGACAAAGCGCATTCAAGTCCAAGGACACCCATCCTGCAAGAGGCTCCTCCACCGTGCAAAGCGTCACATGTCCACTCACACCTGCATCACTCAGGGCTGAGGGCTGGAAAGGCTGGAGCACATCTTCCAGACAGACCTGTAAAGCACAGAGCCTGAAACGAGGCAGAGTTTGGGGAACATGAAGCGTGGGGAACCAAGCCTTGACTCACATCGAGGGACCATGGAAGGCTTTTCAGACGGGAGGGCTGTCTGCCCTGGGGCTTATAGTGAAGAGGGTCTCCTTGGCTGGGAAATGGGGGAAGGGCCCCCAGAAGTGTCAGACCCATGGAGGGAACTGAGCCCAGGTGTGTAGCTGGAGCAGGTGAGCTTGTAGAGGGCCCCCAGCCTGACACTATATGTATAGGTTCCCTGAGGGGTTTTTGGCAAAGGATTTCTAGAGACTTTGATGTGCTGTGAAGTTTCATCCATTGCCTGCAGAGGCAAGGCTGCGTGCCTGATAGGCTGGGCAGGCTCTGGTCCTCCACAGAGGCAGTGTAGGAGGAAGCAGACACTCTGCCCTGCCATCTCAAACCTGGATTGGTCCCTAGCACCACCATTGCTGGAGCGTGAGTCTCAGCAAATCACTCCCTCTCTGAGTCTCCATTTCTTTATCTGAAGGATGAGCACAGTGTGAAATGTCCCCATTAGGAGTAATCCTATTTGTGGATGTATCTGATGGGAGTGAGGCAGTCATGGGATGATTCACACAAAAGCAATCTGTAAACCAGAAAGCAGCTACTCTGAGTAGTGGTTGAAGAGGCATCTCTTGCAAAGAGAGCTTTCCCCAGAATGAGTGGGAATGCAGGTGTGTACCTTGAAGTCTGCAGCTGGGAGACAGGGAGAAAGTGAAGAGCCTCCAATTAGGAAAGGAGGATAACATGGACACCATCGGCCCCCAGTGCCAAAGGTTCTATAGGATGTGGCCTGGGTTGGGACTTAAGGGCCATCGGTGGATTTTGAGCAAAGATGTATACAGTGGCCCCTGAGACAGAAGGCACTGTGAGCTGAGTCAAACTGCCAGGCTTTGTGAACTGGGGGCTGTAGCAGGACCAGGAATCCATGAAGATGGGAGCCTCTTCCCTGAACTGTGCAGGAGACAACATCTGCCTGCTACCTCAGGTCCATGACCTGCTTTCCACCATTCCATCACCCAGAACACTTCAGCACCCAAGTGTTTTCACCATCTTGACATAAACACTTTTGGTAGTAAAACCAAAAATGGATGATACCAAGAAGCTATTGATTATAGTATCCCTTATTTTCCCTATGTAGCCCACTTGGTTCTTCTGTGTATTCTTTCCACCTCTTCTTAGTACCTTCTGCTTCTCTTAGGTCCATACCATGTATGTCCTTTATTGAGCCCATCTTTTCATGAAATGTTCCCTTTGTATCTCTCATTTTCTTGAAGAGATCTCTAGTCTTTCCCATTCTGTTGTTTTCCTCTATTTCTTTGCATTGATCACCGAGGAAGGCTTTCTTATCTCTCCTTGCTATTCTTTGGAACCCTGCATTCAGATGCTTATATCTTTCCTTTTCTCCTTTGCTTTTCACTTCTCTTCTTTTCATGGCTATTTGTAAGGCCTCCTCAGACAGCCATTTTGCTTTCTTGCACATCTTTTTCTTGGGGATGTTCTTGATCCCTGTCTCCTGTACAATGTCACGAGCCTCTGTCCATAGTTCATCAGGCACTCTGTCTATCAGATCTAGTCCCTTAAATCTATTTCTCACTTCCACTGTATAATCATAAGGGATGTGATTTAGGTCATAACTGAATGGTCTAGTGGTCTTCCCTACTTTCTTCAATTTAAATCTGGATTTGGCAATAAGGAGTTCATGATCTGAGCCACAGTCAGCTCCCAGTCTTGTTTTTGCTGACTGTATAGAGCTTCTCTGCCGGTAGCCAGCGTGAGGAACTCCGCCTGTGGCAAAGGTCATGAGGAAGGAGGATCGACATATGCAAAGGTGGGATCAAGCCTCAGGAGTCCCCCCTGGAAATTCTCGAGCATCTACCCCCAAAACTAGAGTCTGCCTATTTTACTACCTTGTGCTCTCACCTACACCTCTGACTTTATGGGGGGCTGTCCCCCACCACCTCTTTGGAGAAGGAGTTAACTTAAGAGCTCCAGTTAATAATAATTCCCGGACGTGATAGGAGTGTTTCAACCTACAAACTCCTCTGAAGGTTCTCTAGCCTGCCTGACAGGCTTGTCCGGCCACATGTGATTGTTCACAGCCTCTCAACCATGAGAGGCACGAGATGCTTTAAACCTTCTAAAAACAGGTTCTTTAGAGAAGTTAGAAAACTACTAGTATAGTATAGTGGGCTGATTAGAAATTGTATCGGTGAAGGGTTTTTCATTTGTTGAGCCAATGTTTGCTGCTAAGTCTCCACATCCCCTGCCCTTATACACATTAATGAATATATAGAAGAAATAAGTATTAACCTTTGATATTAATCACGTTAGACCTTAGGCTAAGCAAATTCTTTTCTTTCCTTAATTAAAACCCACTACACCCTCACCCTATAGGAATGTAACTTTATCTGGTACCTTCAGAAGGTGGCGTCTGTTTTAAGAATAATCACCCCTGGAGAAATAAGTGTTCTGGTTGACTGACTGCTGTCACAAGGAGAGGGTCATAAATTGTCAGCAGGCTCCCTGGCCAGAAGATGATGTAACACCCCTAAGACCTCTGTATATATCTGTATGAAGAACCTGACTTTAATAAAAGTCAGGACTGCTGACCCCGCATGACTTTTGTATAACATCTCGGTGTATAAAAACAGACCCTGGAAAAATAAAAAATGGGATCAGTTCCTCGAAAGACTTGTCTCCCCATGTCGTTCTTTCTCTCACCTTCTGGCTGAATCCCCATCTGGAACGTGGAGGCTTGTCAAGCCTACTAATTATGCCTGGGCTTCCAAGATCTGACTGGGGAGGCCTTAGTGTCTCCTCTCCTTTGGGAGAATGGGAGGACGCCTGTGGCCTATGTAGGTGACGTAAATTCCTTATTTTGGGATTTTATTAGCTTTCCACATAAACCAAGTTATTCAGCCTCTTTTCTCCGCTGAATTTTCCTACTGAGCTATCCTTATTCTATTACTCTTTATACCTCTAATTAATATTTAATTAAAGCGATTGTATCCAGTTCGCCAAAGCCGTCTCCCCTTCAAATTTCCCTGGATCCACCGGGGCTGGACCCTGGCACTTCTCCGTCTTTGGCTGCAAAGAATATAATCAATCTGATTTCGGTGTTGACCATCTGGTGATGTTCATGTGTAGAGTCTTCTCTTGTCTTGTTGGAAGAGGGTGTTTGCTATGACCAGTGAGTTCTCTTGGCAAAACTCTATTAGCCTTTGCCCTGCTTCATTCTGTACTCCATGGCCAAATTTATTGACTATGCCAAAGCCTTTGACTGTGTGGATCACAATAAATTGTGGAAAATTCTGAAAGAGATGGGCATACCAGACCACCTGACCTGCCTCTTGAGAAATCTGTATGCAAGTCAGGGAGCAACAGTTAGAACTGGACATGGAACGACAGACTGGTTCCAAATATGAAAAGGAGTGAGTACATCAAGGCTGTATATTGTCACCCTGCTTATTTAACTTATATGCAGAGTATATCATGAGAAACACTGGGCTGGAATAAGCACAAGCTGGAATCAAGATTGCCGGGGGAAATATCAATAACCTCAGATATGCAGATGACACCACCCTGATGGCAGAAAGTGAAGAGGAACTAAAAAGCTTCTTAATGAAAGTGAAAGAGGAGAGTGAAAAAGTTGGCTTAAAGCTCAACATTGAGAAAACTAAGATCATGGCATCTGGTCCCATCACTTCATGGGAAATAGATGGGGAAACAGTGGAAACAGTGTCAGATGTTATTTGGGGGGGCTCCAAAATCACAGCAGATGGTGATTACAGCCATAAAATTAAAAGACACTTACTCCTTGGAAGGAAATTTATGGCCAACCTAGATAGCATATTAAAAAGCAGAGACATTACTTTGCCAACAAAGGTCGGTCTAGTCAAGGCTATGGTTTTTCCAGTGGTCATGTATGGATGTGAGAGGTGGACTGTGAAGAAAGCTGAGCACCGAAGAATTGATGCTTTTTTTTTTAATTATAAATTTATTTGTTTTAATTGGAGGCTAATTACTTTACAGTATTGTATTGGTTTTGCCATACATCAACATGAATCCGCCACAGGTATACACGTGTTCTGAACTGTGGTGTTGGAGAAGACTCTTGAGAGTCCCTTGGACTGAAAGGAGATCCAACCAGTCCATCCTAAAGGAGATCAGTCCTGGGTGTTCATTGGAAGGATTGATGCTTAAACTAAAACTTCAATACTTTGGTCACCTCATGTGAAGAGTTGACTCATTGGAAAAGACCCTGATGCTAGGAGGGATTGGGGGAAGGAGGAGAAAGGGACAACAGAGGATGAGATGGTTGGATGGCATCACTGACTCGATGGACATGAGTTTGGGTAAACTCCAGGAGTTGGTAATGGACAGGGAGGCCTGGTGTGCTGTGATTCATGGGGTCGCAGAGTCGGACATGACTGAGTGACTGAACTGAACTGAGCCCACTTGGTATTAACAGTCACATGGTTCACTGCTGCCATGTCAGTGTTTGTCAGCCCCTGCCGGGGTGTTGATGATCATTGTGTCCCTGTCAATGATTTCTAAATCTGTAAACTCTTGTGGCCCCCAAGGCTTTTGGACAAAACATTAGGAACAAGTGATCCTAGTCCCTTAAGAGCGAACACTTTCAGAGGACGGCCAGAGGCCCGGGGGTAGAGGATGTGTTACCTTCCTCCAGCCTTCAGCCTAGAGGGATGCCCTTCCTGGGACAGGCAGGACCGAGGGCCAGCCCCAGGTCAACCTGGATAACTACACACCCCACCGTCTGCCAAACAGCCTCAGGATGTGGTGTCTTTTGGTACCAACCATGGTCTTCTGTGGTAGAAATGGGTGGAACCTAGAGCTAAAAAGAAGGACCCTTGGCAAGCACGTGTATTCACCAGTTTGTAATTCTGGAAACCTGTCTGCCATCTTGTTTCAGGACATCTGGAGCCCTGTGCAGTCTCCCAGTACAGCCCCAGAAAACCTTGGTCGACCCGCATAATTCTGGGGTATTAACGTGATTCAGGAGTCTCTGGTTTTGAGATACAGGCGATGACACCAGAAGCTCAGCAGCATTAGGCTCACCTGGTTGACTTGCTTTCATAGCACACTTCTCAAGGACCAATAGGAAATGCAGGTAGAGGAGATGAGTGGAAAGGGCTTTGTGCTGCTGCTGGTGCTGCTTGCCCTGCTGGGCAGCCTCCTCTGTCTCTGAGAAACCTGTGCATTAACTTTGGACAGGACGGAAAGCTGCCTTTAGGAAGTGGCAGTGGGGGCTCACTTGCTCCATGCTTGGTAGCTAATCATTTTCTTAGGATTAACCTGGACCCTAAATTACAAAGGCCAGGTTTTCCTTGAGCAAAATTGTGGTTTCTGGTCAGCCCATGATCTGGAAGCTGTCTCTTGCTTGCCCACCCCAGCCGGCTTCTGTGCTCCAGTGACCCTTGAGGTACCCCGGTTATCCATGAGGATATATGGCCATAAGCCTCACAGTGCAGGTCTGAGCAGTCCAGATAAGTGTCCTTGCCTGAGTTTGTCTTTAGCATTGTGGCATCGTGACTCAGAAGCCAGGGTTTTAGATCTTAAACCAGTGATGACCCTTTTCATCAGGCTGACCCTTTTCAGCCTCAGGTTTCACATCTGTATGTTGAGTGTAGTAACAGTGCACAGTCACTAGGACAGCAGGGAGGGTTCCATGAGTTGAAAGGCTGGGATAAACTTGGTGCACAAAAATGTTATGGGGAAGGCGACCAGGAAAATTATGCTGGGGTCTTTCATCTACTTTTGGGACCTACCCTTGGCTGACAAGGGCAGAAGAAAGTGCTTCATTGTCACCAGCCTGCTACCATGTCCCTCTGGGGTTCTGGGGACTGTTTTTAAGCAGTTTGCTATTGGCATAGCAACATTGCTGGGAGAAATATCAATTACCTCAGATAGGCAAATGACACAAACCTTATGACAGAAAACAAAGAGGAGCTGAGGAGCATCTTGGTGAAAGTAAAAGAGAAGGGTAAAAAAGCTGGCTAAATCTCAACATTCAAAAAAGTAAGATCATGGCATCCGGTCCCATCACTTCATGGCAAATAGATGGGGAAACAATGGAACCAGTGAGAGATTTTATTTTCTTGGACTCCAAAAATCACTGCAGATGGTGACTGCAGCCATGAAATTAAAAGACACTTGCTCCTCAGAAGAAAAGCTATGACCAATCTAAACCACATAGTAAAAAGCAGAGACATTTTTTGCTGACATAGGTCTGTCTAGTCAAAGTTATGATTTTGCCAGTAGTCATGTATGGATGTAAGAATTGGATCATAAAGAAGGCTGAAGGCTGAAGAACTGATACTTTTGAACTGTGGTGTTGGAGAAGACTCTTGAGAGTCCCTTAGACTGCAAGGAGATCCAACCAATCAATCCTAAAGGAAATCAGTCCTAAATTCATTGTAAGGACTGATGTTGAAGCTGAAACTCCAATACTTTGGCACCTGATACAAAGAACTGATTCTTTGGAAAACAAAAACAAAACCCTGATGATAGGAAACACTGAAGGCAGGAGAAGGGGGTGACAGAGGATGAGATGCTTGAATGGCATCACTGACTCGATGGACATGAGTTTGACCAAGCCCTGGGAGTTGGTGATGGACAGGGAAGCCTGGTGTTCTGCAGTCTATGGGGTCGCAAAGAGTTGGACAGGACTGAGCAACTTAACTCAACTGATGGGTCCAGATGCTATGCTAAGCAAATTACACATAGAGTGGTTGCTATATATTTGAGTATACTATTACACCCACTTAACAGATGAGGAAGCTAAGGTAACAGGTAGTAAAATCGTAGTGAGAAGACTTATGCACAGAACCTGTTGACCTTTTTAGTCCTCTGACTGACCATGAGACTCAGCCAAGTGACAGTGTCCCTGCTGCTCCAGGGCCCTGGCAGGCAACTTGAAGAAGTGAGGTCAGCGGGTGCAAACCACGGGGAGTGAGGGGGCTAGAACACACGGAGAGGGCATGATCTAGCCCAGGAGGAGCTGCCACTCACAATAGGAGGGTGTGCAGGCCAGGTGCCAGGCCTTTTGATTTGTCCAGAATGGCCAAAAAAGCTGAAGTTCAGTAAGAGATCTCCTGGTTTTTGAATGTTAGCTCCTTATTTTATAAAGGCACTCTCTATGCCAACCGACTACCCTTGCCACTCACTCAGAGCCTACAGGTGGCCCTCTCCTTTACTCCACAGCACTGGCTGCACACAGTGTGCCCCTTGCCAGGGGTTTGCTCTCAGACGTTGATCTTCTGTCTGCCAGTGCTCCCGCCTGGGCTCAATGTGTCTGCTCAGCTTCATGAACTCATGCTGTTAAAGAATGGAGACAGACTCAGGGAACACGCCTGCTTCCACGTCTCCTCTTGTGGTTTACTCAGCTCAGTTTGGACTGCATCTCCGAGCTTTCCCACATCCTCTCTGTAGCAATCAGTGTCCTCTTGGCCAAAGTTCTCCTGAGGCATTGCACTGTGTCTGGCTGTATCCTTTCTTCCTTTCACCTGGTCCATTTTTCCTCTCTCCCAGTTACACAGTCAGCCTCTTGGGACAAATCCAGTTCAGTTCAGTTCAGTCACAAATCCAGTTCAGTTCAGTTGTGCCCGAATTTTTGTGACCCCATGGACTGCAGAATGCCAGGCTTCCCTGTCCACCACCAACTCCCACAGTTTACCCAAAATCATGTCCACTGAGTCGGTGATGCCATCCAACCATCTCATTCTCTGTCTTCCCTTTCTCCTTCTGCCTTCAATCTTTCCAATCATCAGGGTCTTTTCAAATGAATCAACCCTTTGCATCACGTGGCCAAAGGATTGGAGTTTCAGCTTCAACATCAGTCCTTTCAATGAACATTCAGGACTGATCTCCTTTAGGATGGACTGGTTGGACCTCCTTGCAGTTCAAGGGACTCTCAAGAATCTTATCCAACACCACAGTTCAAAAACATCAATTCTTTGGTGCTCCACTTTCTTTATAGTCCAACTCTCACATCCATACATGACTACTGGGAAAACCATAGCATTAAATAGACGGACCTTTGTTGGTGAAGTAATGTCTCTGCTTTTTAATATGCTGTCTAGGTTTGTCATAACTTTTCTTCCAGCGAGTAAGTGTTTTTTAATTTCATGGCTGGAGTCACCATCTGCAGTGATTATGGAGTCCCAAAAAATAAAGTCAGCCACTGTTTCCACTGTTTACCCATCTATTTGCCATGAAGTGATAGGACCGGATGCCATGATCTTAGTTTTCTGAATGTTGAGCTTTAAGCCAACTTTTCCACTCTCCTCTTTCACTTTCATCAAGAGGCTCTTTAGTACTTCTTCACTTTCTGCCATAAGGTTGGTGTCATCTGCATATCTGAGGTTATTGATATTTCTCCTGGCAATCTTGATTCCAGCTTGTGCTTCTTCCAGCCCAGCGTTTCTCATGATGCACTCTGTATATAAGTTAAATAAGCAGGGTGACAATATGCAGCCTTGACATACGCTTTTCCTATTTGGAACCAGTCTGTTGTTCCATGTCCAGTTCTAACTGTTGCTTCCTGACTTGCATACAGGTTTCTCAAGAGGCAGGTCAGGTGGCCTGTTATTCCCATCTCTTTCAGAATTTTCCACAGTTTATTGTGATCCACACAGTCAAAGGCTTTGGCATAGTCAATAAAGCAGAAGTAGATGTTTTTCTGGAACTCTCTTGCTTTTTTGATGATCCAGCGGATGTTGGCAATTTGGTCTCTGGTTCCTCTCTCTTTTCTGAAACCAGCTTGAACATCTGGAAGTTCACAGTTCACGTACAGCTGAAGCCTGCCTCAGAGGCTTTGGGGCATTACTTTAATAGCGTGTGAAATGAGTGCAATTGAGCGGGAGTTTGAGCATTCTTTGGCATTTGCATTTTGGGACAAGTCCAACGTCTTGCTAATTACCTCACACTTCCCATCTTCTCCCAAGTCTGATCTCAGTGCTTAATAGGTTTACCTTTCTAATATTTGCTGAATTAAACATAAAAATTGCAGTACAGATGAGGCTTGTATTCATATTCTTATTAACGACAAGGCAGGTTCAGTTGTTTTAATAAAGAATTAAAAATACAGTTGTGTTGCCTCTTTATTTTTATTTTTTTAATACAAATTTATTTATTTTAATTGGAGGCTAATAACTTTACAATATTGTTTTGGTTTTGCCATACATCAATATGAATCTGCCATGGGTGTACACGTGTTCCCCATCCTGAACACCCCTCCCACCTCCCTCCCCATACCATCCCTCTGTGTCATCTCAGTGCATCAGCCCGGAGCATCCTGTATCATGCATCGAGCCTGGCCTGGCGATTCATTTGACATATGATATTATACATGTTTCAATGCCATTCTCCCAAATCATCCCACCCTCGCCCTCTCCCACAGAGTCCAAAAGACTGTTCTATACATCTGTGTCTCTTTTGCTTTCTCGCATACAGGGTTATTATTACCATCTCTCTAAATTCCATATATATATGCATTAGTACACTGTATTAGTGTTTTTCTTTCTGGCTTACTTCAGTCTGTATAATAGGCTCCAGTTTCATCCACCTTATTAGAACTGATTCAAATGTATTCTTTTTAATGCCTGAGTAATATTCCATTGTGTATATGTACCACAGCTTTCTTATCCATTCATCTGCTGATGGACATCTAGGTTGCTGCCATGTCCTGGCTGCTATAAACAGTGCTGTGATGAACATTGGGGTACATGTGTCTCTTTCAGTTCTGGCTTCCTCTGTGTGTATGCCCAGCAGTGGGATTGCTGGGTCATATGGCAATTCTATTTCCAGTTTTTTAATGAATCTCCACACTGTTCTCCATAGTGGTTGTACTAGTTTGCATTTCCACCAACAGTGTAAGAGGATTCCCTTTTCTCCACACCCTCTCCAGCATTTATTGCTTGTAGACTTTTGGAGAGCAGCCATTCTGACTGGCGTGAAATGGTACCTCATAGTGGTTTTGATTTGCATTTCTCTGATAATGAGTGATGTTGAGCATCTTTTCATGTGTTTGTTAGCCATCTGTATGTCTTCTTTGGAGAAATGTCTGTTTAGTTCTTTGGCCCATTTTTTTGTTTGGGTCGTTTATTTTTCTGGAATTGAGCTGCAGGAGTTGCTTGTATATTTTTGAGATTAACTCTTTGTCAGTGGTTCCATTTGCTATTATTTTCTCCCATTCTTAAGGCTGTATTTTCAGCTTGCTTATAGTTTCTTTTGTTGTGCAGAAGCTTTTAATTTTAATAAGGTCTTATTTGTTTATTTTTGATTTTATTTCCAATATTCTTGGAGGTGGGTCATAGAGGATCCTGCTATTATTTATATCAGAGAATGTTTTGCCTATGTTTTCCTCTAGGAGTTTCATAGTTTCTGGTCTTACATTTAGATCTTTAATCCATTTTGAGTTTATTTTTGTGTATGGTGTTAGAAAGTGTTCTAGTTTCATTCTTTTACGAGTGGTTGACCAGTTTTCGCAGCACCACTTGTTAGAGAGATTGTCTTTTCTCCATTGTATATTCTTGCCTCCTTTGTCAAAGATAAGGTGTCCATAGGTGCATGGGTTTATCTCTGGGTTTTCTATTTTGTTCCACTGATCTATATTTCTGTTTTTGTGCCAGTACCATACTGTCTTGGTGACTGCAGCTTTGTAGTAGAGCCTAAAGTCAGGCTGGTTGATTCCTCCAGTTGCATTCTTCTTACTCAATATTGTTTTGGCTATTCTAGGTTTTTTGTATTTCCATACAAATTGTGAAATTATTTGTTCTAGCTCTGTGAAAAATACCGTTGGTAGTTTGATAGGGATTGCAATGAATCTATAGATTGCTTTGGGTAGTATACTCATTTTCACTATATTGATTCTTCCAATCCATGAACATGGTATATTTCTCCATCTATTAGTGTCCTCTTTGATTTCTTTCACCAGTGTTTATTCTTTTCATTGCAATGGTAAATGGAATTGTTTCCTTAATGTCTCTTTCTATTTTCTTATTATTAGTGTATAGGAATGCAAAGGAATTCTGTGTGTTGATTTTATTTCCTGCAACTTTATTATATTCATTAATTAGCTCTAGTAATTTTCTGGTGGAGTCTTTAGGGTTTTCTATGTAGAGGATCATGTCATCTGCAAACAGTGAGAGCTTTACGTCTTCTTTTCCAATTCGGATTCTTTTTATTTCTTTTTCTGCTTTGATTCCTGTGGCTAAAACTATGTTGAATAATAGTGGTGAGAGTGGGCACCCTTGTCTTGTTCCTGACTTTAGGGGAAATGCTTTGAATTTTTCACCACTGAGGATAATGTTTGCTGTGGGTTTGTCATATATAGCTTTTATTATGTTGAGGCATGTTCCTTCTATTCCTGCCTTCTGGAGAGTTTTTATCATAAATGGATGTTGAATTTTGTCAAAGGCTTTCTCTGCATCTACTGAGATCATCATATGGCTTTTATTTTTTCCAATTTGCAGCAAGGGAAAAACAACAAATAACACACAACATGACCCCAATAGGGATAACAGCTGATCTTTCAATAGAAACTCTTCAGGCCAGAAGGGAATGGCAGGACATACTCAAAGTAATGAAAGAAAATGAACTACATCCAAGATTACTGTACCCAGCAAAGATCTCATTCAAATATGTAGGAGCAATCAAAAGCTTTACAGACAAGCAAAAGCTGAGAGAATTCAGCACCACCAAACCAGCTCTCCAACAAATGCTAAAGGATCTTCTCTAGACAGGAAACACAAAAAGGGTGTATAAACTTGAACCCAAAACAATAAAGTAAATGGCAATGGGATCATACTTATCAATAATTACCTTAAACATAAATGGATTGAATGCCCCAACCAAAAGACGAAGACTGGCTGAATAGATACAAAAACAAGACCCCTATATATGTTGTCTACAAGAGACCCACCTCAAAACAAGGGACACATACAGACTGAAAGTGAAAAGCTGGAAAAAGGTATTCCACGCAAATAGAGACCAAAGGAAAGCAGGAGTAGCAATACTCATATCAGATAAAGTAGACTTTAAAACAAAGGCTGTGAAAAGAGACAAAGAAGGACACTACATAATGATCAAAGGATCAATCCAAGAAGAAGATATAATAATTATAAATATATATGCACTCAACATAGGAACATGGCAGTACGTAAGACAAAAGCTAAGAAGTATGAAAGGAGAAATTAACAATAACACAATAATAGTTGTGGGAGACTTTAGTACCCCATTCAAACCTATGGATAGATCAGCTAAACAGAAAACTAACAAGAAAACACAAACTTTAAATGACACAATAGACCAGTTAGACCTAATTGATATCTATAGGACATTTCACCCCCAAACAATGAATTTCACCTCTTTCTCAAGTGCACACAGAACCTTCTCCAGGTTAGAGCTCATCCTGGGCCATAAATCTAGCCTTGGTAAATTCAAAAAAATTGAAATCATTCCAAGCATCTTTTCTGACCACAATGAAGTAACATTAGATCTCAATTACAGGAGAAAAACTATTAAAAATTTCAACATATGGAGGCTGAACAACACGCTACTGAATAACCAACAAATCACAGAAGAAATCAAAAAAGAAATAAAAATATGCATAGAAATGAATGAAAATGAAAACACAACAACCCAAAACCTGTGGGACACTGTAAAAGCAGTGCTAAGGGGAAGGTTCATAGCAATACAGACATACCTCAAGAAACAAGAAAAAACTCAAATAAATAACCTAACTCTACACCTAAAGCAACTAGAAAAGGAAGAAATGAAGAACCCCAGGGTTAGTAAAAGGAAAGAAATCTTAAAAATTAGGGCAGAAATAAATGCAAAAGAAACAAAAGAGACTTTAGCAAAAATCAACAAAGCCAAAAGCTGGTTCTTTGAGAGGATAAATAAAATTGACAAACCATTAGCCAGACTCATCAAGAAACAAAGGGAGAAAAACCAAATCAACAAAATTAGAAATGAAAATGGAGAGATCACAACAGACAACACAGAAATACAAAGGATCCTGAGACTACTATCAGCAATTATATGCCAATAAAACGGACAACTTGAAAGAAATGGACAAATTCTTAGAAAAGTATAACTTTCCAAAACTGAACCAGGAAGAAATAGAAAATCTTAACAGACCCATCACAAGCATGGAAATTGAAACTGTAATCAGAAATCTTCCAGCAAACAGAAGTTGAGGTCCAGACGGCTTCACAGCTGAATTCTACCAAAAATTTAGAGAAGAGCTAACACCTATCCTACTCAAACTCCTCCAGAAAATTGCAGAGAAAGGTAAACTTCCAAACTCATTCTATGAGGCCACCATCACCCTAATACCAAAACCTGACAAAGATGCCACAAAAAAAGAAAACTACAGGCCAATATCACTGATGAACATAGATGCAAAAATCCTTAACAAAATTCTAGCAATCAGAATCCAACAACACATTAAAAAGATCATACATCATGGCCAAGTGGGCTTTATCCCAGGGATGCTAGGATGCTTCAATATCCGCAAATCAATCAATGTAATACACCACATTAACAAATTGAAAAATGTTGCCTCTTTAAACCTGCTTTCTAATCCATTAAGTGTTATCAAACCTATAGAAATCACTTAATAGGTGTAGATTGCATAGCACAGCACCTGATGCATAGAAAGCACTCAAGAGAGGTCAGGTCATCTTGTTGCCACAGCTTTTATGACTTAATACAATCGTTGTTTAGACTCTTTTCGATCCCATGAACTGTAGCACTCCAGGATTCCCTGTCCTTCACCATCTACCAGAGCTTGCTCAAACTCATGTCCATTGAGTTGATGTTGCCATCCAACTGTCTCATCCTCTGTTTCCCTTTCCTCTTACCCTCAGTCTTTCCCAGCATCAGGGTCTTTTCCAATGAGTCAACTCTTGGCATCAGGTGGCCAGAGTATTAGAACTTCAGCTTCAGCATTAGTCCTTCCTATGAATATTCAAGGTTGATTTCCTTTAGGATTGAGCGGATTGATCTCCTTGCAGTCCAAGGGTCTCTCAAGAGAGTCTTCTCCAACATCACAGTTCAAAAGCACCAATTCTTTGGTACCTAGCCTTTATTCTGGTCGAACTGTCACATCTATACATCACTACTGGAAAAACCACAGCTTTGACTAGATGGACCTTTGTCAGTCAAATAATGTCTCTGCTTTTTACTGTGCTGTCTAGGTTGATCATAGCTTTTATTCCAAGGAGGAAGTGTCTTTTAGTTTCATGGCTGCACTCACCATCTGTAGTGATTTTGGAGCCCAAGAAAATAAAGTCTGTCACTGTTTCCACTGTTTCCCCATCTATTTGCCATGAAATTATTAGACTGGATGCCATGATCTTCATTTTTTAAATGTTGAGTTTCAAGCCTGCTTTTTCACTCTCCTCTTTCACTTTTATCAAGAGGCTCTTTAGTTTCTCTTTCCTCTACCATAAGTGTGGTGTCATCTGCATATTTGAGGTTATTGATATTTCTCCTGGCAATCTTGATTACAGCTCAGGCTTCATTTCAGTACACGCATTTCACACGATGTACTCTGCATAGAAGTTAAATGAGCAGTGTGACAATATACAGACTTGATATACTCCTTTCCCAATTTTGAACTAGTCTGTTGTTCCATGTTGAGTTCTAACTCTTCCTTCCTGGCCTGACTGCAGGTTTCTCAGGAGACAAACAAGGTGGTCTCGTTTTCCCATCTCTTTAAGCATTTTCCACAGTTTGTTGTGATCCAGACAGTCAAAGGCTTTATAACGTGGTCAGTGAAGCAGAAGTAAATGTTTTTTTTCTGGAATTCTCTTGCTTTTTCTATGATCCAACAGATGATGTCCATTTGATATCTTGTTCTTCCTTTTCTGAATCCAGCTTGTATAACTGGAAGTTCTTGGTTCACATACTGTTGAAGCCTAGCTTGAAGGATTTTGAGCATTTTGAAGACTACCTTGCTAGCATGTGAAATGAGCACAATTATGCAGTAGTTTGAACATTCATTGGCATTGCCCTCCTTTGGGATTGGAAAGAAAACTGTCCTTTTCCAATCCTGTAGCCACTGCTGAGTTTTCCAAATTGGCTATCATATTGAGTGCAACACTTTAACAGAATCATCTTTTAAGACTGAAGTAACTCAGCTGGAATTCCATCACCTCCACTAGCTTTGTTTGTAGTGATACTTCCTAAGGCCCACTTGACTTTGAATTCCAGGATGTCTGGCTCCAGGTGAGTGATCACACCACTGTGGTTATCTGGGTCATTAAGACCTTTTTTGTATAGTTCTTCTGTATATTCTTGCAACCTTTTCTTATTCTCTTCTGCTCTGTTGGGTCCTTACCATTTCTACATTTCAGGATTTAATACAATAGAGCTAAAATTTACTGAAAGGCAAGGCTGACCTTATTGCAGGTGATACACACATCCTGAACTGAGATCCCAAGGAACTCATGAAAGCCCTCTTCCAAATTAAGACAACAGTTAAAGTTCCACATATTCGGGTTTTTTTTTTTTTTTTTTGGCCTGTAATTGTTTGCTTGCTGCTGCTGCTGCTGCTAAGTCACTTCAGTCGTGTCTGACTCTGTGTGACCCCATAGACGGCAGCCCACCAGGTTTCCCTGCCCCTGGGATTCTCCAGGGAAGAACACTGGAGTAGGTTGCCATTTCCTTCTCCAATGCATGAAAGTGAAAAGTGAAAGTGAAGTCGCTCAGTTGTGTCCGACTCTTAGCGAACCCATGGACCGCAGCCTACCAGACTCCTCCATCCATGGGATTTTCCAGGCAAGAGTACTGGAGTGGGGGTGCCATTGCCTTCTCCATTGTTTGCTTGAGACTGGTATAAACACTGCTTTCTTTCTTAACAGAAATTTTACAAATCTAAGTGTTGAATATGCTCATTATTCTCTGTCATAGGCTGAATTGTGTGCTCCCCTACAAATTCACATGTTGAGGCCCTAACCCCAGCAGTTCAGAATGTGCTTCTGCTTGAAGATAGGGACTTTAAAAGGGTAATTAAGGTTAAATGAGGTCATATGAGTCGGCCCTAATTCATTCTGACTGTGGTTTTTATAAGAAGAGGAGGCTTGGAGACATAAAGGGACACAAGGTTGGACATGCACAGGGAAGGTGCCAACTGAAGATTCAGGATGGAGACCACCATCTACAAGCCAAGGAGAGAGGCTTCAGGAGATACCTGAGCTGCTAACACCATAATCATGGACTTCCAGCCTTCAGAACTGTTAGAAAATTAATTTCTGGGGATTTCCTGGTAGCTCAGCAGTACAGAACCTGCCCGCCAATGCAGAAGACACAGGTTCAACCCCTGATCTGAGAAGATCCCACATGCCACAAAGCAACTACCCCATGCACCACAACTGTTGAGCCTGTGCTCTAGAACCCATGGACCAAAACTGTTGTAGGCTATGTGCCCTAGAACCCATGCTCTGCAACAAGAGAAGCCATCACAATGAGAAGCTTGCACACCACAACTAGAGAGTAACCACCACTTGCTGCATCTAGAGAAAAGCCTGTGCAGCAACAAAGACCCAGTACAGCCAAAATATAAATAAATAAATAACATTATTTTTTAAGGAAAGACGATGAATTTCTGTTGTGCATGCTACCCTGTCTGTGACACTTTTTTCTGACAGCCCTAGCAAACTAATATCTGCTTCTTCTTTTGGACCTTTGCCTCTTCCTAGTTATGTAACTCCAGAAAATGGGGATCTGCTTGAAGGAAATGGGAGAAAAATATACTTTGGGAGAAACAACATGTTTGTCTAAAAACTTTGTCTCCTGGCCTAATGTTTGGGAGATTTTCTGAGGAAGACCTGTGTGGCAGATCCTGCCCATGTCCCCTCTGCCTCATGGCTATGGCACATACCAGCCAGACTCTAAACTGCCAGCATCTCATCAGTGGCTTGGAGGTTTATTCCTCATGCCTGAAACCTACTTTGTCAGTGCTCAAGTCAGACTGAAAATGTCAGAGAATTGACGCTTCACGACTCATAAGAACTGGAGTATAAATACCCCAGCTCCCTCATCCTCGAATATGATAACTCAGATAACTCTCCATAGGCTTGTGGACTTCTTCAGCAGGATTAAACTCCCTTAACTTTTTTTGAAATGCACCTTTTCTTGGCTCCCTTCCTATCTGTATGGAAACTCTCCATCCTTCCTCTGCAAAGCACATCTCCAAAGGAAACTACTTGCTCTAGAATCTTATTTCAGGCTGTGATTCCGGGGGACACAAAACTAGGGCCACTTGCTTTCTAGCTACCTGTGTGTGCATATGAAACATCCATACTTAAAAATGTTGCTGTGGTTTCTAATTTAACAAGATGAGATACTGCATTAGGGCTTTTCTGGTGGCACAATGGTAAAGAATCTGACTGCCATTGCAGGAGACTTGGGTTCAGTCCCTAGGTCAGGAAGATCCCCTGGAAAAGCAAACAGCAACCCATTCCAGTATTCTTGCCTGGAGAATTCTATGGACAGAGGAGCCTAGTGGGCTACAGTCCATGGGGTCGTGAAAGAGTTAGACATGACTTAGTGACTAAACAACAACATTGCATCCAATTCTTTCTGTGGTAAGGTAGTGGTTCATCGACTGGTGAACCCTGGGGTCTCTTCTTGCAGGAAAGGGTGTTCTAGAGTCCTGCCTTGTGGAAATGTCTTTGTATCAAATCAACTATGCTGCACATTTTTCTCCTATAAACACTAAAGTTCAATCTTTTCAGTACTTGTGGGCTTTAAATTTTTTTTTTAATTGAAGGATAATTTATTTGCAGAATTTTGTGGTTTTTCTGTCATACATCAACAAGAATCAGCCATAGGTACACACATGTCCCCTCCCTCCCGACCTCCCTCCCATCTCCCTCATCATCCCACCCTTCAGTCTGTTGCAGAGACGCTGTTTGAGTTTTCTGAGTCATAGAGCAAATTCCCATTGGCTATATATTTTACATATGGTCCTGTAAATTTCTCTGTTATTCTCTCCATGCATCTCACCCTCTCCCTCCTCTTCTCCCACCGTGTCCTTATTGGCTTTGCTTAGCCTGTGCTCTTGCATCACATCTCCATAATGGGTAACTGTGTTTGTATCAGGGTGGTGTGGTTTTAATAAATTGGTCCTGAGCTGCATGTTTCCTTATGGGGCTGTTCTAATACCTACTGTGAAGTTTTCATGATCCATGGGGTGCAGTTGGGGGGGTTGCTTCTGAATAGGAGTCCAAGTGACTATGAGTGAAACAGACTTCTGAGGAACAATGCAAGCTGCCCTGGGTGTGCAGTAAAGCTTCTGCTAAGCCCGCTGAGTCTAAGCCCGTTCTCATTACTCTTGAGCATGTCAGAGCCTGAGGTCTTCTCAGTGACTACTCAGAACAATGCTAAGGACGTTCCACATTGACTAACTTTCAACCTTCTAGGCTCCCTTACCCCCCTGAAAATTGTTTACATCCAGGACCACAGTTCTGGAATGAGGAGCCCTGGGACAAGGCTGTGGATGAATATGTTAGCCAGGCCTCACCTGACCGTGCATGTAACCTCTGCAGCTTGTTTGCTGAGATGATCACTTGTCTTTGCCCCAACAGGAAAGGTTTTGTCACAGAAGCTATTTCTCTGTCGTATCTTTTCTGAATCTTTTTCTAGTAGTGCATGAATTCTAAGAGAATTTATGTGAGTCAGCCAGGGGTTTACCACAACATTGTTTAACCACCTTCATTGCCACATGATCTTCAGCTTGTAGCTGAAGTCCAAAACCACAGGTTTAAAGGGCAATGGGTCTCACTCCATGCATCCTTGCCAAATTATTTACCTTCTGCTCATTGGTAAAAAGGAAATAGTAAAGGTGCATGTGAACATCAACATTTTAGGAACCAGTGAATGCAAACGGACTGGAATGAGTAAATTTAACACAGATTACCATCATATCTACTATGGTGGACAAGATTCCTTTAGAAGAAATGGAGTAGCCACCATAGTCAACAAAAGAGTCCAAAATACAGTACTTGCATGCAATTTCAAAAACAATAGAATGATATCTGTTCATTTCCAAGGCAAACCATTTAATATCACTGTAATCCAAGTCTATGCCCCAACCAGTAATGCTGTAAAAGCTGAAGTTGAATGGTTCTATGAAGACCTACAAGACCTTCTAGAACTAACACCCAAAAGAGATGTCTTTTTCATTAAAAGGAGACTGGAATGCAAAAGTAGGAAGTCAAGAAACACCTGGAGTAACAGGCAAATTTGGCCTTAGAGTACAGAATGAAGCTGGGAAAAGGCTAATCGTGTTTTGCCAAGAGAACACACTGGTCATAGCAAACACCCTCTTCCAACAAAACAAGAGAAGACTCTATGCATGGACATCACCAGATGGTCAACACTGAAATAAGATTTATTTTATTCTTTTCAGCCAAAGATGGAGAAGCTCTATACAGTCAACAAAAACAAGACCAGGAGCTGGCTGTGGCTCAGATCGTGAACTCCTTATTGCCAAATTCAGATTTAAATTGAAGAAACTAGGGAAAACTACTAGGCCATTCAGGTATGACCTAAATTAAATCCCTTACAATTATACATTGGAAGTGGGGAGTAGATTCAAGGGATTGGATCTCATAGACAGAGTGCCTGATGAACTATGGACAGAGGTTTATGACAGTGTACAGGAGACAGGGATCAATACCATTCCCAAGAAAAAGAAATGCAAAAAAGCAAAAAGGCTGTCTGAGGTGGCTTTACAAATAGCTGTAAAAAGAATAGAAGCAAAAATTAAAGGAGAAAAGGAAGATATACCCATTTGAATGCAGAGTTCCGAAGAATAGCAAGGAGAGATAAAAAAGCATTCCTCAGTGATCAGTGCAAAGAAATAGAGGAAAACAAGAGAATGGGAAAGACTAGAGATCTCTTCAAGAAAATTAGAGATATCAAGGGAAAATTTCATGCAAAGATGGGCTCGATAAAGGACATACATGGTATGGACCTAACAGAAGCAGAAGATAATAAGAAAAGGTGGCAAGAATACACAGAAGAACTATACAAAAATATCTTCAGGACCCAGATAATCAAGATGGTATGATCACTCACCTAGAGCCAGACATCCTGGAATGTGAAATCAAGTGGACCTTAGGAAGCTTCACTATGAACAAAGCTAGTGGAGGTGATGGTATTCCAGTTGAGCTATTTCAAATCCTAAAAGATGATGTTGTGATAGTGCTACATTCAATATGCCAGCAAATTTGGAAAACTAAGCAGTGGCCACTGGACTGGAAAAGGTCAGTTTTCATTCCAATCCCAAAGAAAGTCAGTGCAAAGAATGCTCAAACTAACGCACAATTGCACCCATCTCACATGCTAGTAAATCAATGTTCAAAATTTTCCAAGCCAGACTTCGATAGTACATGAACCATGAAATTCCAGTTGTTCAAGCTGATTTTTAAAAAGGCAAAGGAACCAGAGATCAAGTTGACAACATTCGTTGGATTATTGAAAAAGCAAGAGAGTTCCATTAAAAAAAAAAAATCTATTTCTGCTTTACTGACTATGTCAAAACCTTTGACTATCACCACAAACTGTGGAAAATTCTGAAAGAGGTGGGAATCCCAGACCACCTGACCTGCCTCTTCAGAAATCTGTATGCAGGTCAGGAAGCATATAGTTAGAACTGGACATGGGACAACAGAGTGGTTCCAAATGGGGGAAGGGCTGTATATTGTCACACTATTAATTAACTTATATGCAGAGCACATCATAAGAAATGCTGGGCTGGATGAAGCACAATGTGGAATCAAGATTGCCAGAAGAAATATCAGTTACCCCACACATGGATATGATACCACTCTTCTGGCAGAAGGTGAAGAAGAACTAAAGAGCGTCTTGATGAAATTGAAAGAGGAGAGTGAAAACGTTGGCTAAAGCTCAAGATTCAGAAAACTAAGGTCATGGCATCTGGTCCCATCACTTCATGGCAAATAGAGAGCACACAGTGGGAAAAGAGTGAGAGACTTTATTTTCTTGGGCTTTAGAGTCACTGCAGATGGTGAATGCAGCCATGAAATTAAAAGACGCTTACTCCATGGAAGAAAAGTTACGACCAACCTAGACAGTATATTAAAAAGCAGAGACTTTCCTTTGTCAAAAAAGTCCATTTTGTCAAAGCTATGGCTTTTTCCAGTAGTCATGTATGGATGTGAGAGTTGGACTATAAAGAAAGTGGAGCGCTGAAGAATTGATGCTTTTGAACTGTGGTGTTGGAGAAGACTCCTCAGAGTCCCTTGGACTGCAAGGAAATCCAAGCAGTCCATCCTAAAGGAAACGAGTCCTGAATAATTCATTGGATGGAATGATGCTGAAGGTGAAACTCCAATACTTTTGCCCTCTGATGTGAAGAACCTACTCATTTGAAAATCCCTGATGCTGGGAAAGATTGAAGGTGGGAGGAGAAGGGGAAGACAGAAGATGAGATGGTTTGATGGCATCACTGACTCAATGGACATGCGTTTGAGTAAACTCCACGTGTTGGTGATGGACAGGGAGTCCTGGCCTGCTGCAGTCCATGAGGTCATAAAGAGTCAGACACGACTGAGCGACTGAACTTAACTGAACTGAAAGGTGCTTGTTACTCTATTATTTTTCATCTAATTATTTAGAAAAGCCTTCTCTGTGAATTGATTAAGGTATTACACTGAGCGAATATTTCAGATCGATTCTGGATAAATCTACGAGCTCGTGTAGATCCACCCATTATATCTAAATGGACTTCCTTTGAACCAAGTCACTCTGAAAATGATGAGGGCCTTAATCCTGTGTTTCATTTAAACATATTTTTCAAGATAATTTCTCCTAACAACCTGTTGGGGTATTAGTTCAGCCCTGATGCAAACCGAGTTAGCATTGAACTGTAAAGCACAAAACCCCTTGTTTGGTTCCCAGAATTTGTTTCATAAAATTTAATAATATTTCCCAGTTTTTCTTTTGTTTGGATAACAGCAAGAGAGTTTACTGGACTGAAGATTCGACATTATCTTACCATAGTCAAAGGCACTGAGCACCAAAAGTGTGTGGGCCTGTGTGTTAAAGGGACTGTCCCTGCCTGAATCCTCTCTCATTTTCCATTCCTATCTGGTCAGGTTTTCCTTCCAGATGCTCATTTTGTCTTTGCTTCTCCACTCCCACTTACGCTGTTTAATAGCCTCAGGTATCATCACCTCAATTTGGGGTCCCTGTGGTTACCTCCAAGTCTGCCTTGTTGATCTTAATTCTAGATATTCCTGGCAACTTTGCTTCCTGTTTCTCTGCTAATTATCCCCAAACATGCTTCCACTGCATCCATCCCCAACTAAGAAACATACCATGCTCCCTATGGATTACCATGCACCTTCTAATGTTCTCTGCTGGACTTTTGAGGCCCTCCACAATCTAGCCTGTCCCACACAGCCCAGCATGCTCTCATTCTCCATTACTCAATGTGCTTTGCTTTTTCCTCTTATCATGAGCAAGTCAGGGCCATTTCCGGGGCCAGTGGATATAGTTGTCCAGCTTGTGTACTGCCCCTGGCCCTGGACATCATGCAAATCTGGTCATTTTTACTTCCATGATCTTCTTTTTTCCCCATTGCTTGTCTGAATTCTTCTCATCCTTCAAAACATCCCTTAGCCACAATGTCTTCCTAACTGTGCCAAGCTTCAATAGTCTCCTCTTCCTTTGAAGTTCTACAAGTCTTAGAACCTCTTCTCCCTAAAACAGTTCCTAATAAGAAAACCCTCCTGCTATGGAAGGAACGTTGTTGTTGTTATTTAGTTTCTAATTTGTGTCCAGCTTTTTTGCGACCTCATGGACTGTAGCCCATCAGGATCCTCTGTCCATGGAATTTCCCAGGCAAAAATACTGGAGTGGGTTGCCATCTCCTTCTCTAGGAGATCTTCCTGACCCAGGGATGAAACTCATGGCTGCCGCATCTCCTGCACTGCAGGCTGATTCCCGGAGGGCATGTACTCCCACTTATCTTCCCACCCCAACAACAGAACACAGTAGGGCTTAGTGACTATTGAATAGTTTCCTCTCTTTTCAAATGTGATTATTTTTACTCTTCCAACTACTTTCTGAGTTCCTGGAGGTAATGAAGGCTACCATCCACATCTGTAGCTCACACAGTGCTGAGCACAGGAATAGTGTTTTATAACTATTGGCTCCGTGATTCCTGAGAATGATCTATAAATAAGGCAGAAAGATGGAAGAACATCAAATGTTGATATGCTTGTTAAGGAAAAATCAGCATCATTCTTAGTTTGAGCCCAGAGATATGTAATGTGAGCCAAAGGAGTGTGATTTTCAAGTAATAAGGCCTGTTCCAGGAAGTTGTTCACATTGCCCAGATAGAAAAAAGAATTAATTATTTTTCAGCACAAACAATAGTTGATTTCAAGCAAAGTATCTTCAATTACTTAGGATACTGAGTAGCTATTCAGGGTTATTTTAAAAACTAATTTATTTTTTATTGAAGGATAATTGCTTTACAGAATTTTGCTGTTTTCTCTCAAACCTCAACTTGAATCAGCCATAGGTATACATATATCCCCTCCCTTTTGAAACTCATTCCCATCTCCCTTCCCATCCCACCCCTCTAGGTTGATACAGAGCCCCAGTTTGAGTTTCATGAGACAGACAGCAAATTCCTGTTGGCTATCTATTTTAAATATGGTAATGTAAGATTGGAGAAGGCAATGGCAACCCACTTCAGTGTTCTTGCCTGGAGAATCCCAGGGATGGCAGAGCCTGGTGGGCTGCCATCTATGGGGTCGCACAGAGTCAGACACGACTGAAGCGACTTAGCAGCAGCAGCAATGTAAGTTTCCGTGTTACTCTTTCCATAGATCTCACCCTCTCCTCCCCTCTCCCCACGTCTATAAGTCTATTCTCTATGTCTCTTTCTCCATTGTTACCCTGTAAATAAATTATTTGGTACCTTTTTTCTAGATCCTATATAGAATATGGCCTTTATCTTTCTCTTTCTGACTCACTTCACTCTGTATAATAGCTTCTAGGTTCACTCACCTCATTAGAACTGACTCAAATGTGTTCTTTTTTATGGCTGAGTAATATTCCATTGTGTATATATACAACAACTTCTTTATCCATTCGTCAGTCAAAGGACATCTAGGTTGCTTCCATATTCTAAGTATTGTAAATAGTGCTGCAATGAACAATGGGATACATGTGTCTCTTTCAATTTTGGTTTCCTCAGGGTATGTGCCTAGGAGTGGGATTGCTGGATCATATGGTGGTTTTATTCCTAGTTTTTAAAGGAATCTCCATACCATCTTCCATAGTGGCTATATCAACTTACATTCTCACAAATAGTGCAAGAGTGTTCCCTTTTCTCCACACCTTTTCCAGCATTTATTGTTTGTAGACTTTTTGATGAGGGCCATTCTGACTGGTGTAAGGTGATATCTCATTGTGGTTTTGATTTGCATTTCTCTAATAATGAGGGATGTTGAGCATCTTTTCATGTGTTTGTTAGCCATCTGTATGTCTTCTTTGGAGAAATGTCTGTATAGGTGTTTTTCCAACTTTTTGATTGGGTTGTTTGTTTTTCTGGTATTGAGTTGTATGAGCTGCTTGTATATTTTGGAAATTAATCCTTGGTCAGTTGTTTCATTTGCTATTATTTTCTCCCATTCTGAGGGTTGTCTTTTCATCTTGCTTATACTTTCCTTTGTTGTGCAAAAGCTTTTAAGTTTAATAAGGTTTAAAAAACTTGCTTACTTTTGTTTTTATTTCCACTTCTCTAGAAGGTGGGTCATAGAGGATCTTGCTTTGATTTATGTCATTGAGTGTGCTGCCCATGTTTTCCTCAAAGAGTTTTATAGTTTTTGGTCTTACATTTGGCCTTTAATCCATTTTGAGTTTATCTTTGTGTATGGTGTTAGGAAGTGTTTTAATTTCATTCTTTTACATGTCCAGTTTTCCCAGCACCATTTATTGAAGAGGCTGTCTTTGCCCCATTGTGTATTTTTGCCTCCTTTGTCAAAAATAAGGTACCCATAGGTGCATGGGTTTATTTCTGGGCTTTCTGTCTTGTTCCATTGGTCTATATTTCTGTTTTTGTGCCAGTATCACACTGTCTCGATGACTGTAGCTTTGTAGTATAACCTGAAGTCAGGGAGGTTGATTCCTCTAGCTTCATTCTTCTTTCTCAAGATTCCTTTGGCTATTCAGAGTCTTTTGTGTTTCCATATGAATTGTGAATTTTTTTTTAATTCTGTGAAAAATGCCATTGGTAATTTGATAGGGCTTGCATTAAACCTGTAGATTGCATTTGGTAGGATAGTCATTTTCACAGTATTGATTCTTTCTACACAGGAACATGGCATATCTCTCCATCTGTTTGTGTTATTTTTGACTTCTTTCATTAGTGTCTTATAATTTTCTGTGTACAGTTGTTTTGTCTCCTTAGGTAAGTTTATTTCTAGGTATTTAATTATTTTTGTTGCAATGGTGAATGGGATTGATTCCTTAATTGCTCTTTCTGATTTTTCATTGTTAGTATATAGAAATGCAAATGATTTCTGTGTATTGATTCCGTATCTTGCAACTTTGCTAAATTCACTGATTAGCTCTAGTAATGTTCTGATACTATCTTCAGGGTTTTCTATGGACAGTATTATGTCATCTGCAAACAATGAGAACTTTACTTCTTTTTCTCTGATCTGGATTCCTTTATTACTTTTTCTTCTCTGATTGCTGTAGCTAGGACTTCCTGAACTATGTTGAATAATAGTGGTGAAAGTGGACACCCTTGTTTTGTTTCTGATCTTAGGGGGAATGCTTTCACTTTTTCACCATTGAGAATAATGTTTGCTGTTGGCTTATCATACATGGCCTTTATTATGTTGAGGTAGGTTATCCAGGGTTATTAATAAACAAACTAACAGACAGAAACACTAGAAAAGCAATATCTCTGTCCTCTTGTTAGAGACTGAAAGTTTATGAGGACTACCTATTGTCATGGCAGAAAATTATTCTAAATACATATCCAATAGTAACTACAAAGAGTCATAAATTCTGTAGTAAATGCTCCAGAAAACAGGCACAAAATTCCGTCATACCATTTGTCTTTTTCTTCTTACAGAGGATCTGTGCTGCCTTTGAAAGAAAAATGCAAAATTGAAGCAGAAAGTAAAGCATTATGCCTGCAAATGTCTTCTTTGCTGTCTCCTCTTCTAGCATTTTCCCTCTCATACCTGGCCCTGTGATGGTTGTCGCTTCTTTGTGGTATTTTTAGGATGTAAGCATCAACAGAAATGTTGGGTTTCCACTTGTTTTGCCCCTTCCCAGACTGCCTTTGACCCTTCCCAAAACCTCTTGGCTAGCAGATACTGGGCTACCTGATGACCACCAGTGTGGATTGTGAACTTGTGTTCATTTTCAGGTTTATATCTTGTGGTAGTGGTGCTGGGTGTTGGAGGGAGATCCATTTGTACCAGATATGGGTCCACTAATGAAGGAGAAACGCTTTATATTCTGGTGGGCATCGTAATTAATGCCACAGGTGTAAATGGGGCAGCTTGCATCTGTCTTCATCTGTGGTCTGTATATACACACTCACATTTAGAAATTTAGGCTCAACCCAAGTACCACGGGTCTTAGAAATTTTGTGATTAGGTTACCTATTTTGAAGAGGGGTCACAGCAACCCACTCCAGTATTGTTTCCTGGAAACTCCTGTGGACAGAGGAGCCTGGCGGGCTACAGTCCAAAGGGTCGCACAGAGTCAGACACGACAAAAACAACTTGGCAGGCACACATGCACCTATTTTGAAGATCTGATGACACCTATGTCTCTTTCATCAGAGAAGTACACAGGCATTTTTCATATGACTTCAAGAAGTTCCCAGCCCTTTTTAAATCTCTGTAGCTCAGATTGAAGAGTAATAAAGATATCCTCTCACAAGCCTATGCTCCTGACTGTGCCTTCATTATTCTATGTACTTTACCCTTACTCTCTCATGTTTTCTCCACAGGGATCTAATGAGGCAGGTTGTTCCTCATTTTGCAAATGAAGGAACTGAGACCAAAGATGTAGCTTGTTCAGCTTCTGCCAGTGCTTCCAAGTCTTTCCAATGATTTCATGGACTCTTGAGTTCATCTTCTCTTCTGATGTCTATACCATAAACAGAGGTCTAAAACTATCTTGTCCATACAGCTTGAGAAGAGCTATTAAGACTTTATAAACATTAAGGCCTGTTGATCCTCTGAGTCTCCCTTGAAAATAAATACGACATTCCATTGTTACCATTGTGAATGGTATCTGCAAACATATTTCAAATCAACATATTCGAAAAGTGAAACGGTATCAGTTTTGATCTGAAATCATAAGGCTACAGTTGCCTGTAATGCCCACCACACAGAGAACAACACTGTAAGTGAGGGGGAATTTACATGGTATTTAGAAAGAATGACATCAGCCAAAGAGGAGCCAAGGATAACAAATATGCATGTAACTCAGTGGACCGTAACCAAAACTGGCTCATCCTGAATTGAGTGGAGAATGGAGTCATGTTCTTTCAGCCTTGACAGTGGAGGTTTTGATATTTCATCAGGAATAAACAAGAACTTTATGACTAACAGCTTTTCCTACTTCTAAATCAATAGACATAAAACAGCACCTGCAGATAAAAGATTTTGTTAGCAGCTCTGCTTATAAATTCTTACCCCTGCAAGCATCTCCTCCTCAAGCTCTCTTTTTCCCTCCTAAGAGACCAAGTCATAGGGAGAGAACCAGATGAGTGTCACATTTTCATTTTCTAAGAAAGTTCTTCATTGCTGTTCTTATCAAGATTACTACCACTTTTAAGTAAATGTATTTAGAAATAAAGATTGATATGTCATAGTGTTCCTCTTTATTAGGGCTTGACTTCAGACTTTAGAAAAATTAACTGGGGGGATTGGCCAGAAGACATTCACAAAGTTTGTGGCCTTGTAAAAATGTGTGCAAATTTCATATTACAGTCAATCACACACACTTGCATGTATTTATGTGTGGAGATTGTTTTTTCTTTCTTTTTTTTTTTTTTTTTGACTGCATGGCTTGCAGTCAGTCTAAGTTTTAACAGTGTAAGTTCCCTGACCAGGGATCAAACCTGGGCACTTGGCAGGGAAAGCATGGTGTCCTGGTTAGGACTTCAGGGAGTTACCTGGAGATAATTTTGATTGAGTGGTCTTTGTGGAATTTTTTAAGTTAGATCAGTTTTAAATATAAAATAGATGAAATTTATTAATGACAAAAACATATATAACTGTTTGCTCAGTGTTTTCATAGGCATTATTTACTTTAGCCTTCATAACCACCCCACAGGCCAGGTTTTATTATTCCCTCTTTTATGGATAAGGAAACAGGCTCAAAGAGGTGAAGTGCTTGTTGAATGTCACAGAGCTAATAAATCAATAAATGTGGGACATGGCCTGGGTTTTTGATTCCACGTTCAATGTTTGTTCTCCTCCCCCACAGCTGTATTCAGAATAGAGAAGTTATGAGGAAGTTATGTTTCAGTGGTTGGCAGTAAAGTAGGTGCTTCAGGAATAACATGTCTAAAGATTTGGGGTTTGTCTAGAAAGGGGATTATGTGGGGAGAGTTGGTGAAAATCACATGTAGACCACCATCTGTTTACCAGGTCATGAGGCTTCCCATATTATTATATGTTAATATCTCACCTGGGATTGATCAACAGTCACGTGGAGAGCTGTACTTTAAGAGGTATCTCACTGGGTTAGATTTTACATGAAGATCTTGTCTAATATTCTCAACAACCTGGTAGTCTTAAAAATTCACAGAACAGATCATGGAGGCTCAGAGAGGCCAAGTAATTTAAGGCCTCTAGAAGGTGGAAAAATCTGAGTTCAAACTCAGGCTCATCTGATTCCAAAGTATAGATCCTCTGTTCCACCATCCAGATACCTCTAGTAGCCACCTTTGTGGAAAACCCCAGTTCTGTGTCAGGCTGAAAGTGGTGTTAATTTAGCAAAGGTAGCTGGAAAGTGGGAGGGCAGAACACTTTCTTTACCCTGTTCCCATCTCCCTACTTTCTTTCTTTTTTCCTTTCTTTCTCCTTCCTTCCTTCTTTCCTTTCTCTCTCTCTCTTTTTTCTTTTCTTTTTCTCCAGTCATGCTGCACAGCTTCTGAGATCTTGGTTCGTTGAGTAGGAATGGAACCTTTGCCCCCTTTGCTGGGAGCTCGGATCCCTAACTCCAGGACCACCAGTGAAGTCCCTCCCTCCTTTCTTATTATCAGAGACTTATTTTTTTCTGACTGAGTTTTGGTCTTGGGACCCCTTTACACCTTTAAATTATTGAAGGTCTTGAAGAGATTTTCTTTTCCTGTGGGTCATGCCTGTAGATACTTACAATTTTATTTATTTTTTAATTTATTTATTTTAATTGGAGTCTAATTACTATACAATACTGTAGTGGTATTTGCCATACATTGACATGAATCAGCCATGGGTTTACATGTGTTCCCCATCCTGAACCTCCCCTCCCTCCTCCCTCCCCATCCCATCCCTCTGGGTCGTCCCAGTGCACAAGCCCTGAGCACCCTGTCTCTTGCATTGAACCTGGGCTGGCTATCTGATTCAAAATTGAAAAGAGCAAATTTTTAATATATATATATATATATATATATATATATATATATATATTTAATAAGCTGATTATATGTTAATGGGCTTCCCTGGTGGCTCAGGTAAAGTGTCTGCCTGCAATGCTGGAAACCCAGGTTTGATCCCTGGGTCGGGAAGATCCCCTGGAGAAGGAAATGACAACCTACTCCAGTACTCTTGCCTGGAAAATTAAATGGACAGAGGTGCCTGGTAGGCTACAGTCCTTGGGGTCACAAAGAGTCAGACACGACTGAGCAACTTCACTTTTTTCATATTTGTTAATAGAAATATGCTTTCTGAAAAATAATGGTTTTCCAAAACAAAGCAATGTATAGTGAAAAGAATGGCCTTATTTATATTTTTGTCAGTTTCCTTGATGTAGCTTAGTAGAAGCTGCTGGAATCTCTTCTCTGTTCTTGCATTCTGTCTGTTGCAGTATCGTGGCTGTAGCCTCTGGAAAACACCAGTGTATCCTCTTGAGAAAATGACAACACAAGAGACAAATAACATTTTGGAATTATTAAGAGAATAGTTTTGACCTTATGACAGTCCTGAAGGGTATTGAGGATTCCCAGAGTTCCCCAGGCCACACTTTGAGAACTGCTGCTCTATATAACCACCTCACTATTCACTAGGGCCGGTGAAAAATCCCAGTGTTTGGTCAGATGAAGCATTCCAGGTCACTGAATCCAACCATGCATCTGATAAAATAAAGTTCCATGAAGTCTACTCATTTTGCAAGGGTAAGAATGCTAGAGAAGGAAATGGCGCTCCACTCCAGTATTCTTGCATGGAGAATCCCTATAGAGAAAGGAGCCTGGTGGGCTGCAGTTCATGAGGTCACAAAGTGTCAGACATGACTGAGTGACTCTCACACACACACACACACACACACACACACACGGACTATTGAAGTTCAACATGGATTTAAATGGATAGAAAAGTCTTTATTATGTTGAGAAGAAATTTTACTCTGCAGTTTCTATGTTCAGGTTTATCTCTGTTTAGAATGAATTCAATTTCTCCTCTGTATATTCCAGGTACATACATGAAAACAACAGCCTGGTCCCTTGCTGTCATTTTCTTCAGAAGACCTACTTTATGTTTAAGGACTTAAGAGACCTTCCTGCTCTGAGTGTTCTCTAGCCCCACATCTCTGTATTCTCATCCAGATCTTCAAATGCCAATATGAACTCATATGATGTTGCCAAAATACACTCAGGCAGATTTTCTCATGGTTTACTCTGTGTTTGGCTTAGATCAGGGCTACAAATGCTTCACATCCAGTGACGGGAAGAAACATATTGTCAAAGGTCTCTGTCTTCTGGTTGGGCATGATCTCTGACACCCTATTTACTTTCCCACTCCTTCTGCCATTCTGGTCCAGGCTCTGCTTTCTCCAAGGCATCATCTCATCTGTCCCTTCTCTTTCACCCCTACAGAAAGGCAGTGCTCTAGGTATAGTGCTTTGAAGTTTGCAAACAGCTTTATAAATATCATCTCATTTAATTAGCATGGAAACTCTGCACAGAATGTTGTTGTTGTTCAGTCACTAAGTTGTGTCTGACTCTTTGCAAACCCATGGCCTGCAGCATGCCAGGCTTCCCTGTCCTTCACCATCTCCCAGAGTTTGCTCAAACTCATGTCCATTGAGTCAGTGATACTATCTAACCATCTTATCCTCTGCTGCCTGCTTCTTCTTTTACCTCCAGTCTTTCCCAGCATCAGGGTCTTCTCTAATGAATAGGCTCTTCACATCAGGTGGCCAAAGTGTTTGAATTCAACTTCAGCATCAGTCCTTCTAATGAATATTCAAGGTTGATTTTCTTTAGGATTGACTGGTTTGATCTTCTTGCAGTCCAAAGGGACTCTCAAGAGTCTTCCCCAACATCACAGTTGAAAAGCATCAGTTCTTTGGAACTCAGCCTTCTTTATGGTCCAACTCTCACATTCGTATATGACTAATGGAAAAACCACAACTTTGACTAGATGGACCTTTGTCAGCAAAGTGATGTCTCTGCTTTTTAATACACCATCTATGCACAGAATGCACAGATGTGAATAGTATAAGGAAAACACAGAAGTTTCTGTTAACGTGATTTTATGGATTACCATGCTAATACTTCATGCCTGGGATTCTGTAACCTGTTTTGCTGGCTGCCCAGCTTTCAGGGTCTCCTTATTATAAAGCACTCACATACTGATGCTAAAATCATCTTTCTTCCCTGCTTATCTGAACATGCCACAAGCTGGAGTCCATTTATAGCCTCCAACACTCTTGGGGTAATATATTTCCCTGAAACCTTTGAGACTGCATCTGCTAAGACCTCTGACTGACTTTCCTCAACCTAGGATGACTGTGTTTGGCTAGGCAGAGTTTTGTTTATCCATTTGTTCATCCATCCAGCATTCATTCATGTATGCATTTTGTAACATAGCATCTATGATGTGCTAGGCACTGCAATGGACAGTATAGGGGAATACAAATATAAGTTATCTCTGCCCTACAAGATTTTACAACCTCATCTAGGTCTTATATGCACAAGTGGTTCTAGTGGTAAAGTACCTGCATGACATTGCAGGAGATGTGAGAGACATGGGTTCAATCCCTGGGCTGGGACGGTCCCCTGGAGAAGGGCATGGCAACACACTCCAGTATCCTTGCCTAGAGAATCACATGGACAGAGAAGCCTGGTGGCTACAGTCCATGGGGTCCCAAAGAGTTGGATATGACTGTAGCAATTTAGCACGCACACACACAGGCATTTCAAATACAAGACTAACTGTGATAAGAAAGGTGGTGAAAATAGACTCATAGTGGTAGGTAAACTCTGAGGTTTACCTGAGGAAGAATTAATCCCAATGGGCAAAGCATGCAAGACCTGCAGGAGGGGTACTGTTGAATCTGTGCCAGGACAAGTAGATTCCATAAGCAGAATGGGGAGATGGGACAAGACTGATTCATGGAACTAAAGAGCCTCTTGATGAAAGTGAAAGAGGAGAGTTGACTTAAAGCTCAACATTCAGAAAACTAAGATCATGGCATCTGGTCCCATCACTTCATGGCAAATAGATGGGGAAACAGTGGAAACAGTGGCTGACTTTATTTTTGGGGGCTCTAAAATTGCTGCAGATGGTGACTGCTGCCATGAAATTAAAAGACACTGGCTCCATGGAAGAAAAGTTATGACCAAGCTAGACAGCATATTAAAAAGCAGAGCCATTACTTTGCCAACAAAGGTCCATCTAGTCAAGGCTATGGTTTTTCCAGTAGTCATGTATGGATGTGAGAGTTGGACTATAAAGAAAGTTGAGTGCCGAAGAATTGATGCTTTTGAACTGTGGTGTTGGAGAAGATTCTTGAGAGTCCCTTGGACTGCAAGGAGATCGAACCAGTCCATCCTAAAAGAGATCAGTCCTGGGTGTTCACTGGAATTGCTGATGTTGAAGCTGAAACTCCAATACTTTGGCCACCTGATTGAGGGCAGGAGGAGAAGGAGATGACAGAGGATGAGGTGATGAGGTGGTTGGATGGCATCACCAACTCAATGGACATGAGTTTGAGTAAATTGCAGGAGTTGGTGATGGACAGGGAGACCTGGGGTGCTGCAGTTCATGGGGTTGCAAAGAGTCAGAGACAACTGAGCAACTGAACTGAACTGAACTGAAATGTCAGAGTTACCTTTCTGGTATCCCACTTTCCCTCACTGCAAATAGGCAATGAAGCTTTCTTAACATTTGTGTTTACATAAACTTTAGCTTTAATGATTTAATTCTCCTAAGTAAAAATCAGATCTGATTTCCTCAGCGGTTTTGTTTGACCTGTGCAGTTAGCATACACAGAATTTCCTTTTCAGGGGCGGCGGCCGAGAGTCCCAGGTTGTGATGGTGCAGGAGCAGCCGAGAGGAGCTACCCCACGTCCGAGGTCAGGAATGGCGGCCGAGAGGAGCAACCCCATGTCCAAGGAGCGGTGGTTGCATGGGTGCAGGAATGCCGAGAGGAGCTACTCCACGTTCAATGTCAAGAGGGGCGGCCGTGAGGAGATACCCCTCGTCCAAGGTAAGAGAAACCCAAGTAAGATGGTAGGTGTTGCGAGAGGCATCAGAGGGCAGACACACTGAAACCATAATCACAGAAAACTAGTCAATCTAATCACATGGACCACAGCCTTGTCTAACTCAACGAAACTAAGCCATGCTGTGTGGGGCCACCCAAGACAGGTGGGTCATGGTGGAGAGGTCTGACAGAATGTGGTCCACTGGAGAAGGGAATGGCAAGCCACTTCAGTATTCTTGCCTTGAGAACCCCATGAAAAGTATGAAAAGGCAAAATGACAAAGAGGAACTCCCCAGGTTGGTAGGTGCCCAATATGCTACTGGAGATTAGTGGAGAAATAACGCCAGAAAGAATGAAGGGATGGAGCCAAAGCAAAAACAATACCCAGTTGTGGGTGTGACTGGTGATAGAAGCAAGGTCCGATGCTGTAAAGATCAATATTGCATAGGAACCTGGAATGTCAGGTTCATGAATCAAGGCAAATTGGAAGTGGTCAAACAGGAGATGGCAAGAGTGAACATTGACATTCTAGGAATCAGCGAACTAAAATGGACTGGACTGGGTGAATTTAACTCAGATGACCATTATATCTACTACTGTGGGCAAGAATCCCTTAAAGAAATGGAGTAGCCATCATGGTCAACAAGAGTCTGAAATGCAGTAATTGGATGCAATCTCAAAAACGACAGAATGATCTCTGTTCATTTCCAAGGCAAACCATTCAATGTCACAGTAATCCAAGTCTATGCCCCAACCAGTAATGCTGAAGAAGCTGAAGTTGAACGGTTCTATGAAGAACTACAAGAACTTTTAGAACTAACACCCCAAAAATATGTCCTTTTCATTATAGGGGACAGGAATGCAAAAGTAGGAAGTCAAGAAACACCTGGGGTAATGGGAAAATTTGCCCTTGGAATACGGAATGAAGCAGGGCAAAGGCTAATAGAGTTTGCCAAGAGAACGCACTGGTCATAGCAAACACCCTCTTCCAATAAAACAAGAGAAGACTCTACACATGGACATCACCAGATGGTCAACACCGAAATCAGATTGATATTCTTTGCAGCCAAAGATGGAGAAGCTCTACACAGTAAGCAAAAACAAGACTGGGAGCTGACTGTAGCTCTGATCATGAACTCCTTATTGCCAAATTCAGACTTAAATTGAAGAAAATAGGGAAAACCACTAGACCATTCAGGTATGACCTAGATCAAATCCCTAATGCTTATACAGTGGAAGTGAGAAATAGATTTAAGGGACTAGATCTGATAGATAGAGTGCCTGATGAACTATGGATGGAGGTTCGTGACATTGTACAGGAGACAGGGATCAAGAACATCCCCATGGAAAAGAAATGCAAAAAATCAAAATTGCTGTCTGGGGAGGCCTTACAAATAGCTGTGAAAAGAAGAGAAGTGAAAAGCAAAGGAAAAAAAGGAAAGATATACCCATTTGAATGCAGAGTTCCAAGGAATAGCAAGGAGAGATAAGAAAGCCTTCCTCAGCAATCAATGCAAAGAAATAGAGGAAAACAACAGAATGGGAAAGACTAGAGATCTCTTCAAGAATATTAGAGATCAAAAACAAAAATAACCCCATTAAAAAAAAAAAAAAAGAGCAGAGGACCTGAAGGGACATTTTTCCAAAGAAGACATGCAGATGGCCAACAGGCATATGAAAAGATGCTCAACATCACTAATCATCAGGGAAATGCAATTCAAAAACACAATGAGATATCACCTCACATCTGTCAGAGTAACTATCATCAAAAGGACAACAAACAACAAGTGCTGGTGAGGATTCAGAGAAAAGGGAATCCTCCAGTACCCTTGGTTAAAGTTATAATAACCACAGCCACTATGGAAAAGAGTATGGAGGTCCTCAAAAAATTAAAAATAGAACTACCATATTATCCAGGAATTTCACATGTGGTTATTTACCCAAAGTAAACAAAAGCCCTAACTGGAAAAGATAGGCACCCCTATGTTCACTGCCACACTATTTATAATAGCCAAGATATGGAAGTATGTGAAATGTTCACTGAAGGATGACTGGATCAAGAAGATGGGGTATATACATTTAATGAAAGATTACTCAGCCATCCAAAAAAATGAATTCTTACCATTGGCGACAACATGGATGGATCTAGAGGGTATTATGCTAAGTGAAATAAGTTAGAGAAAGACATACTGAATGATCTAACTTACATGTGGAATCTAAAAACCAAGACAAAATGAAAGTAGACAAAGATACAGAGAATAAACAAGGGATGGGGGGTGGCACAAAACATGTGAACAAGCTTAAGAGGTATAGTCTCCAGTTATAAAATAAATAAGCCACGAGGATGTCATATACAGCATAAGGCATGTGGTCAATAACACTGTAATAACTTCATATGGGAACAGATGGTAACTAGACTTACAGTCCGGAGAAGGCAATAGCAACCCACTCCAGTACTCTTGCCTGGAAAATCCCATGGACGGAGGAGCCTGGAAGGCTGCAGTCCATAGGGTTGCTAAGAGTCGGACATGACTGAGCGACTTCACTTTCACTTTTCACTTTCACGCATTGGAGAAGGAAATGGCAACCCACTCCAGTGTTCTTGCCTGGAGAATCCCAGGGATGGGGAAGCCTGGTTGGCTGCTGTCTATGGGGTTGCACAGAGTCAGACACGACTGAAGTAACTTAGCAGTAGCAGCAGACTTACAGTCATCATTTTCCAATGTATGCAAATACCAATCAGTAGGTGGTACACCTGAAACTAATATCCTGTTTATGTCAACTATATTTCAGTTTAAAAAAAGAGATAGAGGGGATATCTTTTCCTCCACAGGCACCAAGGAATGGTCATGTCAGGACATAGAGGGAAGGTGGCTGTCTACCGGCCAGGAGTAGAGCTCTCCCCAGAAACTAAATATGCTGGCACCTTGATCTTGCACTTCTCAGCCTCCAAAACCGTGAGATGATACATTTCTATTATGTAAGCCACCAGGTCTATGGTATTTTTTTTTTTTTATGGTAGCCTGAACAAACTAATACATTTTTCACCTGTTTTTCTCATACTTTCAAACCCTTTCCAACCCCTTTGATGGGAAGGTTCAACAACCACAAAGGTGCTTCCAGAGCCAAAGGAGGGAAAACAGTTGAAAATTATGGGTTTTCAATGTTGGAAAATTTGACAATCTTACCCCAATTAAAAAAACAAAAAACTGGCCACGCACTTATGAAATGTGTTTGGAATGTCACAAGGAGAGCTAATGCAGTATTAGAACCAAAGAAGGGCTAATAAAGTATACCTTATTTGAAGTAACCACATTCAGAATAATTAGAGTAAATATGTATTTTGGCAAGGTACACCACAACATCATCCCAGGCATGGGGAAACACAAGCCTCTACGCAGATGAACACTCCAGATCTATTTACACAGAAACCCTGGGTAATCCTCCTCACAGACTGCCTGGCTGCCCTCATGGTGTCAGTATCCTGTGCAGTGAAAAAGTAACTGTCCAAGGATAACAGGAATACAATTTGACCTACCTTCCCCTAGACTCCTGCAAAGTCTCTAATTCTGATTTTTGTGTTTATTTGGCTATCACATTTTTGGGACACATTTCCTCGCTTTCTTTGCAGGTAACCCTGTATTCCACACATTAAGGTCATTTTTGGGTAATTCCTAAACTTCCCTGGTCATTTGACCTAAAGATGTCCTATTACTGCTCAGCTAATCCTCAAAACATCCTTCTTAGGTCGATCATGTACAGTCATCTCTATGTGGGAAGAATTCTCAGGGGTGGAGGAACACAGCCTAGAAAGGCAAAGACTCCATGTCAGTTCAGATGCTTTCTTGCCCAAAGGAAGCCATACCAAACCCAGTGTTTCTCCCTAACTCTCAAGTTTCACAAACCAATCTTTCAAGAGCTGAAAGTCCCCCAGTGAGATCTTTTAAGGCATACGACTAAGACTTCTTTCTTACATTACAGACCAAAATATCTACCTTGTGATACCTTCTCCTTAAAGTCTCCTTAAGATTTTTAAAAGCTAAGTAAAACACCCCCAAAGGTGCCCAAGGCCCCAGTGAGCAGGGACACCCGACAAGTCAGCAAGGCCTGCTGAGTGACTTATGAGAGATCCCAGGCTGTCCTGCTTTTCTTCATCACAAAGCATGCCTGACCTGCTTGGGCCATTAGATAAACTTAGAACCCAACTAGGGACACTCGTCCACCAGGAAATCCTGCGGAACACACCAGCAGGAAGTCAATACGTAAGACTCTGGTGGCGTCGCCAAGAACTAAGTGCTGGTGACTGGGGAGCCCAGGAGCTAGAGCTCGCCCCAGACCTTCAACTCGCGTCTGTCCTTAGGCCGTGGCAGTCGCCAGAGCCAGTGTTGGTGACAAAGCTTAGTGCTCGGCGATGCCCCCAGAATCTTAAATACTGACTTCCTGCTGATGTGTTCCCTAGGATTTCCTGGTGGAGGAGTGTCCCTAGTTGGGTTCTAAGCCAGTGTCGATGCCCAAAGTTGCAACGAGGCGTCCGACAGCAGTGCACACGTCTCCTGCCTCCTGCAAACTAAGGTCTCACGCGTGGAGCATTGGGCTCCCTGTCCCAACAGGGCCGGTCTTTAGGCACCGGACACCTGCAGCTCCTCCTCTGGGGACAGGCAAACTGCCCTTCTTTGGGCGATGCTCACTGTCCTGCAGCGAGAGTCCAGGTGCGCTAAGTCAGATGCATCTAGGGGAGAGGAAAAAAAAAAAAAAAACGCTGCTCCACGGGGGGTCACCCCAGGACCCCGCCTTCCCGGGTCCCTCTTCTGCCTAGGCCTGCACAAGGGCTTGGCCCCCGACACCTTCCCAACTTCCAGATGACCACCTCGGCCTCCCCGGAGGGTGAGCGCGGGCTCCACGCGCGCCTCCCACGGCCACTCGGGCCGCGCAGTACCCGGCCACTCACCCGGCCACTCCCCCGGCCCCCAGCGGCGCGGCGCTTCCTCCGCAGGGTGAACAGCGCCTGCAGGTCCCACATCCATGGCCGCGGAGGCACCATCTGCTCGCGCCCCAGCTCACACGGGCTGGGGCTGCGGCGCAGGGCGCCGTCCGCCGCAGCCACGGCCGCCACGCCGGCCAGGGCATGGCTCTCGCACGGCGGCTGCATCTTGACAAAGCCCACTGCCGTCCTCATGCCCTGAAAGCGTCTGTGGCGCTGGCGACTCTTCCCCAGGCTCGCCTGGGCGCTGTCGGCGCCTTCACCAGGTAGCAAGAGTACGCGATCCCGGATCTGGCGCGGGGCGCGAAGCCAGCCACTGCCCATTGGCGCGCGCCTCTGCCCCGCCCCGCCCCGCGAAAGTGCGCCTGGCCCCGCCTCCGCCACACCACGCCCTGCTCAGCCCCGGCCCCGCCCCGCCCCGCCCTCGCTGCAGCACTCCTCTGCTTGTTGACTGGGCCCATTCCCTACTCCCTTGTAGGCAAAAACGTTTTGCTTCACCCTCCTTTTCCTGTATGCCAGGCTTGACCTGAACTTCGACAGAGTGAGATAGGAAGTGGGGAACACCACCCTGCCTGGGAGCACAAGGCGTTTTTTTTTGTTTTTTTTTCTTCCCTTCACAGCCTCGTCCCAAATCACTATTCCCAGAAATGGGTTTCCCGGAAAAACTTCAAAATAGGCTCTATATTCTGCTACAAGTCAAACATCACTAAACTAGAATTGACCCCACTCTGTCCTCTCTTCAGCACATGCATAATTTTTTTGATATTTAAATTTATTTACTTTAATTAGAGGCTAATTACTTTACAATGTTGTATTGGTTTTGCCATACATACATGAATCTGCCACGGGTGTACACGTGTTCCCCATCCTGAACCCCCCTCCCACCTCCCTCCCCATACCATCCCTCTGGGTCATCCCAGTGCACCAGCCCCAAGCTTCCCGTATCCTGCATCGAACCTGGACTGGCGATTCATTTCTTATATGATATTATACATGTTTCAATGCCATTCTCCCAAATCATCCCCCCTCCCTCTCCTACAGAGTCCAAAAGACTGTTATATACACCTGTGTCTCTTTTGCTGTCTCGCATACAGGGTTTTCATTACCATCTTTCTAAATTCCATATATATGCGTTAGTATACTGTATTGGTGTTTTTCTTTCTGGCTTACTTCACACTGTATAATTGGCTCCAGTTTCATCCATCTCATTAGAACTGATTCAAATGTATTCTTTTTAATGGCTGAGTAATACTCCATTGTGTATATGTACCACTGATGAACTATGGAATGAGGTTTGTGACATTGTACAGGAGACAGGGATCAAGACCATCCCCATGGAAAAGAAATGCAAAAAAGCAAAATGGCTGTCTGGGGAGGCGTTACAAATAGCTGTGAAAAGAAGAGAAGCCAAAAGCAAAAGAGAAAAGGAAAGATATAAGCATCTGAATGCAGAGTTCCAAAGAATAGCAAGAAGAGATAAGAAAGCCTTCCTCAGTGATCAATGCAAAAAAATAGAGGAAAACAACAGAATGGGAAAGACTAGAGATCTCTTCAAGAAAATTAGAGATACAAAGGGAACATTTCATTCAAAGATGGGCTCGATAAAAGACAGGAATGGTATGGGCCTAACAGAAGCAGAAGATATCAAGAAGAGGTGGCAAGAATACACAGAAGAACTGTACAAAAAAGATCTTCACGACCCAGATAATCACGATGGTGTGATCACTCACCTAGAACCAGACATCCTGGGATGTGAAGTCAAGTGGGCCTTAGAAAGCATCACTACAAACAAAGCTTGTGGAGGTGATGGAATTCCAGTTGACCTATTTCAAATCCTGAAACATGATGCTGTGAAAGTGCTGCACTCAATATGCCAGCAAATTTGGAAAACTCAGCAGTGGCCACAGGACTGGAAAAGGTCAGTTTTCATTCCAATCCCAAAGAAAGGCAATGACAAAGAATGTTCAAACTACCGCACAATTGCACTCATCTCACATGCTTGTAAAGTAATGCTCAAAATTCTCTAAGCCAGGCTTCAGCAATACGTGAACCGTGAACTTCCATATGTTCAAGCTGGTTTTAGAAAAGGCAGAAGAACCAGAGATCAAATTGCCAACATCTGCTGGATCATCGAAAAAGCAAGAGAGTTCCAGAAAAACATCTATTTTTGCTTTATTGACTATGCCAAAGCCTTTGACTGTGTGGATCACAATAGACTGCGGGAAATTCTGAAAGAGATGGGAATACCAGACCACCTGATCTGCCTCTTGAGAAATTTGTATGCAGGTCAGGAAGCAACAGTTCGAACTGCACATGGAACAACAGACTGGTTCCAAATAGGAAAAGGAGTACATCAAGGCTGTATATTGTCACCCTGCTTCTTTAACTTGTATGCAGAGTACATCATGAGAAATGCAGGACTGGAAGAAACACAAGCTGGAATCAAGTTTGCCGGGAGAAATATCAATAACCTCAGATATGCAAATGACACCACCCTTATGGCAGAAAGTGAAGAGGAACTAAAAAGCCTCTTGAAAGTGCAAGTGGAGAGTGAAAAAGTTGGCTTAAAGCTCAACATTCAGAAAACGAAGATCATGGCATCTGGCCCCATCACTTCATGGGAAATAGATGGGGAAACAGTGGAAACAGTGTCAGACTTTATTATTTTGGGCTCCAAAATCACTGCAGATGGTGACTGCAGCCATGAAATTAAAAGATGCTTACTCCTTGGAAGCAAAGTTATGTCCACCCTAGAGAGCATATTAAAAAGCAGAGACATTACTTTGCCAACAAAGGTCCGCCTAGTCAAGGGTATGGTTTTTCCTGTGGTCATGTATGGATGTGAGAGTTGGACTGTGAAGAAGGCTGAGCACCGAAGAATTGATGCTTTTGAACTGTGGTGTTGGAGAAGACTCTTGAGAGTCCCTTGGACTGCAAGGAGATCCAACCAGTCCATTCTGAAGGAGATCAGCCCTGGGATTTCTTTGGAAGGAATGATGCTAAAGCTGAAACTCCAGTACTTTGGCCACCTCATGCAAAGAGTTGACTCATTGGAAAATTCTGATGCTGGGAGGAGTTGGGGGCAGGAGGAGAAGGGGACAACAGAGGATGAGATGGCTGGATGGCATCATGGACTCGATGGACGTGAGTCTCAGTGAACTCCGGGAGTTGTTGATGGACAGGGAGGCCTGGCGTGCTGTGATTCATGGGGTCCCAAAGAGTTGGACACGACTGAACGACTGAACTGAACTGAACCACAGCTTTCTTATCCATTCATCTGCTGATGGACATCTAGGTTATTTCCATGTCCTGGCTATTATAAACAGTGCTGTGATGAACATTAGGGTACATGTGTCTCTTTCAATTCTCATTTCCTCGGTGTGTATGCCCAGCAGTGTGATTGCTGGGGCATATGGCAGTTCTATTTCCAGTTTTTTAAGGAATCTCCACACTGTTCTCCATAGTGGCTGTACTAGTTTGCATTCCCATCAACAGTACCACATTCATAATTAAAGTCTAAAACTTTTGTTCATTATGATAGGTGCTGGGCAAAGTAGATGCAAATCTGGTGACCTGGAGGTGATTCTCTGTAAACAAGTTGAAATCTGACTTTACCTGAAAGCCTGATGCATGTGATGAATGTGCTTTTCTGGAACTCTCTTCCTTTTTCCATGATCCAGCGGATGTTGGCAATTTGATCTCTGGTTCATCTACCTTTTCTAAAACCAGCTTGAACATATGGAAGTTCATGGTTCAGGTATTGCTGAAGCCTGGCTTGGAGAATTTTGAGCATTACTTTACAAGCATGTGAGATGAGTGCAATTGTGCGGTAGTTTGAGTATTCTTTGTCATTGCCTTTCTTTGGGATTGGAATGAAAACTGACCTTTTCCAGTCCTGTGGCCACTGCTGAGTTTTCCAAATTTGCTGGCATATTGAGTGCAGCACTTTCACAGCATCATGTTTCAGGATTTGAAATAGGTCAACTGGAATTCCATCACCTCCATGAGCTTTGTTTGTAGTGATGCTTTCTAAGGCCCACTTGACTTCACATCCCAGGATGTCTGGTTCTAGGTGAGTGATCACACCATCGTGATTATCTGGGTCGTGAAGATCTTTTTTGTACAGTTCTTCTGTGTATTCTTGCCACCTCTTTTGTTATCTTCTGCTTCTGTTAGGTCCATACCATTCCCGTCCTTTATTGAACCCATCTTTGCATGAAATGTTCCCTTAGTATCAATAAAGATTTTAAGCCTCACTTGGAGAATTTTGACCATTAATTTTCTTGGTGTGAATTTAGTGCAGTTGTACAGTAGTTTGAGCATTCTTTGGAATTCCCCTTCTTTAGGATTGGGAGGTAAACTGACCACAGGACTGGGAAATGTCAGTTTTCAATGGATTATTACTCAGTCATAAAAGGAACACATTGAGTCAGTTCTAATGGGGTGGATGAATTTAGAGCCTATTATACAGAGTGTAGTAAGTCACAAGGCATAAGATAAATGTTGTATACTAACGTATATATACGGAATCTAGAAGGATGGTACTGAAGATTTTACTTGCCGAGCTGCAAATGAGAAAAAGACATAGAGCACAGAAAAATGGACATGGGGAGAAGGAAGGAGAGGGTGAGATGTATGGAGAGAGTAACATGGAAACTTACATTACCATATGTAAAACAGAGAGCCAACAGGAATTTGCTGAAAGTCTGAGAAAACTCAAACAGGGGCTCTGAATCAACCTACAGGGGTGGAATGGGGAGGGAGATGTGAGGGAGGTTCAAGAGGGAAGGATATATATATATATATATATATATATATATATATGTATATATATACACCTATTGCTGATTCAAGTTGAGGTTTGAGAGTAAACAACAAAATTCTTTAAAGCCATTATATTAAAAATGTAATTACATTTTAGTTAAAAGCCATTAAATTAAAAAAATTAAAATTATCAAATTAAAAATTAAGTTTTAAAAGAAATAAATTAAAAAAATTAAAAAAAAACAGCCAAAATGACTCAGATGTCCATCAACTGTTGATCAAATAATTAAAACATGATGCAATATTACTCAGCCATCAAATGAATGGAGTTCTGATACATGCTATAACATGCTATAGCTCTGAAGTGATTATGTTAATTAAAACAAGCCAGGCACAAAAGCCTGCTTGTTGCATTATTCTGTTCATGTGAATGAATATGTCCCAGATTATGTAATTCTCTAGACAGAACAGAGAGGAGTGGATGTCAGGGTCCAGATGAAAAAGGAAATGGAAAATGTCTGACAACTGGGCAGTATTTCCCTTTGGAGTGATGAAAATATTCTCGAATGAGGGAATGGCTATGGTTATGCAACCTATGAAGAAATTACAAATCAATGAATCATACAATTTAACTGGTAAATTCATGGTACATGAACAACATGCCAATAAATATTTTTCTTAAAAAAAAAAAAAAAAAAAAACTACTGAACTTAGCTTCTATGTCCAGGAAAATCATCCTTCAAAAATAAAGGAGAAGTAGATATTCTCATAGGAACAAAAAATTGGGGATTTCATTCTCAGCAGATATCTGGTATGTAAGATATGTGAAAAGCAGTTATTTACACAGAATAAGATGATATTAAGGAGAAACTATGAGTTAAGAAAGAAAGAGTGTTATAAAAAATAAATGAAGGCAAAATAAAATGAAGGATTTTTCTTATTATTAATTGTTAAAAGATAAATGCTTGTTTGGGCTTTTCCATCTTTACACTGATTATAAATCTTCATAATTAAAGTGGGTTTCTTGTAGACAACATATATTTTGGCTCAGTGGTAAAGAATCCACCTGCAATGCAGGAGTCTTGGCAGATGTGAATTCCCTCTCTGGGTCAGGAAGATCCCCTGGAGAAGAGCTTAGCAACCCACTCCAGTATTCTTGCCTGGAGAATCCCTGTGGAGAAAGGAGCCTGGTGCGCTTACCTGGTGCGCTTACAGTCCATGGGTTGAACACGACTGAGCAACTAAATAACAACACATTTCCTAACAGAAACTCTGAAGCTACTAGAAATATATGAGAAAACCCTCAGCCTAAACAAAGTGACACAAAAAGCTTAGACAGTAGACCTAAATTATAATAAAAACCTAGAGAGTAGAGCTGAATTGTAAGAGGTTTATGGCAGTAAAAGTCTCTCAACAGTACTGTAAACCATCTGTTTCACACTCGAGAGAGGAGTAATTTTTAACACCCACTCAATAGAACAAATTTCTAGTTACATTCATAAATGAAAGAGAATAATAATGGTTGTAAAAGCATAAGAAGAAATATCTGTGAAAGATACAGTTTAAGTAGCCCAAAATAATGTTATTTTATTTTCTTTGGTTGATAGTATCAAAATAACTGACAATTAAGATGTTTTATGTTCCAATATAAGAAGACTTTGTACTTTTCAAGCTAAGAAAGTTTGTACTTTGCAGCGCATATTTTGTTTCACTAATTTAGACATAAATAAAAGTACATTGTGTGCCTTTGCCTTGACAATGACCTGTACTCAGAAGTCTATAATGAAAAAAACGAAAGATCACACAAACAGATGGAGAGACAAACCATGTTCTCGGATGGGAAGAATCAATATTGTGAAAATTACTATACTACCCAAAGCAATCCGCAGATTCAGTACAATTCTTATGGAAATACAATACCATTTTTCACAGAATTAGAACTTTTTTTTTTTTTTTTACAATTTGTATAGAAACACAAAAAATCCCAATTAGTCAAAGCAATCTTGAGAAATAGAAACAAGGCTGGAGGAATCAGGCTCCCTGATGTCGGACTATAATCTATAACTACTGTAATCAATAGAGTATGATATGGCACAAAAACACCAATATAGATCAATGGTGTGAGAAGGAAAGCTCAGAGATAAATCTATATGCCTATGGTCACCTAATCTATAACAAAGAAGGCTAGAACATACACAATGGAGTAAAGACAGTGTCTTCAATAAGTTGTTCCAGGAAAACTGGACACCTACATGCAAAAAGAATACTACCTGACATTATGTACAAAAATAAACTCAAAATGAATCAAAGATTTAATGTAAGACCAGGCACTATAAAACTCTTAGAGGAAAACAGGAAAAACACTCTTTGACATAAATCACAGATCTTTTTTGAGCCATCTCATAGACTAATGGAAATAAAAACAAACAAATGGGACATAATTAAACTTCAAGACTTTTGCAAAAACAACAAAAAAAAGAAACTGTAAACAAAATTAAAATACACCTCTCAGAATGAGAGAAATTATTTGCAAATAAAGTAACAAAGGATTCATCTTCAAAGTACAAAAAAGCTCATGGAGCCCAATATCAAAAAAGCAATCAACTGAATGAAAAAATGGCCAAAGACATGCCCGGTGGTCCACTGGTTAAGAATCCCACTGCCAATGCAGGGGACATGAGTTTGATCCCTCCTCTGCGAAGATTCCACATGGCAAGGGGCAACTAAGCCCATGTACCACAACTACTGAGCCCACACACTACAACAACTCAAACCTGCATGCCCTAGAGCCCCTGCTCTGCAACAAGAGAAGCCATCACAATGAGAACTCCTCATACTGCAACTAGAGAGTAGCCCCCACTCACCACAACTAGAGAAAAGTGCAAGCACAGAAAGGAAGACACAGTCCAGCCAAAAATAAATAAATATTTTTAAAATGAGCAGAAGATCTAAATAGACATTTATCCAAAGAAGACATACAGATGGCCAAGAGGTACATGAAAAGATGCTTGATATCCCTAATAGAGAAATGCAAATCAAAACTACAATTAGGTATCATGTCATACCAGTCATAATGGTCACCATCAAAAAGTTTACAAATAACAAAGCTGGAGAGGATGTGTAGAAAAGGGAACACTCCTACACTGTAAGTGGGGATGTAAGTTGGTGAAGCCACTATAGACAACTATGGAAGTTCCTCAGAAGAGTAAAACTAGAATTATCATCTGATTTAGAAATTCCGTTCCTGGGCACGCTGCTGCTGCTGTTGCTAAGTCGCTTCAGTCGTGTCTGACTCTGTGCGACCCCATAGATGGCAGCCAACCAGGATCCTCCAACCCTGGGATTCTCCAAGCAAGAATACTGGAGTGGGTTGCCATTTCCTTCTCCATACCTGGACATAAACCCAGACGAAACTGTAATCTCATAAGATACAGGCACTCCAATGTTCATAGCAGCACTATTCACAATAGCCAAAATATAAAAACATCCTAAATGTTAATTGACAGATGAATGGATAAAGAAGCGGTACATATATAAAACGGAATAGTACTCAGCCATAAAAATTGAAATGATGCCATTTGTAGCAACATGGAGGGACTGAGAGATTATCATACAAAGTGAAATAAGTCAGAGTGAGAAAGACAAATAGCAAATGATACCACTTATATGTGGAATCTAATTATGACACAAACGAACATGTCTGTGCAACAGAAACAGACTCATGGAAATAGAGAACAGACCTATGGTTTCCAAGAAGGAGGGGGTTCAGGGAGGGAAGAATAGGAAGTTGGGGTTAGCAAATGTAAACTATTACATAAGGAAGGTATAAACAACCATTTCCTACTGTAGAGCACAGAGGACTACATTCAGTATCCTATGATAAACCATACTGGAAAATAATATAAAAAAGAATATCTATGGGACTTGCTGCTGCTGCTGCTAAGTCACTTCAGTCGTGTCCGACTCTGTGCGACCCCATAGATGGCAGTCTACCAGGCTTCCCTGTCCCTGGGATTCTCCAAGCAAGAATACTGGAGCGGGTTGCCATTTCCTTCTTCAATGCATGAAAGTGAAAATTGAAGGTGAAGCCGCTCAGTTGTGTCCAACTCCTGGCAACCCCATAGACTGCAGCCTACTAGGCTCCTTCGTCCATGGGATTTTCCAGGCAAGAGTACTGGAGTGGGCTGCCATTGCCTTATCCCATCTATGGGACTTACCTGGTGCTATATATATATATATATATATATATATATATATATATATAATCACACACACAGAAACAATGTATATACACACATATATGTGTAAAACGAAATCTTTTTGCAGAAATTAACACAACACTGTAGATCAACTATACTTCAAGTGAAAAATAACATGACTGGAAAAAAAAGTTTGGTATGTTTCATTGTATGTAAAGCTTATATCTCAAAGAAAATTCCTCTAAACAAACATAGCTCACTAGATAATGGCACACTTGCTGAAATACTTATGGAGTTGCATACTGATGTCTGCAATTTACCACAAAATGCACCAAGGAATGAGAGCATGTATTAATTTTTAATAATTATACCTTATCTTTTTCAACATGTAAAGAATAAATTTGCATTTTATAAACCACATTCATAAGCCTTCTTCTATTTCTCCATGAGAGGGCAGCATAAAAACAATAAATATTTATTCATATTCATATAAACTCTTGAGAGTCCTTGGACTGCAAGGAGAGCAAACCAGTCAATCCTAAAGGAAATCAGCCTGAATATTCATAAGGACTGATGTTGAAGCTGAAACTCCAATACTTTGGCCACCTGATGTGAAGAACTGACTCATTGGAAAAGTTCCTGATGCTGAAAAAGATTGAAGGTGGGAGAAGAAGGGGATAACAGAGGATGAGATTGTTGGACTGCATCTCCCACTTGATGTACCTGAGGTTGAGTAGACTCTGGGAGTTGGTGATGGACAGGGAAGCCTGGCATCAGGAACTGCAGTCCATGGGGCCTCAAAGAGTCAGACACGACTGAATGACTGAACTGAACTGAACTGACTGACATATACATAGAAAAATCCTAATATAGCCTCAAAATGGACATACTATCCCAAGAGTGATGTATTACACACGTTTTAATAGTATATCAGGGAAACAAATCACAGATGGATACCTCTAAGTGTGGTTAAAAGGATCCAAGAATCTGTACAGCAAAAACAATAAGGCCATTTCAGTCAACATGTATGGACTGAGAGATGATCATACTAAGTGAAATGAAGCACACAGAGAAAGACAAATACCAAACAATATTACTTAAATGTGGACTCTAAGATATGACACACACACACAAACATATGTATGTAACAGAAACACATTCATGGACATAGAGAATAGACTTTTGGCTTCCAAGGAAGAGAGAATTGGGGGAGGGATGGAAGAAGAGATTGCGGTTAAGAGATATAAATTTGAGTACATGGAATGGATAGACAAGTTCCTACTATAGAGCACAGGGAATGGTATTCAATATCCTATGACAAATCATAATGGAAAAACATATATATGGGACTTCCGTAGCAGTTCAGTGGTTAAGACTCCACACTTCCACTGCAGGGGATGCAGTTTCAATCCCTGGTCAGGGAACTAATCCCACATGCTGCACAGTGTAGCAAAAAAAAAAAAAAATATTAAATAAAAGAATGTGCACACACACACAATGTATATATACACATATATGTGTATAGCTGAAACACTTTGCTTTAAAACAGACATTAACACAACACTGTAAATCAACTATACTTCAATTAAAAAGTAACATGATTGGGGAAAAAAAAGATTGGTATATTTCATTGTATGTAAAGTTTATATCCAAAGAAAATTGCTGTAAACAAATACGGCTCACTACTTAATGGCATGCTTGCTGAAATACTTAAGGAGACACATACTGATGTCCATAATTTACCACAATGCACCAAGGAAAATGATCGATTGATGATTGGATAGAGGGATGGATAAATGGAGTCATAGGTGACAAAAGATGTATCATAAAATGGTTACAAATATAAACCCCTATATATGCTGTCTACAAGAGACCCACCTCAAATAAAGGGACACATACAGAGTGAAAGTGAAGTGTTGGAAAAGGTATTTTATGTAAATGGATACCAAAAGAAAGCAGGAATAACAGTACTCATAGCAGATAAAATAGACATTGAAATAAAGAACATGAAATGAGACAAAGAAGGACATTGCATAATGATCAAAGGATCAATCCAAGAAGATATAACAATAATAAACATATATGCACCCAACATAGGAGCACCTCAATATGTAAGGCAAATGTTAACAAGTAGGAAAGGGGAAATTGACAGTAACACATAATACTGGGAGACCTTAATACCCTACTCACACCTATGGATAGATCAACCAAAAAGAAAATTAGCAAGGAAACACAATCTTTAAATGATACAATGGACCAGTTAGACCTAATCGATATCTATAGGACATTTCACGCCAAAACAATGGCCTTGATCTTTTTCTCAATGGCACACCGAACATTCTCCAGGATAGATCACATCTTGGACCATAAATCATGCCTTCAGATCAGATCAGATCAGATCAGTTGCTCAGCTGTGTCCGACTCTTTGCGACCCCATGAATCATAGCACGCCAGGCCTCCCTGTCCATCACCAACTCCCGGAGTTCACTGAGACTCACGTCCATCGAGTCAGTGATGCCATCCAACCATCTCATCCTCTGTCATCCCTTTCCCCTCCTGCCCCCAACCCCTTCCAGCATCAGAGTCTTTTCCAATGAGTCAACTCTTTGCATGAGGTGGCCAAAGTACTGGAGTTTCAGCTTTAGCATCATTCCTTCCAAAGAAATCCCAGGGCTGATCTCCTTCAGAATGGACTGGTTGGATCTCCTTGCAGTCCAAGGGACTCCCAAGAGTCTTCTCCAACACCACAGTTCAAAAGCATCAATTCTTCGGTGCTCAGCCTTCTTCACAGTCCAACTCTCACATCCATACATGACCACAGGAAAAACCATAGCCTTGACTAGACGAAGTTTTGTTGGCAAAAGTAATGTCTCTGCTTTTGAATATGCTATCTAGGTTGGTCATAACTTTGCTTCCAAGGAGTAAGCATCTTTTAATTTCATGGCTGCAGTCACCATCTGCAGTGATTTTGGAGCCCAGAAAAATAAAGTCTGACACTGTTTCCACTGTTTCCCCATCTATTTCCCATGAAGTGATGGGACCAGACCAATCATAATTCTAGTTATCTTTTTAAATTTTGCATGCCACACAAACAACCAAATTTCCTTGTCAGTTGCAGTATTTTTGTGTTGAACTCTCACCAGATCTTTAACTATGGGCATGTTAAATCTTTTCTCTTGCACTTATGCTTCCCTGAAAGTGCTTGCTATAGTCCTGTATCTTCAAGAAAAAGGAACTGTCTCAGACCCTCAGGAAAAGGACTTTGCCAAATGTTCTGAGGCACAAGTTTCTGATGCCATTACTTAAATAACTTTGAAATCCTATCACTGCAGTGAGCCAGAGTTTCCAGAACTCTAGGGAATGAGCTGATAGATTCATGAGGCTGCTAACTCAAGACTGAGAAGGACGAGAATTTCTTACATAGGACTTAACAAACTGATGAAGGACGATTATAGGTTTTGTTTGGAACATTGCTGATGCTTTCATGCTCTATATGCTGGACATAAGAAACCCTTTCTCATTTATGTTAAGCTATCCACAGCTCATAACAATATGATAGGCACCCAGAGGAGGAGGTCAGCAGACAGGAGTTCCTGAGCAGAGGGGGATGGGATGAGGAGGGAACACAGGGAGCATTCATGAGTGGGGCTGTGTTCAGAGGATGTTCAGAGGAAAGAGAATCCTGCAGATGTCATTAGATATTGAGTCTGGCACACAAGGTGCTTCTTGGGCTACAGCACTGTGCAGAAGTTGTTCAGTGTGTACAGTGAGGAAGGCCTCACATGGGGATTTTTCATGGGACAGATGGCATGGTGCAGAAGCCACTCACAGGCAGGGTATATGGTGCAGAAGAAGGCTGGGTGGAGACAGCATTAACAGTGTAGCCTGTCAGAATAGTGCCACTCTTTTCTAAGCAGGAAGGGTTGAGACCAGGAAATCAGTGGCTTTCACAACCAGTGAAAGGTTGGAGTAGTGAAGGTCAGGGAGGCTGCTGCTGATACACTAGGAAAAAGCCCCCAGTGATTCCAGCTGCAGGCAGGACTGTCATGGATGATTTTCAGGAGGTTCCCCAGAAGTCATTGGGAAAGAAACCAGGTATAACTTAGGTATAACCTCTTTTTGACACTCCTTATTGCCCAGTGCTACTGCCAGGGAATAAGGGCTTCTTCATTCCTCAAAGTACTATAGTAGCTTGATAATCAAACCTGGAGGTGCTCTGATGAGGGATTCTGGGACATGTAGTTCCAAGGACTATCCAATATATTGAGTAGAAAATGTACAAAGGGTCAGAGATGCAGCCTAGCTGCTAACAGCCAATCCAGCACAGTCCACCTCTTCTCTCCATGGTTTTTTTCCAAATGATAACAGTAGCAACATCATGCTTCTGCTTAGCATGATGCAGCTATTCCTCATATCGGTGAATGCACCTCTGCCTTCTTCAGCAAGGTGGGATGGCAAAAGTCCAATTAGATACACTCCATTCTCTGGGGGATGTCTTACTCCTTCTCTAGTTCTGTCATAATTACACTTTGATATACGGTACTCTATAGGTTAAATTATATTATTAAGTAACACCCACACAATTCAAACACAGCATTTGGGAATGGGAGAAATAAAAAATAATGGGCATTTGAGTCAACCATATAATAACAAAGCAAGACCAAGTATGCGTAGCTTCTATAGTTGTTATTTTGGCAACTGGCCATGAGGTCATACTCAGTATTTATAACTTCCTTCTTCCACTAGCATTTCAGTTCCCTATAACCTCATCTAGTTGTATCTGGTTGTTTATGTGGCCATAAGATACAAATCTTTATTCTGAACCAATCTGATCCCTTACTGGTCCTGCCTGCATGAATCATTATAGCATTCCATTACCTTGTATTATTGGATATGGGAACACTAGGAGACACTTTCATATTTTTCTCCTAGGTTACAGATATGATCCTTCTTGCTTCCACGGTATAGTAGTAACTCCATTCCACCTCAATAATCAGGAGCAGTCAGCCAGCAGGTAAAATAGTACCTGTCTTGTTGATTCAGTGCCAAGAGGGGCCCCAAATGACCAGGTAGCAATCTCAACTTCAAATTCAATATAACCACTCTTGGGTCCCTTGGTGGAAGATTTCTTCCACTGGGAAATTCATGGGGAAAAGATACTGTGCAGACAAACAGGACAAGAGAAATGTGTTGTGTGGAAATTCACAGGTGGAATGCATTAATAAGCAGAGTCCCCCAGAGGACCCCACATGGGGTGTATGGGTTGGGGGCCCTCATAGGTATGGATCTGTAAAGAGGAAGGAGGAATAGCAAAGGCTGAGTATGGGGATCAAGTGGCTCACTGGGAAACTGCTCTGCTAAGTCATTTTTCAAAATAGTACTAATCTATTTGGGCGGGTGGTGGGGTGTTTGTGTCACATACTATTACCAACAGAGAGTCCTAGAAATATCTGGTTAGGAGCTATTGTTATAGTTCTTGTCCTTTGAATTGATAAAGCATCTTCTTCATTTCCTAATGGTACTCATGTAGCCAAGATGGTGGCTGAGGTTGCGGTGAGAATGTAGCCACAGGGATACTAGTTCAATATCTACTGATTACTGGGTCCCAACGTCCCTGCTCAGTAGTGGAAGGATTTCTCTGTCATGTCTTCTATCTTTGGAATGATTTCCTGATCAATTCTTTTTGGCCCCAGGTGGGATCAAGACATGGATTCCACGTCTTGGAATTCCATAGATTCCATAGATTTTTTCGGGTAAAAATCTTGGAAGCATGGATCAACTGATATGCAGAATGACTATTCAACAGGATTCTAACAGCCTGGGCCACTGGCCCTAATAAATAAGATGAGAAGTCTTTCCTGTTGGTACACATCTGGAGGGATGGGTTGCGATGTGTGGTTTAGGGTGCATCTTTGAGAAGGGTGTTTGAGAGATGTCTATTCAGAATTACTGCCAGAGTTGATGGGAACAGGGGTGTTTAAATGGGAAGAGTTGACAGAGGAAGAATCCAATAAGCACATTTACATATTTTAGGGGTTAGCATATAAGAGAGGGATTATAGATTATCAGTGGATGATAGTTAAAGGGAACAAGTTGTAACTCAACTGAGGAATGCATTTCCAGAGACAGAATGGGCTTGTAAGGGACTGTGCTCCTGGTCATTGCAAGTGTTCAGTAAGGACGAAGGAGCCACCTATCAGCAATGAAAGGATGGGCCCAAAAGAATAAAACATTACTCATTAAGATCTGATAGGTCTAAAAAAAAAGAAAATCTGATTGGTCTACTGAATAGGAAGGAACTCCAAAAGGGAGGGGAAATATTTGTATATGTATAGCTGATTCACTTTGCTGTACAGCACAAACTAACACAACACTGAAAAGCAACTACACTCCAATAAAAATAATTTTTTTAAAAAAGATTTGACAGGCCTAGAATTGCACACCTCCTGTGCATGTATAGTTTCTAGATACTTCTGTCTTTTCTCTTTATATTTGATACTTCTTAAAAGTATTTATTTGCCTTTGTAAGGAGAATGGCTTCAAATAATAGGAGAAAATTAATGACACAGCCAAATGCACCAAGTTATTACACTTAAAAAAGGAAACCTTAACATTTACACATGAAGTATCTTACCATTTATTATGTTTGTGTACATTACCGTGAGTCAAGCAAGTATGATTAAAAATTCTAGGCAACTAAAAACAAGGCAAGTGTAATGCAACCACTTTTTTCCTTAAGTCTGCAGAATTTTGAGCCATTTCAACCATGAAAGAGATTTTTTCAGATTGAAATCAGTATCTTGCACATTGGTTCTAAAACTCCCTTAAAGGCATAGTGTATCTTGAAGGTGGGGAAGCCAGCCTATCTTGGACCCCTTTCCCTTTCACTAATTCATTCAGCACCTATGTGTCAGTCCCTACCATGTGCCAAGTCCCTGGCTGAGAGCTAGTCTTGAGGAAAACCAGCTCATATTTTGTGTCAGTACATGGCATGCTGTGCCAATTTTCCCCTCCAGAGCAAATCTTATGCACATCAAGGCAAATAAATTGAATGTTATTCTCTGATCATTTGGACAAGTCCACCATCCAATGTGCACAGGGCTCAGAAACTGGACAGAGATGGAGAGACATTTTCTAATTAAATCAAGAGAAGGGGCGGTCCCAAAATGGTGGAAGAATAGGATGGGGAGACCACTTTCTTCCTCACAGACTCATCGGAAAAAAAAAAAAGATTATTTGAATGTGGAGCAACTTCCACAAAACAACTTCTGAATGCTGGCGGAGGACACCAGACACTCAGAAAGGCAGCCCAATCTCTTCAAAATTAGGAGAAAAGGCCCTCATTTTATTTTTTTGGAGGTGTGAGTTTTTATTGGGAAGGGAAGTTGTCAACTTAAACAGCAGCAAATGAAGAGTGAATAAGGAAACTCCCTGTTGTCACAGATACACAAGACCTCCATCACATATGATACAGGAGGCATTTAATCTGTGATTCCCCCAGCCCCAAAATGTCAAATGCTTTTCCATTCAATCTAATACTTCTGGATTCCTACTAAAAAGGAATACTTTAAGAGGATGGAAAATCCTGAAAGGAAATCTCTGACTAAGAGTAAGGGAGGGAATGTAGAAATTAAGAAGTTATGTAGAACACTCTTTAAATTGTAATTAGCTACATTTTCATATCTTCACAGTAATACAAAACACAGTCACTTGCAGAACTGGTTCATATTACTTAAATACCAGATACATTTTTAGTCTTCTACATAAGTGTTTGGAAGTTACTTATGTTTGTATGAAACGAAGCTATTAATAATTTTCTACAGCAGTAACTGCCCACCAGCAAGGCTAAGACAAACACAAATCAAGGAATGGAGTTTTCCCAAAGCTTCAGTGTGAAAAGACTATAAACAGTTGATTCCATACACAGGAATGGGTTTCTTTGCTATAGGAAATCCAAATGGAATAAGGAATGGAGATGAGTAAAAAGGTTTCAAGGGGAAGAAAGATGACACCCTGTATGCACTTAGTTTTCTGCCCCTTCTGCCACATCACATTCTTCTCCTGCACTGTCTGATGTCCATAATGTGAGGTTGTCTCTCAGCAGCTGCATGATGAGGGTGCTGTCTTTGTACGAGTCTTCATTCAGTGTGTCGAGTTCTGCAATAGCCTCATCAAAAGCCGTTTTAGCCAGTGTGCAGGCCAGTTCTGCGTTATTGAGGATCTCATAGTAGAATACAGAAAAGTTAAGAGCCAGCCCCAGCTGGATGGGGTGTGTGGGTTGCATCTCTTTCTTGCTTACATCGAAAGCCTCTTGGTAAGCTCCTTGGGAATTATCTATCGTTTGCTTCCGATCATCACCACAAGCAACTTCAGCAAGGTACCGGAAGTAATCTCCCTTCATTTTCAGATAGAAGACCTTACTCTCTGGATTAGTTGCATTGGCTATTAAATACTTATCCAACAATTCCAGGACCGTGGTGCAGATAGACCTCAGCTCGGACTCTACTTTTGCCCGGGAGTCCTTGATCAGCTGCAACTTCTTGTCCAGGTGTCGGTTTTTTGCTCGATGCTGGAGATGACCCTCCAGGCGGACCAGCGGCCCCAGACCACGTTCTTGTAGGCCACTGACAGCAGGTTGTGCTCCTCGTTAGACAGCTCCGCACCCTGCTCCATCATGGCCTTCAGGCAGGTGGCCATGTCATCGTAGCGCTTGGCCTGCTTAGCCAGATTGGCCTTCTGGATCAGCTCCGAAGCCAGAAGAGGGATCCAAGTAGAGGCACTCGCGCCGTGGCCGCAAAGATGTGAAGGCCTCCTCGCCGCGCCCTCCACCCCTCGCCAGCCCCCCGGGTCCACCTCCCTGTCTGCTCCCAAGACCCTCATTTTTAATCAGAAAAACTGTCAGTTTGTCCTTTCGCTTTGCAAAACTTACACAGTGAAAGTGAAAGTTGCTTAGTCCCGTCTGACTCTTTGTGACCCCATGAACTACATAGTCCATGAAATTCTCTAGGCCAGAATACTGGAGTGGGTAGCCTTTGCCTCGTCCAGGAGATCTTTCCAACCCAGGGATCAAACCCAGGTCTTCTACATTGCAGGCAGATTCTTTACCAGCTGAGCCACAGGGGAAGCCCAAGAATACTGGAGTGTGTAGCCTATCCCTTCTCCAGTGGATCTTCCTGACCCAGGAATCGGAGTCTCCTGCATTGCAGGCAGACTCTTTACCAATGGAGCTATCAGGGAAGCCCAATTTACACAGTAACGCTGGCCCCAAAGGTCGAGGAACCCAGTTGCATGGGTCTATATCTGTCCAGCTGGCCAAAGGGAGTCCCTGTTCTAAGTACCTGGGATTTTGGTAGTTGCTGCTAGCTTGGGACAGAGTCTGAACTGGAAAATGGGATGTCACTGAGGTCCCTGTACTCAGATCAGCTAAACAACTGGATCTTCTCCTGGGTGGATGAGCTCTTCTTTGGGAAGATCTGTGAGTCATATCTCTTCCCAGCTAAGAGTATTTCAGTTTAGAGGTGTTTTCATGGAAAAGAGGAGGTGAGGGGGCCAGTTTGGCTCTTCTTATATTTTACCAAGGATGCCCAGAGGAGGAGTGCAATTTCCCACCTGCCTCTCTTTGTGAAAGTGTGCCTTAGGGAAGGTCTGAGGGGGGCAGTTTCCCTGGGAGGACCAGGTAACCTCCACAAAGGCTCAGGACTATGGTTACAGTTACTGGAGAGATACAGCAATGGTTCTGACCTCTTGTCTGAGCCCAAATGTCCTCATTTGCACACTGGGGAGAAGAATATGCTCTGCACAAGATTAGCACGGGGATTAATGCCATCACTCTGTTATAATGCCTGCTATGTAGTAAGGCCTTAAGAATGTTAACTGATTTTATCCCTTCATAATCTTTCTGGAGTCTATGTACTCTAAGACCTACTTTAGGGGATCCTTGTGAAGTTTAGGGGTTGGAAATTGAGGTCAAAGTTATCAATCAGCTATCAAAATTCAGACATGATGTTCATTTGGTCAGTATCCTCTTAAGAATTACATCACAGATAATTTAGACCTAATGTGTAAACTTTCTAATACATGTCCACATGCCTGCGGGGAAGAACTCAGCTGTACTGAAAGCTAGGTAGGAGGAGGTAACTAAAATCTGCTATGTAACTCAATTGAAAGCAACAAACTAGTTGTAAAAGGATATGGAAAGTTCAAAAAATATATATGGCAAATAGACAAGCTAAACGTTAGCCTATGTCGATCCCCAGCATTCAGTGTCCACAATTTACCTACTAGGGATAGTCAACAGTCTTTAACCTGGCCCCTAAGAAGCTTCAGGGGGGTCTCCTTCTGCTTTCAAGTCCCAAAGTCACACTCAGGCCACCTAAACTCATCAGGAAGCTGACCAGTCTTGGGGAAGTCAAACGGAACTATTGTTCAACACTTTTTGCTTGAGCCTGAAGTAAGATCATGGATGGGAAGTGCTTTTTCAGCTATAAAAAGGTACACACACAAGGGATTATCATAAGATCATCAAGATACACTACTGGATGTAAGCAAGTTCAACTTAAGAAGGGCAAACATGAACAAATCAAAAGCATGAGGGAGGAAGTGCGGGAAGAAGAGCCAGCAACTTGGGGTAACTGGGGATAGTCAAACTTGTCCTGGAGTCATCATTTTCTTCTCAGCCTGAAGGAAGTAAAAGAAAGTACCCATGAGATTGGAAACACACACTCAATCCAGTTAGCAGTCAGAGGCTCTTGGGGAGGACGAATGCTCCAGGCATGGGAAGTAATAGTCCAGATCAATGTGTCTTCTGGGGAAAAGGCAGAACAGGCTCATCGGTGGTGGAGGGCCTGGTTGCTACCCATTCCCATTGCCTTCAAGGGAGATACTCTGTTCTGCGCTTCTAGTTGAACAGGTGCTAAGGCTAAGGGGCTGCCAGGATCACCAGGCCCCATGAAGCTCAGACACTGGGGTCAATTCCACTGGTTTTTAGCATGCAAACCTGTGTTCAAGCAGAGTTGACCATGTGGCCCAGAGGCTTCCCAAGCACCAGGATAGCACCATCACTTCCCACACATGCCCACTTATCCTGGCCTTTACCTGCTGCTGGTCCCGAGCTATATATCTTGTTTTACTGAATATCTGGCTGTTGAGTCCTGATCTGATGCTATCTGAGCAATGGTGGAGGCAGCTTGGGGGACTATGGCAGAGAACCTGAATCTGAAGTCCTGGGTTGAGGTCCTGGTTGTGCCATCTACAAGCTAGGTGCTTCCCCATGTCTTTTTCCTTTTTAGGTCTTTACTTCCTTGTCCCCAAATGGGCCAATGACCTAGCAGGGAAGCTAGGGGGGCTTAGGTGAGGTGCTACATGGAAGGTGCTTCTTGAGAGGAAGAGACAGTGGCTTCTGCAGCTTGCAAATGTCCATGGGGAAGTTCGTCATCTGTACCACCTAAGACTTCAAAGTGTTACAGGGAATAGGGATTCAAGGACTCAGGTCCCCTGAATATAAAGGCTATCCTTTGACCATCACCTCCCCATTTCACCTCCTCCCCAAGCTCCTGGCAACCACCGTTCTACTCTCTTCTAAGGATTTTGCTATTTTAGATTCCTTGTGTAAGTGGTACTAAGAAGTGTTTGCCTTTCTCTGCCTGGCTTACCTCACTTAGCATAATGTCCTACAGTTTCATCCATGTTGCTGCAAATGACAGGATTTCCTTCTGTCTTTAAAGGCTGGATAATACCCAATTTTAATGTATGTACTACATTTTCTTATCCATCAATCACTGCACATTTAGATTGTTTCCATGTTTTGACTATTGTCGACAATGCTGCAGTGAACAGGCAATGCAGAGACTGCTTTGAGAGCCTGATTTCAATTCCTTTGTGTATATACATAGAAGTTGGATTGATGGATCATAGCATAGCCCTATTTCTAATATTATGCTTGACTTTGTTGTCAGGGTAATTAATGCTGGCTTCATAAAATAAGTTTGGCAGTGTTCTTTCTTCTATTTTTGGAAGAGTTTAAGGAGGATTGTTATTAATTTTTCTTTAAATATTTGTTAGAATTGCCTGTGAAGACCTGGCCCTGAGGTTTTCTTTATTAAGTGGTGTTTGGTTACTGATTTAATCTATTTATTATTGGTCTTTCCAAGCTTTCAATTTCTTCTTGGTTCTGTATTAGTATGTTGTATGTTTCTAGGAATGCATCCATTTCTTCCCACTTATCCAATTTAATGGTATTTAATTGTTGATAGTGGTTTCTAATAACTTTTCACGTAAGCCCAGGAATCAGGAAAATAGACTGTTCTTTGCCAAACCGCATGTCACAGTCTCTGCACCTCTACTCCTGAGTCAATTCTGCATCTGTGCAGATGGAAGGGCTTCCAACTACCTAGCATTTTGTTCCTTTCCTCAATGTTCTGGGCCCTCTCTACCTCAGCCACTGCTCTGGCCAGACTCTCTGTGGACCAGCAGCCTCAGCATTGTCTGGACTTCTTAGACAAGCCAATTCTCAGGTCCCACCCAGATGTACCAAGTTAGAAACCTTGCTGGGGCCCAGCACTCTGTCTTAAGGAGCCCTTCAGGGGATAGTGAAGTGTGAGTCACATGCTCCAGTATGAGAACTGCTGCTCTAGAACTCATCACAACCAATTTGCCCCTCTCCTTGACTTCCATGACCTCCAACTCAGTTGGATAGTCTCTGCCATCACCTCTCTATTACTGTTCCCTTGAGCACAGTATAAACTGTGCCGACTCACCTGGCACAGCCTCTGCCCCAGTAAATGTCAGTGTCCCCATTTCACGTCTGTGGCTGAACCTGGTTAGGGAACAACACACTACGTGCTAACTGGTCTTAAAGGATTGCACAAGTCCTCCCCTCAAGCAGGCTCTGCAGAGCCCATCCACCCTCCTTGTCTCCGAGACAATTTTCAAATCCTCCCCTTTCTTCTCAAGTGTCCAGCACTCCTCCCCACCCCTCAAAGGTGATCCTTTCATCATTCACTGAGAAAAACAGAGGCAACTAGTGAAGAAGTTCCTCATTCTCCCACCCACCAACCTGGGAACCTCTCCATAATAATGACCCACAGATTCAGCCTTTTCTGTCCCTGCCATGTGTTAACTGGGACCCATTTTTCTCTCCTCCAGATGTACATCAGGATCACCATCAGCATCCATGTCTCCTGCATCATCAGTTTCTGCTTGTGACTCTTACCACTCCCATCAGCATAAACCCATGCCTGGCACCTCTGCCCCACTATCCACTTGCACTGCTGTCTTATAATGCCAACCCATCAGGAGAGTGTTTCAGAGTGACTCTGTCCATTCCCACATGAACCCACTCCAGTCAGGCTTCTATCCCCATAACTCCACCAAAACTGTTTCAACTGAGGTCATCAATGATCACCATGCTGCAAAATTCAAGGGCAGTCCTCAGGCTTCATCCCATTCAATCTTTCAGTGCCACTGACACTGTGACCACTGGACTCTCTGGAGAAACTGTGTCACTTGGGGCATTATATTCTGTGTGACTTCTCATCCTTCTCTGTAGACTCCCTGCTCTTCCCAATCTGTAAATGCTAGAAAGACACAAGGGCTCAGTGTCAGCCCCCATCCCCACCTACTCACACCCTACATGATTTCACCAGCCCTGGCCTTTCCCGGGAACACAAATGCACATATCCATACGATCACAGAAGCTCCCCATGTAGCTCTCCTTGGAATTTCAGTCATCTACAAACCTATATGCAGGTCAGGAAGCAACAGTTAGAACTGGACATGGAACAACAGACTGGTTCCAAATAGGAAAAGGAGTACATCAAGGCTGTATATTGTCACCCTGCTTATTTAGTTATATGCAGAGTACATCATGAGAAACGCTGGGCTGGAAGAAGCACAAGCTGGAATCAAGATTGCAAAGAGAAATATCAATAACCTCAGATATGCAGATGACACCATCCTTGGTGGCAGAAAGTGAAGAGGAACTAAAAAGCCTCTTGATGAAAATGAAAGAGGAGAGTGAAAAAGTTGGCTTAAAGCTCAACATTCAGAAAACTAAGATCATGGCATCTGGTCCCATCACTTCATGGGAAATAGACGGGGAAACAGTGGAAACAGTTTCAGACTTTATTTTTTTGGGCTCCACAATCACTGCCAATAGTGATTGCAGCCATGAAATTAAAAGATGCTTACTCCTTGGAAAGAAAGTTATGACCAACGTAGACAGCATATTAAAAACCAGAGACATTACTTTGCCAACAAAGGTCCATCTAGTCAAGGCTATGGTTTTTCCAGTGGTCATGTATGGATGTGAGAGTTTGACTGTGAAGAAAGCTGAGCACTGAAGAACTGATGCTTTTGAACTGTGGTGTTGGAGAAGACTCTTGAGAGTCCCTTGGACTGCAAGGAGATCCAACAAGTCCATTATAAAGGAGATTGGTCCTAGGTGTTCTTTGGAAGGAATGATGCTAAATCTGAAACTCCAGTACTTTGGCCACCTCATGTGAAGAGTTGACTCATTGGAAAAGACTCTGATGCTGGGAGGGATTGGGGGCAGGAGGAGAAGGGGACAACAGAGGATGAGATGGCTGGATGGCATCAGCGACTCGATGGACGTGAATTTGAGTGAACTCCAGGAGTTGGTGATGGACAGGGAGGCCTGGCATGCTGAGATTCATGGGGTCACAGACTCGGACACGACTGAGGGACTGAACTGAACTGAGCTGAACACCTTCCCTTCACTCAAACCTGCTCCCCTCCAGTATTTCCTTTCTCAGTAAACGGCACCATCATCCCTTCAGGTAATGGTTGGGCCCCAAACTTTGAAGTGTCCTTTGACTCCTCTCATTTTTCCACAACCCACAGACTACTAGTACTATTTTCAAACAATATCCCCAATCCAGCCACCATCTTGACATCTGCCATGCCAATTCCTGAATCAAGTGACTGTTTTCTTTAGCTTGAGTCAGCCCTTGTCTTTCTCCAGTCAAACCATCTAGTAGGTTCCAGCTTCATTTATAATGAAATCTAAAATCTCTCTGGGTCCTCCAACATCTACATGATCCAGGTCTTAGGCATCCTTGTGACTTTATCTCCTACCACTAATCTTTCACTCACGCTATTCCAGCCACATGAGCTAAAATATTCCATGCTCCTGCCTGAAGGCTTTTGCACTTGTTGGCCTTCTGTTGGGAATAGTCTTTCCCCATAAGACTGCTTTTGTTTCCCTCACAGTATTAAGCACATAGACTTGTCATTACTCATTAACTCCCTTAGACTTGAGAGCTCACTCAGCTCCCACTTCTGCAAAGCCCCTGAGATGGAGCATGAGCATACAGAAATCAAGCCTTCTCCATGCTCTCTGAATCCAAAAGGAATCCCCAGCTCTGGATGGTGTTCTCAGCAACACCACCCCTCTTCCTTACCTTAAAGCAATAGTCATGGCAGCAAATGCCGAAATGTTTTTGGGTAATGTTTGGACAGTCTTGGATCTCCAGGTTGCAGTAAGACAAGAATCCATGGTCAGCCAGACTCTGTGCTTTGATGCAGGCAGCCTGACATCTTTACCTGTGGTATGCAACTGGCCATATATAGCCTTGGGCCACGCTGGACCTCAGCCCATTGTAGACCCTCACACTGTTTCCAGAAACCAGTCACATATCTTCACCCTACTCTATCATACGTGTGGACACTGCAATGTGATTCTTATTCCAGGCAGCTTGCTTCTCCCTGTCCCCCTGCCAAACATATCTGCATGGTGGGCTGTTCCGCTCTAGAACGGGAACACCCATGTCTTCTCCTACAGGAGACATGTCCTTGTATGCCCTATCTGGCTCCGGCTCCCTGTCTTGATGGCCCTTCTCTTCATGCCTGGGACCACTGGGTCCTGCCTGGAATATCACAGGGACAGCAAGGACTATCACAATGTCAGTGTGGCTGTGGAGCCTGCTGGGACCTCCTACTGAAGTCCTAGATACCAACTTGTAGATTGAATATCTTCCCAATTTCAGGATCTCTGCTTTTGTTCCTGGAGTCACCCCTGCTTTTCCCCCTCAGATAGAACTTGCTGAACATCCCTGCCTGCCCTGCTTCTCGCTCAGGGCTCAGTTTCTTGACACTGTTGCTAAAGACTCCTGCCCTCGTCACAGCTCTGCTCTTCCCTCGCATTTTACCACCACCAGTTCCATCTCACAGTTAGTTAGATGGCAGAACAGTCAAGGCCCTGCAGAGCAACAAAGACCCAGCAGAGGCAAGAATAAATAAATAAATATTAAAAAAATATTTTGGAAACCAAAAAACAGTAGAAAAATTGGGAAGCTAAGAAATGTTGGTGGAGAAAATGAGTGTGCTTCTGCTAGTTACAGTCAACTCCTAGGGCCTGTAACTTTCTCTGTGTCCTTGGGGAAGTCCTTGCCCCATTTCCCACTGAGATGGAAGGAGAAACTGGGGTCTTTGCAGAGGATGTGTACAGGAGAGTTGGAGTGCTGGGAGCAGTGTTGTTAGTTTGTTCCCTGCCTCCTGTGCCCTCACCAACCTCGTGGGCTCTGGGACATTGCTCCCTTTGCCCCTGAGGGCAGTGTGGGTTTTGTACCTCACCAGAGATGACCAGCTCTCTGGTCCTGAGTCAGCCTTCTTTCCTAGGTCCTCCCTTTTTCCTTTGCCACCCAGGCTAGACGGTGTACCAGAGCAATGCTGCCTGGGCTGGAAATAGAGTTTGGTACTTTGGACTCCACTCTCATCAGAGGGATCATCTGCCTGCAGATGGCTCCAAAGTTTCTGTATCTGGGAAGGCCTTCTTCCTTGAACTCTGCATTTGTTCATCAAAGTAACTGCCTACTTGGATGCCCAAAGGGCACGTCCGAATGAAGATGTCCAGACTGCAGTGCTTCATCCCCCTCAACACACTCGTTTCTCCACCCCCTCACCACCACTTACCCCAAGGGCTCTGCCTTCTATCCAGTTGCTTAAGTAAAGATGCCAGAATTCTCCTTGCCCTCCCCTCTCCTTTGTTCTTCCTCTCCAACCTAACCTCTCATCAGATTTTGGTGATTCTAGTTGGTGACTGCTCCCTCTGCCCACATCTCCACGGTCCCTGGCCCTGTCTACTCATCTCCCTGCTTCTGCTCTGGCCCCTTTGTTTACTTCACTCCTATCCACACAGCAGCTGGGACAGAGTCTTTGCAATACCACAAGACCCCACTTCTCTCTGGTGACAGGTTCTCCCAGTGTCGCCCCATCTCTTTGGAATAAACTCCAAAGTCCCCTCTCTGGTCAGCAGTTCCTCTGCACCTCTGCTGGCCTCCTCTTAGGCTCTTCTTCCCACACCACTTTCACCCCCAGTCTCCTCACCAGCCTCTGGCTGCAATGGCCTTCTTGGCTGGCTCCAGAGCACATCCAGCTTGTTCCCAACTGTGGCCTTTGCTTTCCTTCCTCCTCTGTGTGGGACAAGCTGCGCCACATAGAGGAGAACTTTCCATGGTGGCCCCCTCCTCCTCATTCAAGTCTCAGATGAACTGCCTCCTCCAACTCTTGGAGTACCACTGCTACTCACATTAGCAGCATCGCCTTATGTGTCACATGTAATTGATGTTGGTTGGGGTCTTTGCTATGGGCATCACCATGAAAGGGTTGGGGATGAGGTTTTGTGGCCACACTCGCATCTGAGAGTCCCCTGTGACATCCAGGTGAATACACACTCTACCCTCTTCCTTCCTCTTCTTCCCTCCACCACCTCACCCCCCGACTCAGGACTCTGAGGGCAGGTGACTGGGATCCCTGGTGCAGGTAAAGAAATTGTCATTGTGCTGCTGGCTTAGTTCATCCTCTAAGGTCTTCTGTCTTTTGGCTTGGTTCCCCTGAGTGTTAGCACTGGTCCCTGCCCAGAGCCAGCAGCCAGCAGATGTTGACCAGGGGAGGAATAGACACAAAATCACTTTGTTTGATGTGCTGTGGAGAGACCTCAGTCCAGATTCAGAGACTCTTGGCCTCTAAGTGACAGGAGGCTTCCATAATATACCCCTCTACAGCACACTTCGCTGTTGGGAATAAAGTCCAGAGGACGGCCAGCCTAGTTAAATGCCTAGAAGCCCAGCAAGACTGCCAGCAGAGGGCGTCTCAGCATTTCTCTCCACTTAGCTGACTCCCAGGCTTCCCTCATAGCTCAATAGGTAAAGAATCTGCCTGCAATGTAGGAGATTCGATTCCTGGATCAGGAAGATCTTCTGAAGAAGGAAATGGCAACCTACTCCAGTATTCTTGCCTGGAAAATCCCATGGACAGAGGAGTCTGGCAGGCTACAGTCCATGGGGTCACAAGAGTCAGACATGACTTAGCAACTAAACCACCACCACCAACCAGCTGACTCTCAGCTGTGTGACCTGAGAGGTGGCCCTCAGGCTCTAAGGGTTGAGTGGGAGAGTCATTGGCTCACAACCCGGGAAGGGATTCTCTGTACCACAATTGCTGAGGGCCCAAGCTCCGTGCAGCCCAACGAGCCCCTCCTGCCTCCTCTAGGGAGAGCCTGGAGCTCTCTCTTACTTCTTACCAGGCAGTGCTCACCAGCTCCCTGCCAGCTGCAGCCTGCTTTGATTGCTCAACAGACCTCTTCCTCTACCACCCGCTCTGCTCCAGCTCCCAGCCCCTGGGCGCTCCCAGCCCTGCCTCAAACTCTCCACAGATTCTTGGGCAGCCAAGCAGGCTCCTTTCTCCCCTTTGTGAACTTGCCATTCCCTCACTGGCCACTACTACCTGGGGGATAACTTCTTCCTGGCTTCCAGCAGCCTCTGCATCCACCTGCCCATGGAAACCTCACAAGTGCCAGTGGCTCCTTTCAGGCTGGCATGGTCCTTCTGAACATCACCCCAACATGGCACTCATGCTTCCCTGACTCGAGGGTCCTGCTGCTCTGGGTAAGTGTCAGCACGTCTCTGAGTTGTCCTTCACAGACATGATTGCCTATATAGCATGTTCCATAATGTGGTCATGGCCATCTCTCTGGAGGAGGTGGGTGGCAGTGGGCTCAGTACAGATGTGGGACTCAGGCCATGGCCTGATAGGTGGTTGACCTCTCTTTGCCTTGTGTCTGGCTTGCGATGGTCCCCATGCTGAGAACTGGTGATTAGAGTGAGTTGCCACAAATGAAGCCCCGAGAGAACAAGTAATTTGTCCAAGTTGACACAACAAGTATGTGGACAAGCCGGAAATCAAACCCATACAGTCTGGCTTCAGAGGCTCACAGGTACATCCAGGCCAATGTATCTTCCTTTGCCAGTTCACACAGGTGATAGACACAGATGCTTCATGTTCTAGTTAGCTTCTGTGAGCAGCCCTACTCCCTTACCTCTCAGCTGAATTAAGATGTGGGAGTTACTTATATTCATTTGGTAGGATATATTCCTCTAGTGCCTGAATGAACCATCCCAAGGCTGTAACAGGATTCCTGTTTCCACATTTCTTTCTTCTCCTCACTGTTCTAGGTTGAGTTAACCTCACTCTTTCTAGAAACAAAGGTCTCCTCTGATTTCTTATTCAAAGAGTGGGAATTTTTGCATAGGAACTGGATTCTTTCATGTAGTCCTAAGCTTCAGGACTGGAGAAAACTGGGATTTCCCCCTCCTGTAGTCTGAGAGCAAACACCTGGCAGGTAATAATAAGGGAGGTCCCTTTCACAGTTCACTGACCAGCTCCAGGCTAATTTGCTTGAGTCGTGTCTGACTCTTTGCGACCCCATGGACTATACAGTCCATGGAAATCTCCAAACAAGATTACTAGAGTGGGTTGCCATTTCCTTCTCCAGGGTATCTTCCCAATTCAGGGATCAAACCCAGGTCTCCTGTATTGCAGACAGATTCTTTACCATCTGTGCCACCAGGGAAGCCCCTCCTAATTTGTAAATAATGCCTCTTGTTGGAGGGGTTTGTTTTAATCATAAAAGTATCACAGGTTGGTTGTAGGAAAAATGTAAAAGGCAGAAAAGTGTAAACAGGAAATAAAATCACTTGTTAGAGAAAAGTACTATTAACATTTTGGTGTATTTTCTTCCACTACTTTTTCTTGCACACCTATATATGTCTATATAGTTATATAACTATAAACAGATTATGGTCATGTACTTGGATATCACTTTGTATACTGATTTTTATTAAATTTTGTATCATAACTATTACACAAATCATTGAAAACACTTCAAAATCATGATCTTCAGTGTCCCTTTTCACAGTGTTTACTCATAATACTGTGATCCTTCATTTAAATCTCTCTGTACAGGTGTTTTTTTGGTTTTTGTTTTTTGGGTGTTTTTTTTTTTTTTTTGCCTCTAGAGTAACTTGAACAGGAATTCTCAAGGCGCTTGATCCATGGTATGAATTTCTTACCAAAAATCTATCAAGTTTACATTCTAGCAGCAATGTATGAGAAAACATTTCACCATACCCTAACAGCATGTACTATTATTTTTTAAAATACTTGCCAGTTAGAAAAAGGGAAAATAGTTGTAATTTTGAAATTTTGCCAAGTGTTTTTTTGCCATTCCTTGTTTTATTCCCTCCACATGGGGGTCCCCTTTTAATGACAGAGGCCCTGGAGGACCATAGATCCTTAACGTGAACATTAAGACTTTCCCACTCCTTCTGGTTTCCTCTTTGAAGCACACCCTTCCACTTGAACTCTGGAGCCCATCCTTAATTCTTCCTCACATTCTTGCTCCCATAATTATTGTCTTCTCTCCTTCTGTCAACTTCATCTCTTTCTCCTGAAGTCATGTATACTATGCCTCACTTCTGTTTCTTCTTCTAACATAAAGTATGTCTCCTGGATTTGAGAAATTCCTTCAATGTGTACTCAGCAAGTGACCTCTGTTTCTGAAGTAGGTCCTTGTTGGCTGGCTCCTGTCTTTGTTCTCCTGTGCCTCTTTGCGACGTTGGACAGTGCAGATTAAAACACACACACACACACACACACGCACACGCACACACACACACACCCTGTCACATCATACTATATTCCCTGCAACTGTAGCTACTTCTGGGCCTCTTCCAAATGCTCGTTGGTCCCATCCCCATCACTGGATGCACCTGTTATCACAGCTGCTACTCATTTGATTTACTTCACACATAGGCCTTTTAGTGATTGCCTTGTCATAATTGAATGTTGTCACAGTGGAGCAGCATAGACAGTAAATACTGGGAGCTGTGGCCCTCAGACTTTTATGTAGGAAGAGGGAGTTCCTACCTCCTTGGCAAAATGTGGTGCAAAACTGAACTTTTCATTAGGGCACATTAGAACTTAGGTAGTAACGTGATGCAAACTTATCTTCACAACAAACTGCATATTTAAAAGTTTTTCATATACTTCTGCTCGTGTTTCACTTGATGTCAGAATTCCACATTTCTAGCCATGTTACATGGCTTCCCTGGTGGCTCAGATAGTAAAGAATCTGCCTGCAGTGTGGGAGACCCAGGTTTGATCCCTGAGTTAGGAAGATCCCCTGGAGAAGAAAATGGCTACCCACTCCAGTATTCTTGCCTGGAGAAATGCCTAGACAGAGGAGCCTGGAGGGCTATAGTTCATGGGATTGCAAAGAGTCAGACATGACTGAAACAAAAGGAAACCAAAAGCAGTCATTACCCATTAAGCAGTCATTCCTACCTCCGTACTCCCCAGGTCCTGGCAAACACTAATCTGTTTTGTGTCTTTTTGAAGTTGCCTGTTCTGGATATTTCATATTCATGGAATCAAACATGTGGATCTTCTGTCTGTGACATTTGTCTGTGACTCAGCATAATGTTTTTAAGGTTTGTGAATGTTGTGGCATCTAGCAGGACATCATTGATTTTAACTGATTGAATAATATTCAATTGTATGGATATACCATATTTGCTTATCCATTCTTCATTTGATGGAAATTTGGCTTGTTGTTGTTTAGTTGCTAAGTCATGTCCGACTCTTTTGCAACCCCATGGATTGTAGCCCGCCAGGGTAGGGGTTTGTTAATGCCCAGGAGAGGGCCCAGGGGATCCTGAGTATCCAAGATTGTCCTGTTTGACACCTTACCATGTTTCAGGGTTCCACTTTACCTTTGTCAGATCCATACAGGATATGGAGAACTGTAAGTGCTGTGCAAGCCATCTCCATAGCATCAGGGACTCTCTCTTCAGCCCAAAACAACAGGCATCCCCGAACTCATCAGCTGTGGGGAACCCTGGGTTTCCAGTGTCAAACACAAGACATCAGTCCATGATGCCAATAAAAATGTCTCACTGAGAAGGTGAAGTAGAGCATCCCAGACACCTTGGAAATTAGACTGTCACCTAGGTCACACAATGGTGATCTCCTTCCTGTGGCACCTGGAACTTATCCTCAGAGCAGAGTCTTAAACACCTGACAAGTTCCACCAACTCACAACACTATGAATGAAAGAGTGAATGAATGAGGTCATAAGGAAAATATTAGAACATAGAGATAGAGCTGTCTCCCTGACAAAGCCAAAGTTGGGAGATATATTTGACTCAGAGAGACACAGTGTTAAAGAAGTGATGGGTATAGTTTCAGTGTGTAAAGTCCACATAGAGCATGAACTTGGTGTGTTTCCAAGCACTTTCCAGAACCATTAGTATGTTATGTGCATTGGTCCAGGCAGAAATGCCCCAATCAGTTTAGTTCAGTAGCTCAGTCATATCCGACTATTTGTGACCCCATGGATTGTAGCACACCAGGCCTCCCTGTCCATCACCAACTCCCAGAGTTTACTCAAACTCATGTCCATTGAGTCGGTGATGCCATCCAACCATCTCATCCTGTCGTCTCCTTCTTCTCCTGCCTTCAATCTTTCCCAGCATCAGAGTCTTTTCCAGTGAGTCAGTTCTTCCCATCAGGTGGCCAAAGTATTGGAGTTTCTGCTTCAACATCAGTCCTTCCAATGAATATTCAGGACTGATTTCCTTTAGGATGGACTGGTTGGATCTCCTTGCAGTCCAAGGGACTCCCAAGTGTCTTCTCCAACACCACAGTTCAAAAGCATCAATTCTTTGGCACTCAGCTTTCTTTATAGCCCAACACTCACATCCATACATGACTACTGGAAAAACCGTAGTTTTGACTAGACGGACCTTTGTTGGCAAAGTAATGTCTCTGCTTTTTAAAGAAATGCCCCAGGAAGCAGAAATGCCCCAGGAGTCTTGGTCTCTGTCAGGAAAAGTCCAAACAGGTTCAGCTGGGCCTGATGTGTAAACGATTTGGAAGGCCCTCTTCTAAAGTTATGGAATCGAGTTAGTATTTATTTAGGATGAGAAGAAAATTCATGGTGAAATTTAAAAGATGACAATTGATCCATCAAAATCCTAAAATGATATGTACATAGACGTATATACATACATATGTGTGTAAGTGTATTATTAGACACTCCAACTATGTCATTGTAGAATCTGAAATGTTTGAGGTGAAAGATATAATGATTTTATTGTGAATCAAAACAGCTCACTTTTGCAAATTAAAAAAAAAAAAATCACGTAGCCATGTGATTTTAGCTACATAAACTGGGGTTGTAACAGTTGATTCTTCCTACAAAGAAAAACACACTCAGGTTCATGCTAAATATTTAATGTTTATTTTTACATTGAGTTTTAAAAAATAAACTGGCTTTTCTAACACTTTTCTTCCTTTCCAAAAAAATAATATTTATAAGGAAATGTTGTTTTGAGTTATCATAACAATGCATGAGCTTCAGAATTTACCTGTTACACTACCTTTCACTGTATTCTGAGAGCAGCCATGTTTAGCTGAATGGAGACTTTTCTGTTACCCATTTCCCAGACCCCCCTGGTCCACCTACTGCTCAGGCAGCCTGGAATGACTTACTCATCTGCACTTACACTCCTGGAACCTGTCGGAGCTTGTCGATGTAGAAGTCAAAGGATCATGCTTGCTTTGTTTGGGACAAATCACTGCCTTTTTGGGGAGGACATGGGTCGATGAGGGTAACGCACCTGCTTTGCTACAATCTATGCCAACTGGATGGGCGCCTAACAGTCAGCCTGTAATCCCAGGTCTAGAGAAGCCGGCCTGAGTCTATGATGGCTCTAGTCGTGTTCCACAAGGAGACAGACGATAACATGTAGGGGATCCAGTCACTGTCATATAGGAAGACAGCTAGAAGTCTGTCTATTTGGGGAAACCATTCAGTCATTGAAGAAGAGCTACTCCCACAAATGAAATCTCAGGGAAGCAAAGGGTGAACAGTCTTGCAGGGGTTGACAAAACATTTACTGCACGCCAAGGTTTCGTTCAGCCTCACATTACCACATGCAGATGACCCATTAACTTTGGATTTCAGACTGCTTTTCCAAGAACGATTGGGAGGTAGTGGTAGTATACAAGAAACATCTCCATAACTGGCTTCATCTCTCAGGGCTTTTTTTTCCAAATGGATAAGCATGGCAGGGAAAAGTCAGGGATTATCTTAAGAAGGAATACAACCCATCATGTGTATGCTTAAGGACATAAAGCATAGTCATAATTATATTTTACAGTGATATATGTGCTTCTTAATTAACACATAAAATGCAATGTCTAAAGCATGTCTACCAGCTCTCTAATTTTTATATAATGCTTTTTTTAGTAAATATGTATAGATATCTATAATAACTATGAGCTATAGAAATACTAATTTCTGTTGCTGATGAAGAAACATGTACTGCTAATAGCATTGTGGTTTACTGTCTATATTTGTAATTGAAGGAAATGCTAAATTTTAGTTAGTTAAGTAAAAATAAATATGAATTTCCCCCATTCAAGTTTACAGATTCTTTGAGTTCTTCATGTCAAGTTTAGGTCTTAAAGCTGAAAACAGATACTGTTTTTCTCCAGTAAAACAAAAAAATCGTATCTAGCATATAGTAGGTGCTCCAAAATATTTCTTAAGTAAATGAATACACCTGTGCTCCAATCTACTGGTTAAGGGATTAAAATTTCTTCCCCAGTCTCTCACACCAATCTTAATAATGAATTGATAACAAAAGTTACTATTTGATGATAGTTTGATATGTGCCAGGTACTACTGTGTAAATAATGTTCTCTGTTTTTGTTGTTTATTCACTATCTCAGACTCTTGTGAGCCCATGGACTCTAGCCTGCCAGGCTCCTCTGTCCATGCGATTTCCCAGGCAAGAATACTGGAGTGGCTTGCCATTCCCTCTCCAGGGGATCTTCCTGACCCAGAGATGGAACCTGCTTCTCCTGCTTGGTAGGCGATTTCTTTATCACTGACCCACCAGGGAAGTATAAATAGTGTCTCATCTTATTCTTATAATGACCTGAGGCAGGTACTATTATTACTCCCATTCTGTTGTTACAGAAAATGAGCCAAATAGATTTTTAGCAATCTCTTTAAGGCTACACAGCTGACATTATAAAGCAGATTTTTTTTGATCTAGAGTCTGTGTTGTTAAAGTATTAAGAACTTATTCTGGGTGTCTCAGGCTTGGAGATTGGCCCTCAGTTCTAACACATCCTGCACAGGTCGCCTTTGGTGACTAAGGCTCAGATCAGTTCTCTTTCACCCTCATCTTCTTAGGCTACCTGCAATACCATCTGGGGGATGAACTTGAGCCATTCCCTCAAGTTCACAAACCAACTCAGATCTAAAGACAACTTGGATATCCAGGATCGAATTCTCTTCTGTTCTCCAAATCCCAAAGCCCATTTACTGACTGGACAACTTCCTCTGATATTCTTCAACCTCCCCTACACCAATTCAGTGGTCATCTTCTCTGTGAGGATTTTTCTGACCCTTCCTAAGAGATCTGCTCACCTGGTGTTCCTGCTATACTCTGCATACACTCTATCACCACCTCAGTCATATCACAGCATTCCATTAATTACATACTTGCTCATCCTTATCACTTTGGAGACCATTTCTAGTTTGTTTCTGAGTTCTTAGGAAATAGGACAATGTCTGATACAGTACATACATAGTAGATGCTTGTAGAATGGATGAATACATGAATGAATGTTATGCAGCAACACTATGGCTGTTATAATAAACATTTGTGAGTGTTATAATAAACACTTTGGTTGCTGTGTTTATTATGACCTAAATACACAATCAATGGTCTAATGTAAAGGTATAAATGTAAAGTGTTAAGATGTAAACATGTAAAATGTAAAAATAGAAAAACATGATCCAAGGGAACAATACATTTATAAAATAATAAATCTTAGCAAAGAAAAAGAATTCAGTCAGGGTTACACACAGGAGTACTTTAACAAGAATTTTCATTGAATTCTCTTTAGAAACAGTGGAATCCATGAGACAGCATCTTTAAAATGCTGAAAGGGAAAAAAAAAAATTCAACCCAGAATTCTATACACAGGGAACATGTCCTTCAAGAATGAAGGTGAAATAAGTATATTTTGAGATAGATGAAAGCTCAGAGAATTCATCAACAGATCTGCACTAAAAGAATGCTAAAAGAGGCCTTTCAATCTGAAAAAAAATATGGTAGTAGAAAGAAACCTTGATTTGAAGAATACTAGAAATGGTAAATATATGGATAAATATTAATATTTTCTCTTAATTTTTAATAACCTGTGACTTTTTAAAGTAAAAATTTGATAATATTATAGGGTTTATAAAATATGCAGTAGAAATATATATGGTAACTACAACATAAAGGATGAGGTTGAGGAGGAATGAGTTGATGTAGTAGAAGAGTTCTTACATTTATGTACAGTATTAATTCCAAGTAGACAGTGAAAAGTTAAGGATATGTATCATAATCTCTAGAGCAACCACTAAAAAACAATGCAAAGAGGTATAGCCAAAAATAAAACAGATAAATGAAAAAAAATTTGATTTCCCAAGATAAGAAAGAGAATACAGCATCAAAAATACATGGGATAGGTGGTAGAAGGATAGTTCTAGGTCCTAACCATTTGAAAAACTGCATTCAATGTAAATGGATTAAACACTCTAAATGAAAGGCAGAGATTATAACAATATAATAAAATAAGCAAGACTTTTTCTGTAAACAAGAAAATAAAATACATTAAAAAATAAAATAAATAAATAAAATAAAAACATAGAAGATGGTGGAGTGGAAGGACATGTGCTCATCTCCTCCTGCAAGAGCACCAAGATCACTACTAGCTGTTGAACAACCATCGACAGGAGAGTGCTAGAACCCACCAAAAAAGGATACTCCACATCCAAAGACAAAGAAGAAGCTGAAGTGAGAGGGTAGGAGGTGTGTAATCACAATAAAATCAAATCCCATACCTGTCAGGTTGGTGACCCGGAAACTGGAGAACAATGATACTGAAGAAGTTCTCCCACTGTTGTGAAAGTTCTGAACCCCACATCAGGCTTCCCAGCATGGGGATCTGACAAAAGGGCCTGAGAATCCCCAGGGAATCTGACCTTGAAGGCCTTACACAAGACTGGGGGGAACAGAGACTCCAGGCTTGGAAGGCACAAACAAAATCTTGTGCACACCAAGACCCAGAGGAAAGGAGCAGTGACCCCACAGGAGACTGAACCAAAACTACCTGCTAGGGTTAGAGGGCCTCCTCTGGAGGCGTGGGCTCAGCAGGGGCTCAGTATAAGGATGGGACAACTGGCAGCAGCAGTCTTGGAAGGTCCCCCTTGGAATAAGCCCTCTTAAACCCTCCCATAGAGCCTATAGACCCCAAGGCTGAGTCATACCAGGCCAAAAAACTAACAAGGAGGGAGCACAACCCCACCTATCACCAGATACCTGAATTAAAGCTTTATTAAGCAAGGCCCTGCCCACCAGAGAAAGACCCAGATTTTCCCACTGCCAGTCCCTCCCATCAGGAATCTTACACAAGCCTTTTAGCCTCCTCCATCAGAGGGAAGACAGAAGAAACAACAGTAACCATGATCCCACAGTAGCTAGAACAAAAACCATATTACAGAAAGTTAATCAGGATGAAAAAGCAGAAAATTATCTCCCAGACAAAGGGACAAGATAAAATCCCAGAAAAACAACTAAATGAAGTGGGGATAGGCAACCTTCCAGAAAAAGAATTCAGAATAACGATAGTGAAGATGATCCAGGATCTCAGGAAATCAATGGAGAAGATGCAAGATGCTTACCAAAGACCTAGAAGAACTAAAGAGAAAACAGAGATGAATAATACACTAGAAAGAATCAATAGCAGAATAACTGAGGCAGAAGAACGGATAAATGACCTGGAGGACAGAATGGTGGAAATCACTGCCACAGAACAGAATATAGGGAAAAAAGCATGAAAAAGAAAGAAGACAACATAAGAGACCTCTGGAACAACATTAAATGTGCCAACATTTGCATTTTGGGGGTTCCAGAAGGAGAAGAAGTTCCAGAGAGTCCCAGGCAGGATAAAACCAAGGAGGAACACACCAAGACACATAGTAATCAGACTGACAAAAATTAAAGAGAGAGATAAACTATTAAAAACAACAGGGAAAAATGACAATATACAAGGGAACTCCCACCAGGTTATCAGCTGATTTCTCAATAGGAACTCTACAAGCCAGAAGGGAATGGAACAATATGTTAAAAATGATGAAAGGGAAGAACCTACAACCAAGAATATTCTACCCAGGAAGATTCTTATTCAGATTTGATGGAGAAATCAAAATTCTGAAAGAACAATTCTGTCATATTGCTTCCAGACAAGCAAAATTTAAGAAAATTTAACACCACCAAACCAGGTCTCCAAAAAATGCTAAAGGAACTTCTTTAGGCAGGAAATACAAGAGAAGGAAGAGATCTAGGGAAAATAAACCAAAAACAATTAAGAAAATAATAATAGGATCATGAGTGATAGTTGAGTGATAGTTGCTCAGTTATGCCTGACTCTTTGCAACCCCAGGGACTGTAGGTTGCCAGGCCCCTCTGTTCACGGAATTCTCCAGGCAAGATTACTGGAGTGGGTTGCCATTTCCTTCTCCAGGGGATCTTCCCAACCCAGGGATCCTGCATTGCAGGAGAGTCTTTAACATCTGAGCCACCAGGGAAGCCTACTATTAAAAGACGTTTCTAAGTATAAAGATAGGTCAACTTAAAAAGTATCAGCAGATACATGCTTGACTTTAGCTTATAATCTATAAACAATACATTAGAATATGTAATGAATCCATACACCTTTTCCAAAGGAATACCCAAGACAGAAGTAGCAATAAAGTTATAAATGACAGTCATTAATCAGATGAAATAATTTAGATGAAGCTTTTCTCTCTCGAAGAGATGGGGACTCGGCAAGTGGTCAGGAAGGAAATATAATGTGCTTATAACTTTGTATGAAAAATGATGTTCAGTTCCACATTGCTGAACATAGTTCTGTTTTTGCCAAATAAATCCTCTACTTCAAGTTATTGTCCAAATGCTTTATTAAATCTCCACTTCTGGCCTTTGTTTGGGAATCTGTTACTTTTGTTGCCACCTCCTAATCACTGTTCTCTGAAGCTTCTACTTCTTTCCTGCTGTCCCCTGACACCTCAGTTGCCCTCACGCTGTCCCCTGAAGCCTTCCCGCTGTCCTCAGAAGTTGTAATATCCTTCCCATGGACCTTCTAGCTCTGGTTGCTCCGTGGCCACATAAAGCTGCGAGTGCCATAAATCATGCCACTTTTCCTGAACTTCTGTTACTGATGCATTAGGGATATCAAAACAAATACCCTGCTTTCCTTTGAGAAAGACAATTCCCTTCACTTTGGAATCAATATCCTCACCCAGCTGCTCTTTAAGTTCTACCCAAGCATAAATAATATTTGGCATTTTAATTGAGCACTGCAAGATCATGGTCACAAAGCTCACTTCAGAGTTGATCAAGGAGCGCTAGTCTACCGATGTGGCACTGGAAATGTGGGCCAGGGCTGCTGCCAGGGCTTCCAGAGCTCCCTTCTCCACAATCAGCTTCTCAGCTGATTGCTTGAAGTGACCGATCATGGTGGGAGGCACAGAGTCCAAGAGCCTGATGGCATCTTCAATGATTACCTTAAATTTAAATGAACTAAATGCACTAATCAAAAGACATAAACTGGCTGAGCAGATGAAAATATGTGCATATATGCACTTCCACGTACCACATCACTCTGCTTGACCTCCCAAATTGTATGTAATAATTTTATGTTGTTAAGTTAATCATGTTCCCATTTAGTTCAGTTCAGTCGTTGAGTTGTGTCCAACTCTTTGTAACCCCATGGACAACAGCATGCCAGGCCTCACTGTCTATCACCAACTCCCAGAGTTTACCCAAACTCATGTTCATCGAGTTGGTGATGCCATCTAACCATCTCATCCTTTGTCGTCCCCTTCTCTTCCTTCCCTCAATCTTTCCCAGCATCAGTGTCTTTTCAAATGAGTCAGCTTTTCACATCAGGTGGCCAAAGTGTTGGAGTTTCTGCTTCAGCATCAGTCCTTCCAATGGACACTCAGGACTGATCTCCTCTAGGATGGACTGGTTGGACCTCCTTGCAGTCCAAGGAACTCTCAAGTGTCTTCTCCAACATCAAAGTTCAAAAGCATCAATTCTTCGGCACTTAGCTTTCTTTATAGTCCAACTCTCACATCCATACATGACCACTGGAAAAACCATAGCCTTGACTAGATGGACCTTTGTTGGCAAAGTAATGTCTCTGCTTTTTAATATGCTGTCCAGGTTGATGATAACTGTCATTCCAATTGTATGTGTCTTTTCATTTCATGGCTGCAGTCACCATCTGCAGTGATTTTAGACCCCAAAAAATAAAATCAGCCAGTTTCCACTGTTTACCCATCTATTTGCCATGAAGTGATGGGACTGGAAGCCATGGTCTTAGTTTTTTGAATGTTGAGCTTTAAACCAACTTTTCCACTCTCCTCTTTCACTTTCATCAAGAGGCTGTTTAATTATTCTTCACTTTCTGCCATAAGAGTGGTGTAATCTGCATATCTGAGGTTTTTTATATTTCTCTCAGAAATCTCGATTTCAGCTTGTGCTTCATCCAGCCCAGTGTTTCTCATGATGTACTCTGCATATAAGTTAAATAAGCAGGGAGACAATATGCAGCCTTGACATACTCCTTTTCCAACTGGGAACCAGTCTGTTGTTCCATGTTCATTTCTAACTGTTGCTTCCTGACCTGCATACAGATTTCTCAAGAGGCAGGTCAGGTGGTCTGGTATTCCCATCTCTTTCAGAATTTTCCACAGTTTATTGTGATCCACATAGACCAAAGGCTTTGGCATAGTCAATAAAGGAGAAATAGAGCTACTGATAGCTCTGGAGAAATAACTCCAGAAAGAATGAATGGATGGAGCCAAAATAAGAACACCACCAAGTTGTGGATGGGACTGGTGATAGAAGCAAGATTCGATGCTGTAAAGAGCAATATTGCATAAGAACATGGAATGTTAGGTCCATGAGTCAAGGCAAACTAGAAATGGTCAAATAGGAGATGGCAAGAGTGAACATCGACATTCTAGGAATCAGCAAACTAAGATGGACTGGAATGGGTGAATTTAACTCAGATGACCATTACTGTGGGCAGGAATCCCGTAGAAGAAATGGAGTAGCCATCATAGTCAACAAAAGAGTCCAAAATGCAGTACTTGGATGCAATCTTAAAAATGACAGAATGATCTCTGTTCATTTCCAAGGCAAACCATTCAATATCTCGGTCATCCAAGTCTATGCCCCAACCAGTAACGCTGAAGAAGCTGAAGTTGATCAGTTCTATGATCTATAAGACCTTTTTAGAACTAACACCCCCAAAAGATGTTCTTTTCATTATAGGGGGTTGGAATGCAAAAGTAGGAATTCAAGAAACACCTGGAGTAACAGGCAAATTTGGCCTTGGAGTACAGAATGAAGCAGGGCAAAGGCTAATAGAGTTCTGCCAGAAGAATGGACTGGTCATAGCAAACACACTCTTCCAACAACAAAAGAGAAGACTCTACACGTAGATATCACCAGATGGTCGACACCAAAATCAGATTGATTATATTCTTTGAAGCCAAAGATGGAGAAGCTCTATGCAGTCAGCAAAAACAAGACTGGGAGCTGACTGTGGCTCAGATCATGAACTCCTTATTGCCAAAATCAGACTGAAATTGAAGAAAGTGGAGGAAACCACTAGATGATTCAGGTATGACCTATATCAAATCCTTTATGACTATACAGTGGAAGTGAGAAATAGATTTAAGGGACTAGATCTGATAGAGTGCCTGATAAACTATGGATGGAAATTTGTGACATTATACAGGAGACAGGAGTCAACACCATCCCCAAGAAAAAGAAATGCAAAATATCAAAATGGCGTTTTTATTTCTGGCTTACTTCACTCTGTATAATAGGCTCCAGTTTCATCCACCTCATTAGAACTGATTCAAATGTATATAATATCATATAAGAAATGAATCGCTAGTCCAGGTTCAATGCAGGATACAGGAAGCTTGGGGCTGGTGCACTGGGATGACCCAGAGGGATGGTATGGGGAGGGAGGTGGGAGGGGGGTTCAGGATTGGGAACACATGTACACCTGTGGCAGATGCATGTTGATGTATGGCAAAACCAATATAATATTGTAAAGTAAAAAAATAATAATAAAAAAAAAGAAAATGAAAAAAAAATCAAAATGGCTGTCTGAGGAGACTTACAAATAGTTGTGAAAAGAAGGGAGGCAAAAAGCAAAGGAGAAAAGGAAAGATATACCCATTTGAATGCAGAGTTCCAAAGAATAGCAAGGCGAGATAAGAAAGCCTTCCTCAGGATCAATGCAAATACATAGAGGAAAACAACAGAATGGGAAAGACTAGAGATCTCTTCAAGAAAATTAGAGATACCAAGGGAACTTATACAAAGAAGGGCTCAATAAAGGACAGAAATGGTACGGGCCTAACAGAACGAGAATATATTAAGAACAGGTGGCAAAAATACACAGAAGAACTGTACAAAAATATCTTCATGACCCAGATAATCACGAGGGTGTGATCACTCACTTAATGCCAGACATCCTGGAATGTGAAGTCAAGTGAGCCTTAGGCAGCATCACTATGAACAAAGCTAGTGGAGGTGATGGAATTCCAGTTGAGCTATTTCAAATCCTGAAAGATGATGCTTTGAAAATGTTGCACTAAATATGCCAGCAGATTTGGAAAACTCAGCAGTGGCCACAGGACTTGAAAAGGTCAGTTTTCATTCCAATCCCAAGAAAGGTAATGCCAAAGAATGCTCAAAGTGCTGCACAATTGCACTCATCTCACACACTAGTAAGTAATGCTTAAAATTCTCCAAACTAGGCTTTAGCAATACGTGATCTGTGAACTTCCTGATGTTCCAGCTGGTTTTAGAAAAGGCCAAGGAACCACAGATCAAATTGCCAACCTCGGCTGGATCATTGAAAAAGCAAGAGAGTTCCAGAAAAACATCTATTTCTGCTTTATTTTCTATGCCAAAGCCTTTGACTGTGTGGATCACAATAAACTGTGGGAAATTCTGAAAGAGATGGGAATACCAGACCACCTGACCTGACTCTTGAGAAATCTGTATGCAGGTCAGGAGGCAACAATTAGAACTGGACATGGAACAACAGACTGGTTCCAAATAGGAAAAGGAGTACATCAAGGCTGTATATGGTCACCCTACTTATTTAACTTATATGAAGAGTACATCATGAGAAATGCTGGGCTGGAGGAAGCACAAGGTGGAATCAAGTTTGCCAGGAGAAATATCAGTAACCTCAGATATGCAGATGACTCCATCCTTATGGCAGAAAGTGAAGAAGAGCTAAAGAGCCTCTTGATGAAAGTAAAAGAAGAGGGTGAAAAAGTTGGTTTAAAGCTCAACATTCAGAAAACGAAGATCATGGCACCCGGTCCCATCACTTCATGGGAAATAGATGGGTAAACAGTGGAAACAGTGTCAGACTTTATTTTCAGGGCTCCAGAATCACTGCAGATGGTGATTGCAGCCATGAAATTAAAAAAGTTACCCCTTGGAAGGAAAGTTATGACCAACCTAGATAGCATATTAAAAAGCAGAGATATTACTTTGCCAACAAAGGTCCATCTAGTCAAGGCTATGGTTTTTCCAGAGGTCATGTGTGGATGTGAGAATTGGACTATAAAGAAAGCTGAGCACTGAAGAGTTGATGCTTTTGAACTGTTGGGTTGGAGAAGACTCTTGAGAGTCCCTTGGACTGCAAGGAGATCCAACCAATCCATCCTAAGGCAGATCAGTCATGGGTGTTCATTGGAAGGACTGATGTTGAAGCTGAAACTCCAATACTTTGGCCACCTGATGTGATGAGCTAACTCATTGGAAAAGACCCTGATGGTGGGAAAGATTGAGGGCAGTAGGAGAAGGGGACGGCAGAGGATGAGATGGTTGGATGGCATCACTGACTCGATGAACATGGGTTTGGGTGGACTCCAGGTATTGGTGATGGACAGGGAGGCCTGGTGTGCTGCAGTTCATGGGGTTGCAAAGAGTCGGACACGACTGAGTGACTAAGCTGAACTGAACTCTTCTGCCTTTTCTAAAACCAGCTTGAACATCAGGAAGTTCACGGTTCACATATTTCTGAAGCCTGGCTTGGAGAATTTTGAGCATTACTTTAGTAGCATGTGAGATGAGTGCAATTGTGCAGCACTTTGAGCATTCTTTGGCATTACCTTTCTTGGGATTGGAATGAAAACTGACCTTTTCCAGTCCTGTGGCCACTGCTGAGTTTTCCAAATTTGCTGGCATATTGAGTGCAGCACTTTCACAGCATCATCTTTCAGATTTAAAATATCTCAACTGGAATTCCATCACCTCCACTAGCTTTGTTCATAGTGATGCTGCCTAAGGCTCACTCAACTTCACATTCCAGGATGCTTTTTCTAGGTGAGTGATCACACCATCGTGGTTATCTGGGTCATGTAGATCTTTTCTGTACAGTTCTTCTGTATATTTTTGCCACCTCTTCTTAATATCTTCTACTTCCGTTAGATGCATACCATTTCTGTCCTTTATTTGCATGAAATATTACCTTTGTATCTCTAATTTTCTTGAAGAGATCTCTAGTCTTTCCCATTCTATTATTTCGCTCTATTTCTTTGCACTGATCACTGAGGAAGGCTTTCTTATCTCTCCTTGCTTGTCTTTGGAACTCTGCAATCAAATGGGTATATCTTTCCTTTTCTCTTTTGCTTTTCACTTTTCTGCTTTTCATAGCTATTTGTAAGGCCTCCTCAGACAGCCATTTTGTTTTTTGACATTTCTTTTTCTTGGGGATGGTCTTGATCCTTGTCTCCTGTACAATGTCATGAATCTCCGTCCATAGTTCTTTAGGCACTCTGTCTATCAGATATAGCCCCTTAAATCTATTTGTCACTTCCACTTTTTAATCATAAGGGATTTCATTTAGTTCATACCTGAATGGCCTAGTGTTTCCCTCACTTTCTTCAATTTAAGTCTGAATTTGGCAATAAGGAGTTCATGATCTGAGCCACAGTCAACTCTGAGTCTTGTTTTTGTTTACTGTATAGAGCTTCTCCATCTTTGGCTGCAAAGAATATAATCAATCTGATTTTGGTGTTGGCCATCTGGTGATGTCCATGTGTAGTGTCTTCTCTTGTCTTTTGGAAGAGGTTGTTTGCTATGACAAGTGTGTTCTCTTGGCCAAACTCTATTAGCCTTTGTGCTGCTTCATTCTGTACTCCAAGTCCAAATTTGCCTGTTATTCCAGGTGTTTCTTGACTTCCTACTTTGGCATTCCAGTCCCCTGTAATGAAAAGGACATCTTTTGGGGGAGGGGTGTTAGTTCTAAAAGGTCTTTTAGGTCTTCATAGAACCATTCAGCTTCAGCTTCTTCAGTGTTACTGGTCTGGACATGAACTTGGATTACCATGATATTGAATGGTTTGCCTTGGAAACGAACAGAGATTATTCTGTCGTTTTTGAGATTGCATCCAAGTACTGCATTCTGTACTCTTTTGTTGACTATGATGGCTACTCCATTTCTTCTAAGGGATTCCTGCTGACAGTAGTAGATACTAATGGGCATCTGAGTTAATTAACCCATTCCAGTCCATTTTGGTTTGCTGATTCTTAGAATATTGACGTTCACTCTTGCCATCTCCTGTTTGACAAATTCCAATTTGCCTTGATTCATGGACCTGAGATTCCAGGTTCCTATGCAATATTGTTCCCATTGGAGCTTGAAATTGTAATTATCTTTTATTTATTTATTTTTTTTCTGGCTCTTGATTGTGAAAACTGATTAGCGTCTTTTACTATTGTGATTATGTAACTAATAATACTCCATACCACTGTAGGGTGATTGGTCAACAGAAAGATAATAAAATTCTATATAACCAAAACTATCATTTACTGGAAAAACCTGTAATCACTTTTTAAAATCCAGGTACATATAAGAATTATGTTGGAATTTTTTTGCAAAATGCAAATGCCCAAGTATTGCTCTTTTTCTCCAAAGGTTCAGATATGTTTCTAATGAGCAGTCATGTTTAAAAAAACCTGTTATGTAAAGCAATTATCCTTCAACTAAAAAATTAAATTAAAGAAACCTGGACTATATAAAGCTCTTTTACTTTTACTGTTTCACTTTTTCTATTTTATATTAAGTCCTCCCATTTTACTTAGTTTCTGTTTTCCAACTTCTCCATCTCTTTTTTTCCCTGATATTCTTTCCCAAGCCTTTATCAAGCATACTACAAAAGCTTTTGTATACATATATATATAAATAGTATGCATAAATATATATATATTTTAGAAAACATGTTTTTTTGGCTAACTAAAAATTTTATGATATTTTGATTATACGTGTTTGACAGTATGAGTAGAATGCTAGATTTCTAATTTAAAAGATAGAACTGCAACAAGCAACAAAGTTTTACTGTATAGCACAGGGAACTATAATCAATATCTTGCAATAAAGCAAATTAAAAATAATATATGTGCATATGTTTAACTGAATCAAATTGCTGTGCACCTCAATATTATAAGTGAAGTATACTTCCATTTTATATATATATATAATATAAAGACATAAATGGTTGATAGTAAGAGGATTCAAAACAATACAACCATGCAAAGGGTTAGCATAGAAAAGTGGGAAAGGTGATATTAATACTAAACAAAGTAGAGTTAAATACAGTAAGTATTACCTGAAATAAATGGTAATAATGATATAAGGATCAATTAATCAGGAGTATATACAATTCATAAGTGTATTTGCACCCAATAAGAGAACTTAAAATATCTGAAAGAAAATTTGATAGACTAAAGGGAGGAGATATTTCCACAATTTTAGTTGGAAATTTTAACACCACTGCTTCAGTGATTGATACAACAACTAGGCAAGAAATCAGTAAATAGATGGAAGATCTGTATGACATTATCAATCACCTTTACTTCACCGACACTTATAGAATAGTATATCTAACAATTGCAGAATATAGATTATTTGCAAGAGCACACTGTACGTTCATCTGGGTAGATCAAATGCCAGGCCATGAAACAAGTCTCAATAGAAAGAGAAATTTTGTATAGTAAGTTATCTGAGTCCACAGTTGCATCCCATTGCAAATTAATAACAATAATATATCTCCAAATATTTAGAAGTTCAACATCACACTTCTGGAAAACCCATGGATCAAAGAAGAAAACACAAAGGAATTTAGAAAATTTTTCAAATGGTATAATAATGAAAATAAAACATCAAAATTACTGGGAGGCAACAAAAGAGGGATAAGAAGAAAATTTATTGCTTTAAATGAATATATTATAAAAGAAAGGTATGAAAGCAATGCCCTAAGTTCCCATGTAAAGAAGCTAGAAAAGGAAAAGCAAAGTAAATCCAAAATAAGTAGAAACAATGAAATAATAGAACTAAGAGCTTAAGTCAATGAAATAGAAGACAAACCATGGAGAAAATTAGCAAAAGAATCCATTTTAAAAAACCATGGAATTTATAATGATCACCAAAATTAATGAAGAAAGAAGAGAAAGTACACCAATCATCAATATCAGGAATGAAAGAGGGAAACTGCTATAGATCATGTTGTTGTTGTTTTTCAGTCCCTAAGTCATATCTGTGTCTTTGCGACCCAATGGACTGCAGCATGCCAGGCTCTTTTGTTCTCTACTGTCTCCAGAGTTTGCTCAAATTCATGTCCACTGAGTCAGTGATGCTATCCAACCATCTAATCTTCTGCTTCACCCTTCTCCTTTTGCCTTCAATCTTTCCGAGCATCGGGGTGTTTTCCAATGAGCTGGCTCTTCGCATCAGGTGGCCTTTGGTTTCAGTTTCAGCAACAGTCTTTTCAATGAATATTCAGGGTTTATTTCCTTTATGACTGACTGGTTTGATCTCCTTGCAGTCCAAGGGACTCTCAAGAGTCTTCTCCTACACCACAATTTGAAGGCATCAATCCTTTGCTGCTCAGCCTTCTTTATGGTCTCACACCTGTACATGACTACTGGAAAAAGTACCATAGCTTTGACTATATGGACCTTTGTCTGCAAAGTGATATCTCTGCTTTTTAATGCACTGTCTAGGTTTGTCATAGCTTTCCTTCCAGGGAGCAAGCGTCTTTTAATTACATGGCTGCAGTCACTGTCCACAGTGATTTTGGAGCCTAAGAAAATAAAGGTGGCTCAGATGGTAAGGAAGCTGCCTGCAATGCAGAAGACCCAGGTTCGATCCTTGGGTCAGAAAAGTCACCTGGAGAAGGCAATGGCGACCCACTCCAGTATTCTTGCCTAGAAAATTTCATGGACAGAGGAGCCTGGTGGGCTACAGTCCATGGGGTCACAAAGAGTTGGACACAACAGAGTAACGAACACAAGAAAATAAAATATGTCCCTACTCCCACTTCCCCACCCCCTCCTATCTGCCACGAAGTTATAGGACTGGATGCCATGATCTTAGTTTTTTGAGTGTTGAGTTTCAAGTCAGCTTCTTCACTCTCCTCTTTCACTCTGATCAAGAGGCTTTTTTGTTCCTTTTCACTTTCTGCCATTGGAGTGGTATCATCTACATATCTGAGGTTACTGATATTTCTCCCAGGAATCTTGATTCCAGCCTGTGCTTCATCCAGCCCAGCATTTCACATGATGTACTCTGCATATAAGTTAAATAAGCAGGGTGACAATATACAGTCTTGTCATACTCCTTTCCCAATTTGGAACCAGTCAGTTGTTTCTTTCTAACTGTTGCTTCTTGACCTGCATACAGGTTTCTCAGGAATAGATAAGGTGATCTAGTACTCCCATCTCTTTAAGAATCTTCAACAGTTTGTTGTGGTCCACCCCTAGATAGCATATTGAAAACCAGAGATATTACTTAACCAACAAAGGTCCATCTAGTCAAGGCTATGTTTTTTCCAGTGGTCATGTATGGATGTGAGAGTTGGACTGTGAAGAAGGCTGAACGCTGAAGAATTGATGCTTTTGAACTGTGGTGTTGGAGAAGACTCTTGAGAGTCCCTTGGACTGCAAGGAGGTCCAACCAGTCCATCCTAAAGGAGATCAGTCCTAGGTGTTCATTGGAGGGACTGATGCTGAAGCTGAAACTCCAATATTTTGGCCACCTCATGCGAAGAGTTGACTCATTGGAAAAGACTCTGATGCTGGGAGAGATTAGGGGCAGGAGGAGAGGGGACGACAGAGGATGAGATGGCTGGATGGCATCACCGACTCAATGGACATGAGTTTGGGTGAACTCCGGGAGTTGGTGATGGACAGGGAGGCCTGGCGTGCTGTGATTCATGGGGTCGCAAAGAGTCAGACACGACTGAGTGACTGAACTGAACTGAACTGACTGACACAATTAAAGGCCTTAGTGTAGTCAGTGAAGCAGAAGTAGATGTTTTTCTGGAATTCCTGTGCTTTCTCCATGATCGAACAAATGTTGGCAATTTGATCTCTGGTTCCTTTGCCTTTTCTAAACTCAACTTTTACATCTGAAAGTTCATGTACTGCTAAGGTCTAGCTTTAAGGATTTTGAGTATATCCTAGCTAGTATGTTTCTGAAACTTGCAAATCTTGGCAATGGGAGAAACAGCACCATAAATGGGTTCCAGGTTCTTAGTGGATATTACCTCCTAGCAGCCTGAGCTGTGATTCTCCTTGCCACATGCTCCATACAGAAAGCATACCAATTCACCCTAAACGTTTTGGGCACCACAGGATCTGCTACATGATAAGAGTCAAGAGGCTGACCTACTAGCATGGAGAGTCTGTTTTAGCTGTGGATCCACATTAGCCTGGGTGTGGTAGGAATAACAAGTGCTTTTTGAATTCTTGGATGGTGGCCAAAATCTCTGCAATTACCATAAGGATAAGCTACCCCATTTTACTTCCTCTATTTATAAGAAAGGTGATTTGCTCCTTCTGAACCTCATAGCTCTTTCTCCAGTGGCCAGGGAGTATGGGGCAGTAGACAGGAGATGAGAGTCTGTCTCTGCCCAGAAATTTATGAAGTCAGGAGGCTTCCTGGAGCAGTCTATTCCAGCAGGGTGAGCAGAGACCATTATGTGGTGGATTATGGAAGAAAAGGATGGGGACAAACTTCCACACCCAGTCTTAACTCTGCATCCCTCAGAAGCGGCAGAAGATGATTTCAGTGTTTTCAGAGGTACAACCAGTTGGAGCACAGAGATTATAGGAAGCAACAGAACGTTAGGATAGCCCTGACACTTACCAGACACATAGAAATAGATGACCATTCATCACCATATTTATCCTCACAGCAATGATTGTGAGGGAGGCATGTATAGCCTGGCCCATAAAAAGCCCTCAATAAATGAAAAAAAATTATGCACAGTCCTCTCAAGTCTACCCAGGTCCAAAATCCCTTGCTATCATATAAAATGCAAAATGTGTCAATTGATTAATTATTTAATTAATACCTGCCGATACTATAGTAGGAGTACAGATGAGAAGAAGACCCACTCCCCCACATCCAAATCTCAGCCTGTTTCTCTCCTGGCTGCTGACTTGGACTTGCATAGCTAAGTCTGGTAGCTCACATCTTAATGGATAAGTCATTCTTTAACACGAGTAGGTCATAATACTGAGATAAACAGGTAAACCCCAGCTCTGGTGAGAGAACAGAGGACTTTCTTTGACATCTGCATCCTGAGGAACCCCTCGAGCAGGAGGTAACACTTTGCAGCTTTGGGGACCCCTAGACCGGGATGGCAAGATGTGAGCTGCAGACACCCACAGCCTATAAGATATTTATGAATAACTGGGGAGACACCCGAGCCCACCCACTCAGCGGGCAATCTTCAATCAGGACAGACTGTGACAGTCTTGCTTCTTTTCCCTAGGAGGACGATTTCAGTGAGCACAAGCTTTTAATGACTGCCCTCCGACCTCCTTGCCTCGGCCTTCCATGCGCCCAGCTTGTGCTGCCTCCCTCCAAGGCCACGTGAGCCTTGTGCCTGCATGAGCCCCCACCAGGTCTCACGGCCATGTGGAACTGGGCGTGACTGTGGATGTTGGCACAGAAGGAAAGGATGACAGCTTCACCCGAGAAGCAGAATAGGCAGCGATCAACCCCATGTTGAACCAGGTCAACACCTGCCTGGACCACCTGAAGGAGAGGAATGTCCACCTCCCTGGCCACTTCCAGGAGTGCTTGAATCTAACTGGCAGACACATTTTGAGTTCCAGCAGCCATGCTCAGAGGCCCCAAGTGATTGGCAGCCCCTAGTGGAGCCCTAAGGGCTCAGGAGCCAGGCCTCAACCCTGCCTGCCTGAGCCAGGCTCTAGCCTGAGCCCTCACCACCTGGCTTAGGGCGGCCTGCAGATGTCCTAGGGGATCTGCCTGCCTGGGCCATCCTTCTGGTACTTCTCTTTGTGTCCCTGGCATACCCCCACCTCCTGGCAGGTGTGGGCCTGTGACCCACCCAACTTGCCTGACTGCCCAACTCCTGGATGCTCTCACTCTGCCCAGGCCTTGAGTGTTCACATTGAACTAGTCTCCAACAGTGTGTGCACACTCACATACACACACATAAAAGGTCCTTAATATTCTCAAGTTTATATAATATGTGCAAATCTCATACAAAAGAAGGGGTTAGGCTTGGTTTGGTGGATTCTAAATGGAGGCCTAAATGTCCTTTTTGAGAGGTTCCTTGGCTTTATCAGGGGAGTTCGAATACCTTCAGGCTTGACATCAACCACAATTACAAAAATGCATATGCTAAGCAGTGTGCAGATGTTACCTGATGGTAAGTTTTCCTGGGAACTGGTAGAATAATCCCAGAGGAGGGGGTCAGGATCTCCCTGAGCCTTCTGAGTTTCAGCCTCTGAGAAGAACCCTTTTTTCCTAACCTCCATAAGCACTCCCTCCACTCTGTGCTAGGTATTACTGCAGGGGTGTCCTTGATCCCTTGGCAGTTGTTTTGCCTTAAAGGCAGTTTCCAGTTAGTCTCTGGAAGGTGTGTATCTGTCCTGATTCCCTCTGTAAGTTTCCAGCATCAACTGGTACAGGTACTTTGGGGCGAGGCCTAGAGGAAGTTTCACAAGTGTTACAATGGATTCATCTGACCATCCTCTATTCTAAGGACTCTGGGTGTGAAAAAATCATGCCTGGGAATTGAACATGAGCTATTCCTTTGTTAGGCTAGTGTGGTGACTAAAATGCTAGACACTTCTGTCATGAAGTGGCCCCTTTTCCTCTGCACATAAATACATAGGGCCCATGGGATGGAATAAACGGACAGCAATTATTGAATCATATCATGAAAATGACAGTTTAATCCTTCTCAGTAGGAATGACTTCATCTTTGCACTATAAGCATTTTATCTTTCCAACTTGGGGACAAAGGAGGGTTAATAAGCAGTTGATTTCAGTACTCCTTTTCCCCGGAAAAGATTAGTGCAAGCTATTCAGGATTCTATCATTCCCTTTGTCAGCGAATTAAAAAGAAATGGAAATATGATTCAGTCAGGACCAGTGAGAGGTGAAAAGTGCACTAGGGTGCTTCTAAGGAATGTTTCCCCTCTCCTAAGAACTAAATGCACAGAGGGGTGGTCCTTTTGTTTTCCCTGTGGAAATTGTTAGATCTGGATGTGACTCCTGGGAACTGCTGTAGCCATCTTGCCAAGAGCCTGATAATGAAGCCAAATCATGGAGGATGACAGATACAAGGGAATCACAAAGAAGTGAAACTGGAGCTCTGTGTCTAGAGCCTGCTATACCTCTGGACCTCTCCACTGATGACACTAAAAAAAAAGTGGGGGGGGGGAGCTCTTATTAAGTATGTAACAGGTATTGGAAACACATGTATATGGTTTCCTCTGTGTGTGTATCTTGCTCAATGTAAATTATTAGAGTCACTGGACTTCCTTGGAGAAGGCAATGGCACCCCACTCTAGTACTCTTGCCTGGAAAATCCAATGGATGGAGGAGCCTGGTAGGCTGCAGTCCATGGGGTCATGAAGAGTCAGACGCGACTGAGCGACTTCACTTTCACTTTTCACTTTCCACTTTCATGCATTGGAGAAGGAAATGACAACGCACTCCAGTGTTCTTGCCTGGAGAATCCCAGGGACAAAGGAGCCTGGTGGGCTGCCGTCTCTGGGGTCGCACAGAGTCAGACACGACTGAAGCGATTTAGCAGTAGCAGGACTTCCTTGGTGGTACAGTGGATAAGAATCTGCCTACCAATGTAGGGGACACAGGTTTGATCCCTGGTTTTGGAAGATACCACATGCGTGGAACAACTAAGCCCATGTGCCGCAACTACCAAGCCCACATGCAGCAACTACTGAAGCCTGTGCACCTAGAACCTGTGTTCCACAACAAGAAGCCACTGCAGTGAGAAGCCCATGCACCACAACAAAGAGTAGTCCTCACTCTCCACAACCAGACAAAGCCCACATGAAGCAAGTCATTTAAAAACTAAATTATTAAAGTCACTGAAGTCAAGTATTAGCCATCATCCAAATTGGTACTGATTTATGGAAGGAGTTTGATGCAAATAAATTAGATGAATAAACGGAGGCTGAAGAAGGGGAGGAGATTTGCCTAAGGTCACTCTGAAAGTTAGTAGCAGATATAAGACTAGAATCCTAGTATTGGCCTAGGAGAGGCTGCAACTCTCCAAATATTCTAGGATGCTAAGCTCTCTAAATGACCTGTCATCAGATATATTTTTAAAATATGCATTTTAAAATAATATATCAACAGAGGGATGGCTTGGGAAAACTAGCTGTCTCAGCCTGACATATATCTCTCCCCATCTCAAGATTTAGGAAAGGTACCCCTCACCTCTCTTTTCCTAATCTAGGTGGCACTAATTCATGACACTCACTTGACAGAACTGTTGTATGTCAAGATTCAAAGTCATTCAACTTCTCCACCTGTGCAGGCACAGACTAAAATGAAGACATAGGGTTCAGTTCAGTTTGATGCTGTTCCCATCCTTATACTCCTGGGACAAGTGTCCATTGAAGTCAGTATCCTCTGTCATCCCCTTCTTCTTCAATCTTTCCCACTCAGGGCAAATGAATACCCTGGATATGCAGTAAGGGACTCTCAAGTCTTCTCCAACACCAAGTTCAAACACATCAATTCTTTGCTCAGCTTTCTGGCCAACTCTCACGTGCATACATGACCAGGGAGCCAGCTTTGGTCAAACTAGGTAGAATCTACAGTTTCTGTTCCTTGCTTTTGGGTTCTGGGTGGAATGGGGCTAGGCCATTAACCTCCCAGGGCTTAAGGGTGTCCCTTTCCCAGGTTTAATTAGGCCAGCAGACTTCTGCAAGCTCTCTTTTGCAGCCTCTCCTGACAGGGTCTGTGTATGCCTATAAGGGCCCAGCACTTTCAAACAAATCAGGTGTAAAACAGATGGGTCCGATTCACCCAAGAAGAGGAAGTTTATGAGGGCAACTTACAATATTTGTTCATCGAGTTTTGGCCTAAATTCAAAGAGACAGGTTATGACAAGGTTGACATCATGAATTTCAAGGGAAAATACAACCTATTGAACATTGCTAAGTTTCCTTGGTGATTAGAGAAAATAAAATGCAGGGTGCCTTGAAGAAATTGGAAGAACTTCTGTCATCCAGTAGGTTTGGAGGCTTATAAAGAGTGTACAAAATAAAAAATAACAGCTATTGCCCAAAAATTATCTACGCCCACATTTAAAACTGAACTACAGATTTAAAATTTGATTGGATCCTAATTAGTTCTGAAAGTTCTAATGAAACATCTGAGAAAATGATCACCAAAAGATGAGATTAAATTATTCTACAGGGCTTGGGGCACAGAATAGAAAAGAAGTAGCAAATATAGTAATTCCATTCAATAAGGATCAACTGCAAACAAAATAGTGATGATTGCAAGTTGCCCTGATAGATCAAAATCAGTAGTTAAAAGTTCAAAAATGTTAGATTGGCATTGAAGTGGGAACTTTTAAGTTCCTAGTATGCTGTCTCAAATGTACTCAGAGAAGGGAGTTATCAACAGGTGGCTATTTGCCTAATTCAGTTCAGGATGGATCCTTAATTAATCCATGGTCACGAATGATATATGTTCTGCATGTGTGACATGTACTATTTACCAGTGTCGCCATGACAATTTAGTGCACTAAATTTGGAGTGCAAAAATGGTTAAAATGTAAATTTAAAAAATTAAATTGAAACTGCTTGCATAGGTGAATTGGAGCTAGAATCAAACTGTATATCCAGGATATTAAAGGAGCAGAGCAGCCATCAGAAATTGAGGGATGCTCTTCTAATGTTTGATGAGGACTGGCAGACTATTTTGGTCAAAATTTGCATCATTTACTTCGCATGTTTTGCTGGACATCCAGTTATTTTCCCTGAGATGTTCCAAATGCTCAGATATACTCAGCAAATGGTCCTCCATAGTTACTAAAAATCACCAAAAGGTTTTAGAAACATGCAGCATAGAGGCTTTTGCTATGTTTGGATGAAGAATTTAACCTTTATTCTGATTCTCATTGTCAGGTTGTTTACATTGAAACTGCGTTTTTGGTTACTAAATTCAACAAATTTGGAAGTGGAATTCCGGATTGCCTCCTTTAAAAGCCTTTAATGACTTGGCTGACTCTGGCTGAGGAAGCCAGAGCAAAATGTCTATTCCAAATTCCCAGAGAAACTGCTGATTGTGCGCTCGCCACTGACTGAGCCTCTGGGAGTTAAAAAAAGGGATGTAACTCATGTCTCTTCATTTGGAAAACTTTCTTTTGTTCATGTAACTGTAGGTTATTATTGCAATACTAGTTAAAGATGTTATATCTCTTTCTGTTTTTCATATTTGGGAAAGCTCTGGACAAACCTTCTAACAGAATTTTGTTTACAGCACAATTCAGCAATGCCATGTGCACTCAAACATTGGGCAACTTCCAAGGTCAATTGAATGCAAAGCCTCAGGACCTTGTCTCAGGACAATGGAAGGGTCCTGCATTATGAAAGTGGTCCTGGAGCTCCACAGGGCAAAGACCTCTCTCCATGTTGCAAACCCCCACATCCAGTTCCCCCAGAAGAGGATGGAGAGAGACTGACAGGGCAGCCGTGAACTCCAACCAGGTAGGCATGGACTCCAACAAACTCAATGTCAAAAATTATTCAGGTCCTGTAGTGATCAAAATGCAATGTAATGATTGCGCGCCCACCCTATCTTACCTCACTGTTTACAACAACTCAGCCTTTTTCCTCTTGCTTAGCTAAGAATATCACTTTGATGACTTCTTTACTGCAATCATTGACAACAGGCACCCCTAGATGTGTTTCTTTAACTCTGCAAACAGGAAGCTGATGAATAGACGCCTTAGAAGATGGCCACTGACAGAGGCCAGCTGATTACTGTGACATCTGAGACAGCCAGTTGCTGCCTATGACTTGTGAGACCTTGGAACAGACTGGATTTTCACTGGACAGCGATTTCTGGAAAATATTCTGCTAGATTCTTCCATTGCAGGATTCTTGGCAGAGCATTGGAGGCTCAGCAACTGAGCTGCATCTGGCTGGGGCCAGAGTGAGGTACTCCGCCCATGACAAAGGTCTAGGAAGGAGGCTCGACATGGCAAAGGCGGGGAGCCTCAGGAGTCCCCCTGGAAATCCTCGAGGAGCCTGCCTACTTTACTAGCTGACTTTATGCTGTCCCCCACCACCTCTTTCGGAGAAGGAGTTAACCTAGAGCTCCAGTCAATCTTGGGTGTCAAGAGTGGAAGGTTCTTATGACCACATGTGATTGCTGCGTGAGAGGCACGCTTTCAACCCTTAAAAAATAAGAAGTTAGAAAACTATAAGTATCCTGGGCTAATTAGAAAGGAACAGTTTGTTGAGCCAACCCTTTTTCCTAACCTCCATATCCCCTGCAAGTTTTGCCTTAAAGGCATTTCAGTTAGTCTCTGGAAGGTGTGCTAGAGGAAGTTTAAGTTTAGACCATCATGGAGAAATAATGCCTGATTGACTGACCTTTGTTACCATCTGTCAGAAGGCCCCCTTATGCCTAGGGCAGTGAGTCAGGACATGTGACTTTTGCTATAAGCATTTCACAATGGAAAATAAAGAATTGGTATCAGTTTTCAAAATAGTGGATTCTTCTTCCCTTTGGCAGTGAGAGGTGAAAAGTGCACTAGGGTGCTTCTAGGAATGTTCCCTCTCCTAAGAACTAAATGCACAGAGGGGTGGTCCTTTTGTTTTCCTGTGGAAATTGTTAGATCTGGATGTGACTCCTGGGAACTGCTGTAGCCATCTTGCCAAGAGCCTGATAATGAAGCCAAATCATGGAGGATGACAGATACAAGGGAATCACAAAGAAGTGAAACTGGAGCTCTGTGTCTAGAGCCTGCTATACCTCTGGACCTCTCCACTGATGACACTATGTATCTTGCTCAATGTAAATTATTAGAGTCACTGGACTTCCTTGGAGAAGGCAATGGCACCCCACTCTAGTACTCTTGCCTGGAAAATCCAATGGATGGAGGAGCCTGGTAGGCTGCAGTCCATGGGGTCATGAAGAGTCAGACGCGACTGAGCGACTTCACTTTCACTTTTCACTTTCATGCATTGGAGAAGGAAATGACAACGCACTCCAGTGTTCTTGCCTGGAGAATCCCAGGGACAGAGGAGCCTGGTGGGCTGCCGTCTCTGGGGTCGCACAGAGTCAGACACGACTGAAGCGATTTAGCAGTAGCAGGACTTCCTTGGTGGTACAGTGGATAAGAATCTGCCTACCAATGTAGGGGACACAGGTTTGATCCCTGGTCTTGGAAGATACCACATGCGTGGAACAACTAAGCCCATGTGCCGCAACTACCAAGCCCACATGCAGCAACTACTGAAGCCTGTGCACCTAGAACCTGTGTTCCACAACAAGAAGCCACTGCAGTGAGAAGCCCATGCACCACAACAAAGAGTAGTCCTCACTCTCCACAACCAGACAAAGCCCACATGAAGCAATGAAGCCCCAGCACAACCAAAAAAAAAAAAAAAAAGTCATTTAAAAACTAAATTATTAAAGTCACTGAAGTCAAGTATTAGCCATCATCCAAATTGGTACTGATTTATGGAAGGAGTTTGATGCAAATAAATTAGATGAATAAACAGAGGCTGAAGAAGGGGAGGAGATTTGCCTAAGGTCACTCTGAAAGTTAGTAGCAGATATAAGACTAGAATCCTAGTATTGGCCTAGGAGAGGCTGCAACTCTCCAAATATTCTAGGATGCTAATGAAGAGTAGCAGGGACAAGAAAAAGAGATATCAAAATGACAGACTTTCAAGAGGCATCTCTCTAAATGACCTGTCATCAGATATATTTTTAAAATATGCATTTTAAAATAATATATCAACAGAGGGATGGCTTGGGAAAACTAGCTGTCTCAGCCTGACATATATCTCTGCCCATCTCAAGATTTAGGATATGGCACTGTGGGCAGAGTGAGCTCTACAGGAAAGGTACCCCTCACCTCTCTTTTCCTAATCTAGACTTCCCTTTGCTTAAGTTCTCCTCTTCCCAGGTCGTAGACCTGGCCTGTGAGGAAGACACATAAGCAGCCCAGCAGATGCTTCATCCGTGGCACTAATTCATGACACTCACTTGACAGAACTGTTGTATGTCAAGATTCAAAGTCATTCAACTTCTCCACCTGTGCAGGCACAGACTAAAATGAAGACATAGACTGCCACATAGGGGTTATTTATCAGTTTAGTTCAGTTCAGTTCAGTCTCTCAATAGTGTCTGATGCTGTGAAAGCCCATGCACTGCAGCACACTAGGCTTCCCTGTCCATCACCAACTCCTGGGACATATCCAAATCATGTCCATTGAGTCAGTAATGCCATCCAACCACCTCATCCTCTGTCATCCCCTTCTTCTCCTGGGTTCAATCTTTCCCAGCATCAGGGTCTTTTCCAATGACTCTGTTCTTCGCATCAGGTGGCCAAAAGATTGGAGTTTCAGCTTCAGCATCAGTCCTTCCAATGAATATTCAGGACTGATTACCTTTTGGATTGACTGGTTGGATCTCCTTGCAGTCCAAGGGACTCTCAACAGTCTTCTCCAACACCACAGTTCAAACACATCAATTCTTTGCTCAGCTTTCTTTATGGGCCAACTCTCACGTGCATACATGACCAGGGAAAAGCCATAGCTTTGATAGATGTACCTTTGTCAGCAAAATGTCTCTGCTTTTTAATATGCTGTCTAGGTTGGTCATAGCTTTTCTTCTAAGGAGCAAATGTCTTTTAATTTCATGGCTGCAGTCACCATCTGCAGTGATTTTGGAGCCCAAGAAAATAAAGTCTGTCACTGTGTCCATTGTTTCCCCATGTATTTTCCATGAAGTGATGGCACTGGATGCCATGATCTTAGTTTTCTGAATGTTGTGTTTTAGGTCAGCTTTTTCACTTTCCTCTTTCACATTCATCAAGAGGCTCTTTAGTTCCTTTTTGCTTTCTGCCATAACGGTGGTGACATTTTCATATCTGAGGTTATCGATATTTCTCCCAGCAATCTTTGCTGAGAGAATGCACTGCTCAGGGCAAACATACTCTTCCAACAACACAAGAGACGACTCTACACATGGACATCACCAGATGGTCAATACTGAAATCAGGTTGATTATATTCTTTGCAGCTGAAGATGGAGAAGCTTTATGCTGCTGCTGTTGCTGCTAAGTCGCTTCAGTAATTTCCAACTCTGTGTGACCCCAAAGATGGCAGCCCACCAGGATCCCCCATCCCTGGGATTCTCCAAGCAAGAATACTGGAGTGGGTTGCCATTTCCTCCTCCAATGCATGAAAGTGAAAAGTGAAAGTGAAGTCGTTCAGTCGTGTCTGACTCTTCGCGACCCCATGGACTGCAGCCTACCAGGCTCCTTCATCCATGGGATTTTCTGGGCAAGAGTACTGGAGTGGGGTGCCATTGCCTTCTCCAGGAGAAGCTCTATACCATCAGCAAAAACAAGAATGGAAACTGACTGTGGCTCAGATCATGAACTCCTTATTGCCAAATTCAGACTTAAATTGAAGAAAGTAGGGAAAACAACTAGACCATTCAGCTATGACCTAAATCACTTCATGGAAAATAGATGGGAAACAGTGGCTGATTTTATTTATTTATTTATTTATTTATTTATTGGCTCCAAAACTACTGCAGATGGTGATTGCAGCCATGAAATTAAAAGACGCTTACTCCTTGGAAGGAAAGTTTTGACCAACCTAGAAAGTGTATTAGAAAGCAGAGACATTACTTTGCCAGCAATGGTCCATCTAGTCAAGGCTATGGTTTTTCCAGTAGTCGTATGGGTGTGAGAGTTGGACTATAAAGAAAGCTGAGTGCAGAAGAATTGATGCTTTTGAACTATGGTGTTGGAGAAGACTCTTTTGCATCCCTTGGACTGCAAGGAGATCCAACCAGTCCAACCTAAAGCAGATCAGACCTGGGTGTTCATTGGAAGGACTGATGTGGAAGATGAAACCCCAATACTTTGGCCACCTGATGCAAAGAGCTGACTCATTTGAAAAGACCCTGATGCTGGGAAAGATTGAGAGCAAGAGGAGAAGGGGATGACAGAGGATGAGATGGTTTGATGGCATCACAGAATCAATGGACATGAGTTTGGGTAAACTCCGGGAGCTGGGGCTATACAGGGAGGCCTGGTGTGCTGCAGTTCATGGGGTCCCAAATAGTCAGACATGACTGAGCGACTGAACTGAACTGAACTGAAATAAAATCCCTTATGATTATACAGTGGAAGGGACAAATATTTTCAAGGGATTAGATCTGATAGAGTGCCTGAAGAACTAGGGATGGAGGTTTGTGCCATTGTATGGGAGGCAGTGATCAAGACCATCACCAAGAAAAAGAAATACAAAAAGGCAAAATAGTTGTCTGAGCAGTCCTTAAAAATAGCTGAGCAAAGAAGAGAAACTAAGGGCAAAGAAGAAAAGGAAAAATATACCCACTTGAATGCAGAGCTCCAAAGAATAGCAAGGACAGATAAGAAAGTCTTCTTAAGTGATCAATGTGAAGAAACAGAGGAGAAGAATAGAATAGGAAAGACTAGAGATCTTTTCAGGAAACCTAGAGATACCCAGGGAATATTTCACCCAAAGGTGGGCACAATAAAGGACAGAAACGATATGGACCTAACAGAAGCAGAACATATTAAATAAATTAAAACACTATTTTTCATGATAAGGTTTCTGATTGAAGGTTGAAAAATCTAACATTCAGAATGCAGGAAAACAGTCACTTGCACATCATCCATGAGGGGATGAGGAACAATAAAAATATCATGAAGAAAGATTCTTAAATATCTTATAAATGAAGACTAGGAATGAACTTAATCAGATAATTGATACAGCATTACATTCAGCTAAATATTGAAGACAAAAATAAAAGGCACTTATCTATTTTAAAAGAAATATAAAATACAACATTTGTATTAGTCAGAGTCCTCCATAGCAACAGAACTAATAAGATGTACTATGTGGTGTGTGTGTGTGTGTGTGTGTGTGTGTGTGTGTGTAAAGAGAGAGAGAGACAGAGACTGAAAAAGATTCAGAAAGAGATTGATTATAAGGAATTGGCACACAGTTACAATAGATAACAATTGAACGGGAAAGACTAGAGATCTATTCAAGAAAATTAGAGATACCAAGGGAACATTTCATGCAAAGATGGGCACAATAAAGGACAGAAATGGTAGGGGCCTAACAGAAGCAGAAGATATTAAAAAGAGGTGGCAAGAATACACAGAAAAACTATACAAAGAGAGCTTAATGACCCATATAACTATGATTGTGTGATCACTCATTTAGAGCCAGACATGGTGGAATGCAAAGTCAAGTGGACCTTAGGAAGCATCACTATGAACAAAGCTAGTGGAGGTGATAGAATTCCAGCTGAGCTATTTCAAATCCTAAAAGATGATGGTGTGAAAGTGCTGCACTCAGTATGCCAGCAAATTTGGAAAACTCAGCAGTGGCTACAGGACTGGAAAAGGTCAGTTTGATTCCCATCCCAAAGAAAGGTAATGCCAAAGAATGTTCAAACTATTGCACAATTGTACTCATCTCACACACTAGCAGAGTAATGCTCAAGATTCTCCAAGACAGGCTTGAACAGTACATGAACCATGAACTTCCAGAAGTTCAAGATGGATTTAGAAAAGGCAGAGGAACTAGAGATTAAATTGCTAACATCTGTCAGATCATCAAAAAAGCAAGAGAGTTCCAGAAAAACATCTACTTCTGCTTTATTGACTATGCCAATGACTTTCACTGCGTGGATCACAACAAAATGTGGAAAATTCTTCAAGAGATGGGAATACCAGACCACCTTACCTGCCTCCTGAGAAATCTGTATGCAGGTCAAGAAGCAACAGTTAGACAGAAATCTGTATGCAGATCAAGAAGCAACAGACATGGAACACAGACTGGTTCAAAATTGGGAATGGAGTATGTCAAGGCTGTATATTATCACTCTGCTTATTCAACTTATAGGCAGAGTACATCATGCAAAATGCCGGGCTGGATGAAGCACAAGCTGGCATCATGATTGCTGGGAGAAATATCAAAAACCTCAGGGGTTATTTATAGTGGAGGAGAAGATGGTCCAAATATTTGCTCTGTGCTCACACTTGGGCAAGCAATTTCCCTACAAGAATCTTAATTTCCTTGCCTATAACATGAGAGTGTTGTTGTCCTTAAATAGTAGTTCTCAAACTCAGCTCCACAAAAATCTGTATGCTTTTAGTCATTCATAATTTGGGAACTCTTCCCTCAGGTATTCTGGTTCAGTAGGTGTGGAGTTAGCAAAGTCAATGCCCGGACAGGTGTGAAACAAGAATAAAAACAATCCATCAGGGCTTCCATAGGCCCCATGTAGGAAATCTGGGATGTAGATGTTAAAAGGTGCTCGTCCTACAATGGTAACCAGGTTTCCTCACTCTAGGGCTCTGAAAGCCTTTAACAGTCTAATGTAAGTTGTGAACTATCAATAGATGTTAACATTATGCAACATTCTCAAAAGCATTTGACCATAGAACCAACACCTACTAACAGTCCAGGCACAACAGCATTTTCCAGATCACAGTTAAGAAAATCCTAGAGTAGGTGTCTTAGCTCAGATTGTCAAAACAAAGTATCATAGAGTAGGTAGCTTAAACTACAGAAATCTATTTCTCACAAATTTGGAGGCTGTTAACTCCAAGATTAAGGCGCCAGCATACCATTGCCTTCTCCCTATGTCCTCACATGGCCTTTCCTCAGTGTGTGTGGGCAGAAAGAGATCTTTCTCTCTCTCCCTCTTCTTATAAGCCCTGTTGGATTAAGACTCCCCACCCATGACCTCTTTTAAATTTATCTCAAAAACTTCCTATCTTCAAATATAATAAAATTAGAGTTAAGTCTTGAAAAGACTAATTTGGGGCGAAGAGTGGTTACACAAGTCAGGCAACAGCACTAGAAGATATCCAAGGCCACTCCAAGTCTATATCCTAAGATTCTCAGTGAACCATTTTGTTTTGATGAATCATTGTTCACAATATGAAGGAATTTCTGGTGGGAAAATAGTATAGATAACCTCACAGAGGTGTATTTTATAAGTGTTCTTAGTGCCTCCAATGAAAGATATTGCCAAAGAACAAAGTATTACCATGATGACAAATCCTTTGGGGGTGGGGGAGGGGAGATTGTCCTTTCTATTAATACTGGAACCAAAATAAGAACCAATATTCTGAACCTGCTCAGAACACTAGTCTATATCACCTTACCACTTCTAACTCAGATGGTGAAAAGCCACGCCTTATTTATCATCATGTCAATACAAATAACCAATAAATGATCTGTAACAGGAATAAAAATAGAAAAGAGTTTTATTTGAACCAAACTGAGGGCTATAGCCTAGGGAACAACTTATCAGTAACGCTCAGAAGCTGTGCTGGAGAAGCATGGTTTTCATCACAGTTTTATATCTTTTCAGAACAAAGAACCATCAAACAGAAACATGCAGGGGTACATTCCTTCAAGATTTCAAAAGGGATTAGCATGTACAGAGTGAATTAGCAGGACCTTGGTATCTGGGAAGGAAAATTTATCTTTAAAGGAATACTAGCACAAGCATCATAAGAGAGGATAGCACTTATCCCTACCTTCAAAGTGGACATACTTTACTTCTGGATAATGAATTCTTTTCTTAATGGCTAAAGCAGATGAACACTGCATGATAAACAGGTCATAAGACAGGTTGTTCTGGTTAATATAAAGTTCAAGCTAAGTCACATATAAGTCAGAATGACTTCCCCATAGCTCAGTTGTGAAAATTTCTTGCATCAATCACAAAGTTTTATTGATCCCAAACAGTAGTCTAAAACTGTAATCTTGCATCTGAACTTTGCACAACATTCAAGTTGTGGGCTATATGCTTATTTTCTCCCCCACTCTCCTGGAGGTAGAAAGGAGATTCCTTTTATTTTCTACTCCTCTTAGGATATGGAGAGAGAACACTGAGCTGAACTTCTAACCCCTTGCAAATCCACAGATGTTTCCTTTACACCCATTTTTGATTCTGTGCTCACCCTAGGGGATTAGAAGGGATTCATACACCTTGAGTAAGCACATTCCTTACATACTGACTTTGCGTCTATATATTAGCTCATGTCTTTTTATGAGTCCATATTCTGTTTATGGGACTCTGCTTCTAGGTATTGGCTCATATTTCCACATACAGACTGTGGTAGATTGACTGAAAAAAAAAGCCACAGCAATTCCTCCTGTCCCTGGATGTGCAGCCCTTTGGTTATATGTTGAAGGCAGAGCTGAGGATTTGCTGATGGAGTTAGTGTGGGACATGGAAGAAACAGAGGCATCAAGGAGAATGCCAAGGTACTTGGCCTAAGCAATAGGAAGAAAAGAACTTTCATCTATCAAGGGGAAGAAGGCAGAGGAAGAACAGATTTGGGAGGGGGAAAAAAGCAGTCAGTGAGTAAAACCTTCATGGATACTAAATCAATCTATTTTAAAAAGTAAACTTATAAAATCCATAAAACTAAGATTCCCTTAAATGTTCTGATATATATGCAATATATTAAGTAAGAGTTCAACTAAAATCCCAACTCCGAACAGGTTAGTTAATTACATATTTTCATCTGGAACAAGAGTCACATCCTCTTTGGGTTGAGCTGTTGTGGCTATCCAGAGAGGTTGACCTGTAGCACTGTCTCTTAAAAACACATGATTTGTGAAAGAAATTGGAGTGTCATTGCCCTAAGTAAACAGTGAATTATGTACATACATGTGATGATGATATCAGAGAAAGTAACTTAATGATCTGAGTGGTAATTTGATTTTCTGGTATTGGTAATAGACTAAAAGCAAATGCCTCTGCTAATATCAGATAACCCTTGATTTTTATCTTTTCAAAGCTGATGCAGATGACCAGATGATTATTTTCTTTCAGTCTTTTAATATAGAAAATTGAGCGATTTCTTAGCATTCAACCTTCCTTACATTCCCTGGTAATGGTGCACTCTTTGAACATGCTGCTCTGGATTAGTATTTGGGGCTTTATGATTAATATTGCAGGCAATATCTGCAGCATAGGGGCCAATAATCTGTCTGAGAGATGCATGAATAAGCAGGAAAATGTGTTCACAGAACCTCATGCAAGCCAAGGAACTCAGAAGGACAAGTGAGTAGCGGGCTGGGCAGGGAGGGTGGGCACCTGGCTGACTCTTCTGCTCCATGTTTAGCGGGCCTCATCCCCATTCTGTAAGATGCAGAGTCCTGGGTTCCTCACCTGGCTCCTGGCCCCTTCCCCTCACCCACCACCCACCTGGGGCAACCTAGGCTGTGCCCCTCATTTCTGACCCCACCTCCTTATGGCCATTAGCTCCACCCCTCCCCAACCCTCTTCCCCCACCCCCTCCAGCCCTAGCTCTGCCTCCATATTGCACCTGCACACTCAGATCAGATCAGTCGCTCAGTCGTGTCCGACTCTTTGAGACCCCATGAATCACAGCACGCCAGGCCTCCCTGTCCATCACCAACTCCCAGAGTTCACTCAGACTCACGTCCATCAAGTCAGTGATGCCATCCAGCCATCTCATTCTCTGTTGTCCCCTTCTCCTCCTGCCCCCAATCCCTCCCAGCATCAGAGTCTTTTCCAATGAGTCAAGTCTTCCCATGAGGTGGCCAAAGTACTGGAGTTTCAGCTTTAGCATCATTCCTTCCAAAGAAATCCCAGGGCTGATCTCCTTCAGAATGGACTGGTTGGATCTCCTTGCAGTCCAAGGGACTCTCAAGAGTCTTCTCCAACACCACACTTCAAAAGCGACAATTCTTCGGCACTCAGCCTTCTTCACAGTCCAACTCTCACATCCATACATGACCACAGGAAAAACCATAGCCTTGACTAGACGAACCTTTATTGGCAAAGTAATGTCTCTGCTTTTGAATATGCACACTAGCAACCATCTACTCTTGAGGGCAGGGCCTGCCCACCCCTGCCCTGGGCCCGCCTCCATGGAAAGCGCTTCTGGTGAGGCTTGGGAGTGTAAATTAAGATCAGAATGGTAGTGGGATTTCATGGTGTTTGGCAGTCTAAATACAAATGCTTCAGGTAAAATCATACCCACTGACCTGAAATAGGGCCAATGGGAGATGGCTTGCAGTCTTATGTGAGACTCATTCTGTAGCATGAGAGGATAATAAAAAGGATATAAAATTCCAGCTGCAATTGGAGAAAAAGAGAAGTGATCTGATCTCTGCATCTTGATGAACCTCTTGGGTAGGAAATGAGAGATTGAAGCTTGGGGCCCTCTAGACTGAATGGCAAGAACAGAATTGCTGCCTCCTTCAGCCCATGATCTTTTTGAAATCCCAGGAAGAGAAAGGCACCCAGCCACCCTGAAGATCTACAGGCAGAACAGACTGCCAGTCTCACTCTCCTTTCCTGTGGGGGTGAAGAGGGGATTACTGACCAATAAGGCTATTTGTTTGGAAAATTTTTAAAATATTTATTTATTTGGCTGTGCTGGGTCTTACTTGTAGCATGTGGAATCTAGTTTCCCAAGCAGAGATCGAACTTGGGTACCTGCTTTGGAAGCATGGAGTCTCAGCCACTGAACCACCGGGGAAGTCCCTGCTGAAATGTTTAAACCATGGTAAGTTATAAGGCATAAAGTGAAGAGGAACTAAAAAGCCTCTTGATGAAAGTGAAAGAGGAGAGTGAAAAAGTTGGCTTGAATCTCAACATTCAGAAAACTAAGATCATGGCATCTTGTCCCATCACTTCATGGGAAACAGATGGGAAAACAGTGGAAACAATGTCAGACTTTATTTTTGGGGGTTCCCAAATCACTGCAGATAGTGATTGCAGCCATGAAATTGAAAGACACTTACTCCTTGGAAGGAAAGTTATGACCAACCTAGATAGCATATTCAAAGGCAGAGACATTACTTTGCCAACAAAGGTCCGTCTAGTCAAGGCTATGGCTTTTCCAGAGGTCATGTATGGACGTGAGAGTTGGACTGTGAAGAAATCTGAGCGCCGAAGAATTGTCGCTTTTGAACTGTGGTGTTGGAGAATACTCTTGAGAGTCCCTTGGACTGCAAGGAGATCCAACCAGTCCATCCTAAAAAAGATCAATCCTGGATGTTCATTGGAGGGACTGATGTTGAAGATGGAACTCCAATACTTTGGCCACCTCATGAGAAGAGCCTGATGCTGGGAAAGATTGAGGGCAGTAGGAGAAGGGGGCAGCAGAGGATGAGATGGTTAGATGGCATCACCTACTCGATGGACACGGGTTTGGGTAAACTCCTGGAGCTGGTGATGGACAGGGAGGCCTGGCATGCTGGGATTCATGGGATCACAAAGAGTTGGACATGACTGAGTGACTAAACTGAACTGAAGTTATGCATAGGACATGCAATTTCAGTTAATTGCATGTCTAATTCCAGTGAGAACTGAAAAGTGTATTGATATGTTTAAAGAATAAAAAATGCCAAAAAATTCTACCCACTTAGCTAATTTAATTCCACTATTACAAAGTCTTTATAAGACCTAGTGGTGTGGTGTAATAAAAGAGGTCTCAGGCTCAACGGACTGAGATTCTAATGCAGGCTTCAGCAGGAATTAATTGTGTACTTGCTGCTTCTAGTTTGGTCCTACTGACTTCTGAACTAATCTTCTATAAAGTCATGCTGTTCACTCTACCTTTACTTGCGCTTGGGAGTATCAGAAGATTTCTCCCCGATCTTCAAATATGCATTCATGGCCTTTATGAAGTGGCTAAAAGTATTGCTTCTCATAGGGAGGCACTAGATTACTTGCTACCTTTAGGGGATCAAGCTTCCCAGGTGGCTCGCATGGTAAAGAATCTGCCTGCAATGCAGGAGACCAGGGTTCGATCCCTGGGTTAGGAAGATCCCCTGGAGAAGGGAATGACAACCCACTCCTGTATTCTTGCCTGGAGAATTCCATGGACAGAGGAGCCTGGTGGGTTACAGTCCATGGGGTCACACAGAGTTGGACATGACTGAGTAACATTAAGGGGAATACTTCCCTAAACAAAGGGGAGAGCTTAACAAAGAGGGAACTTTTAGCATGGCCTGGAGACCCCATCCTCTTGCCACCAGCTCCTGTTCTTAAGCCATCAGACTCCAGAGCTTAAAGCTCTGCCCCGGTTCAGGTGACAATGCACATAACAGAGCTGCAGCTTTCTTGATCATGCTGGTGCTCATTGAGAGTAAGAAAAACATGAAAGTGAGGCCTTCTGAAGCAAATGAATTTTATTGGAAGAACACAAATATTTAACAAAGTACAAGAAACTTAGGCAACAAATACTTTTTAAAGACACAGAAATGAGGCTAGCTCAGGGAAACTCACCAGTATGTCTTTTTTTTTTTTTTTTTTTGGCCATGCCATGCAGCATGCGGGATCTTAGTTCCCCTGCCAGGGATTGAAACCGCCCCCCCCCCCCCATATTGGAAGCACGGAGTCTTAACCACTGGACTGCTGGGGAAGTCCAAACAGTATGTCTTTTTATATTCTGTGCAGTAAAAAGTTACTAGTGAACCTTTATAGGCTCTCACTCATTCTTGTGGGTCTAGTCCCAAACTATAACAAAAATATTATTGGCTCCACTAGGATAAGATGAAAAGTGTACCAAACGAAGTAGCTATGGCCAGGAAACTCAGTGACACAGAAAATAGAAGGCTGTGGGAAGGTCTCAGAGAAAAGAGGCCTGCTAGAGAGACCAACGAGCCTGAGACAGGGCCTTCCACCCTGTGGAATACAAATACAGGACACATGCACTTTGACATGTCCCCATGGGTACAATATTTTTAAAGATTTCTTGAGTAAGCACAAAAGCAAATATTATAAAAAATGAAAACAACCCAAAGTCCAAGCCATTCCCAAAGGCACGATACCCAAAGGTCAATTTCTGGTCAAACGACAACTCACTGATGTCACAGGGTCACTCTTTGAGGCAAAGTCCTCCGCGTGAAGTTAACGAATTCTGCAGAACTGCTGTTTTTCTATGAAATTCAAAATCCTGCAGACTAAAGGTTAACCTTACATTCCACCAATACAAACACCAAGTTTACATAGAAAAACCAAGGCAAAACCATAATACAGAAGCCGTAAATGGCACCACCCATTTCCCCAAGGAGAAACATTCTTCCCTCTCAGTTCTAAAATCTAAAAACACTTGAGGGGGGGCACTCATTTGTGATCATGGAAGGGTCTTTTTTTTTTTTTTATTTTTAAACCCCTTTATTGAGGTATGAGGAATGACTGACATACTAAAAAATGTACACATTTAATGTATACAATCTAATGAGTCTGGAGATTATACATCCATAAAGCATCTCCATAATCTATACCATAAATACACCTATACACTCTGAAGTTAAATTCCACCTTCATAATTTATTATTATTACTTGGTAAAAAAAAAAAAAAACATGATGGAATAAGATCAACCTTCAGCATTTTCAGTACACGTCAGTCCTGGGGTCTGGAGGAGATGCACAGGTGCTTGGTTCCTGACTTTGACTATATCCTATATCCTGTAGCTCAGTACTCTGACAATCTACTAGAGGAAAATCTACAACAGGCCTTTCAGCATTCTGGAAGGTACTCTGTCTGACTGATGGGGAGAAGCTGAGTAAACCAGTGAATCTTCTTAGGATTCACTGAAGTGAGCTCACTGCTGTTCTTTTCCAAAACTGATAAGAAGTAGTACAGTAGGCTTGCACATGAATAAGGAGAGGTGAAGGAAGCTCAGAAAGCCAACCCAAATCTAAACTGTGAGGTGGCCTGGCAGGCAATGCTCAGTAACCCATTTTGTGTGTGTGCTGGAGTCAGCATAGTAGACTGGGAGGGCAAATTCAAGTCCAGAGGGATGAAGAGACCACTCAAATTGTATAGGAATGCACATATTTTGCTCATTCTGTCCACTCTTTCTGAAAGAACTGCACACTAAAATTCCATAACTAAAACTCTGCAGGATCTGAGTCCTTGCCTCCTACCAAGTATTCTAGCAGGTCCTGTGCACCACAAGACACAGAAATCAGACCTCCACCAATCAGAGATCAAATCTCTGCTCCTTCAGAGTACTTGAGAAAGGGACGGTGAGAGATGAAGTTCAGCTCCACTTGCCAACCGACTGCTGACATCAGCAGAGTGATTTAAACCATCTCTAAACAAGGTTTGTAGTTTTAATTCTCATCCCCATTGATCCTATTGATCACAGAGAATCCCCACTGAGGACATATGTATGGGTTAAAAAGCAGCTAGACGATAAGAAGTCACTCACACTTTGTACTTATCCTTCAGGTGCTGTTTTCACAAATTCCTCATGAGGAAGTTCTCTGCACAGGTCTGATTATGGCCAGGACTTTACAATTAGCACTTGGAGGGAGGATGCAGATACTCAGGGGACCTGGTATCTCACCAGAGCATATTGTAAGGGAAACTAAAATAAGGACAATTAAATTGCTCATATTGAAAAGGGATAAGGCCTTCTTTCTTGCCTTTCCTAAAAAACTTTGGAATATGTGTCAGTTCTTTGTCTGACTCTGCTGCTCGTAAGTCACCTCAGTCATGTCTGACTCCTTGCAACCCCATAGATGGCAGCCCACCAGGCTCCTTTGTCCCTGGGATTCTCCAGGCAGGAATACTGGAGTGGGTTGCCATTTCTGACTCTCTGCAATGTATGCAAATCTTTTCTATAAGTTAAATAAGCCTCTTGGTAATTTGATAAACCAAGTGTTTTCCTTCGGGGATCTGGCAGCAAAAGTAGTGACCAAGAGCCCATAAAGCTACAGGAAAAAGATGAAAAATATCTCTGGAGAAAAAAAAAAGAACTGTAAGCAATAGCAGTTCCTTCTCAGAACTCCCTTAGATTATATACTGTGTAACAGTACAGCAGGGAAAAGAGCTCCCCTTCCACAACAGCCATTTTTCACAGGTCTAGACAACAGAACAAGGAAGAGACAGCAAAGCCTTCACTTGCAGACAAAATCACAATTCTCTTGGGAAAATGGAAACCAGTCCTGATCCCATAATAAATGTCCTAGTTTATAAGAAAGCCATATTTTCTTATATCCATCAGGGTGCATTGTTATCTTCTGTCTCTCAGCTATGCTAGCCTAAAGGAAGGGCACAAGAATGGAGGAAGGAGACAGGAGAAAGAGCCCTGAACCCACAATGTCCACCACAATCACCACACCAAAGACATTTGTCCTTCCCACTGTCAGTCTTTCCTTATACTCTCAGAGCCTCCTCCTCAAAGCCCTGCTGGGCCCAAATTTCCCTAATCAAGAGCAAGCAAAAGCCTGAAATAGGGAAACCATTGGACCTTTTCCCTCCCCAAATTGAGCTCCCCTTTCATCTCCACCACTCCAGTAGCACACCATCACAAACAATGCATAACTGTCCCTCCACTGTTGTAACAACAACACCTTATTCTTTGAGAGCGCATAGAAGGCCCCCTTGAGGCAGTGTCACCCCCACAAACAGGAAGGACCAAATGGAAGAGGAGCCACCATCAAGCAGAAAGGATTTCTAGCAGATACACGGGGCGGGAGGAGAGGGGGGAGACAGCTACAGCCTGGGTGTGTAGCCCTCTTCAGCAAGAGGAATACAAGGGCTTGATCCTCCAGCTGGAGTACCTGACTCAGGAGGTTCCTGCACATCCAGGCTCATTGGCCAATATACGCCTTCTTTAGGACTTTACTAAGGCACCTGGGATGTGTGAGTGTTGAAGGAAGAGTGAAGCACCAGCAACAGCAACTCAGTTTCATTTGCCTCTTTACAGCCACAGGCAGTCTCAATAGAAGAGTTGAGTGAGACCACTCAACCAAGTGTAGTCAACATCAGTGGGCACCTCCCAGGAGACTCCCTCAGATTACTGCTCTAGGCCACAGTATAGGAAGGGGAAAGGCCACATTTCTTGAGTCGCTTTTCACAGCCTAAGGCAGTACACAGACTGAAGCAGGAACACAAGAACGTCTCTAATAGTGAAGTCCAAAATTCTGGGGAATGCTGTAGCATAGGGTAAAGCCTTCATCATGAAAGTCTCACCTTTGTCAGAAAGTAATCCACTCTCATGTCACACTCAGTGATGTGCACTATATTTTCAGTACCCTTGCTACAATGATCCCAGACAATACCAGGGATTGAGAAATAGGTAGGAGACACTTTTGACCACAGAAAGTCCAATACACCTTTCACATTGAGGGCCTATGTCCTCCTGTCCAGCTTTCTCCTTGTGCTCTGAGAACAGCTCTATAGAGGCTCACTCTTCCCAGCCCCTTCCCCACCTCTAGGCTTTAGGCACCCCAACGAAGGTCCACACATTGTTAGTCATTCCATCTTTCCTGATCAGGGAAGTCCTTCCCGCTTTGACCCTTTAATCTCTACAGTACTTCTCCTGAAAAGAACCGACAATCAAAAGTGGCCTGAGAACCACTCATGAAACTCATTTAGTTCAAGATTAAATTGGTACAGCTACTATGGAAAACAGTATGAAAGTGCCTCAAAAAATTAAAAACAGAACTATCATCTAGTCCAGCAATCCCACTTGTGGTATGTATCCAACGGAATACTTTGCACCAAGAATTTATAGAACATTAACATTCCCACAAATGAGTAGACATTCATTGAAGTATAGTCTCATGAGCCTAAGTGACATGGCTGGCCTAGGAATGAATTTCTGGGAAAGAACCAGCAAGCCAGATTCCATCTCAAATTCAGTGGAGGATTACCTTCGCTTTCCATGAGAGCCCTGATGTGTGAAACTGTCACCAATTGGAGAGTCATCTTTTTGGAATCCTCAACCTTGTGACTTATTTTTAAGTGCCAATACATAGCAGATTTACCTATTAAACCATTCATTTAGGTTTTCTTGACCCCTGCCTCTAAAGAAGTCAGCCAAGATGACTATGATGGGCAGTGGGAATAAGTGTGTATGGAAGGGGAAGAAGGCATCACAGTTATTCTTAAGTTTCACAATTGTTTTGACTAGGAAATAAGCCAGCTTTGATCATCATCATGTCACTTGGTGAAAGAATATGGGCTCAGGATAGGTTTTTCTAAGTATCTCAGGCCTCAGGTTTTCACTGGGTAGGAAATTATCATGACCCCCTCTTTCACAGCTTTAAAGTAATTTCACCAATTACAGGGATAAACAAAAAGTCTTTAAAATGTCAACATGCCCTCTAAAGACTATACTCACACTTTAGTTTCCAATCACAAAGAAATGTGGATTTTATTTTAACCTTTGGTGAATGAAATTCAGGTTCTATGATGCCACCTTATGGATAAAACCTGTGCTAATAAAGCAACAGAGGAGCCCGAGGTTTCTATGAACCTAGAGGTTAGAAGTGTCTTTGAATGCATCTTATAAGAGTTCATATTTCTATTTAGTGCTTTCCCCCCACCCCAATTGTGAAAACTCTTCCACAGATTTTCAACAAATTAACCACTGCCCAGAAAAGAAGTAACTTGATACAGACAATGAAAGGGAGGGGACCTTTTCTGCACTGCCAGTTAACAAGCACCCTCTTGGTGCCTGAACTTGGTGCTGAGCCATATCAGCTTTGGCATAAGGCATCATAGATGGCCAGAAAAGAAAGTGGCTCAGAGCAAGGCAAGGTGTGAGTTGCTGGGCTGCCTCTTGGCATCATAGCAGGATTAAAGAGGCTGGTTTTCAAAGAGAAGTCCAGTGATATCTGAGGAAATTTGCTGGCCCTGTGAAAGGAAACAAACGTTTGGTTGAAATGGGGTCTGGACAGGTAGGGAGATGAGCTAAATGAAGCCACAATGTTCTGCTCCCATATATGGGTTCTGGAAATGGTGTACTAATTCCTTCAGTACCTCTTGTGTGGTAAGCACTCAAGAAAAACCATAGAATAGATATCCCTGAGTGCTGGGGTCCAGCCCCGGTTGGATCCAGGGATTCCCTCAGGAGGACGGCATTGGCGAAAGGATAGATAAAAGGAGAAAGAGACAGAGGCTTGACCTGACTGGTTTACATGGGAAACTAATAAGGTTCATGACACCGAACTTGCTCTGACCACAGAGGCCGCAGGCGTCCTCTCGAATAGCTGAAGGTGCCCCACCTTAGGCACCTTCTCTGGGTCTTAGAAGCCCAGGCAGGTAAGTGGTCTCAGAGAGCCCCCACGCTCCGATCAGTCACCCTGAAGGAAGAACAGAGAAGAAAAGTAGAGAAAAGGAAACAAGAAAGAACGACACGGGGAGACCAAGCCTGATGAGCAAGGCCCATACTTTATTTTCCAAAGTAGTTTTTATACCTTAAGTTGTGCATAGAGGATAATGGTGGGGGGCGGAGGTAGAGTCATGCAAGGTCAGCAGTCCTTGATCCTTATCGAAGCCAGGCTTTCTTTCTGCAAACTTATCATATACAAAAGCTTTAGGTGATTTACATCATCTTCTGGCCAGGAGGCCTGTTAACATTTTATGACCCTTTCTTCAGAAAACTTATTTTTCTCTAAAGGTGACTATTCTAAAGTCAGGCACCACCCTCCGAAAGCATTAGATAAAGTTGCATTCCTATAGGGAAAAAGTATGGTGGGCTATAACAAGAAAAGAATTAACTCAAGGGTCCAAGGTTACAAACCTTAAAGCTACTACTTACATTTCTATACACCAACTATATTAATCAATACACTCCCAGGGACACAGTAGGTAAGGGATATGGAAACTTGGCAGCAAGCATTAGCTCAACAAAGAAATCCTCTACTAGTTCTATTCTAACAATTTTAACTCTCTGAGGAGCTCTGCATTAGAATATCGTAAGCTTCCTGTGCCTCTCTGGTTGGGAGGCTGTGAACAATCACATGCATAGCTGCAGAAGTCCGAACAAACCTGTTAGGCAAGCTAGAAAGTCATCAGAGGGGTTTGAATGGAAACACTCCTATTATGCCCAGGGGACTTATTAACTAGAGCTCTAAGTTGATTTTCTTCAGAGAAAGGTGGTCGGGGATAGCCCCCGTTAATGTCAGAAGAGTTGGTGAAAGTCGTGAAATAGTAAAACGAACAGATTCTGGTTTTGGGGTAGATGCTCAGGCAGGTCTGGGGGAGTGGGCCCTCGAGTCCTGACTGGCCTTTGCATATCAGGCCTCTCCGCATGACCTTTGTCATGGGTGGGAACTCCCGTTCTGGCTCCCGGCACCTGAGAGCAAGGTGTGATTCCCATTTTGCAAATGTGGAAATTGAGGCTCAAAGATGACAGTAAGAAAGAGTCATACTCAGATACTAAAATTTATTTTTAATGAAACACGATGTATTGTCTCAGCAACATCTGCAAAGCAAAAAAAAAAAAAAAAAGACGAACTGTGGAAGGGTAAATATTTAATGAAGTATTGACCAGCATATTATTTGAATAATATGGAGCCTACACCTCCAGGACCCCTGCAAAGTAAATGCCCACCCACTTATAGAGGGGACAGACTGGCAGACTATCATTCTCTGCCACTAACTTGGTGTACAGGCCTCATCTTGCTCCGCTTTCCTAAATAGAGCTGGCTTTAAATTACATTCAAATCCTTGTTCCCCTACCTGAAAAAAAAAAAAAAAAAAACAGCACTCCACAGTCTCTGGATTCCTGAAGTTTGTTTTTCACAGTCCCATCCAGTCCAGCTTGCTTCTGTCTGGTATTACAAGTGATTTCCAAAAGGATAAAAAGACAGATCAGAACTCTGATGTGAAAATGGCAATATCAGGCTTTTTGGAAATGTGACCTTCTAATAAATTCAGTGTCTGTAATAATGGCACTCACGGTGGACTGGAAAAAGATGCCACTGACTAATTAAAGACGTCCATTATAAACATAGTGTCTGAGCAGCGCTCAGGGAGTGATCCTGACATTGTTGGAAGTTCCTACTTTAGAGACTCAGGGAAGACATTTAAACACCATGTTAAATAATCTTACAGCTGATGGAATGGGTGCTACCCTCCTCCCAGCATTTGTGGCCCCACATAACATAAGGTTGCACTTACTCATCTGGCAGGTCTGGACAGCTAATTCCGGGTCCCCTCTCTTCTCATTACAGTCCCATAGGCTGGCCAGTACTAGATTTTTCCACCACAGGTCCTGGAGGAAACAGTGGTTATACAGATCTACAAGGAGACTTGCTTACAGATCGACAGCCTAAGACAGTTGCAGGAAAATTAGGTAACTTGGAAGCCCATAACATGAGTGGATGGGGCAAACTTCCTTTTTCCCTTTGAAGGAAAGTTACATGGCTCAAAATAGCCTGGAGTTAAAACTCTCCTCCAGGTCCTCCCCACCATTCTATGCAAAACAAAGAACTCTCTCACCCGAAGGAAAAAATGGACATTAAGGTTTATTACGCCCAGCTCCCAGCTGGTCCAGCCTCTGGTCTATCTCCAAAATTCCTTGCCCAAGCCATTTAAGAGATAACTACTCCGAACAACCTTGGAGAAGAACAAGCCCCCTTAAGACAGTAACTTTCCACATACATGCCTATATATACTTACTATTTTCTTGGATAAGCGCAGCAGCTCGCTAATGTGACTGCTGCCCCTTCTTGCCTCATTAAAGGTGATCTGTTCCTGTAAAGTGCCAGTCTCATTCTTTTTCTGAACCTCGCCTTCTCTAACTCCCTTACGTTACATTTTTGGTGCTGAAACCTGGGAGGTTGAGGTTCCTTCTCTTCTCCACAGCCAGCTCTTCAGGGTGTGGACGCCTGCCAAGCTCACTTTCCAGCCCAGGCTTTCAAGACCTCCTCAAGAGGAAGTCCTGTGCCTTTGTGAGTGGTAAAAGTCCTGTGTAAGGGCTTTATGGGTTTTCCATGTAACCCGAAAAATATTGGCCTTTCTCTCTCTCTTCCTCTTTTCTCTCAGTTCCGTTCAGTTCAGTTCAGTTGCTCATTCGTGTCCGACTCTTTGCGACCCCATGAATCACAGCAAGCCAGGCCTCCCTGTACATCACCAACTCCCAGAGTTCACTCAGACTCACTTCCATCGAGTCAGTGATGCCATCCAGCCATCTCATTCTCTGTTGTCCCCTTCTCCTCCTGCCCCCAATCCCTCCCAGCATCAGAGTCTTTTCCAATGAGTCAAGTCTTCCCATGAGGTGGCCAAAGTACTGGAGTTTCAGCTTTAGCATCATTCCTTCCAAAGAAATCCCAGGGCTGATCTCCTTCAGAATGGACTGGTTGGATCTCCTTGCAGTCCAAGGGACTCTCAAGAGTCTTCTCCAACACCACACTTCAAAAGCGACAATTCTTCGGCACTCAGCCTTCTTCACAGTCCAACTCTCACATCCATACATGACCACAGGAAAAACCATACCCTTGACTAGGCGGACCTTTGTTGACAAAGTAATGTCTCTGCTTTTGAAGATGCTATCTAGGTTGGTCATAACTTTCCTTCCAAGGAGTAAGCGTCTTTTAATTTCATGGCTGCAGTCACCATCTGCAGTGATTTTGGAGCCCCCCAAAATAAAGTCTGACACTGTTTCCACTGTTTCCCATCTATTTCCCATGAAGTGATGGGACCAGATGCCATGATCTTCGTTCCCTGAATGTTGAGTTTTAAGCCAACTTTTTCACTCTCCACTTTCACTTTCATCAAGAGGCTTTTTAGTTCCTCTTCACTTTCTGCCATAAGGGTGGTGTCATCTGCATATCTGAGGTGATTGATATTTCTCCCGGCAATCTTGATTCCAGCTTGTGTTTCTTCCAGTCCTGCATTTCTCATGATGTACTCTGCATATAAGTTAAATAAGCAGGGTGACAATATACAGCCTTGACGTACTCCTTTTCCTATTTGGAATCAGTCTGTTGTTCCATGTCCAGTTCTAACTGTTGTTTCCTGACCTGCATACAGATTTCTCAAGAGTCAGGTCAGGTGGTCTGGTATTCCCATCTCTTTCAGAATTTTCCAGTTTATTATGATACACACAGTCAAAGGCTTTGGCATGTCAATAAAGCAGAAATAGATGTTTTTCTGGAACTCTCTTGCTTTTTTCATGATCCAGTGGATGTTGGCAATTTGATCTCTGGTTCCTCTGCCTTTTCTAAAACCAGCTTGAACATCAGGAAGTTCACAGTTCACGTATTGCTGAAGCCTGGCTTGGAGAATTTTGAGCATTACTTTACTAGTGTGGGAGATTAGTGCAATTGTGTGGTAGTTTGAGCATTCTTTGGCATTGCCTTTCTTTGGGATTGGAATGAAAACTGACCATTTCCAATCCTGTGGCCACTGCTGAGTTTTCCAAATTTGCTGGCATATTAAGTGCAGCGCTTTCACAGCATCATCTTTCAGGATTTGAAATAGTGCAACTGGAATTCCATCACCTCCACTAGCTTTGTTCCTAGTGATGCTTTCTAAAGCCCACTTGACTTCACATTCCAGGATGTCTGGCTCTAGATGAGTGATCACACCATTGTGATTATCTGGGTCATGAAGATCTTTTTTGTACAGTTCTTCTGTGTTTTCTTGCCACTTCTTCTTAATATCTTCTGCTTCTGTTAGGTCCATACCATTTCTGTCCTTTATCGAGCCCATCTTTGAATGAAATGTTCCCTTGGTATCTCTAATTTTCTTGAAGAGATCTTTAGTCTTTCCCATTCTGTTGTTTTCCTCTATTTCTTTGCATTGATCGCTGAGGAAGGCTTTCTTATCTCTTCTTGCTATTCTTTGGAACTCTGCATTCAGATGCTTATATCTTTCCTTTTCTACTTTGCTTTTCGCTTCTCTTCTTTTCATAGCTATTTTTAAGGTCTCCCCAGACAGCCATTTGCTTTTTTGCATTTCTTTTCCATGGGGATGGTCTTGATCCCTGTCTCCTGTACAGTGTCATGAACCTCATTCCATAGTTCATTAGGCACTCTATCTATCAGATCTAGGCCCTTAAATCTATTTCTCACTTCCATTGTATAATCAATATCAGATTAAATTGACTTTGAAATAAAGGCTGTGAAAAGAGACAAAGAAGGACAGAACACAATGATCAAAGGATCAATCCAAGAAGAAGATATAGCAATTATAAATATATATGCACTCAACATAGGAGCACCTCAATACATAAGGCAAATGCTAACAAGTAGGAAAGGGGACATTAACAGTAACACAATAATAGTGGGAGACTTTAATACCCGACTCACACCTATGGATAGACCAACCAAACAGAAAATTAAAAAGGAAACACAAACATTAAGTAATACAATAGACTAGTTCAGTTCAGTCACTCAGCCGTGTTCCACTCTTTGTGACCCCATGGACTGCAGCATGCTGGGCCTCCCTGTCCATCACCAACTCCAGGAGTTTACTCAAACTCATGTCCATTGAGTCAGTGATGCCATGAAACCGCCTCATCCTGTGTGGTCCCATTCTCTTTCCTCCTTCAATCTTTCCCAGCATCAGGGTCTTTTCCAAAGAGTCAGTTCTTCGCATCAGGTGGCCAAAGAATTGGAGTTTCAGCTTCTGCATCAGTCTTTCCAATGAACACTGAGGACTGATTTCCTTTAGGAGGGACTGGTTGGATCTTCTTGCTGTCCAAGGGACTCTCAAGAGTCTTCAACAACACTACAATTCCAAAGCATCAGTTCCTTGGCACTCAGGTTTCTTTATAGTCCAACTCTCACATCCATACATGACTACTGGAAAAAACATAGCTTTTACTACATGGATCTTTGTTGGCAAAGTAATGTCTCTGCTTTTTAATATGCTGTCTAGGTTGGTCATAACATTTCTTCCAAGGAGTAGGCGTCTTTTCATTTCATGGCTGCAGTCACCATCTGCAGTGATTTTTGAGCCTCCCAAAATAAAAGCTGTCACTATTTCCATTGTTTTTCCATCTATTTGTCATGAAGTATTGGGACCAGATGCCATGATTGTAGTTTTCTTAGACTCTTAGTTTAGCTATCCTTAATTAGCTTTCTATGGCAGAAAGTGAAGAGGAACTAAAAAGCCTCTTGATGAAAGTGAAAGAGGAGAGTGAAAAAGTTGGCTTGAAGCTCAACATTCAGAAAACTAAGATCATGGCATATGGTCCCATGATTTCATGGGAAATAGATGGGAAAACAGTGTCAGACTTTATTTTTCCCTTGGCTCTGTTCAATTTATTTATGTGTCCAACAATGGTATTATTCATTCTATTACAGTATGCTGGATTTCTGACATTTTCTTTTAACATATTCTTAGCATTTCCATCTTTCTACCAACATTGCTTATCTATTCTTGCACATTATCCACTTTTTCTATTAGAGCTATTAACATTTTAATTAAAGTTATTTTAAATTCCCTGTCTGATAATTCCAAAATCTGTATCATACCTGAATCTTATTGTGATGATTTGTTAGCCTCGTTAGACTGTGTTTTGTTCTTGCCTTTTAGGGTGGTTTGTAATGTTTTGTTGAAATGTAGATGATATATCAAGTAATTTGGACGATGTTAATTAGAATTCCCCAGGGAGACAGACCAAAACATTCATTCAGGTTTTCCCATAAGATGTTATGGACTATATATATTATATTACATATATTTCATGAACCTTGAAAGAAGTAATTGATAAGTTGGGCTTCATTAAATTGAAAAACTTCTGTTCTATAAAATGCAATGTCCAGACCATGAGAAGACAAGCCACAGATTGGGAGAAAATATTTGTAAAAGCCATATTTGATAAAGGACTGTTATCCAAAGCATACAGAGAACCCTTAATACTCAAAAATCAAATTTAAAAAATCTGAATGCAAAATGAATCAAAGATCTTAACAGACACTGTGCTGAAGAAGATATATGCTATGCTATGCTAAGTCACTTCAGTCGTGTCCGACTCTGTGCGACCCCATAGACGGAAGCCCACCAGGCTCCCCAGTCCCTGGGATTCTCCAGGCAAGAACACTGGAGTGGGCTGCCATTTCCTTCTCCAATGCATGAAAGTGAAAAGTGAAAGTGAAGTCACTCAGTTGTGTCCGACTCTTAGCGACCCCATGGATTGCAGCCTAACAGGCACCTCTGTCCATGGGATTTTCCAAGCAAGAGTACTGGAGTGGGGTGCCATTGCCTTCTCTGGAAGAAGATACATAGAAGGGGAAAAATATGAAAAGATACTCCACATCAGGAAATATGTCATCAGAGAAATGCAAAATAACACAACAGTGAGATACCATTACACACCTATTAGAATGACCAAAATCCAAAACACTGACAACACCAAAGGATGTGAAGTAAGGATGTAAAACAATAAGCACTCTTTTTAAAATTAATTAATTTATTTTAATTTCAAGCTAATTACTTTACAATATTGTGGTGGTGTTTGCCATATACTCACATGAATCAACACGGGTGTACCTGTGTCCCTGTCCCAAACCCACTCCCACCTAACTCCCCATCCCTTTCCTCTGGGTTGTCCCAGTGCACCAGCTCTGAGTGCCCTGCTTCATGTATCGAACTTGGACTGGTCATCTATTTCACATATGGTAAAATAATGTTTCAATGCTATTCTCTCAAATCATCCCACCCTCACCTTCTCCCAGAGTCCAAAAGTCTTATTCACTACAGGTGAAAATGCAACACAATACAGCCACCTTAGAAGACAGTCTTGTGTTTCTTACAAAACCAAGCATATGTTTAACATACAGTCAAGCAATTGTGCTGGTTGGTATTTATCCAAAGAAGTTGAAACTTAAGTCCATAGAAAATAATTTATATACAAATATTTGTGAAAGACTTATTCATAATTGTGAAAACTTGGAGGCAACCAAGAGGTCCTTCAGTAGGTGAATGGATAAACTGTGGTACATTCAGATAATGCAATATTAATCAGTCCTAAAAAGTAATGAGCAATGAAGCCATGAAAGACGTGGGGAAATCTTAAATGCATATTACTAGGTGAAACAAACTAATGTGAAAAGGCTACTTGCTGTATGATTCCAACTATACAGCATTATGAAAAAAAGCAAAATTCTAAAGAGTGAAAAGATCAGTGGTGACAGAGGGGTGTGGAGGGATGAATAGGCAGAACACAGATAATTTTTAGGTCAGTGAAATTAGTCTGTATGATACTATAATGATGGATATATGTCATTATACAGGAGGCCAAATCCATGGACTATGCAATACCAAGAGTGAGCCCTAATATGGATTAAAGAATTTGTGTGAAAATGATCTACCAATGCAGATTCATCAATTGGAACAAATGTACCACACTTGTAGGGGCTGTTGAGAATCATTTCAGTTCCATTGCCTTATTGCGTTTGACTCTGCGATCCTATGGACTTCAGCACACCAAGCTTCCTTGTCCATCACCAACTGCTAGGGTTTACTTAGACTCATGTCCATTGAGTCGGTGATGCCACCCAACCACCTCACACTCTATTGTCACCTTCTCCTTCTGCCTTCAATAGTTCCAATGAATATTTAGGACTGGTTTCCTTTAGGATAGACAAGTTGGATCTCCTTGCTGCCCAAGGCACTATCAAGAGTCTTCTCCAACACCACAATATTTAGGACTGATTTCCTTTAGGATAGGCAGGTTGGATCTCCTTGCTGTCCAAGGGACTCTCAAGAGTCTTCTCCAACACCACAGTTCAAAAGCATCAATTTGTACGTGCTCAGTTTTCTTTATAGTCTAACACTCACATCCATACATGACTACTGGTAAAACCGTAGCTTTGATGAGATGGATTTTTATTGGAAAAGCAAAGTCTCTGCTTTTTAATATGCTGTCTAGGTTGGTCATAACTTTTCTTCCAAGGAGCAAGCCTCTTTTAATTCCATGGCTGCAGTCACCATCTGCAGTGATTTTGGAGCCCAAAAAGATAAAGTCTGTCACTGTTTCCATTGCTTGCCAGTTTCTTTTCCATGAAGTGTTGGGACCAGATGCCATGATCTCAGTTTTCTGAATGTTGAGTTTTAAGCCAACATTTTCACTCACATCTTTCACTTTCATCAAGAGGCTATTTAGTTCTTCTTCACTTTCTGCCATAAGGGTGGTGTCATCTGCATATCTGAGGTTATTGATATTTCTCCTGGCAATCTTAATTCCAGCTTGTGCTTCATCCAGCCAGGCTTTTCTTATGATGTACTCTGTATATAAGTTAAACAAGCAGGATGACAATATACAGCCTTCATGTACTCCTTTTCCAATTTGAAACCAGTCTGTTTTTTCATGTCCAGTTCTAACTGTTGCTTCTTGATCTGCATGGTTGGTATTCCCATGTCTTTAAGAAGTTTCTACAGTTTTCTGTGATCCACACAGCCAAAGGCTTTGGCATAGTCAAGAAAGCAGAAGTAGATGTTTTCCTGGAATTCTCTTGCTTTTGCGATGTTCCAGCAGATGTTGACAATTTGATCTCTTGTTTCTCTGTCTTTTCTAAATCCAGGTTGTACATCTGGAAGTTCACCATTCTCGTATTGTTGAAGCCTGTCTTTCAGAATTTTAAGCATTACTTTGCTAGCATGTGAGATGAGTGCAAATGTGCAGCAGTTTAAACATTCTTTGGCATTTCCTTTCTTTGGGATTGGAATGAAAACTGACCTTTTGCAGTCCAGTGGTCTTGATGAGTTTTCCAAATCTGCTGGCATATTGAATGCAGCACTTTCACAGCATCATATTTTAAGTTTTGAAATAGCTCAACTGGAGTTCCATCACCTCCACCAGTTTTGTTCATAGTGATGCTTCCTAAAACCCACTTGACTTCACATTTCAGGATGCTTGGCTCTAGGTCAGTGATCACAGCATTGTGGTTATCTGGGTCATGAAGATCTATTTTGTGTAGTTCTTCTGTGTATTCTTGCCACCTCTTCTTAATATCTTCTACTTCTGTTAGGTCCATACCGCTTCTGTCCTTTATTGGGCCCATTTTGCATGAAATTTTCTGTTCCTATCTCCTATTTTTTTGAAGAGATCTCTAGCCTTCCCATTCTATTGCTTTCTTATATTTCTTTGCATTGATCACTGAGGAAAGCTTCCTTACCTCTCCTTGCTATTCTTTTTAACTCTGCATTCAGTTGGGTATATCTTTCCTGCTATTCTTTCTAACTCTGCATTCAGTTGGGTATATCTTTCCTTTTCTCCTTTGCCTTTCACGTCTTTTCTTTTTTCAGCTATTTGTAAGGCCTCCTCAGACAATAATTTTGCCTTTTGCATTTCTTTTTCTTGGGGATGGTCTGAATCACTGCCTCCTGTACAGTGTTGTGAACCTCTGTTTATAGTTTTTCAGGCACTCTGTTTATCAGATCTAATCCCTTGAATAATCATAAAGGATGTGATTTAGGTCATGCTTGAATGGTCTAGTGGTTTCTCTACTTTCTGCAATTTAAGCCTGAATTATCAGTAAGGAGTTCATGAATTGAGGCACTGTCAGCTACTGGTCTTGTTTTTGCTGACTGTATAGAGCTTCTCCATCTTTGGCTGCAAAGAATATAATCAATGTGATTTCGGTATTGACCATCTGGTCATGTCCGTGTGTAGAGTCTCCTCTTGTGTTGTTGGAAGACGGTGTTTACTAAGACCAGTGAGTTCTCTTGGCAAAACTCTGTTAGCCTTTGCCCTGATTCGTTTGGTACTCCAAGGCAAAATTTGCCTGTTACTCCAAGTATCTCTTGGCTTCCTACTTGTGCATTCCAGTCCCCTATAATGAAAAGGGTATATTTCTTGGGTGTTCTAGAATGTCTTGTACATCTTTAGTGAATCGTTGAAATTCAACTTCTTCAGCATTACTGGTCGGGGCATAGACTTGGATTACTGTGATATTGAATGGTTTGTATTGGAAACGAATAGAGATCATTCCGTTGTTTTTGAGATTGCATCCAAGTACTGCATTTCTGACACTTTTCTTGACAATGATTGCTACTCTATTTCTTCTAAGGGATTCTTGCCCACAGCAGTAGATATAATGGTCATCTGAGTTAAATTCACCCATTCCGTCCATTTTAGTTTGCTGACTCCTAAAATGTTGATGTTCAGTCTTGCCATCTCCTGTTTGACCACTTCCAGTTTGCCTTGATTCATGGAACTAATATTCCAGGTTTTTATACAATATTGCTCTTTACAGCATCAGACTTTACTTCCATGACCAATTAAATCCACAGCTGGTTGTTATTTTTGCCTGCCATCTCTTCATTCTTTCTGGAGTTATTTCTCCACTGATCTCCAATAACATATTGGGCACCTACAAACATGGGGAGTTCATCTTTCAGTGTCCTATCATTTTGCTTTTTCATACTGTTCATGGGGTTCAGAGGGCAAGAAAATCAAGTCATTTGCCATTCCCTTCTCCAGTGGATCATGTTTTGTCAGAGCTCTCCACCAGGAGCTATCTGCCTTGGGTGGCCTTACATTGCATGGCTCATAGTTTAATTGAGTTAGACAACACTGTGGTCCATGTGATCAGATTGGTTAGTTTTCTGTGGCTGTGGTTTTCATTCTGTCTGCCCTCTGATGGAGAAGGATAAGAGGCTTATGGAAGCTTCCTAATGGGAGAGACTCACTGACGGCAACCTGGGTCTTGTTCTGATGGTAGGGGCCATGCTCAGTAAGTCTTTAATCCAATTTTCTGCTGAAGGGCTGTGTTCCCTCCCTGTTATTTGGCCTGAGGCCAAACTATCCTAGAGGTAATGAAGATAATGGGACCTCCTTTAAAAGGTCCCTTGCATGCACTGCTTCACTTGGTGCCCCCAACCCTCCAGCAGGGCACCACCAAACCACACCTCTGCCAGAGCCTCCTGGATACTCACAAGCAAGTCTGGGTCAATCTCTGTTAGTGTCATTGCTCCTTTCCCTGGGTCCTGGTACACACAAGTTTCTGTATGTGCCCTCCAAGAGTCTATTTACCCAGTCTTGTGTAACTTCTGGCAGCTCTATGGTGGGGTTAATGGTGACCTCCTCCAAGAGGGCTTATGCCATAACCTGGTCTACTGCACCCAGAGCCCCTGCCCCCACAGCAGTCCACTGCTGACCCGTACCTCTGCAGGAGACACTCAAACACAGTTCTGTCTCAGTCTCTGTGGATCTCTGGGTCCTGGTGTGCACATGGTTTGTTTGAGCCCTTACAAAGTCTCTGGAGGGTATGCGGTTTGATTCTAAATGTGATTTCGCCCCTCCTACCGTCTTGCTGGGGCTTCCTCTTTGCACCTTGACATGTGGTATCTTTTTTTGATAGGATCTGACATTCTCCTATTAATGGTTGTTCAGCAGCGAGTTGTAACTTTGGAGTTCTTGCAGGCAAAGTTGAACGTATGTCCTTCAAGTCCTCCATCTTGGAGAAAATATTGAGAATTGAAAAGGCTATACCTGTGTGGACACAGGGAATATATGGGAGATATCTGTACCTTCCTCACAATTTTGCCATGAACTGCTCTAAAAATAATGACCCTAAAAATGAAACAAATAAACAATATACATTCACGGGTCACTTACTTTTTCTAAGGCTTCTAGGGCACCCAAAGTTGGATAAGCTACGTTCTTGATCCAGTTGACTTGTCTCAGATCCTTCCACTCTTCTACTTTAAATTCTCCCATTCTCTCTCAGGTTGCAGGGGGTAGTGAAAGTATAAAAGGGAAGCACAAAGAAGTTCCTTTTTGGTGATGAAATAGCTCTGCATCTTGACTGTGCTGGTAGTTACATGAACTTAACACATTTGACCACATATCCAGGCACTATGGCTAAGCCAAGTTGACAAACAAAGTTAACCATGACAGGGACTAAGATTTATAAATTGTCCTTTATTTTGAGCTTTGTTGGATAAAAAACAAATATGCTCTAAAGTAATGAGGGAGTTGATTTGAAAAGATGATTACAATCTGTATAATGAACAAAAGCTGAAAGTGTCTCCTAGTCAGCCAGAAAGGAATTTTATTTTTGTAACAAGGACTTAACAAGGCTAGAAAGAATTGCTTATGCAAGAGTGACATGAACCAGTGGCATGATCAGACAGTTTATATGATGTTTAGGTTCATAAGCTGCTGTGATAGGAAGTCAAAAATGTTTTTCCTGACAGTCCACACCTTCTCAAGAGGGATCCATTTGGGAGTGTTGTTCCAAGATTCATTTATTTGTTTAAGCATCCCAATATTTGTTTAAACTTAGGGGTGAGTTAAAGTTCAGAACCATATACACAGAACAAAAACTTTAAAATTTGTTCAAGTTACATTTCTCACAAATCACTGGGACAAACAGTTGAGCTAATTAATCATTTATAAGACAAACAATGTGAAATTGGAGGGTCTATGCCTTGATTGTTCTAGGTTAACAAGGGGATGACCTACAAATCTTAGCTAGGTTATCAGGGAAGGAGTGACACTTTGCTGTTTCTCAGACCACAAACGATGGTGGGTTTCTTTAATAATAATGGTTTTACAGGATCACAGGGCTCTGGTAAATTTCAAAATTGCCAGGTTTCATGTTAATCTGATTATTAGTTGGGCTTATTTAAGGTTTCCTATAGATAAGAGGCTTCAAAGACCTCTAGTTCTGTCCGTGGATTTCTCTCTTCTACTGCCTTTAGGTTTCCCTAATAATGCCTTCTTAAATAACAGCAGCAAATTATAAATTTGAGCTATAATCCACTGTTGATTGGGTGGGAAAATATTCAGTTCAGTTCAGTTGCTCAGTCGTGTCTGACTCTTTGCAACCCCATGGACTGCAGCATGCCAGGCTACCTGTCCATCACCAACTCCTGGAGCTTGCTCAAACTCATACCCATCAAGCCGGTGATGAAATCCAATCATTTATCCTCCGTCATTCCCTTTTCTTCCTGTGTTGAATTTTAACCATGATCAGGGTTTTTTTCCAATGAGTAATTTCTTCACATCAGGCGGCCAAAGGACTGGAGCTTCAGGCTCAGTATCAGTCCTTCCAATGAATATTCAGACTAGTTTCATATACAACTGACTGATGTGGTCTCCATGCAGTCCAACGGACTCTCAAGAGTCTTCTCCAGCACTGTAGTTCAAAAGCATCAATTCTTCAGTGCTCAGCTTTCTTTACAGTCCAACTCTCACATCCATAGAGGAATATGGGGAAAACCAAAGCTTTGACTAGATGGACCTTTGTTGGCAAAGTAATGTCTCTGCTTTTTAATGTGCTGTCTAGATTTGTCATAGCTTTTCTTCCAAGGAGCAAGCCTCTTAATTTCATGGCTGCAGACACCATCTGCAGTGATTTTGGAGGCCAAGAAAATGTCTGTCACTTTTTCAATTGTTTTCCATGTATTTGCCAGGAAGTGATAGGACCAGATGCTATGATCTTCGTTTCTTTGTTTTTTTTTTTTTTTTTTTATTGTCATCCTGCTTATTTAACTTTTTTTTTTTTTTATTCTTCCAATTTTATTTTATTTTTAAACTTTACATAATTGTATTAGTTTTGCCAAACATCAAAATGAATCCGCCACAGGTATACATGTGTTCCCCATCCCGTTACCATCCCTCTTGACCATGTTGAGCTTTAAGCCAGGTTTTTCACTCTCCTCTTTCACTTTCATCAAGAGGTTTTTCAGTTCTTCACTTTCTGCCTTTAAGCGTGGTGTCATCTGCATATTTGAGTTTATTGATATTTCTCCTGGCAATCTTGATTCCAGCTTGTGTTTCTGCCAGTCCAGCATTTCTCATGATGTACTCTGATTATAAGTTAATTAAGCAGGGTGACAATATACAACCTTGACATATTCCTTCCCGGATTTGGAACCAGTCTGTTATTCCATGCCCAGTTCTAACTGTTTCTTCTTGACCTGCATATAATTACTCATGAGACAGGTGAGGTGGTCCTGTATTCCCATCTCTTTAAGAATTTTCCACAGTTTGTTGTGATCTACACAGTCAAAGGCTTTGGCATAGTCAATAAAGGAGAAGTAGATATTTTTCTGGAACTCTGTTCCTTTTTTTGATGATCCAGTGGATTTTGTCATTTTGATCTCTGGTTTCACTGTCTTTTCTAAATACAGCTTGAACATCTGGAAGTTCACAGTTCATGCACAGTTGAAGCCTGGCTTGGAGAATTTTGAGCATTATTCTGCTAGCGTGTGAGATGAGTGCAATTGTGTGGTAGTTTGAGCATTCTTTGACATTGCCTTTCTTTGGGATTGGAGTGAAAGCTGACCTTTTACAGTTCTGTGGCCACTGCTGAGTTTTCCAAATTTGCTGTCATATGAGTGTATCACTTTCACAGTACCATCGTTTAGGCTTTGAAAAGCTCAACTTTAATTCCATCAGCTCCACCACCTTTGTTCATAGTAATGCTTCCTAAGGCCCATTTGACTTCACATTCCACGATGTCTGGCTCTAGGTGAGTGACCAGACCATCTTGATTATCTGGTTTGTAAAGATCTTTTTTTGTATAGTTCTGTGTAATCTTGCCACCTCTTCTTAATATATTCTGTTTCTGTTAGGTCCATATTATTTCTTTACTTTATGTAGCCCATCTTTGCATGAAAAGTTCCCTTGGTATCTCTAATTTTCTTGAAGAGATCTCTAGTCTTTCCCATTCTATTGTTTTCCTCTATTTCTTTGCACTGATCTTATCTCTCCTTGCTGTTCTTTGGAACTCAGTATTCAAATGGTTATATCTTTCCTCTTCTCTTTTGCCTTTCACATCTTTTCTTTTTTCAGCTATTTGTAAGGCCTCCTCTGACCACCTTTTTGACTTTTTGCATTTCTTTTTCTTGGGGATGGTCTTGATCACTGTACAATATCATGAACTTCCATCCTTTATTCTTCAGCCACTCTATCAGATCTAACCTCTTGAATCTATTTGTCACTTCTACTCTATAATCATAAGGGATTTGACTTAGGTCATACCTGAATTGTCTAATGGTTTTCTCTACTTTCTTCAATTTAAGTCTAAATTTGGCAATAAGGAGTTAATTATCTGAGCCACAGTCAGCTCCAGGTCTTGTTTTTGTTGACTGTATAGAGCTTCTCCATCTTTGGCTGCAAAGAATATAATCAATCTGATTTCAGTGTTGACCATCCAGTGATGTCCATGTGTAGAGTCTTCTCTTGTGTTGTTGGAAGAGGGTGTTTACAACGATCAGTGCGTTCCTTTTGCAAACTACGTCAGCCTTTGCCCTGCTTCATTCTGTACTCCAAGGCCAAATTTGCCTGTTACACCAGGTGTTTCTTGATTTCCTACTTTTGCATTCCAGTCCCCTATAATGAAAAGGATGTCTTTTTCTATATGTTAGTTCTAGAAAGTCTTGTAGGTCTTCATAGAACCATTCAACTTCAGCTTATTCAGCATTACTGGTCGGGGCATAGACTTGGATTTCTGTGAGACTGAATGGTCTGCCTTGGAAATGACCAGAGTTCATTCTGTTGTTTTTGAGATTGCCTCGAAGTACTCCATTTCAGACTCTGTTCTTGACTATGATAGCCACTCCATTTCTTCTAAGGGATTCTTGCCCACACTAGTAGATAAAATGGTCATCTGAGTTAAATTCACTCATTCCAGTCCATTTTAGTTCACCAATCCCTAAAATGTCAATGTTCAACTCGATGGCACCTCTTATTTGACCACTTCCAATTGGCCTTGATTCATGGACCTAACATTCCAGGTTTCTATGCATTATTGCTCTCACAGCATTGGACTTTACTTGCACCATGCTGGATCAACTGTGAGGAGATACCCCTTGCTTGCTGCTCAGTGCTGGAGGGCAGCTGCAATGCACTGGAGGGACTGGGAGCAGATACCACACGTCCAAGTACAGAAAAGCCCCAGCAAGGCAGTAGGCACTTGAGCGCTGGCTACATGGCACTGGAGCAGTGGCTACACACCACTGGAGTGACTTTGAGGAGATACCCCACATCCAAGGGCAAAGGGGAAGCCCCAGCAAGATGGTAGGAGGAGAGAGACTGCGTTTAGAAACAAACCCCATAACTTTCAGAGAGGCTCAGAGGGCTCAAACTCACCTTGTTTGAGCACCAGGACCCAGACACCCCACAGAGACTGAGACAGAACTGTGTTTTGGTCTCCTGAGGAGGTATGGGTCAGCAGTGGACTGCTGTGGGGACAGGGCCTCTGGGTGCAGTAGACCTGGGTTTGGCATAAACCCTCTTGGAGGAGGTCACCATTAACATAGAGCCACCAGAACTTGCACAGGTCTGGAGAAACAGATTCTTGGAGGGCAAAAACAGAATCCTGTGTGTACCAGGACCCAGGAGAAAGTAGCAGTGACCCTATAAGAGACTGACCCAGACTTCCTGTGAGTGTTCAGGAGTCCATGGTGGAGGCGTGGGTCAGTGGTGGCCTGCTGCCGGGTTGGGGGCACTGAGTGTAGCATTGCCTGCATGGGACCTTTTGAAGGAGGTCCCATTATCTTCATTACTTATAGGATAGCTTGGCCTCAGGCCAAATAACAGGGAGGGAACACAGCCCTTCAGCAGAAAATTGGATTAAAGATTTACTGAGCATGGCTCCTACCATCAGAACAAGACCCAGGTTCCCCCTCAGTGAGTCTCTCCCATCAGGAAGCTTCCATAAGCCTCTGATCCTTCTCCAGCAGAGGGCAGAGAGAATGAAACCCACAATAACATTAAACCAACCAATTTGATCACATGGACCACAGCCTTGTCTAACTCAATTAAACTATGAGCCATGCCATGTAGGGACATCCAAGGTGGACGGGTCATGGTAGAGAGCTCTGCCAAACTGTGGTCCACTGGAGAAGGGATTAGCAAACCACTTGCCTTGAGAACCCCATAAACAGTATGCAAGGGCAGAAAGACTGGACACTGAAAGATGAACTCCCGCAGTCGGCAGGTGACCAATATGCTACTGGAGATCAATGGAGAAATAACTCCAAAAAGAATGAAGAGATGGAGCCAAAGCAAAAACAACACCCAGTTGTGGTTGTGACTGGGGATGGAAGTAAAATTTGATGCTGTAAATAAACAACTTAACCTAACATATCCCATGCCTGATGTCAGGGGCGGTGGCCAAGAGGAGCTACCCCACGCCCAAGGTCAGGGGTGTCGGGCGAGAGGAACAACCCCATGTCCAAGGAGTGGCAGCTTCACGGGCGCAGGAGGGCCAAGAGGAGTTCCTCCACATCCTAAGTCAAGAGGGGCGGTCATGAGGAGATACCCCTCATCCAAGGTAAGGAACAGCGGCTGTGTTTTGCTGGAGCAGCCATGAAGAGATACCCCACGTCCAAGATAAGAGAAATCCAAGTAAGATGGTAGGTGTTGTGAGAGGGCATCAGAGGGCAGACACACTGAAACCATAATCACAGAAAACTGGCCAATTTGATCACACGGACCACAGCCTTGTCTAACTCAATAAAACTAAGCCATGCCGTGTGGGGCCACCCAAGACAGGCGGGTCATGGTGGAGAGGTCTGACAGAATGTGGTACACTGGAGAAGGAAATGGCAAACCATTTCAGTATTCTTGCCTTGAGAACCCCATGAACAGTATGAAAAGGCAAAATGATAGGATACTGAAAGAGGAACTCCCCAGGTTGGTAGGTGCCCAATATGCTACTGGAGATCACTGGAGAAATACTTCCAGAAAGAATGAAGGGACTTGTTGTATGGCTCAGGAAACTCAAACAGGGGCTCTGTGTCAATCTAGAGGGATGGGATGGGGACGGAGATGGGAGGGAGGATCAAAAGGGAGGGGATATATGTATATCTATGGCTTATTCATGTTGAGGTTTGACAGAAAACAACAAAATTCTGTAAAGCAATTATCCTTCAATAAAAAAAAAAAAATTAAAAAAATAAAAGAAAGAAGGGATGGAGCCAAAGCAAAACAATACCCAGTTGTGGATGTGACTGGTGTTAGAAGCAAGGTGTGATGTTGCAACGAGCAATATTGCATAGGAACCTGGAATGTTAGGTCCATGAATCAAGGCAAATTGGAAGTGGTCAAACAGGAGATCACAAGAGTGAACGTCGACATTCTAGGTATCAGCGAACTAAAATGGACGGGAATGGGTGAATTTAACTCAGATGACCATTATATCTACTACTGTGGGCAGGGATCCCATAGAAGAAATGGAGTAGCCATCATGGTCAACAAAAGAGTCTGAAATGCAGTACTTGGATGCAATCTCAAAAGTTACAGAATGATCTCTGTTCGTTTCCAAAACAAACAATTCAATATCACAGTAATCCAAGTCTATGTCCCGACCAGTAATGCTGAAGAAGCTGAAGGTGAATGGTTCTATGAAGACCTACAAGAAATTTTAGAACTAACACCCCAAAAATATGTCCTTTTCATTATAGGGGTCTGCGGTGCAAAAGTAGGAAGTAAGAAACATCTGGAGTAACAGGCAAATTTGGCCTTGGAGTACGGAATGAAGCAGGGCAAAGGCTAGTAGAATTTTGCCAAGAGAATGCACAGATCATAGCAAACACCCTCTTCCAACAACACAAGAGAAGACTCTACACATGGACATCACCAGATGGTCAACACCGAAATCAGATTGATTATATTGTTTGCAGCCAAAGATGGAGAAGCTCTATACAGTAAGCAAAAACAAGACTGGGAGCTGACTGTAGCTCTGATCATGAACTCCTTATTGCCAAATTCAGACTTAAATTGAAGAAAATAGGGAAAACCACTAGACCATTCAGGTATGACCTAAATCCAATGCCTTCTGATTATAGAGTGGAAGTGAGAAATAGATATAAGGGACAAGATCTGGTAGACAGAGTGCCTAATGAACTATGGAATGAGGTTCATGACATTGTACAGGAGACAGGGATCAAGACCATCCACATGGAACAGGAATGCAAAAAAGCAAAAGGGCTGTCTGGGGAGGCCTTACAAATAGCTGTGAAAAGAAGAGAAGCAAAAAGCAAAGGAGAAAAGGAAAGATATAAGCATCTGAATGCAGAGTTCCAAATAATAGCAAGGAGAGATAAGAAAGCCTTCCTCACTTATAAATGCAAGGAAATAGAGGAAAACAACAGAATGGGAAAGACTAGAGATTTCTTCAAGAAAATTAGAGATACCAAGGGAACATTTCATGCAAAGATGGACTCGATAAAGGACAGGAATGGTATGGACCTAAGAGAAGCAGAAGATATTAAGAAGAGGTGGCAAGAATACACAGAAGAACTGTACAAAAAAGAGCTTCATGACCCAGATAATCACGATGATGTGATCACTCACCTAGAGCCAGACATCCTGGAATGTGAAGTCAAGTGGGCTTTAGAAAGCATCACTTATGAAGAAAGCTAGTGGAGGTGATGGAATTCCAGTTGACCTATTTCAAATCCTGAAACATGATGCTGTGGAAGTGCTGCACTCAATATGCCAGCAAATTTGGAAAACTCAGCAGTGACCACAGGACTGGAAAAGGTCAGTTTTCATTCCAATCCCAAAGAAAGGCAATGCTAAAGAATGCTCAAACTACCACACAATTGCCCTCATCTCACAGGCTAGTAAAGTAATGCTCAAAATTCTCCAAGCCAGGCTTCAGCAATACATGAACTGTAAACTTCCAGATGTTCAATCTGGCTTTTAAAAAGGAAGAGGAACCAGAGATCAAACTGCCAACATCTGCTGGATAATGGAAAAAGCACGAGAGTTCCAGAAAAACATCTATTTCTGCTTTACTGACTGTGCCAAAGCCTTTGACTGTGTGGATTACAATAAACCGTGGAAAATTCTGAAAGAGATGGGCATACCAGACCACCTGACCTGCCTCTTGAGACACCTGTATGCAGGTCAGGAAGCAACAGATAGAACTGGACATGGAAGAACAGACTGGTTCCAAATAGGAAAAGGAGTATGCCAAGGCTATATATTGTCACCCTGCTCATTTAACTTTTAATCAGAGTACATCATGAGAAATGCTGGGCTGCAAGAAGCACAAGCTGGAATCAAGATTGCTGGGAGAAATATCAATAACCTCAGATATTCAGATGATATCACCCTATGGCAGAAAGTGAAAAGGAACTAAAAAGCCTCTTGATGAAAGTGAAAGAAGAGAGTAAAAACTTTGGCTTAAAGCTCAGCATTCAGAAAACGAAGATCATGGCATCTGGTCCCATCACTTCCTGGGAAATAGATGGGGAAACAGTGTCAGGCTTTATTCTTTCAGGCTCCAAAATCACTTCAGATGGTGATTGAAGCCATGAAATTAAAAGATGCTTAATCCTTGGAAGGAAATTTATGACCAACCTAGACAGCATATTCAAAAGCAGAGTCATTACTTTGCCACCAAAGATCCATCTAGTTAAGGCTATTGTTTTTCAAGTGGTCATATATGGATATGAGAGTTGGACTGTGAAGAAAGCTGAGCACCGAAGAATTGATGCTTTTGAATTGTGATGTTGGAGAAGACTCTTGAGAGTCCCTTGGACTGCAAGGAGATCCAGCCAGTCCATTCTAAAGGAGATCAGTCCTGGGTGTTCATTGGAAGGACTGATGCTAAAGCTGAAATGCCAATACTTTGGCCACCTCATGCAAAAAGTTGACTCATTGGAAAAGACTCTGATGCTGGGAGGGATTGGGGGCAGGAGGAGAAGGGGACAACAAAGGATGAGATGGTTGGATGGCATCACCAACTCGATGGATGTGAGTCTGAGTGAACTCCTGGAGTTGGTGATGGACAGGGAGGCCTGGCATGCTGCAATTCATGCGGTCGAAAGAGTCGGACATGACTGAGTGACTGAACTGAACTGAACTAGCTAGGTTAATCTAAAATAAAAGAGAGATGACTGAACTAAACAAAGTAATAAATGCAAGGGATAGATTACTAACAATATCACAGCAATATGAAAAAAAGCATAAAAGAATACTATAAATATTTGTAGTATTTTTTTTTGTCCAATAAATTGGACAACCTAGAAGAAATTGACAAATCTCTAGGAACACACAATATTGCAAAACTGAATCAGGAGGAAGTGTATAATTTGAACAGATGAATCACTAGTAGTGAATTTGAACTTATATTTAAAAATCTCTTAGCAAAATAAAATTCAGGACCACACAGCTTCACAGCAGAATTTTCCAGGCCTATAAAGAATAGGTTATATACAAACTTCTCAAACTATTCCAAAAAACTGAGAAGATGGACTACCTGCAAATTCATTCTACAAAGCCACCATTTTCCTGACACCAAAACCAGACAAAGACACCATCAAAAAAGAAAATTAAATGCTAATATTTCTGCTGAATACAGATGATAAAATTTTCAACAAAATATTAGAGAACCAAATTCAACAACACATTGAAACCATCACACACCATGATCAAATTGGAGTTATTCCAGAGGTACCAAGATCATTAAATATCTGCAAATCAATCAATGTGATACATCACATTAGGAACTAGAAGGACAAAAATTACATGATTATCTAAATAGATACTATAAAACCATTTGGCAAAACTCAATATTCATTCATTCATTACAAAAACTCTCATCATACTTGATATGGAGGGAATATACCTGAACATAATAAAAGTAATTTATAACAAACACAATTAATATAATATTCAGTGGCAAAAAGCTGAAAGCTTTTCCTCTAAAATCAGGAACAAGGCAAGGATGTCCACTCTTGCCACTTCTGAATTGATGGATGTTCTAGCCACAGTAATCATTCAAAGAAAAGAAATAAAAGTCTTCCAAATTGGTAGGAAGAAGTAAAACCGTCACTACTTGCAGTTGACATGATACTATATGCAGAAAACTATAAAGCACCACCAAAATACTATTAGAATTAATAAATGAACTCAAAATGAATTCAAGCCCTAAATGAAAGACTGGAAACTATGAAACTTCTAGAAGAGAAATGTAGGGAGAACACTCTGACATAAATCATAGCGATATTTTTTTCATCTGTCTCCTAAGGCAAAGGAAACAATATTAAAAAATGAGATCTAATTAAACTTAAAAGCTTTTCCACAGCAAGCAAAAACATTGACAAAATGAAAAGACAATCTACTGAATGGGAGTAAATATTTGCAAATGACATGACAATAAGGGATCTGCATACAAAATATATAAACAGATTATACAACTCAATATTTAAGAAAGAAAAAAAAAACTAAACAATGGGAAGATCTAAATTTCTCCAAAGAAGATATGTAGATGACTAATAGGCAAATTAAAAAATTGCTGAACATCACTAAACATCAAAGAAATGGAAATCAAAATCACAAGAAGATATCACCTCACACCCATCAGAATGGCTATCTTCAAATCAAAATGTCTGAAAATACAAATGTTGGCAAGGGTGTGGAGAAAAGGAAGCACTTGTACTTTAATTGGTGGGAAAGTAAATTTGTACAGTCACTAAAGAAAATATCATGTAAGTTTCTCAAAAACTAAAAATAGAACTACCATGTAACCCAGCAAACCTACTCCTAGGTAAATATAAGAAGAAAATGAACACTAGTTTGAAAAGGTACATGAACCTTAATGTGTATTATGGCCATATTTACAATAGAAAAGATATGGAAGCAACCAGTGAACAAGACACACATGGTTCCTGTCTTCTTAGCACTAGGATGGGATAACCAAGCATTTGAAAACTATAGTAATCCTTAGAAATAATGGCAGATACATGTTCGTTGAGATGGAAAAATTCTCCCAGCATACTGCATAGAAAAGGATGGATACAATATAGCATATAGTTTGATTCAATTTGTATAAATTAAAAAAAAAATCACTGATGTGTATATGCTCATCAATAGCTGAGCAGGACAACTAATGGTCACTCATTTACAATTGGCTGCTTGTGAATGGGGCCCTCTGAGGCACCAAGCAAGGCTGAGCAACACCTGTTGCCTAGGAACAGGGTGGATTGAAAGGAAGCACATTAAAGGCTATCTTCTAAGGACTGTGCTCATCCTGCTCTGTTCAACTGTGAATAGAATAAAAATCACTGTGAGGTTAAGGTTGGTCAAAATAGTTTTAAAGGTGGTCTGGCCTTCACAATCTTGTTGGCTTTGAACAATTAGCTATACTATATGCTGAGAATGCGGTCAAGTGACAGTTGTTGGAGGGGCATAGAGATAAGCACTGGTGACAGGTAGGCCTGGGAATACAATGAAAAGAATGATGTGCAAAAGTTAAATTAGCATGTGAAATCAAAATCTGAGGTTGGAAAGGAGTCAATCAAAAAGATTCCAGCATGCCGGACCCAAAGTGTCCTTATGTAACAGAGCAGCATGAGCACAGCCCTTAGCAGGTACCCATCACTGTGCCTTATTACTCTGCATCCTGTTACTAGGCAATGGGTCTTGCTCAGCCATTGGTCAGGGCCTCACTGGGCCCCGCCCACAAGCAACCAACTATCAATGAGCTACCTACTGGTACTTGTCTTGTTCAGCTATTGGTCAGCACCACAGTGGGCCCTGCCTACTCGTAACAGTCAATGAGGGACCACTGGGGAAGTGATTCAGTCAAGAGTCAGTGGTGCGGTGATGACCTGACTCTTGCCTTTGAGGACCTTATTTTTTTTTTTTTTAAATTCAGGAATGTATTTCTGGTAGATGGGGCAAGTTGAGTTTCCTTACTCAATGTGAGAGTTGAAGTGTCCCCAACAATACTAGTGGAGGAGACATTTAACACTTTCTTTGTTGTGATGTATAATCTTATGGAGACTGTGTATTGACCTTGGGGCAACAGACTGAGGATTCACCAAGTCTGGGGGTCTCTAAAGCTCATTGGAGTAGAAAAACATCCAATCTGTTCTTAATTACCTTTTTCACTTTGAGCTCTTGCTCTTAAGTTCTTTAAGTCCCTCAAGAATACCCAACAAGAAGAGGGTGGTCTAGAGTTGAAGTTACTAGAGGACTCTGAATTTCTGAAGTGGGATGGAAAGTGTTTTTCAGAGATTCATAGAGGGATGGAAGAGTCAGGAGTGTTGAAGGCAGACATAGAAGTCAGAGAATAAAGGGAACTAAAGGAAAGCCTGAAGGTCATGAGAAGAAGCACCATGCCCCTGAATCACCACTCCCCAGAATCAGACACACAGAGGTGTCAGGGGTGGGAAAGTTATAGCATAGGCCTCGCTTAGCATCCACTATCCCATGTTGATGGGCAAAGTGGTACATTGTGATGTCTAATTCCCCCAAGCTACCATTGGCTGGGGGAGTGCCTAGCTGACCAATCAGATTGAAGGGTGTGGTTCCTCATTGTCCTGAGAAGGTATATATAGGGAGGTCAGAGGCATAGATTTTGGGTTAGGCCACTTCATGGTATCATCATGACTAAGGTAACCAGGAAGCCATGGCAGCCAAGAAGAGTTGCAAAGTGGTTTGCGTCAAGGATGAAAGGGAAAAAGAGGACCCTTTGTCAACGGAGATACAGAGGCAGTGTGAAGGTAAGACAACTCCATCTACGCTCCGCATGTTATTCATTGACTTTGCTGCCCAAGTCCTCTACACTACCCTTTCCTGGCACAAAAGCCCTCATCAGCCCACATCCCTTTTTCATGAAATCTCCCTTCCAACTCAGTTTTTATGCTCTTTCCTCAAAGTTAGTAACCTTCCCTTGCCTTTACAGGCACAAAAGACGACCATGAGGTTCAGAAGACCTCTACAAGGAACACTGAAAATGAAAATCTGATCATATGCACTCAATTGAAGAAGGTGAAGAAAACAAGAAATCCAAAGTGTTTTCCCTGTTCCTGTGCATGTAAGAAACTGAATCAAAGCAAAAAAAGTACTGAAATATGAGGCAGAGTCATAGAAGGAGGCAGAATCAAAAGAGAAGATAAGCTCAGCCGCCTCAGAATGAGAGACCCTGGAGAAGTACAACCTGGGAAGCCAGTAACTGAATAGAAAAGGTCAGACAGTTTAGAATTGTGTCTCCAGAGGTCTGCTTTCTTAGAAATGGCCAACCAGGAAAAGACTGACTCTCACACTAACATAGGAAACTGATGGCTGCAATTAAAGATGAAAGAGTGAAAAGATGATATTTGTGTGTGCGTAAATTTTCTGATGGAAGGGAGGGAAAGAAGAGAAGAGGTGGGCACCTGAAAAGGGATGGATATGGGGTCCCGAGAAGTTGGGGAACAGACCCTCAGGTCCCCAGTTAGCCAGAGAGTAGAGGTCTGGACTGAGTCAGGAGTCTGCACTGAAGATGGATAATCCTGCTTAACAATTGATCTCAGGGGCAAGGAGTAGTGGTGTGGTATTACTGCCTTTGTTTGGGGTGTGGAATGACAATAGGGTCTAGATTGCCAGAACCCAGGTGGGAGGAGGGTTTCACATGGGGATGGTGAATGTGAAGCTCCCCTGACTGTGAAACTCTGACTGTGAATATGAAACTCTGCCCCAGGAGGGGCAGAAATCACCTCCTGGCCCCTCTACCTCATAATGCGGTTTGTTTCGTCACTTGCCTATGCTGTCAGCTACAGGTGCTCAGGAGGCACAAAATGCTGATACAATTAAAACCTACAACTAGCACTCCCAAGGATTAAAATGATGTTTGGAGGGAACAAGTCAAATTCAGTTAGGCCACTGTTATGCAAAGAAATTGGTGAGAGAAGTATGTTCCCAAAGGCAGGGCAGTGGGTGTGGCCTAACTGCAGTGCAGATGACAAACAGGATCACCACACAGATATATATATATATATATATTTTTTTTTTTTTTTAATTGAGGGAGGCACTATGCAGGTTGTGGGATCATAGTTCCCTGACCAAGGATTGAACCTGTTCCCCTTCTAGTGAAAACAAGGAGTCCTAACTACTGGACAGCCACGGAAGTTTGTACATAAACTTTTGATACAAGTATTAATATACCACTGAGTAAAAGCTGGTCTTTTATTTATCACCATACTCTATAATTTCTAAATAACGACAGTGGTAAAACATTCTTCCACAATAAGTCTTTTGTTAGTCCATGTTCTACAAGTTTATCATGGTTTAAAAGTAAGAGTATGGAATATTTAGTTTGGTGTTAACTTTCATTTTGAAATGTTTAAAAAGGTTCCAGGAGTAGTCAATCAAATTTGGAAATATACAAGGCAGAGTCTCTGACCAGAGAAATTCTGTGTGTTTTCAGAAAAATTTTTAGAAAAAACTAAATTACAGAGTTTCACCATCAGCATCAAAAGAGTTGGGTTCAGATTTTAAGTCAGTGATATGGTATTTTTTGTCTGTACTGCAGCTCCCTAATTAAATCTTTCTGGCACTTTAACTCCTGGGAGATCCAGTTGATGATCCAAAGTCAGTCACTGAATGTGATTTAAAATCAATAAGAATGAAAGACACCCTAGGTGTGCTGTCCTTTCAAAGGAAGTGGAAGCACTTTCATGCCTTGCCTGCAGAAAATTAATTACCTAAAGCAGCTACCAGGATGATATGGACAGAGAGACCATATATCTACATATAGGTCAGTACTGTGATTTCAGATCTGCATATATAATCACCATTTAACACTATCATACTTTAACACCCTGCTGTTGGTCTTACTGAAATGCTTGCTGTTATAGGGGAAGGTAACAGATTGTTAGGCCTGAAGAACTGGAAATGAAAGTCACTCAGTCCTGTCAGACTCTTGGCAAGCCCATGGACTGTAGTCCACGGAATTCTCCAGGTGAGAATCCTGGAGTTGTTAGCCTTTCCCTTCTCCATGGGATCTTCAAACCCAGAGATTGAACCCAGGTCTCCCAAATTGCAGTTGGATTCTTTACCAGCTGAGCAACAAGGGAAGCCAAAGAATACTGGAATGGGAAGCCTATCACTATTCTGGTGGAACTTCCCAACACAGGAATCGAACCGGGATCTCCAGAATTGCAAATGGATTCTTTCCCAACTGAGCTATCAGGGAAGCCCTGAAGTGGACCCAAAGCTGATGTTAGAGGGCCTTGTTTCCCCAAAGTAGCCCTGGTATATATTTTAAAATACACTGATACACTGTCACTTTCCAGAAAGAGGTGAGGATGCATAAAGTTTAAAAAGGATCCAAGGACACCTAGGGTTAAAAGAGAAAAACATAAATAATAAGTCATGAGTTGAGAAAGGATATATCCAAGTAGGATAACACAAAATATCAATATCCGTCGCCTGTAGCTCTCCTGGAATAGGATGGTATATTGTGATTCAGACATGTCAAGTCCTATTGCAAATGCTGTTTTGGGTTTTGCAGTGGCAGTTTTTGCTCATTAGCACTTACAAAGAGTAGTACAAACTCTTTAGACTTCCACTTTTACACGTTCCCTATGAATAGATTCCAACTGACCTCTCTAGCTGTATCCACAACAATCTCTATTGACTAATACAATGATTTCCCTTCTGCTTTCCTCTTTGCCTGTATCCATTCTATCTTCTGTGACTCAGAAACTAGCAACCATCTGAGGCCAGCCTAATGGTCACCTCCCAAAGAAATTTCCTCAATCATTCTTTTGAGTATTATTTTTTCATGTTTTATAATCACTTACTGTTTTTTACATGCAGCTTTTATGATAGTTTTTTGAGTAAGTATCTTATCAGAAACACATGCGAGAGAGGTAAACAGATTAGAAAGCAACAGTGTGGTGATTTAAAGTATTATGAGAAGTTGAATTATCTAAGACTGTAAGGGAGAGAACCACTCTCACTGCCAAGTATGTCTAAGAATTTGTTAGAAAATGTAGTAAAAACCATAAACTAGAGAGTGGATCAGAAGTCAAAGGAATTTAAATGAGAAGCTTCTTTTATCAGTGGTCAAGAGGAACATCATGTCTTTGTATTAGTGAAAGTGAAAGTGAAGTCACTCAGTCGTGTCCGACCCTCAGCAACCCCATGGACTGCAGCCTTCCAGGCTCCTCTGTCCATTAGATTTTCCAGGCAGGAATACTGGAGTGGAGTGCCATTGCCTTCTCTGTGTCCTTGTATTAAGGCCACCCATTTGAATGACACTGAAGGCAAAAGCCAAAAGAGTGCCCAAGGACTCATGATAAGAGCACAATACTGCTGGCCCAGAGGCTTCTCTTGTTTGGCAGAGGTTTATATTCTAAGAGTGAGAACACATCTACACAGGACCACATCCACATATCAGCAGGAATCAAATGGGAGTCCCCAAACTCTACATGGTCCTGGCAGGTCCCTCACCCCATTACCTTTCCTACAGGCTTGTCACACATTTCTGCCTTAAGAAGATCATGATTAAATGTCACCTTGCCTTTTCTTCAATTAATCACAGTGGGCAAACTAGACATCTGAATGCAAAAGAATGAAATTGGACCCTTACTTTATACCATACACAAAACTAAACTCAAAGTTGATTAAAGATTTAAATGTAAGATCCAAAACTATAAATGTACTAGAAGAAAACATACTGGAGAAGTTATATAGCATCCATTTTAGATATGATTTACTGTATGTGACACCAAAACACAGGCAACAAAAGGAAAAATAGAAAAAGTAAGACTCAGTTTAATTCCATCAGTCAGTCGTGCCTGACTGCGACCCCATGGACTGCAGCATGCCAGGCTTCCCTGTCCATCAACAACTCCTGGAGTTTACTCAAAGTAATGTCCCTTGAGTCTGTGATGCCATCCAACTGTCTCATTCTCTGTCGTCTCCTCTTCCTCCCGCCTTCAATCTTTCCCAGCATCAGGGTCATTTCAAATAAGTTAGTTCTTCCCATTAGGTGGGCAAAGTATCAGAGTTTCAGCTTCAGCATCAGTTCTTCCAATGAATATTCAGGACTGATTTCCTTTAGGATGGACTGGTTGGATCCCTTTGCTGTCCAAGGGATTCTTAAGAGTCTTCTCCAACACCACAGTTCAAAAGCATCAATTCATTGGTGCTCAGCTTTCTTTATAGTCCAACTCTCACATCCATACATGACTCCTGGAAAAAGCTGCCTCCCCCAAAGAACACATCAAAAACACATCTACATAGAAGCCAAACTGACGGTTACCAAAGGGGAAGTTGGGAGGGAGGAGGGATAAATCAAGAGTTGAGGATTAACATACACACCACCATATTTAAAATAGATAACCAACAAGGACCTACTTCAAAACCGCAGGGAACTTTGCTCAACATTCTATAATGACATAAATGGGTAAAGAATTTGTAAAGGAATAGGTATATGTATGCGTGCATGCCCGTGCTCAGTCATGTCACTCATGTTTGATTCTTTGCGACACTATGGACTGCAGCCTGCTAAGCTCCACTCTCCATGGGATTCTCCTGGCAGGAATACTGGAGATGGTTGTCATGGCCACCTGAGGGGATCTTCCTGATCCAGGGATTGAACCTCCATCTCCTGCATTGCAGGAGATGTAAATGTATATGTAAATGTATATGTAAAGCTGAATCACTTTGCTGTACACCTGAAACTAACACAACATGGGAAATCAACTATACTCAAAAAAAAAAAAAAAAAAAGAATACATCAATATGTGGCACAATTAACTCAAAAAACTAATTGGAAAATGCAGAACGATTCCTAAACCTCCTCAGGGAATAGGGTAAGAAGGGAAAAAGAGCATTCAAGTCCTGACCTGTGCCCATGGAGAGGACTCAGAATGTAAGGGAGATTACACCCATCTGCCGTGGGTGTGAGTGATTTGAGCCATATATTGGAAACGCCAGTCCTGTGGTCTGACACAGGGAAGACAAGCGCCCTTAGCTGGTTACAGGGCCATGTGGACTAACAGGAGGACTGTGGGAAAGCTTGGACTTCCCTCTCCAGGAGCATGTGCTCAGGGCTTGCTCCCAAGTCAGGGTGAAGAGGACTGATTGAGACCACACTTGTGGCTTCCCATTTTCCCCACAACTACCCACCCCTACACATGCCCTGCTTACTTCGTGTGGCTGCTCCGCACTGGAGCAGGGGCTGCCATGATGAGGCAGAGAACTGGGATGTGGGAAGCAGAGGTACATCTGGTCCAGGGCAGCATCTGGCCCAGGGCGGAATCTGGGTGGGACAGCTGGGGTCATGCTCATGGAGGGCACTTACACAGGCAGCCCATCGGGAGATGACCTGATCTCTGATGGAGGCCAGACTGCCACAGCAGATGACCCAGCACGTGCCCAGAGCCCATGAGGGCCTCACCTGCCCAATAGAAACCCTCTTCAACATGGAAGGGCAACAGAGGCAGTGGGAACTGATCAGTTGTGAGGGACCAAGAGGTCTCAGACCAGAAGCTATGTTTAAGCAGGGTGGGAGAAGCTACTGCTGGTGCTGGCACAGGTGGTATATTGCAGGTAGCATGGACCTCTGTCAGCAGCCAGCCTGTAGATTGCCTCCTTTTCCCAACACGCACAGGCTCCTCTTGTCCCCCTGTGGCAAGGGTTGCTGAGCTGGGAGAAGGGAGGGCACACACTTAGAGGGAACACAGGCAGGTCTGGCCTGACAGTCAGGACCTCTGCTCCAGAAACTTGGGACCCCACCCTGCCCCCCAATATGGCTGAAAAGGCCGGTGAGAATAGAGGAAGTCTGTGCCTCATATGTGGCTTTATCCCTGGCACCACAGATCTCCTCCCAAGGCAATAGCTGATGGCACACCCTGAGGAAAGATTTGACTTGTGATGCATCAAATCCAGCCCCACTCTGGGTACCACACAGACTGTACAGTCATGCTTCCCCACAAGAACATCCCATCAAGACCATAATAGATAATTGATGCACTTAAATTCAGAGAGACAGGAAAAAAAAAATGGGCAGGACTGATGTTGAAGTTGAAACTCTAACACTTTGGCCACCTGATGTGAAGAACTGACTCATTTGAAAACACCCTGATGCTGGGAAAGATTGGAGGCAGGAGGAGACTAGTACGACAGAATAAGATGGTTGGGTGTCATCACAGACTCAATGGACACGAGTCTGAGTAAACTCTGGGAGTTGGTGATGGACAGTGAGGCCTGGCATGCTGCAGTCATGGGGTTGCATAGCGTTGGACATGGCTGAGCAGCTGAACTGAACTGAGAAAAATGGGAAGACAGTAGGACTGGTCTCCATTGAAAGACTGCGAGACAACCTCTGACAAAACAACCAAAAAACAGAGGTATATAAAGTACTAGGTAAAGATTCAGAAGAATTAGTAATAATAATGCTAACTGAACTGGAAAAAAAAAGACAAGAAAAAAACACCATGAAAATTCTAACAAGGAACTTGAAAATAGAAAAAAAAAAAAAAAAAAAAAAAACAACCAGAGCTGAAGAATACAGTAACTGATATGAGAAACACAAAAAGTAAATAGAACACCAAATAATACATAAGAATGAATAATAATGGAAATCACCAGAGTAGCTAAAAGAAAATCCAACAAAAAAAGAGAACATTTTAACAGACCTATGGATAACATTAAGCATATCAGCATTCATATTATAGGCATCTCAGAAGGACAAAAGAGAGAGAAGATGGTAAAATATGTTTGATGAAATTATGACTGAAAACTTTCCAAACCAGAAGAAGGGAACAACCAAAGACAGAATGTACACAGAATATGCAACAAGGTGAACCAAAACAAACCCACACTAACATATAGTATAATTAAAATGGCAGAAGTAAGACGTAAAGAGAGTATTCGAAAGGCATCAAGAGACAACACAGAATCATATAAAAGGGAACTCCTGTAAGGCCATTTGCTGAATTTTGTATAAAAACTTTGCAGGCCAGAATGGAGTGGCATGATATATTGATATTTAAATTGTGGAAAGAGAAATACTTACAACCTGGTTTATCTCCCCAGTAAGATTTTCAATTCAGAATTGAAAGAGAGATAAAGAACTACTCAGTTAGGTTGCTCAGTGGTGTCCCTATCATACCAGCCCCATGGCCTGCAGCATGCCAGGCCTCAGACAGACAGACAGACAGACACACACACACACACACAATGGGATATTACTAAGCCACAAAAAAGAATGAAAATTTGCTACATGCAACAATATGGATGGGCTTGTCAGAAATTTTCATTAGTGAAATAAGTCAAATTAGAGAAAAAGAAAGACATATACTGTGTAATATTTATATGTGGAATCTAAAAATACAACAAACTACAGAATGTAAATGACCCAGACTTGCCCATGAGCCTCCAGGAGTTTCCAGCGGAGGCATGGGTCAGTGGTGGCCTGCTGCAGTGTTGGGGGCACTGATTGCAGCAGTGCAAGCAAGGGACCTTTTGAAGGAGGTCCCATTATCTTCATTACTTATAGGATAGTTTGGCCTCAGGTCAAATAACAGGGAGGGAACACAGCCCCACCCTTCAGCATAAAATTGGATTAAAGATTTACTGAGCATGGCCCCACCCATCAGAAAAAGATCCAGGTTCCCCCTCAGTCAGTCTCTCCCATCAGGAAGCTTCCATAAGCCTCTTATCCCTCTCCATCAGAGGGCAGAGAGAATGAAACTCACAAGCACACAAAACTAACCAATCTGATCACATGGACCACACCCTTGTCTAACTCAATGAAACTATGAGCCATGCAGTGTAGGGCCACCCAACAAGGGCAGATCAAGTAGGAGAGCTCTGACCCAACATGGTCCACTGGAGAAAGGAATGGCAAACCACTTCAGTATTATTGCCTTGAGAAACCCATGAACAGTATGAAAAGGCATAAAAACAGGACACTGAAACAAACTCCCCAGGTTGTCAGGTGCTACTGGAGATCAGTGGAGAGCTAACTCCAGAAAGAATGAAGAGATGGAGCCAATGCAAAAACAATACCCAGTTGTGGATGTGACTGGTGTTGGAAGTTTTCAGTCTGTCTGCCCTCTGATGGAGGACAAGAGGCTTATGGAAGCTGCCTCATGAAAGAGACTGACTGAGGGGGAATCTGGGTCTTGTTCTGATGGGTGGGGGACCATGCTCAGCAGATCTTAAATCCAATTTTCTATTCAAGGGCGGGGCATGTTCCCTCCCTGTTATTTGCTGCTACTGCTAAGTTGCTTCAGTTCTGTCTGACTCTGTGGGACCCCATAGACGGCAGCCCACCAGGCTCCCCTGTCCCTGGGATTCTCCAGGCAAGAACACTGGAGTGGGTTGCCATTTCCTTCTCCTGTTATTTGACCTGAGGTCAAATGCGGTAGAGGTAATGAAGATAATGGGACCTCTTTCAAAAGGTCCCATGCAGGCACTGCTACACTCAGTGCCCCCAAGCCTGCACCAGGTCACTGCTGAACCATGCATCTGCCAGAGACTCTCCTGGACACTCAAAAGCAAGTCTGGGTCAATCTCTTTTGGGGTCACTGCTCCTTTCTCCTGGGTCCTGGTACACACACGTTTCTGTTTGTGCCCTCCAAGAGTCTGTTTCCCCAGTCTTGTGTAAATTCTGGCAACTCTATGGTGGGGTTAATGGCAACCTCCTCCAAGAGGGCTTATACCATACCCAGGTCTACTGCACCCAGAGCCCCAGCCCCTGCAGAAGTCCACTACTGACCCGTACCTCTGCAGGAAACATTCAAACACAGTTCTGTCTCAGTCTCTGTGGATGCTCTAGGTCCTGGTGCACACAAGGTTTGTTTGAGCCCTCAGAGAGTCTCTGATGGATATGGGGTTTGATTCTAAGTGCAATTTTGCCCGTCCTACAATCTTTCTGGGGCTTCTTTGCCCTTGGACATGGGGTATCTTTTTTTGGTGGGATCCAACATTCTTCTCTTGATGGTCGTTCAGCAGCAATTTGTAATTTCGGAGTTCTTTCGGGAGAGGTTGAGCGCATGTCCTTCTACTCTGCCATCTTGGATAAAATGTTGAGAATGGAGAAGGCTATACATGTGTGGACACAGGGAATATATGGGAGATATCCACACCTTCCTCACAATCTTGCTGTGAATCAAACTGCTCTAAAAATAATGACCTTAAAAATGAAACAAATAAACAATAATCATTCACATGCCACTTACTTTGTCAAAGCCTTCTAGAGCACCTGAAGTTGTATAAGCTACATCCTTGTTCCAGTTGACAGCTCTCAGGTCCTTCTACTCTTCTACTTAAAATTCTCTCATAGTTTCAGGGTGCAGTGGATAGTGAAAGTATAAAAGAGAAGCACAAAGAAGATCCTTTTCCATGACAAAATAACTCCACATCTTGACTGTGCTGGTAGTTACATGAACTTAACACATTTGACCACCTATCCAGGAACTATGGCTAAGCCAAATTGACAAATAAAGTTAACCATGGCAGGGACTGAAGGCTATAAATTGCCTTTTATTGTAAGCTTTTTTGGATAAGAGATAAATATGCTCTAAAGAAATGAGGGAGTTGATTTGAAAAGACGATTACAATAGGTAAAATGAACAAAATGGGAAAGTGTCTCCTAGTCAGCCAGAAAGGAATCTTATTTTTGTAGCAAGGAGTTATCAAATATCCATCTATTTAAAGCTATGGTTTTCGCAGTAGTCACATATAGATGTGAGAGTTGGACTGTAAAGAAAGCTGAGCGCTGAAGAATTGATGCTTTTGAACGGTGGTGTTCGAGAAAACTCTTGAGCATCCCTTGGACATCAAGGAGATCCAACCAGTGCATCCTAAAGGAAATCAGTCCTGAATATTCATTGGAAGGACTGATGCTGAAGCTGGAACTCCAAAACTTTGGCCACCTGATGCGAAAAACTGACTCCTTTGAAAAGACCCTGATGCTGGGGATGATTGAAGGTGGGAGGATAAGGGGATGACAGAGAAGAAGATGGTTGGATGGCATCACTGACTTAATGGACATGAGTTTGAGTAAGCTCCTGGAGTTGATGATGGACAGGGAAGCCTGGCGTACTGCATTCCTTGGGTGGCATACAGTCGGACATGACTGTGCGACTGAACTGAATACTGAACTGTGTGAATGTAAGAACAAGAACAAAAAGCAGACCTACAGATATAGAGGACAAATTAGTGTTTATCAGTGGGGAGGGGCAAGATAGCAGTATGGGATTAACACATACAAACTACTATGTGTAAAATAGATCAGCAAGAAGAACATATTGCAAAACACAGGGAAATACAGCCATTTTTTTCAAAATAACATTAAATGGAGTATAATCTATAAAATAGTGAATCACTATGCTGTATACTGTTACTAATTCTGTAAGCCAATTAAATTTCAATTAAAAAAACAAAGTGAAAATGCAACCTAAAGAAATGGAGATAGGTTTTACATATCATACATCTGATGCGGCATTGTTGTTGTTTAGTCACTCAGTCATGTCTGTCTCTTTGCAACCCCATGGATTGCAGCATCCAGGCCTACTTGTCCATTACCAACTCCTGCAGCTTACTCAAACTCATATCCATTGAATCAGTGATGCCATCCAACCACCTCATTCTCTGTCATCCCCTTCCCATCCTGTCTTCAATCGTTCCCAGCATCAGAATCTTTTCTAATGAGTCAGTTCTTCCCATCAGGTGGCCAAAGTATTGGAGTTTCAGCTTCAGTCATTCCAATGAATTTTCAGGACTGATTTCCTTTAGGATTGACTGGATTGATCTCCTTGCAGTCCAAGGGACTCTCAAGAGTCTTCTGCAACACTACAGTTCAAAATCATTAATGCTTTTTTTTTTTTTTGGAATGCTGGTGTGCGTGTGTGTCATTTGTTGGTTGTGTCTGACTCTCTGCCACCCCACGGACTGCAGCACACCAGGCTCCTCTTTCCGAGGAATTCTATAGGCAAGAATACTGGAATTGGGGAGCCATTCTCTTCCCCAGGGGGTTTTCCTCATATAGGGATCAAACCTGAGCCACCAGGGAGGCTCAAACCCATCAGAATCAGATCAGATCAGATCAGATCAGTCACTCAGTCGTGTCCGACTCTTTGTGACCTCATGAATCCCAGCACGCCAGGCCTCCCTGTCCATAATCAACTCCCGGAGTTCACTGAGACTCACATCCATCGAGTCAGTGATGCCATCCAGCCATCTCATCCTCTGTCCTCCCCTTCTCCTCTTGCCCTCAATCCCTCCCAGCATCAGAGTCTTTTCCAATGAGTCAATTCTTCACATGAGGTGGCCAAAGTAATGGGGTTTCAGCTTTAGCATCATTCCTTCCAAAGAAATCCCAGGGCTGATCTCCTTCAGAATGGACTGGTTGGATCTCCTTGCAGTCCAAGGGACTCTCAAGAGTCTTCTCCAACATCACAGTTCAAAAGCTTCAATTCTTTGGCGTTCAGCCTTCTTCACAGTCCAACTCTCACATCCATACATGACCACAGGAAAAACCATAGCCTTGACTAGACAAACCTTTGTTGGCAAAGTAATGTCTCTGATTTTGAATATGCTATCTAGGTTGGTCATAACTTTCCTTCCAAGGAGTAAGCGTCTTTTAATTTCATGGCTGCAGTCACCATCTGCAGTGATTTTGGAGCCCAGAAAAATAAAGTCTGACACTATTTCTACTGTTTCCCCATCTGTTTCCCATGAAGTGATGGGATAGGATGCCATGATCTTCGTTTTCTGAATGTTGAGCTTTAAGTCAACTTTTTCACTCTCCACTTTCACTTTCACCAAGAGGCTTTTTAGTTCCTCTTCACTTTCTGCCATAAGGGTGGTGTCATCTGCATATCTGAGGTTATTGAGATTTCTCCTGGCAATCTTGATTCCAACTTGTGTTTCTTCCAGTCCAGCGTTTCTCATGATGTACTCTGCACATAAGTTAAATAAACAGGGTGACAATACACAGCCTTGACATACTCCTTTTCCTATTTGGAACCAGTCTGTTTTTCCATGTCCATTTCTAACTGTTCCTTCCCGACCTGCATACAAATTTCTCAAGAGGCAGATCAGGTGGTCTGGTATTCCCATCTCTTTCAGAATTTTCCACAGTTTATTGTGATCCACACAGTCAAAGGCTTTGGCATAGTCCATAAAGCAGAAACAGATGTTTTTCTGGAACTCTCTTGCTTTTTCCATGATCCAGCGGATGTTGGCAATTTGATCTCTGGTTCCTCTGCCTTTTCTAAAGCCAGCTTGAACATCTGGAAGTTCACGGTTCACATATTGCTGAAGCCTGGCTTGGAGAACTTTGAGTATTACTTTACTAGCGTGTGAGATGAGTGCAGTTTTGTGGTAGTTTTAGCATTCTTTGGCATTGCCTTTCTTTGGGATAGGAATGAAAACTGACCTTTTCCAGTCCTGTGGCCACTGCTGAATTTTCCAAATTTGCTGGCATATTGAGTGCAACACTTTCACAGCATCATCTTTCAGGATTTGGAATAGCTCAACTGGAATTCCATCACTTCCACTAGCTTTGTTCATAGTGATGCTTTCTAAAGCCTACTTGACTTCACATTCCAGGATGTCTGGCTCTAGGTCAGTGATTACACCATCATGATTATCTGGAACGTGAAGATCTTTTTTGTACAGTTCTTCTGTGTATTCCTGCCATCTCTTCTTAATATCTTCTGCTTCTGTTAGGTCCATACCATTTCTGTCCTTTATCGAGCCCATCTTTGCATGAAATGTTCCTTTGGTACCTCTGATTTTCTTGAAGAGATCTCTAGTCTTTCCCATTCCGTTGTTTTCCTCTATTTCTTTGCATTGATTGCTGAAGAAGGCTTTCTTATCTCTTCTTGCTATTCTTTGGAACTCTGCATTCAGATGCTTATATCTTTCCTTTTCTCCTTTGCTTTTCGCTTCTCTTCTTTTCACAGCTGTTTGTAAGGCCTCCCCAGACAGCCCTTTTGCTTTTTTGCATTTCTTTTCCATGGGGATGGTCTTGATCCCTGTCTCCTGTAGAATGTCATGAACCTCATTCCATAGTTCATCAGGCACTCTATCTATCAGATCTAGGACCTAAAATCTATTTATCGTTTCCACTGTATAATCATAAGGGATTTGATTTAGGTCATACCTGTATGGTCTAGTGGTTTTCCCTACTTTCTTCAATTTAAGTCTGAATTTGGCAATAAGGAGTTCATGGTCTGAGCCACAGTCAGCTCCTGGCCTTGTTTTTGCTGACTGTATAGAGCTTCTCCATCTTTGGCTGCAAAGAATATAATCAGTCTGATTTCAGTGTTGACCATCTGGTGATGTCCATGTATAGAGTCTTTTCTTGTGTTGTTGGAAGAGGGTGCTTGTTATGACCAGTGCATTTTCTTGGCAAAGCTCTATTAGTCTTTGCCCTGCTTCATTCTGTATTCCAAGGCCAAATTTGCCTGTTACTCCAGGTGTTTCTTGACTTCCTACTTTTGCATTCCAGTCCCCTATCATGAAAAGGACATCTTTTTGGGGTGTTAGTTCTAAAAGATCTTGTAGGTCTTCATAGAACCATTCAACTTCAGCTTCTTCAGCATTACTGGTTGGGGCATAGACTTGGATTACTGTGATATTGAATGGTTTGCCTTGGAAACGAATAGAGATCATTCTGTCGTTTTTGAGATTGCATCCAAGTACTGCATTTCAGACTCTTTTGTTCACCATGATGGCCACTCCATTTCTTCTGAGGGATTCCTGCTGGCATCTGAGTTAAATTCATGCATTCCAGTCCATTTCAGTTCACTGATTCGTAGAATGTAGACATTCACTCTTGCCATCTCTTGTTTGACCACTTCCAATTTGCCTTGATTCATGGACCTGCCATTGCAGGTTCCTATGCAATATTGCTCTTTACAGCATCGGACTTTGCTTCTATAACCAGTCACATCCACAGCTGGGTATTCTTTTTACTTTGGCTCCATCCCTTCATTCTTTCTGCAGTTATTTCTCCACTGATCTCCAGTAGCATATTGGGCACCTACTGATCTGGGGAGTTCCTCTTTCAGTATCCTATCATTTTGCCTTTTCATACTGTTCATGGGGTTCTCAAGGCAAGAATACTGAAGTGGTTTGCCATTCCCTTCTCCAATGGACCACATTCTGTCAGACGTCTCCACCATGACCCGCCCATCTTGGTTTGCCCCATGGGCATGGCTTAGTTTCATTGAGTTAGACAAGGCTGTGGTCCTAGTGTGATTAGATTGACTAATTTTCTGTGAGTATGGTTTCAGTGTGTTTGCCCTCTGATGCCCTCTTCCAACACGTACCGTCTTACTTGGTTTTCTCTTACCTTGGGCATGGGATATCTCTTCATGGCTGCTCCAGCAAAGTGCAGCCATTGCTCCTTACCTTGGATGAGGGGTATCTCCTCACTGCCCCCTTCCTGACCTTCAACGTGGGATAGCTCCTCTAGGCCCTCCTGTGCCCGTGTAGCCACAGCTCCTTGGAAGTTGGGTTGCTCCTCCCTGCCGCCGCCCTTGGCCTCAGGCGTGGGGGCGTGGGGGCGTGGGGTAGCTCCTCCCGGCCACCGCCCCTGACCTCGGATGCGGGGTAACTCCTCTTGGCCGTCGCCCTTCTGGTATGGGGTCCTCCCGGCTTCTGTCCCTGACCTCGGACGTGGGGTGGCTCCTCTCGGCTGCACTTTAGTGTGCCTGCCGCAGCCACCTGCGCTTTAGCGTGCCTGAATAGCTATCATCAAAAAGACAAATGAAAGTAAGTTCTGTCAGGAGGGTGTGGAGAAAGGAAACTCTCCTGCATTGCCAGTGGGAATGTAAATTGCTGTGGGCAGTAGAGAAAGCAGTGTGATGTTTCCTCAGAAAATTAAAAATATGCACAACTATATTACCCTGCAATCTCAATTCTAGGTATCTATTACAGGAAATAAAATCAGGATCTAGAATAGATACAAGCAATCTCATGTTTATTGCAGCATTATTCACAACAGACAATAAGCGGAAACCAAATAAACGTCCACTAACAGGTGAATGGTTCAAGTATGAGATATGCATACAAAGGAATATTATTCAACGTTGAAAGGAAAGGAAACCCTGTCATATGCTACACTATGGTTGAAACTTGAGACCACTATAAGTGAAATAAACCAGTCACAGAAGGAGAAATACTGAATGATTCCATCTGTATAAGTTATCCAAATTAGTCAGACTCAGAGAAGCAGATAGTAGAATGGTGGTTGTCAGGCTTTGGAGTTGCTTTGCAATGGGTACTGAGTTCTGCACCTAGATGAACGATTTCTAGATGTCTGCTGTACAACAGTGGACATCTATTTAGCAAGAGTGCACTGTACACTTAAAAGTTTGAGTTTAAATGTTATATGCTTTTTACCAGAATGAAAAAGAAAAACATACATATCCTCCTGCTTTTTATATATGTTAATGACAGTTATGAAAAGAAGCCAAGAGTCCTGAGTCAAGCATTCTTCATTTCCTGGACTCTGAAAGGCATTCTGCATCCTATTTTCTGACGATTTGTCTGACCTGCCCTCAACTCCTGAAACTCATTCTCTGGAAACCTTGGAAATGATCACCATCAACACAAATGCCTCCATTTGCAGAATATCTCATCTTTTCACACCATAGACCCCATTGCCCCTCATCCTTGTTGCAGGCATTTACAGACCCTTGGCTGGCTGTCACTCTCTCACACACAACTCTTGTCTTAATTACGGGCAATTTCAATATAAGCAAAGATGGTCCAAACAGTCCCCTGTCCTCTCATTTCCTTTTCATCTACTCCAGTGAACTTACTTTCCACCCCCTTACTCAATCATTCCCACGTGTGTGTGTTCGGTTCCTCAGTTGTGCCTGACTCTTTGCATCCCCATGGATGTAGCCCTCCAGGCTCCCCTCTCCATGGAAGTTTTCAGGAAAGAATACTGGAGCAGGTTGCCATTTCCTGCTCCATGGGATCTTCTCAACCCAGTGCCACCTGAGAAGCCCAGACATTCCCATGGCCATATCCTAAGACTTTATTCTTTCCAATAATGATGACTCTTTCACAGTCTTATTCCTTAACTGTAACCACCTAGCTTTTGGAAATGGGAATTGTGGAAGAGTTGTGGTTATTGGAAAGAATAAAGTCTAAAACACTCCTCAATCACTCTATGATCTGTAATACACTGAACCTACAACATTTTGTTATCTGTCACTCCACTTATATCCTCAGATTATTTTATAGTCAGTTATCAGAATCAGTAATTGCATGCGTGTCTCCTTCCAATGGCACTGTTGTTCTCATGTGGGTAAATCATTACTATGATAGGTTAATATTTCAAAATTCCCAGTACTACATGAACTAAAGCATTGTGGATGTATTAGAGAGGGTGCATCTGGGTTACGAGAATGGAATTGGCAAGACATATTGACAATGGGAGTTTCAAAACAATAAGTAACTAAGGATGACTTCTATTTTCCTATCTTGGAACATGGAGTATAGATTGTGGAGACATTAACTGGCTTAAGTGAATACAAGAAGGGACATTAATTTGAATGGAAAAAGATAATGTGCTTCCAGTCCCATTGTGTTTCAATTGCCTCTGTGTCATTCAGAATGGGATATCCAGCTTGTAGCTGAAAAATATGGCCAAAGACCTCAGAAGACAATTCAGAACAGAAGTTACTGAAGTATATAGTAAGGAAGTTAAATCCATATGAATGAAGGAAATCATTTAAGGTAAACCATATAAAACAAAACAAAAAGAAGAGACTACATCAAGGTCAAAATAAAACGTGCTTTGGGAATGTTTGGCTTATTTTTATTTTAATTTTTATTGATATTAATTACAGTGTGTAGTCAACATACTATTATCTAATTCTCTCCCCAAAGAGGGAAATTATAGAAAAATAGAGATGAATTTAACTGTATAATAACAAGCTATATAATTCTTCTGAAATACACATTTATTGCATAGGTTCAAAGAGACGGATTGTGACACTTCCTAGTTGGATGGTGGTAAAGAATACACTTCCAGTGCAGGAGATGTAAGAGATGCAGATTCAATCCCTGGGTTGGGAAGATCCCCTGAAGTAGGAAATGGCAACTCACTCCAGTATTCTTGCCTGGAGAATCCCATGGACAGAGGAGCCTGATGGGCTACAGTCCATGGGGTCGCAGAGAGTCAGACTCAACTGAATCCATATGCACAGGAAGGGATAGATTATAAGAAAAACTGTTTTCTGATTAGAACATGACCTTACATGGGAAGAAGATGTACTGCTTTATTTCATTCTCATATATCTAGTTCCTATGGGCTTCTTTTCTTATGATTTAAGATGCACTCTCGGAGAAGGCAATGGCACCCCACTCCAGTGCCCTTGCCTGGAAAATCCCATGGATGGAGGAGCCTGGTGGGCTGCAGTCCATGTGGTCGCTAAGAGCTGGACATGACTGAGCGACTTCACTTTCACTTTTCACTTTTATGCATTGGAGAAGGAAATGGCAACCCACTGCAGTGTTCTTGCCTGGAGAATCCCAGGGATGGGGGAGCCTGGTGGGCTGCCCTCTATGGGGTCGCACAGAGTTGGACACGACTGAAGCGACTTAGCAGCAGCAGCAAGATGCACTACAAATTTTCATCTATTTATTTTAGGATCTCTGTAAACAAAGCCCTGTCTAAAATATTGGATCTAAGTGCCTTAAGTATTCTGACTCTCATACAAATTCCAGCATCTAAGATGATAGATCAGATCAGATCAGTTGCTCAGTCGTGTCCGACTCTTTGCGACCCCATGAATCGTAGCATGCCAGGCCTCCCTGTCCATCACCAACTCCCGGAGTTCACTGAGACTCACGTCCATTGAGTCAGTGATGCCATCCAGGCATCTCATCCTCTGTCGTCCCCTTCTCCTCTTGCCCCCAATCCCTCCCAGCATCAGAGTCTTTTCCAATGAGTCAACTCTTCGCGTGAGGTGGCCAAATACTGGAGTTTCAGCTTTAGCATCATTACTTCCAAAGAAATCCCAGGGCTGATCTCCTTCAGAATGGACTGGCTGGATCTCGTTGCAGTCCAAGGGACTCTCAAGAGTTTTCTCCAACACCACAGTTCAAAAGCATCAATTCTTCAGTGCTCAGCCTTCTTCACAGTCCAACTCTCACATCCATACATGACCACAGGAAAAAAACATAGCCTTGACTAGACAAACCTTTGTTGGCAAAGTAATGTCTCTGCTTTTGAATATGCTATCTAGGTTGGTCATAACTTTCCTTCCAAGGAGTAAGCGTCTTTTAATTTCATGGCTGCAGTCATCATCTGTAGTGATTTTGGAGCCCAGAAAAATAAAGTCTGGCACTGTTTCCCCATCTATTTCCCATGAGGTGATGGGACTGGATGCCATGATCTTCGTTTTCTGAATGTTGAGCTTTAAGCCATGTCTGCCCTGAATACTGGAAGAGAAAAGAGGATTTATCCGAAATCATTGATTGCCCATTAAATCCTAAAAATTTTGAACAGGCAGGACTGGGGCTCTGCTTTGTTATTTTCCCATTTGCTTTCGAAATTTTCTTCACTCAAATGTAGCATCATCATTCTGTAACAAGAACAATGCCATTTCCTGACGTTATCTAGAAAGTAAAATGGAAACTTAGGTTATAAATTTGGCCCTGATTTTTCTTGGATATGTGATGTTCACAAGTCATTTGCTTGCTCTAGTGCTCAGTTCCTTATGTTAAATGTTTTTAAAGTATGTAATTATCAAGAGGATTAAGTAAAGAACTGCTTCATAACATGCATGATATTAACTCCTTCCAACAGAGTTCCACAAAACCAGGAGTTCTTTTGTATTGTCCCAACTGATGTGCCCAGGAGAATCCTTGGCACAAAGTAGGTAGTCCACAAATATTTCTGGAATGGATGAATTGATCTTATCTTATTTTACCTGACTTTAACATCTTTCAAATTGCAAACTAAATAAAAAGCAAAAAAAAAAAAAAAAAGATATACGGAAAAAAATTCACATCAATAAAAATAGGTAAAACTATTTCATGGAAGCCTGAGATCACAATAGAGTTGTTTTGAATGGGAAACACAAATCAGACCAAGTAGAAAATTTTTAAATATGAAAAAGAGGAAAGACTCTGTGTCATAATTTCTATTCATCTCAGTTTTTAAATAAGCTTCCAGTAAGGAACCAGTCAATTCTAAAGGAGATCAGCCCTGGGTGTTCTTTGGAAGGAATGATGCTAAAGCTGAAACTTCAGTACTTTGGCCACCTCATGCAAAGTGTTGACTCATTGGAAAAGACTCTGATGCTGGGAGGAATTGGGGGCAGGAGGAAAAGGGGACGACATGGGATGAGATGGCTGGATGGCATCACTGACTCAATGGACGTGAGTTTGAGTGAACTCTGGAGTTGGTGATGGACAGGGAGGCTTGGCGTGCTGCAATTCATGGGGTAGCAAAGAATCAGACATGACTGAGTGACTGAACTGAACTGAACAGTAAGGAATAATCCCAAAGAAAGGCAATGCCAAAGAATGTTCAAACTAGCGCACAATTGCTCTCATCTCACAGGCTACTAAAATAGTGCTTAAAATGCTCCAAGCCAGGCTTCAGCAATATGTGAACCATGAACTTCCAGATGTTCAAGCTGACTTTAGAAAAGGCAGAGGAACCGGAGATCAAATTGCCAAAATCTGCTGGATAATTCAAGATAGTTCCAGAAAAACATCTATTTCTGCTTTTTTGAGTATGCCAAAGCCTTTGACTGTGTGGATCACAATAAACTGTGGAAAATTCTGAAAGAGATGGGCATACCAGACTACCTGGCCTGCCTCTTGAGAAACCTGTATGCAGGTCAGCAAGCAACAGTTAGAACTGGACATGGAACAACACACTGGTTCCAAATAGGAAAAGGAGTACGTCAAGGCTGTATATTGTTACCCTGCTTATTTAACTTATATTTAGAGTACATCATGAGAAATCCTGGGCTGGAGGAAGCAGAAGCTGGAATCAAGATTGGCAGGAGAAATCTCAATAACCTCAGATATGCAGATGACACCACCCTTATGGCAGAAAGTGAAGAAGAACTAAAGAGCCTCTTGATGAAAGTGAAAGAGGAGAGCGAAAAAGTTGGCTTAAAGGTCAATATTCAGAAAACTTAGATCATGGCACCTGGGCCAATCACTTCATTGCAAATAGCTGGGGAAACAGTGGAAACAGTGGCTGACTTATTTTTGGGGGCTCCCAAATCACTGCAGATGGAGACTGCAGCCATGAAATAAAAAGACGCTTACTCCTTGGAAGGAAAGTTATACCAACCTAGACAGCATACTAAAAAGTAGAGACATTACTTTGTCAACAGAGGTCCATCTAGTCAAGGCTATGGTTTTTCCCGTCGTCATGTATGGATGTGAGAGTTGGACTATAACAAAAGCTGAATGCCGAAGAATTGATGCTTTTGAACTGTGGTGTTGGGGAAGATGCTTGAGAGTCCCTTGGTCTGCAAGGAGATCCAACCAGTCCATTCTAAAGATTATTCCTGGGTGTTCATTGGAAGGACTGATGTTGAAGCTGAAACCCCAATACTTTGGTCACCTTATGCGAAGAGCTGACTCATTGGAAAATACCCTGATGCTGGGAAATATTGAGGGCAGGAGGAGAAGGGGACGACAGAAGATGAGATGGTTGGATGGCATCACCGATTCAATGCACATGGGTTTGGGTGGATTCCGAAAGTTGGTGATGGACAGGGCGGCCTTGCATGCTGCGGTTCATGGGGTCGGAAAGAGTCGGTCACAACTGAGCGACTGAACTGAACTGAAGAAACAAAAACAAAATAAACTTTCACCAGGAAGTAGGAGTTTTGAATATTTGTAATGCATTCTTATGTGTACTTTCTGAATTGTCTATTCTCCTCAATCAGTTTCATAAGCTAAGACCACAGTTTTGCCATTACCAAGTATGTCTCACCCTCAACTATGCCACCTGTGGTCACTGTGCTGCTGGTGTTTTTAATGTAGAAGGCTTAAATACTAGGGCAATTCTTTTTATGAATGAATGTTGCAAACAGGTCTATTTTTTATTCATCTGTATATCAGACTGGCAGAGAAGGCAATGGCACCCCACTCCAGTACTCTTGCCTGGAAAATCCCATGGATGGAGGAGCCTGGTAGCCTGCAGCCCATGGGATCGATAGTAGTCGGACACGACTGAGTGACTTCCCTTTCACTTTTCACTTTCATGCACTGGAGAAGGAAATGACAACCCATTCCAGTGTTATTTCCTGGAGAATCCCAGGGATGGGGGAGCCTGGTGGGTTGCCAACTGAAGCCACTTAGCATCAGCAGCAGCAGCAGCATATCAGACTGGAGATCCTCACGTCATTTTACAAATCTCTTTCTCTTTCCATAAATTGATTTCTTTTCCTCTTGCTTTTGGTTAAATATTAACTACACGTTCTTTTAAAATTGCCTGTATGTTTTAGTGATTTAGAGATTTTGCCCTGAATTCATTTCAATTTTTCCTCATCCACTGAAGTGTAATGCACTTCCTGAATAATATAGTGGTTGCCCAAGAGTTTGCAATATATATTTACTACTGATTCAATTTACCTTTCAAATAACACTATAGCATTTCATGGATAATGAAGGTTACATAACAGATGTACCCAATTCTTCCTTCCTGTCCCTTATAACATTGCTCTCATTCTTTTCACTTATCTGTATGCTATAATCACCTAATAAATTGTTGGCATTACTACTTTGAACAGTTATATAACAGATCTATGAAGAAGACTTAAAACATTTTATTTTCCCTTCATGTATTCCTTCTCTGATGGTTGCTTTCTTTACATAGGTCTAAGCATATGACCCAAATCATCTCTCCTCTCCTTGAAGAACTTTTCATGTTACTAGCAGGACAAACCTATTGGAGATAAATTCCTTCTCATTCAATGAATCAGACTATATTTCCTCTTCACTTTTAAAGAATAATTTTACTGGATATAAAATATTAGACTGGTGTCCATTTTCTTTAAACATTTTAATATTTCACTCTACTCTCTTTTTGTTTGTATGTATTTATATGAGAAGTCCTCTGTACAGTTCTTGTTCTTGGACCTCTACAGCTTAGGTTTTTTTCCCTTTAATTTCTTTTAAGTTTTCACTTAATCTTTGGTTTTCTCAAGTTTTAATATCATATGCTTTTTTGCCCATTTTTATTGGAATAAAATTGCTTTATAAAGTTGTGTTAGCTTCTGCTGTACAGCAATGTGAATCAGTCACATGTACACATATGGTATGCTTTGAAATATATATAAAAATCAGTTCATTCACTCAGGCCTGTCTGACTCTTTGCAACACCCTGGACTGCAGCACACCATGCCTCCCTGTCCATCACCAACTTCCAGGGTTTACTCAAATTCATGTCCATTGAGTCGGTGATGCCATCCAACCATATCATCCCCTGTCCTCTGCTTCTCTTCCTGCTTTCAATCTTTCCCAGCATTAGGGTCTTTTCAAATGAGTCAGTCCTTTGTATCAGGTGGCCAAAGTATTGGAGTTTCAGCTTCAACATCAGTCCTTCCAATGAATATTCAGGACTGATTTCCTTTAGGAAGGACTGGTTGGATCTCCTTGCAGTCCAAGGGACTCTCAAGATTCTTCTCCACCACAGTTCAAAACATTAATTTGCTGGTGCTCAGTTTTCTTTGTAGCCCAACTCTCACATCCATATATGACTACTGATAAAACCATAGCTTTGACCAGATGGACCTTTGTTAGAAAAGTAATGTCTCTGCTTTTTAATATGCTGTCTAGGTTGGTCATAACTTTTCTTTCAAGGAGTAAATGTCTTTTAATTTCATGGCTGCAGTCAACATCAACAATGATTTTGAAGCCCCCCAAAATAAAGTCTGCCACTGATTCCCCTTCTATTTGCCATGAAGTGATGGGACCGGATGCCATGCTCTTAGTTTTTTGAATATTGAACTTTAAGCCAAAATTTTTCCCTCTCCTTGTTCACTTTCATCAAGAAACTCTTTAGTTCTTCTTCACTTTCTGCCATAAGTGAGATGTCATCTGCATACCCGAGGTTACTGCTATTCTCCTGGCAATCTTGATTCCAGCTTGTGTTTCATCCAGCCCAGCGTTTCTCATGATGTACTCTGCATATAAGTTAAATAAGTAGGCTAACAATATACAGCCTTGATGTACTGCTTTTCCTATTTGGAACCAGTCTGTTGTTCCATGTCCAGTTCTAACTGTTGCTTGCTGACCTGCATACAGATTTCTCAAGAGGCAGGTCAGGTGGTCTGGTATTCCTATCTCTTTTAGAATTTTCCACAGTTTATTGTGATCCACACAGTCGAAGGCTTTGGAATTGTTAATAAAGAAGAAATATGGATGTTTTTCTGGAATTTTTTTGCTTTTTAGATGATCCAGTGGTTGTTGGCAATATGATCTCTTGTTCGTCTGCCTTTCTTAAAACCAGCTTGAACATCTGGAAGTTCACAGTTCACCTATTGTTGAAGCCTGGCTTGAAGAATTTTGAGCATTGCTTTACTAGCGTGTGGGATGAAAGCAATTTTGTAATTTGAGCATTCTTTGGTATTGCGTTTCTTAGGGATTGGAATGAAAAGTGAGTTTTCCAGTCCTGTGGCCACTCCTGAGTTTTCAAAATTTGCTGGCATATTGAGTGCAGCACTTTCAAAGCACCACCTTTTAGGATTTGAAATAGCTCAACTAGAATTCCATCACCTACCTTAGCTTTGTTCATACTGATGCTTCCTAAGGCCCACTTGACTTCACATTCCAGTATGTCTGGCTCTAGGTGAGTGATCACACCAATGTGATTATCTGAGTTGTGAAGATCTTTTTTGTATAGTTCTTCTGTGTATTCTTGCCACCTTTTCTTAATATCTTCTGCTTCTCTTAGGTCCATACCATTTCTGTTCTTTATTGAACCCATCTTTGCATGAAATGTTCCTTTGGCAGCTCTAATTTTCTTGAAGAGATCTCTAGTCTTTCCCATTCTATTATTTTCCTCTATTTCTTTGCCCTGACCACTGAGGAAGGTTTCTTATCTCTCCTTGCTATTCTTTGGAACTCTGCACTCTCACATGGATATGTCATTCCTTTTCTCCTTTGTTTTTCACTTCTCTTCTTTTCACAGCTATTTGTAAGTCCTCCTCAGACAGCCATTTTTCTATTTTGCATTTCTCTTCCTGTGGATAGTCTTGATCACTGTCTTCTGTATGTCATGGCCCTCTGTCCATAGTTCATCAGGCACTCTGTCTATCAGATCTGGTCCCTTTAGTCTATTTGACATTTCCACTGTATAATCATAAGGAATTTGATTTAGGTTCTACCTAAATGGTCTATTGGTTTTCCCTACTTTCTTCAATTTAAGTCTGAATTTGGCAATAAGGAGTTCATGATCTGAGGCACAGTCAGCTCCTGGTCCTGTTTTTGATGTCTGTATAGAGCTTCTCCATCTTTGGCTGCAAAGAATATAACAATCTGATTTTGGTTTGACCTTCTGGTGAAGTCCATGTGTAGTCTTCTCTTGTGATTTGGAAGAGGGTGTTTGCCATGACCAGTGCGTTCTCTTGGCACAACTCTATTAGCCTTTGCCCTGCTTCATTCTATACTCAAAGACCAAATTTGCCTGTTACTCCAGGTGTTTCTTGACTTCCTACTTTTGCATTCCAGTCCCCTATAATGAAAAGGACATCTTTTTGGGGTGTTAGTTCTAAAAGGTCTTCTAGGTCTTCATAGAACCGTTCAACTTCAGCTTCTTCAGCATTACTGCTCAGGGCATAGACTTGGATTACCATGATATTGAATAGTTTGCCTTGGAAAAGAACAGAGATCATTCTGTCTCTTTTGGGATTGCATCCATGGACTGCACTTTTGACTCTTTTGTTGACTATGATGGCTACTCTATTTCTTCTAAGGGATTCTTGCCCACAGTAGTAGATATAATGGTCATCTGAGTTAAATTTACTCATTCCAGTCCATTTTAGTTCACTGATTCCTAAAGTGTTGACGTTCACTCTTGCCATGTCCTTTTTGAAAGTGAAAGTGAAGTTGCTCAGTCGTGTCCAACTCTTTGCGACCCCATGGACTGTAGCCTACCAAGCTCCTCTGTCCACGGGATTTTCCAGGCAATAGTACTGGGGTGGATTTCCATTTCCTTCTCCAGGGGATCTTCCTGACCCAGGGATTGAACCCAATTCTCCTGCATTGGAGACAGAAGCTTTACCATCTGAGGCACCAGGGAAGTCCTGTTTGGCCACTTCCAATTTGCCTTGATTTATGGACCTCACATCCCAGGTTCCTATGCAGTATTGCTCTTTACAGCATCGGACTTTACTTCCATCACCAATCACATCAATAACTGGGTGTTGTTTTTGCTTTGGCTCCATCTCTTCATTCTTTCTGGGATTATTTCTCCACTGATCTCCAGTAGCATATTGGGCACCTATCGACCTGGGTAGTTTATCTTTCAGTGTCTTGTCTTTTTGCTTTTTCATAATGTTCATGGGTTCTCATGGCAAGAATACTGAAATGGTTTGCCATTCCTTTCTTCAGTGGACCACATTATATATATATATATATATATATATATATATATATATATATATATATATATATATATACACACACACACACATACACACACACACATATATACATATATATATAAACATATAATGTCTATATGTATATGTGTGTAATTTTGGACTTTATCCTGCTTGCAGTTCTCTGAGCTTTTATCTATTTTCTGAAATTATCCCAGAATTTTAGGTGTTATGTTCTTTTCCTTTTCTTCTTTTTTTATCTTTGCATTTCAGTTTATAAAGCTTCTTTTACTGACATATATCTAAGCTTGCTAATTTTTTCCTTGGCTCTGTCCAACCTATTTATGTGTCCATTAATGATATTATTTATTTCTATTCACTATGATTGATTTCTATAATTTCCTTTTAATGTACTTTTAGCATTTCCATCTTTCTAATAACATTACTCATCTGTTCTTGAACACTGTTCATTTTTTGTTTTGGAGCCCTTAACATTTTAATTAAAGTTATTTAAAGTTCTCTGTCTGATAATTCCAAAATCTGTATCATACCTGAATGTTATTCCGATGTTTTATTAGTCTTGTTAGACTGTTTTTCTGTCTTGCATTTTAGGCTGCTTTCAATTTCTTGTTGAAATCTAGATGATATATCAGGTAATATGGAATATATTAATCAGGGTTCTCAAGGAGACAGACCAAAACATTCATTCAGGTTTTCCCATAAGATGTTATGGACTATATGTTATGTATTGCATATGCTTCATGATCCTTAAAAGAAGTAATTGATAAGCTGGGCTTCATTAAAGTGAAAAACTTCTTTTCTATGAAATACAATGTCCAGACCATAAGAAGACAAACCACAGACAGGGAGAAAATATTTGCAAAAGACACATTTGATAAAAGACTGTTATCTACAATATATTATGCAGAGAATCCTTAAAACTCGACAAGAAAAAAAAAATCTGATTACAAAGTGGACCAAAGATCGAAACAGACACTTTGGTGAAGAAGATATATAGAAGGGGAAAATAAAGCTTATGAGAAGGTACTCCACATCAGAGAATATGTCATCAAGGAAATGCAAACTAACACAAGAATAAGATACCATTACACACCTATTAGAATGTCAAAATCCAAAACACTGACACCACCAAAGGATGTGAAACAAGGATGTAAAGCAACAAGCATTCTTATTCACTGCTGGTGAAAATACAACATAATACAACCTTAGAGTACAGCTTTGTGTTTCTTACAAATCTAAGCATACTTTTCCCATACAGTCCAGCAATTGTGCTTGTCAGCATTTATCCAAAAGAGTTGAAAACTTACATCCATAAAAATAACTTATATACAAATGTTTGTGGCAGACTTACTCATAATTGTGAAAACTTGGAGGCAGCAAGAGGTCCTTCAGTAGGTCGACGGATAAACTGTTGTACATTCAGATAATAAAATATTAATCAGTCCTACAAAGTAATGAGCAATGAAGCCATGAAAGATATGAGGAAATCTTAAATTCGTAATACTAGGTGAAACAAACCAATGTGAAAGGTCTACCTACTGTGTCATTCCAACTATACAGCATTATGAAAAAGGCAAAATTCTAAAGATAGTAAAAAGATCAATGGTTACAGAGGGGTAGGGAGGGATTAATAGGAAGAGCACAAGGGATTTTTAGGTTAGTGCAATTACACTGTATGATGCTATAATGATGGATACACGTCATTATACATTAGTCCAAATCCATGGACTATGCAACACCAAGAGTGAACCCTAATGTAAGCTATGGACTTTGGGTGAAAATGATCTATCAATGAAGGTTCATCAATCAGAACAAATTTACTACACTTGTAGGGGATGTTGAGGATGATTTGTTATATTGTTTAAGCATCCCAATATTTGCTTAAACTTAGGGGTGAGTCTAAGTTCAGAATCATATACACAGAAGAGAAACTTTAAAATTTGGTCAAGTCACTGTTCTCACAGATCACTGGGGCAAACAGTTCAGATAACTAATCATGTATAAGACAAACAATGGGAAATTGGAGGGTCTATGCCTGAGTTCTAGGTAAACAAGGGGAAGACCTGTAAATCCTAGCTAGGTCGTAAAGGGAAGAGTGACACTTCACTGTAGGCTGTTTCTCAGGCCACAAAGCATGGTGGGATTTCTTTAATAGTAACTGTTTTCAAGGATCACAGGGCTCTGGTAAAGTTCAACATTGCCAGCTTTTATATTAATCTGATTATGAGTTGGGCTTATTTAAGGTTTCCTATAGTTATAGCTGCCAGAGGCTTCAAAGTCCTCTAATTCCACTGTCTTTAGGTTTCCCTAATAATGTCTTCTTAAATAATAGCAGCAAATATAAACTTAAATTATAGCTCAAATATAAATTTGAGCTATAGTCCACTGTTGTTTGGTGGTAAGATATTCAGTCCAGTTCAGTTCAGTTACTCAGTCATGTCTGACACTTTGCAACCCCATGGACTGCAGCATGACAAGTTTCCCTGTCCATCACCAACTCCCGGAGCTTGCTCAACCATCGAGTCAGTGATGCCATCCAACCGTCTCATCCTCTGTCGGCACTTTCTCCTGTGGCCTTCAATCTTTCCCAGCCTCAGGGTCTTTTCCAATGAGTCAATTCTTCATATCAGGTGGCCAAAGTACTGGAGCTTCACCTTCAGCATCAGTCTTTCCAATGAATATTCAGGGCTGATTTCCTTTAAGATTGACTGCTTGGATCTCCTTGCAGTCCAAGGGACTCTCACGAGTATTCTCCAATACCACAGTTCAAAAAAATCAATTCTTTGGCACTCAGTCTTTTTTATGGTCCAACTCTCACATCCATACATGGCTACTGGAAAAAAACACAGCCTTGACTAGACGGACCTTTGTTGGCAAAGTAATGTCTCTGCTTTTTAATATGCTATCTAGGTTGGTCATAACTTTCCTTCCAAGGAGTAAGTGTCTTTTAATTTCATGGCTGCAGTCACCATCTGCAATGATTTTTCAGCCACCAAAAATAAAGTCAGCCAGTGTTTCCACTGTTTCTCCATCTATTTGCCATGGAGTTATGGGACTGGATGCCATGATCTTTGTTTTTTGAGTGTAGAGTTTTAAGCCAGCTTTTTCACTCTCCTCTTTCACCCTCATCAGGAGGCTCTTTAGTTCTTCTTTGCTTTCTGCCATAAGAGTGGTGTTATCTGCATATCTGAGGTTATTGATATTTATCCCCACAATCTTGATTCCAGCTTATGCTTCAGCAGCCCGACATTTCACATAATGTACTCTGCATATAAGTAAAATAAGCAAGTTGACAATATACAGTCTTGATGTACTCCTTTCCCAATGTGGAACCAGCCCATTGTTCTGTGTCTATTCTAACTTTTGCTTCTTGACCTGCATACAGATTTCTCAGGAGACAGGTAAGGAGGTCTGGTATCCTCGTCTCTTTAAGGAATTTTCCACAGTTTGATGTGATCCACACAGTCAAAGGCTTTGGCTTAGTCAATACAGAAGAAATAGATGTTTTTTTTTTTTTTTTTTCCTGGAATTCTCTTGCTTTCTTTATGTTCCAACGGATGCTGGCAATTGGATCTCTTGTTCCTCTGCCTTTTCTCAATCCACCTTGAACATCTGGAAGTTCTTGGTTCATGTACTATTGAAACCTTGCTGGGACAATTTTAAGCATTTCTTTGGTAGCATGTGAAATGAGTGCAATTGTTTGGTACTCTGAACATTCTTTGGCATTGCCCTTCTTTGGGGGTTGGAACGAAAAGTGACCTTTTCCAGTCCTGTGGCCACTGCTGAGTTTTCCAAATTTACTGGCATATTCAGTGCAACACTTTAACGGCATCATCTTTTCGGACTTGAAGTATCTCAGCTGGAATTCCATCACATCTACTAGCTTTGCTTGTAGTGATGCTTCCTAAGGCCCACTTGACTTCACTCTCCAGGATGTCTGGCTCTAGGTGAGTGATCACATCATCGTGGTTATCTGGGTCATTAAGACCTTTTTTTGGTATAGTTCATCTGTATATTCTTGCCTCATTTCTTAATATCTTCTGCTTCTGTTAGGTCCATACCGTTTCTGTCCTTTGTTGTTCTCATCTTTGCATGAAATGTTCCATTCTTATCTCTATTTTTCTAGAAGAGATGTCTAGTCTTTCCCATTCTATTATTTTCCTCTTCTTTGCATTGATCACTGAGAAAGTGTTTCTTATCTCTCCTTGCTATAAGGTATGGGTACATCAAAGGTTTCAGTCTCATTAAATCTGTCTTTTAGTGTGTTCCTGGGCTGTGGCCTTGACAGGAGAATTTACTTTTCTTCTCCTCCTTCTGCCAGAGACTTGAAATCCTGGACCCCATGAAAGCATGGAGTCCTTCCTAAATTTTGCAGCCCCTAGAAGTTTCCGACACTCACCCTAGTCTGTACTCAGTCTCTGGCAATTCATCAAAGTTTCTGTTTAAGTGGACTTACCAGTTTGTGGCTCCAGCATCATTCATTTCAGGTAGGCAGATTTGAGCTGTGGTTCTCTATATTTTCCTGTTACCCAAATTTGGGAGTGGGTTTTGCCCTGTGACTTCAATTCTCTGATGGTTTCAGGAAGTCATTTATTTTCAGTTTGTTCAGGTCTTTTCTTTCTTGAAGGGTGGGAGTTTTGACTTTTAAGCCCTTTCCATGTCAGAGCTGAAACCAGAAGTCCTCAGAAGCATTATTTTTTATTATTAAAATCACTGTGCAAAATTTAAAGTGCATAAAATCAAATTCACCAATTAAATTTTTCTTGTATATTTTATCAGTTTATATTTATCCTTGTGAAAGACTTGTTTTCACTGACGTAAACTGTGGAATTTTATATAATTTTTATTCACACAATCAAAAGTGGAAGGAAATTCTTTTTTTTTTTTTTTTGGAAATTCTAATTTTCTCAATTTGGATATAAAATGTGCATATCTCTCATCCAATTTTATTGATAGATTATTTTACTTCTTGTATATACCCGCTTTTATTTTTTAAAGCCCATTCATGCATATAAAGTTATTTATTCTTAAAAATTAAAATTCAATAGCTCAGGAGAACAAGATGGCGGAGGAGAAGGTGGACATGGAGTACACCTCTCTCCACGGACACATCAGGAATACACCTTCAGACACAGAAGAGCATGCAGAACACCAGCTGAGAGTGGACAGGAGTACCTGACCAGTGGAAAAGAATATATAGAACCATGCAAAGCTCAGTAGGATGAAGGAACTGTAAGGGGAAACAGGAGTGTTAGTAGGACTGGACCTACTCTCAGCTGGCAGGGGAACTGAAGTAGGGATCCAATTCCCACAGCAGGGCAATTGCCTGAGTCAGAGGAGAAACATTTAAGGCTAAGAGTGAAACAGCTGGAGCCTAAATGAACTGGAACCTAAATGGAATGAGATCAGACAGTCCTTGGCACTGTATAGCCATATGTATGGCTATACATATCCTGGACAGGAACACTGGTCTCCTGGAATGGGCAGCAGCTGGGAGCTGGAGTTTAGGGATTATGGAGCAATCCCAGGGCGGGGATGCCATTGACTGTGGAGAGACTGATCAAGGGGAAGTGAGGGAGGAGATCATGGTGGGAAATGCTGGTGGAGGAAAGCCAGGTAGCCGTGGAAGCAAGGTGATACTGTTGAGTCACATGTAGGGGTGGAACCATAACCATAACCATAGCCTCTCTCTCCCCACATGCCAGCATCGGCAGCTCAACAATAGAGAGGCGGCCCATCAAAGGCTGACACACTGAACTACAGTGTAGACCCCACCCAGGGTGGTCCTTTCAGTGACTGATGCTCCAAACTACAGAGTAGGACCCCACCCAAGGTGCCCTTTAAGTGCCTGATGTGCCAATCTACAGAGTAGGACCCCAGCTAAGGGGGCCCCTCTATGTGCCTGACATGCTGAAAAACAGAGAAGGACCTGAGACAAGGGAGTGCTCTAAGTGCCTGAATGGGTGGAGCTACGGAGAAAGATTGGCCAAAGAGGACTTCTGATCGCCGGCTACAAGAGGCTGGAAAAATGGCTCTGATAGGGCCATAACTGGAGAAGGCAATGGCAACCCACTCCAGTACTCTTTCCTGGAAAATCCCATGGACGGAGGAGCCTGGTAGGCTTCAGTCCATGGGGTCGCTAAGAGTCGGACATGACCGAGTGACTTCCCTTTCACTTTTCACTTTCATGCACTGGAGAAGGAAATGGCAACCCACTCCAGTGTTCTTGCCTGGAGAATCCCAGGGATGGGGGAGCCTGGTGGGCTGCCATCTATGGGGTTGCGCAAAGTTGGACATGACTGAAGCAGCTTAGCAGCAGCAGCAGGGTCATAACTCTTGTTGGGAAGGCAGTCCATTTCCCTGCAAACTTGGCACCGCGAGGATCCCCGTAAGTCACGCAGCTGTGCCATTTTCATGCTTACCTCTCACTGGGGCTGAACTGCCACAGGCAAAAAAGTCTTGTATATATGCATGCAAAGTCACTTTGGTCGTGTCCAATTCTTTGCGACCTTGTAGACTGTGGCCTGCCAGGATTCTCTGTCAGAGAGGGGGTTCTCCAGGCAAGAATACTGGAGCGTATTAGCCAGTACTCGTTGCCATACCTTTCTAGAGCACTGTATTTCCTGCTTCCCTAGCTTCCAACTCCCCTGAGTACCTCGTGCTGCCAGAACCTCTGCGACCCAAGCAGCTGCACCACCTCCACACCGGGCCCTCTCAGGGGAAAACACACCAAGCCCTTCAGGGCAGCCTCAGGAGCTAAACCCCAGTGGACAGCTCACATGTAGAGGTGGAAATAAAACCATAATTGAAACCCAGGGGCATTGTGGCTAAGGAAGAAGACTCAAAACCTTTGCACCAGCTGTACAGCTACAGATTAAATCCACAAGATCAACCAGACAGACTCTGTGTCTAGGGAATACATAAAAGGCCATTGAGAGAGCCCACAAAGGAAAACGCACTAGCTCTGATAGTTATGGACATTGGAGGCAAGAACACATAGGAGTAGGACCAGATTAAAATCTGAGCTGCCCCCACAGCAGGTCCAGAGATCAGCAGAGTGTTGGAGGGCATCCTAGGGAGGTAAGGTGGACAGTTACTCCCCGTGAGGGAAAGGTCTCTGACAGCATTGACTCAAGGAAAACATTTACTATTCTTATTTATTTACTTGCTCTGTAGATTCTTTCAGATTTTTTTATTTTCCCCTCCTTATCCCCCCTCTGTTATAGTTGTCGATTTTATTGATGCTAAGAAATCCAATTTTTTGAGTTTTTTTTCCTCAGTCACATTTTTTAAAATTAAAATTTATTTATTTTAATTGGAAGCTAATTACTTTACAATATTGTATTGGTTTTGCCATACATCAACATCAATCCACCATGGGTGTACACGTGTTCCCAATCCTGAACCCTCCTCCCACCTCCCTCCCTGTAGCATCCCTCTGGGTCCTCTGCCTCTACATTGGGCATTTGCAATTCTGTGGAGTTTTCCTCTTTTTTGTTTTCCCTTTTCTATTTTTTTTTTAATTTTAATTTTTTAACTTGTTACTATTTTTTCTACATTTATTCCCTTGTTTGATTTTCCTACTGTTCTTTTCCAGTTGTGGTTAATCTTTAATATATATAAATCTTCTTTATCTACCTCTATTTAACTTTGCATATCTATACTTTCTTTCTCTCTTTTCCTCTCAAAATAAATGTTACTTTTATTTTCATTGCTTTATTCCCCAATTGGTCCCTTGCTTTAGTTTTGTTCTCCAGATTGTGCTTAAGTTAGTTTTGTTCTTAACTGGTAAATATAATTTTTTATTTCCTTTGTTCTCTGGGTCAATCTACTGTACTTGATTTTTGTTGGACTATTTTCACTTTGCTCACGTGTGTATATATGTAAGTGTATATTCCATTATTTTATTTATTATTTGCCTGATTTTGTAATTTCCATTTGTCTGGGGTTTATCTTTGGTTTCTCGTTTTTGGACATTTGTTTTAATCTCACTTAATTCCATAACAAGCCACTTGTGGACTCTTCATTCCTGACCAGAGATCAAGCCCTGAGCCTTTAGAGTGGCAGCACTGACTCTAAGACCCTGCACTACCAGAGAACTAACCCTAAGAAGTATCAAATAGTGAGAACTCACAATAAGGAAACCACTTGAATACAAGACCTGGCCAAACTCAACTACCAGTAGCACCTGTGCAGGATGACTCATCTAAACAACAAACAAAATAAAAATACAAACCCAATCATTAGCAGATAGGATTACCATGGAATTCAGCCTGGCCCATCAGAGGAAAAACAAACAAAAACTCAGCACAAATCTCACCCTATATAAAGCTCACACAAACCACTGGACCAACCTTAGGAGGGCAGAAACCAAAAGGAAGAAATAAGTCAACCTTCTTCAAGAAAATAATTCAACTCTCTTTGAAGCCAAAGAAAAGGAGACCTCAAACACAATAACTCAAAAAAAAAAAAAAAGAAAAGAAAGAAAGAAAAGGCAGAGCAATACTGCACAAGTGAAGAAACACAGAAGTCCAAAAAAATGAAGAGGAAATAGGCAAATTACCTGAAAAAGAATTCAGAATAGTTATAGCTAAGATGATCAAAAACCTTGAAAATGAAATAGAGAAATGCAAGAATCAGTTGACAAAGACCTAGAAGAATTAAAGGATAAACACACAACACAACACATACAACACAATTATTGAAATTAAAAATACTCTAGAAGGAATCAATAGCAGAATATCTGAAGCAGAAGAAAGAATCAGTGCGCTGGATAATAAAGTGGTGAAAATAAAGTCTGAAGAGCAGAATAAAGTAAAAAAGAATGAAAAGAGCTGAGGACAGTCTCAGTAACCTCTGGGACCAATTCAAACGCACCAACATTCAAATTATAGGGGTCCCAGAAGAAGAAGAGAAAAACAAATGGTATGAGAAAATTTTTGAATAGAATATAGTTGGAAAATTTCCCCAACATGGGAAAGCAAATAGTCCATCAAATCCAAGAGGCACAAAGAGTCCCATATAGAATAAACCCAAGGAGAAACACACCAAGACACATACTAATCAAACTAAAAATGACTAAGCACAAAGAAAGAATATTAAAAGCAGCAAGGGAGAAGCAACAAGTAACATACAAGGGAAACCCCATATACTCAACAACTGATCTTGCAGCAGCAAATCTGCAGGCCAGAAGGGAATGGCAGGATATATTTAAAGTACTGAAAGGGAAAAATTTGCGACCAAGATGACTGTACCCAGCAAGGATCTCATTCAAAATTGAGGGAGAAATAAAAAGCTTTTCAGACAAGCAAAAGTTAAGAGAATTCAGTACCACCAAATGAGCTTTACAACAAATGTTTAAGAGCCTTATATAGTCAAGAAATACAAGAGAAGAAAAAAGATCTACAAAATCAACCCCAAACAAGTAGAAAATGCAATAGGAACATATATATCAATAATTACATTAAATGTAAATGAATTAAATGTTCCAACCAAAAGACACACACTGGCTAAATGGATACAAAAACAAGAGCCTTATGTATGCTGTCTGCAAGAAACCCATTTCAGACCTCAAGACACATATAAACTGAAAGTGAGATGATGGAAAAATATAGTCCATGCAAATGGTAAGCATAAGAAAGCTGGAGTAGCAGTCTTCATATCAGAAAAAAAAAATAGACCTTAAAATAAGGAAGATTAAAAGTGATAAGGAAGGATACTACATAATGATCACGGGATCAATCCAAGAGGAAGACATGCTATGCTATGCTAAGTCATTTCAGTCGTGTCTGACTCTGTGTGACCGCATAGATGGCAGCCCACCAGGCTCCCTTGTCCCTGGGATTCTCCAGGCAAGAACACTGGAGTGGGTTGCCATTTCCTTCTCCAGTGCATGAAAGTGAAAAGTGAAAGTGAAGTCGCTGAGTCGTGTCTGACTCCTAGCGACCCCATGGACTGAAGCCTACCAGGCTCCTCCGTCCATGGGATTTTCCAGGCAAGAGTACTGGAGTGGGGTACCATCGCCTTCTCTGAGAGGAAGACATAACAATTTTAAATATCTATGCATCTAACATAGGAGCACCTCAATACCTAAGACAAACACTAACAGACATAAAAGGAGAAATTGACAGTAACACAATAATAGTAGGACTCTTTAACACCCCACTCATACCAGTGGGCAGATCATCAAAATAGAAAATTAATAAGGAAACACAAGTCTTAAGTGATATATTAGATGACATGGATCTCATTGATATCTTCAGGACATTCCATCCAAATGGAGAAGAATACATTTTCTTCTCAAGTGCACATGGAACGTTCTCTAGGATAGACCACATCTTGGGTCACAATCAAACCTCAGTAAATTTAAGAAAATTGAAATCATATTAAGAATCTTCTCCTATCACATGCTGTAAGATTAGATATCAATTACAAGAAAAAAGAAGTATAAGAGACAAAACCACATGGAGACAAACAACACACTTCTAAATAACCAACAGGTTACTGCAGAAATCAAAAGGGAAATCAAAAAATTTCTAGAAACAAATGCCAATGAAAACACGACAACTCAAAAGCTATGGGAAACAAATGACAATGAAAACATGACAACTCAAAAGCTATGGGATGCAGCAAAAGCAGTTCTAAGAAGGAAGCTTTTAGCAATACAATCCTACCTAAAGAAACAAGAAAAACATAGAATAGACAACCTAAGTTTACACCTAAAACAACTGGAAAAAGAACAACAAAACCCAAAAATTAGTAGGAGGAAAGAAATCATAATTATCTGAGGATAAAGAAACAATAGTAAGATGAATAAAACTAAAAGCTGGTTCTTTGAGAAGGTAAACAAAATTGACAAATCTTTAGCCAGACTCATCAAGAAAAAAAGAGAGAAGAATCAAATCAACAAAATTAGAAGTGAAAAAGAGGTTACAATAGATAATACAGAAACACAAAGGATTATGAGACTATTATGAACAACTCTATGGTAATAAAATAGATAACCTGAAAGAAATGGACAGATTCTTGGAAAAGTTCAATCTTCCAAGACCAAACCGGGAAGAAATTGAAATTATGAATAACCCAAATACAAGCACTGAAATTAAAGCTGTGATCATAAATCCCATGAAAACAAAAGCCCAGGACCAGATGGCTTCACAGAAGAATTCTATCAAACATTTAGAGAAGAGCTAATGCCTATCCTTCTAAAACTCTTTCAAAAAAAATTTCAGAGGTAGGAACACTTCCAGATTCATTCTACGAAGCCACCATCGCCCTGATACCAAAACCAAAGACAACACAAAAAATGAAAATTGCAGGCCAATATCACTGATGAACATAGCTGCAAAAATCCTCAACAGAATTTTAGCAAAGAGAATTCAACAACACATTAAAAGCTCATGCAAAATGATCAAGTTGGGTTTATTCCAGTGATGCAAGGATTGTTCAATATACACAAATCAAACAATGGGATATAGCATATTAACAAATTAAAAGTTAAAAACCATATGATAATCCCAATAGATGCACAAAAAGCCTTTGACAAAATTCAGCACCCATTTATGATTAAAACTCTTCACAAAATGGCATAGAAGGAAGCTACCTCAACAGAGTAAAGGCCATATATGATAAGCCTACAGCAAATAATATTCTCAATGGTGAAAATCTGAAAGCATACCCCCTAAGATCAGGAACAAGACAAAGGTGTCCACTTTTGCAACTAATATTCAACATAGTTCTGGAAGTCCTAGCTACAGCAATCAGAGAAGAAAAAGAAATAAAAGGAATCCAGATGGAAAAAGAAGAAGTAAAGCTCTCACTGGCTGCAGATGGCATGATACTGTGCATAGAAAACCCTAAAGATAGTATGAGAAAATTACTAGAGCTAATTAGTGAATTTAGCAAAGCTTCAGGATACAAAATCAATACACAGAAATCACTTGCATTCCTATTACTAACAATGAAAAGTCAGAAAGAGAAATTAAAGAATCAATCCCATTTACCATTGCAACAAAAAGAATTAAATATCTAGGTATAAACATACCTAAGGAGAAAAAATTACTCTACACAGAAAATTATAAGACTCAAATGAAAGAAATCAAAGATGACATAAACAGATGGAGAGATATTCCATGTTCCTGGGTAAGAAAAATCAATATTGTAAAAATGACTATATTACCAAAAGCAATCTATATGTTCAATGTGATCCCTATCAAATTACCAATGTCATTTTTCACAGTACTAGGACAAAATATTAAACAACTCATATGGAAACACAAAAGACCCTGAATAGCCAAAATAATCCTGGGAACGAAGAATGGAGCTGGAGGAATCAACCTTCCTGACTCCATATTATACTACAAAGCTACAGCCATCAAGAAAGTATGGTACTGGCACAAAAACAGAAATATAGACCAATGGAATGAGATAGAAAGCCTAGAAATAAACCCATGCACCTATGGGTACCTTATTTTTGACAAAGTAGTCAAGAATGTACAATGGGGAAAAGACAGCCTCTTCAATTAATGGTGCTGGGAAAACTGGGCAACTACATGTAAAAGAATGAAATTAGAACACTTCCTACCGCCATACACAAAGATAAACTCAAAATGGATTAAAGACCTAAATGTAAGACCAGAAACTATGAAACTCTTGGAGGAAAACATAGGCAGAACCCTCGATGACATACATCAAAGCAAGATCCTCTGTGACCCACCTCCTAGAGTAATGGAAATAAAAACAAAAGTAAATAAGTAGGACCTCATTAAACTTAAAAGCTTTTGCACAGCAGAGGAAACTATAAGCAAGGTGAAAAGACAACCCTCTGAATGGGAGAAATAAGTAACATATGAAATGACTGACAAAGGATTAATTTCCAAAATATACAAGCAGTTCATAGAACTCAGTACTAGATAAACAAACAACCCAATAAGAAAGTGGGAGAAAGATCTAAACAAACTTTCTCCAAAGAAGATATACAGATGGCTATCAAACCCATGAAAGGATGCTCAACATAGGTTATTATTAGAGAAACGAAAATCAGAAATACAATGAGATATCATCTCATACCAGTCAGAATAGCCATCATCAAAAAGTCTACAAACAATAAATGCTGGAAAGGGTGTGGTAAAAAGAGAACCCTCTTGAACTGTTGATGGGAATGTAAATTGATACAGCCACTATGGAAGATGGTATGGAGATTCCTTAAAAAAACAAAACAAACCAAACAAAACAAAACAAAACAAACAAACAAAAAAAACTAGGAATAGAACCACCATTTGCCCCAGCAGTCCCATTCCTAGGTATATACCCTGAGGAAACCAAAATTGAAAGAGACATTTATATCCCATTGTTCATTGCAGCACTATGTACAATAGCTAGAACATGGAAGCAACCTAGATGTCCATCAACAGATGAATGGATAAAGAAGTTGTGGTACATATACACAATGGAATATTACTCAGCCATAAAAAAGGAATGCATTTGAGTCAGTTATAATGAGGTGGATGAACCTAGAACCTATTATACAGAGTGAAGTGAGTCAGAAGGAGAAAGATAAATATCGTATAGGAAAACAACAGAATGGATATGCCAGCAAATTTGGAAAACTCAGCAGTGGCCACAGGACTGGGAGAGGTCAGTTCTCATTCCAATCCCAAAGAAAGACAATGCCAGATAATGCTCAAACTACTGCACAATTGCACTCATCTCACACACTAGCAAAGTAATGCTCAAAATTCCACAAGCTAGGCTTCAATAGTACATGAAGTGTGAACTTCCAGATATTCACGCTGGATTTAGAAAAGGCAGAGGAACCAGAGATCAAATTGCCAACATCCAGTGGGATCATGGAAAAAGCAAGAGAGTACCAGAAAAACATCTATTTCTGCTTTATTGACTATGCCCAAGCCTTTGACTGTGTGGATCACAATAAACTGTGGAAAATTCTGAAAGAGATGGGAATACCAGACCACCTGACCTGCCTCTTGAGAAATCTGTATGCAAGTCAGGAAGCAACAGTTAGAACTGGACATGGAACAACAGACTGGTTCCAAATAGGAAAAGGAGTAAGTTAAGGCTGTATATTGTCACCCTGCTTATTTAACTTATATGAAGAGTACATCATGAGAAATGCTGGGCTGGAAGAAACACAAGCTGGAATCAAGATTGCCGGGAGAAATATCAATCACCTCAGATATGCAGATGACACCACCCTTATGGCAGAAAGTGAAGAGGAACTAAAAAGCCTCTTGATGACAGTGAAAGTGGAGAGTGAAAAAGTTGGCTTAAAGCTCAACATTCAGAAAACGAAGATCATGGCATCCAGTCCCATCACCTCATGGGAAATAGATGGGAAACAGTGCCAGACTTTATTTTTTGGGGCTCCAAAATCACTGCAGATGGTGACTGAAGCCATGAAATTAAAAGACACTTACTCCTTGGAAGGAAAGTTATGACCAACCTAGATAGCATCTTAAAAAGCAGAGATATTATTTTGCCAACAAAGGTCCGTCTAGTCAAGGCTATGGTTTTTCATGTGGTCGTGTATGGATGTGAGAGTTGGACTGTGAAGAAGGCTGAGCGCCAAAGAATTGATGCTTTTGAACTGTGGTGTTGGATAAGACTCTTGAGAGTCCCTTGTACTGCAAGGAGATCCACCCAGTCCATTCTGAAGGAGATCAACCCTGGTTGTTCTTTGGAAGGACTGATGCTGAAGCTGAAACTCCATTACTTTGGCCACCTCATGCGAAGAGTTGACTCATTGGAAAAGACTCTGATGCTGGGAGGGATTGAGGGCAGGAGGAGAAGGGACCGACAGAGGATGAGATGGCTGGATGGCATCATTGACTCGATGGACCTGAGTCTGAGTGAACTCCGGGAGTTGGTGATGGACAGGGAGGCCTGGCGTGCTGTGATTCATGGAGTCACAAAGAGTCAGACACGACTGAGTGACTGAACTGAACTGAACCCATATATATACAGAATCTTGAAAAGTGGTACGGAAGAATTTATTTACAGGGAAACAACTGAGAAACAGACATAGAGAATAGACTTATGGACATGTGGAGAGGGGAGGAGAGGGTGAGATGTATGGAAAGAGTAACATGGAAACTTACATTACCGTATTAAAAGAGATAGCCAATGGGAATTTGCTGTATGGCTCAGGAAACTCAAACAGGGGCTCTGTAGGAAACTAGAGAGGTGGTTTCATAAGTGAGGAGGGAGGGAATTTCAAAAGTGAGGGGATATATGTATATCTATGGCTGATTCTTGCTGAGGTTTGACAGAAAACAGCAAAATTATTAAAGCAATTATCCTTTAATAAAATAATTAATTTTAAAAAAAGAAAAAAAAATAAAGAAATAAGGGGAGAATGAATACTGAGTTGCTTCACTGTTCTCCTAAAATTACCACAACATTGTTAATCAGGTATACCCGAATACAAACTGTTTTTGACATTAAAAAATTAAAATTAAAAAAGAAATATATCAGAAGTTTCCTGAATATTATATAACTTGAATGTGAATGAGTGTCAATAAAACCTTCTGAAACATCAAAATTAATTCAGTAGCTCATCATTTTATACTGATATTTAAGATATGCTGTTCAATTTTAGAAGATGTTATTAAAATAACAGCAAAAATTATACACAAAGTTGCAATTTGGGAAACTAAATACTATTTAGAAAGTGTATTCTGTCTCACTCAAGGGCCCAACAATGTATCAGAAGAAGTCCACAGCCAAAGTTCTTTAATGGGCTCAGTAAAATAATAGCCATAGAATTAGAAAAGTAAGGGTTTATGGAGATCATATGATTTCTATTGGGTAAAGGAAAAACACGAATCCTGAGAGATAAATATTATACATTTTGGTATGTGTAATGATAATAAAAAAAAAATGACCCCTTGAAATATTGCGTGAGTCTTGAGACTTTGCACTGACTTTGTATGACAACTAGGACAAATGTCATAGTTGTAAAAATACACCAAGAATAATATATTTGAATAAATGGTAAAACATTATGAAAGTATCATGAACAAAGTGACAAAGAAGAACTTTAAAAATGAAGAAAATTATAAAATTACAACCATCAGGTGGTTTTAGTTATGAGTGACAGCACAAATTACACTGCTTTAAAATATTATTTTAAATTTTATTTTCTCAGTTTGAGGAGATTTCTAACATGGTTATATCCCAGCTCTGGGTCTAATCATTTTCAATTCCATATAATTTCTAGTGTTGGGTTCATCTTCAATTTGGCTTCTTTCAAAATCATAAGATGTTTGTGACTGGCACTGGGGCTGTATTATTCCTTTTCTATTCCAAAAGGAAAAAATATTTTATTTCCCCTAACTATCAAAAAACAACTTAATATTAGTTCTGATTAGATCATTCTTAAATACAAACACTCTGTTCAGGGACTATTTACATCACCTGTTTCACTTCAATTCAGTTCAGTTCAGTTGCTCAGTTGTTTCAGACTCTATGTGACCCCATGGACCACAGCACACCAGGCCTCCCAGTCCATCATCAAATCTCAGAGTTCACCCAAACTAATGTCCATTGAGGCAGTGATGACATTCAACCATCTCATCCTCTGTCGTCCCCTTCTCCCACCTGCAATCTTTCCCAGCATCAGGGTTTTTTTCAAATGAATCAGTTATTCCCATCAGTGGCCAAAGTATTGGGGTTTCAGCTTCAACATCAGTCCTTCCAAAAAACACTCAAGAATGATCTCCTTTAGGATGGACTGGTTGGATCTCCTTGCAGTCCAAGGGACTCTCTGGAGACTTCTCTAACACCACAGTTCAAAAGCATCAATTCTTCAGCTCTCAGGTTTCTTAGACTTCCCTGATGGCTCAGATGGTAAAGCGTCTGTCGACAATGTGGGAGACCTGGGTTCAATCCCTGGGTCAGGAAGATTCCCTGGAGAAGGAAATAGCAATCCACTCCAGTACTCTTGCCTAGAAAATCCCATGGATGGAGTAGCCAGGTGCAGGTTACTCTGTCCATGGGGTCGCAAAGAGTTGGAAATGACTGAGTGACTTCACTTCACTCACAGCTTTCTTTATAGTCCACCTCTCACATTAATACATGACTACTGGAAAAACCATAGCCTTGACTAGATGGACCTTTGCCTGCAAAGTAATGTCTCTGCTTTTTAATATATTGTCTAGATTGGTCATAACATTCCTCCAAGAAGCAAGCGTCTTTTAATGTTATGGCTGCAGTCACAATCTGCAGTGATTCTGCAGCCCCAGAAAATAAAGTCTGCCAGTGTTTCCACTATTTCCCCAGCTATTTGCCATGAAGTAATGGGACCGGATGCCACGATCTTAGTTTTCTGAATGTTGAGCTTTAAGCCCACTTTTTCACTCCTCTTTCACTTTCATCAAGAGGCTCTTTGGTTCTTCTTCACTTTCTGCCATAAGCGTGGTGTCATCTGTATATTTGAGGTTATTGCTATTTCTCCAAGCAATCTTGATTCCAGTTTGTGTTTCATCCAGTCCAGTGTTTCTCATGATGTACTCTGCATATAAGTTAAATAACCAGGGTGACAATATACAGCTTTGATGTACTTCTTTTCCTATTTGGAGCCAGTCTGTTGTTCCACATCCAGTTCTAACTGTTGCTTCCTGACCTGCGTGCAGATTTCTCAGGAGTCAGGTCAGGGGGTCTGGTAGTCCCATCTCCTTCAGAGTTTTCCACAGTTTATTGTGATCCACGCAGTCAACGGCTTTGGTGTAGTCAATAAAGCAGAAACAGATGTTTTTCTGGAACTCTCTTGCTTTTTCGATGATCCAGCAGATGTTGGAAATTTGATCTCTGGTTCCTCTGCCTTTGCTAAAACCAGCTTGAGCATCTGGAAGTTCATGGTTCAAGTATTGCTGAAGCCTGGCTTGGAGAATTTTGAGCATGACTTTACTAGTGTGGGAGATTAGTGCAACTGTCAGGTAGGTTGAGCAATCTTTGGAATTGTCTTTCTTTGGGATTTGAATGAAAACTGAACTTTTCCAGTCCTGTGGCCACTGCTGAGTTTTCCAAATTTGCTGGTATATCGTGTTCAGCACTTTCACAAAATCATATTTTTGGATTTGACATAGCTCAACTGGAATTCCATCACCTCCACTAGATTTGTTCGTAATGATGCTTCCTAAGGCCCACTTGACTTCACATTCCAGGATGTCTGGCTCTAGGTGAGTGATCACACCACCATGATTATCTGGGTCGTGAAGATTTTTTTGTACAGTTCTTCTGTGTATTCTTGCCACCTCTTCTTAATATCGTCTGCTTCTGTTGGGTCCCTACCATTTCTGTCCTTTATTAAGCCCATTTATGCATGAAATGTTCCCTGGTATCTCTTATTTTCTTAAAGAGATCTCTAGTCTTTCGCATTCTATTGTTTTCCTCTATTTCCTTGCACTGATCACTGAGGAAAGTTTTCTTATCTCTCCTTGCTATTTTTTGGAACTCTGCATTCAAATGTGGATGTTTTTCCTTTTCTCCTTTGTTTTCACTTCTCTTCTTTTCACAGCTATTTGTAAGTTCTCCCCAGAAAGCCATTTTGCTTTTTTGTATGTCTTTTCCTTGGGGATGGTCTTGATCCCTGTCTCCTGTACAATGTCATGAACCTCAGTCCATAGATCATCAGGCACTCTGTCTATCAGATCTAGTCCCTTAAATCTATTTGTCACTTTCATTGTATAATTGTAAGGGACTTGATTTATCTTCTACCTGAATGGTCTAGTGGTTTTCCCTACTTTCTTCAATTTAAGTCTGAATTTGACAATAAGGCATTCGTGATCTGAGCCACAGTCAGCTCCCAGTATTGTTTTTGCTGACTGTATAGAGCTTCTACATCTTTGGCTGCAAAGAATATAATCAATCTGATTTCGGTGTTGACTATCTGGTGATGTCCATGTGTACAGTCTTCTCTTGTGTTGTTGGAAGAGGGTATTTGCTATGACCAGTGTGTTCTTTTGGCAAAACTCTATTAGCCTTTACCCTGCTTCAATCTGTACTGCAAGGCCAAATTTGCCTGTTACTCCAGGTGTTTCTTGACTTCCTACTTTTGCATTCCAGTCCCCTATAATGAAAAGGACATCTTTTTGGGGTGTTAGTTCTAAAAGGTCTTCTAGATCTTCATAGAACCATTCAACTTCACCTTCTTCTGCATTACTGGTCCAGGCTAGACTTGGATTACCGAGATATTGAATGGTTTGCCTTGGAAATGAACAGAGATCATTCTGTCGTTTTTGAGATTGCATCCATGGACTGCATTTTGGACTCTTTTGTTGACTGTGATGGCTACTTCGTTTCTTCTAAGGGATTCTTGCCCATGGTAGTAGATATAATGGTCATCTGAGTTAAATTCACCCATTCCAGTCCATTTTAGTCTGCTGATTCATAAAATGGCGGCATTCTCTGTTGCCATCTCTTGTTTGACCCCTTCCAATTTGCCTCGATTCATGGACCTAACATTCCAGGTTCCGATACCATATCGCTCTTTACAGCATCGGACCTTGTTTCTATCAACAGTCACATCCACAACTGGGTGATGCTTTTGCTTTGGCTCCTTTTGGAGCTCTTCACTCTTTCTGGAGTTATGTCTCCACATTAAGCCTGAGCTAATGCCTATCCCTGTGGACTATAGCATGAAATTACCCCAATTTCCTTAGTTTAGTGTTCTTCCATGGGAGTGCTACTTGCCACCTCTGAACCAATCACTGATTGTCTTTGGGCTCAGTTAGATGCCAGTTCCTGAAATAATCACTGAGGAAAGACAATGCAATTATTCTTTACAGTTTAGGAGAATCCAAGTCTATTACTGGAACTGGGTGTAGGGCTAATCAATTTGAAACCATGTGAATGATATACAATTTGGAAAGGGTAAAAGTGATGCTGTAGAAGCAACTCCAATATTTGCTGCCTTGAAATACAGATAATAATTTCTTTTATAAAAATAAAAGGCTATTATAAAACAGGAAAACACAAATGCAAAATGACAAACAGCAAAGGATGTGATCAAGAAATTCACAAAAGAAAAAACACAAGTGATAGATTTCAATAAAATATAAAAAATAATTTTCTCTTTCAATCCAAAAGGATATCAAGCTTGACTATTCATTGGAAGGACTGATGCTGAAGCTCCAATATTTGGGCCACCACATGCTAAGAACGGACTCATTGGAAAAGTCCCTGACGCTGGTAAGGATTGAAGGCAGAAGGAGAAGGGGGTTACAGAGGTTGAGACGGTTGGATGGCATCACCGATTCAATGAACATGAGTTTTAACAAATTCCAGGAGATAGTGATGGACAAGGAAGGCTGGTGTGGTGCAGTCTATGGGGTCGCAAAGAGTGGGACTTGACTGAGTGACTGAACAGCAGCAAGTTATCACATATATACATATTTTAAGGTGAGATAATCTTTTCACATATCATATTTGCAAAAATTGATATTTTGTGTTGTATTGAGGAAAATGACATTTTCATCTATTTTTGGTTAGACTGCTAATTGGAAATAAAATATTTTCTGAAAAATGGTTTGGCAATTCATATAAAAAGTGTTAGAAAGAATATCCATTTGAAGAAAGCAAGATGGTGAAGTTGGTGGATGCTGAGCTCACTTCCCACCATGAACACATCAAACATATCTATGCTCACTGAAAATAAACTGGAGTCTGGCAGGTAGAAACTTAGACAACCAAGGCTGTAGAAGGAGGTCTACAAGGATTTGGGTAGGAAGGGAAAAGAAGCCATCCGTTTAGGACTGCACTCCTGGGAGGGGATGTAAACGAGTCAGAAATTTCACAGGCTCAGAGAAACTCATGGGGAGTGAGCAGTTCAAATTACATCTTGGAAACCCCACCCTGGAGTCAGAAACTGGGAAAATGAGTCCCCTTAGCTGATTTGAAAACCACTGGGACTAACAAGAAGGTTGTAAGAAATCTAGACTCTGTATGTGAAGAGTTTGTGGAGGCAACCACATGTTTGCTTACTCACAAAACAAGGCAGAGGAAACATGTTGAAATTACACAGGATGCTGGCTGTTTTCCCATAACAGTCCCAGGTCATGACCTAACCCACTCTGAATGCCTGCTCCAGCCCCTCTTATTTCATAGAACACCCCTTCCCAAAACTATGGCAAAGGCTTCCATGGCTGAGAAGAATGTACAAGTGCCAGGAATGGAGTCAACTCAGATCTGGCCTACATCTGAACAAGTTGAGAGCAGTCATTACCAGTGCTTATGGAGGTGGCACAGTGAGAGTATCTGGAACTCTGTCTGGTGTGCTGGGACTGTCCCATTATGCACCCAAGCCCATATTGGGCACCCCTTCTTGCTCCAGCTCTTCTTTCTTCTGGGGCAAAATTTCCAATGCTGGAAGGGGGTACAGCACACACTTACATGAAATGGAATCAGCATGGACCTGAAACTCAGGGCTTCTGTACCACCAACTGGAGACTCAGCCTAACTCCCCAATAGGCAGGGTTGGCTACTGAGCACAGGAGAAGTCCGGGCTCATACGTGGCATTGGTTCTGGCCCCTCTATCTCTAGCCCTACCTCTCACCAAAGTGAGAGTTGCCAATACACAAGAAGCAAATTAATATGGAACGTAAAATTATGGAAATCGCCCAATAGGAAAAGCAAGAAGAAAAACAAGTTAAAAATGAGAACAGTTTAAGAGACTTCTAGACAACATCAAGTATACTAACATACACTTTATTGGGGTCGTAGACGGAAAAGAGAGAGAGAAAGTGGTCAAAAATGTATATTTAACAGGCTGAAAGGGAAAAACTTGCAGCCTATAATAATCTACCCAGCAAGATTATCATCCAGAATTGGAGAGAACTTCTCAGACAGGCAAGTTTATCCATACTAAACCAACTCTGAAAGATATATTAGAGAGTCTTCTCTAAGTGGAAAAAGAATTAAAAATATACAGAGAAGGCAAAAACTCCCGCAAGTACACAGAAACACATAGTAAAGGCTGTGAATCAACCAATTAGACAATCTAGTATGAAACTTAAAAGACAAATGAATTGTAAATTAAACGCTAACTACAATAAACACCCTATTACATCAATGGACAGAGCGTCCTGATAGAAAGGCAATAAGAAAACTGTAGTCTTAAATTACAGATTAGAGTAGTTGAACTTAATAGATACCTACGGCATTTGTTGTTGTTCTTCAGTTAGTAAGTTGTCTGACTCTTTTGAAACCCCATGGACTGTAGCCTTCCAGGCTCCTCTGTCCATGGGATTTCCCAGGCAAGAATACTGGAGTGTATTGCATTTCCTTTTCCAGGGGGTCTTGCTAACCCACGGATCAAATCTGCATCTTCTGCACTGCAGGCAGATTCTTTACCTCTTTGCCACCTGGCATAGTCTATCGCAAATTAGCAGAATACATATTTTCAAATGCACACAGGACATTTTTTCAGGGATGATCAAATGCTAGGCCACAAAACAAGTCTCAACACATTTAAGAAGACAGAAATTATATCAAGCACTTTTTCTGACCACAATGGTACAAAATAAGAAATCAGTTACAGGAGGGGAATATGGGACAAACACAAACATATGGAGACTAAACAACATGCTACTACAAACCAATGAGCTAATGAAGAAATCAAAAAGGGAATCAGAAAATACTTGGAGACTACTAAAAACACCAACTTTCCAAAATCTATTGGATTTAGCAAAAGCAGTTCTAGGGGGAAATTTATAGTGACAGATGCTTCCCTCAAAAAAAAAAAAAAAACTGAAATAAACAACTTAACTTACTATATAAATGAATTGGAAAAGGAAGAATAAATAAAGCCCCAAATCCTCAGAATGAAGGCAATAATAATGATCAGAGAGGACATTAATAAAATTGAGACTTCCCCTTTCCTAAAGTAAAAAAAGTATCAATTAAGTGAGAAGATATTTTTTTGAAAAGATAAACAAAATAATTAAGTCTTTAGCCAGGTTCATCAAAAATAAAAGATAGATGACTCAAATAAACAAAATAAGAAATGCAATGGAGACATTACTGCCAATAGGAAAAAATCATAAGAGGATACTACAAATAGTTATATACCAGACAGTTGGACAACCTAGAAGAAACTGACAAATCTCTAGGAACATACAATCTTTCAAAACTGAATCAGGAAGGAATGTATAGTCTGAATAGATGAATCACTAGTCGTGAAATTGAATTTATAATAAAAACTTTCTTAGCAAAATAAAGTTCAGGACCACACAGCTTCACAGTAGAATTTTTCCAAACATATACAGAATAGCTTATACCCAACATTCTCAAACTATTCCAAAAAATTGAGAAAATGGAGTACTCCCAAATTATTTGCTGAAGCCACTATTATCCTAACACCAAAGGCAGACAAAGACACCACCCAAAAAGAAAATTAAATGTCAATATTTCTGTTGAATATAGATGTTAAAATTCTTAACAAAATATTAGAGAACCAAATTCAACACCACATTAAAACCATCATATACCATGATCAAGATGGACTTATTCCAGGGGTACAAGGATGGTTCAATATCTGCAAATTAGTCAATGTGGTACACCACATTAGGGACGAGAAGGACAAAAATCACATGATCATCTCAACAGATGCTGTAAAAGCATTTGGTAAAATTCAATATTCATTCATTTCAAAAACTCATCATACTTGATATGGAGGGATATATCTGAACACAAAGAAAGTGAAAGTGGAAGTCACTCTGTACCCACTCCAGTATTCTGGCCTACAGAATTCCATGGGCTGTATAGTCCATGTGGTCATCTGAACATAATAAAGGTGATTTATAACAAACAGAGATAATATCATATTCAGTGGCAAAAAGCTGAAAGCTTTGCCTCTAAATCAGGAACAAGACACAGATGCCCACTCTTGACACTTCTAAAATGCTAGAAGTACGAGGCACAGCAATGATTCAAGGAAAAGAAATAAAGCAATGATTCAAGGAAAAGAAATAAAAGTCATCCAAATTGGAAGGAAGAAGGAAAACTGTCACTACTTGCAGTTGACATGATACTATATACAGAAAACTATAAACCACCACAAAAAATGATTAAACAAATGAAATAAAAATGAATTAAAACCCTAAATGAAAGACTGGAAACTATGAAACTCCTAGAAATAAATGTAGGCAAAACCCTCTTTGACATAATTCATAGCAACATTTTTTTCCACCTGTCTCCTAAGGCAAAGGAAACAAAAGAAAAAAATGAGATCTAATTAAAGTTCAAGACTTTTGCACAGCAAATGAAAACATTGACTAAATGAAAAGAGAACCTGCTGAATGGGAATAGAAAGTGAAAGTGAAGTCACTTAGTCGTGTCCGACTCTTTGTGACCCCACGGACTGTAGCCTACCAGGCTTCTCCATCCATGGGATTTTCTAGGCAAGAGTACTGGAGTGGGTTGCCACTTCCTTCTCCAGGGGATCTTCCCTACCCAGGGATCGAACCTGGGTCTCCCACATTGTAGGCAGATGGTTTTACCATCTGAGCCAGGAAGTATTTGCAAATTATATGACTATAAGGGGTTAATATGCAAAATATATAAACAGATTACTCAACTCGGTATTTAAAAAAAAAGGAAGATCTGAATTTCTCCCAAGAAGATATACAGATGGCTAATAGTCACATGAAAAAATGCTGAACATCACTAATAGTCAGAGAAATTAAAACCAAAATCACAAGGAGATATCACCTCACACCCATCAGAATGCTGCTACCGCTACTGCTGCTGTTATGGCTATCATCAAATCAAAAAGTCTGATGGCAAGGACGTGGAGAAAAGGAAGCCCTTGTACTTAATGGATGGGAATGTAAATTTGTGCAGTCACTATAGAAAACATCATGGAAGTTTCTCAAAAAACTAAAAAACAACTACCATGTGACCCAGCAATTCCACTCCCAGGTATATATCAGAAGACAGTGAACACTAATTTGAAAAGATACATGAATTCCAATGTTTATTACAGCCTTATTTACAATAGAAAAAATATGGAAGCAACCAGTGAACAAAACACACATGGTTTCTGTCTTCAAACACACAGGACTTCACTTGCATGGAGTATGGGATAAGCAAGCATTTGAACACTACAGTAATCCTTAAAAATAATGGCAGATAGATGTTCTTTGAGATGGAAAAATTCTTCCAGCATATTGCATAGAAAAAGAAGGCTACAATAGTGCATATAGTTTGATTCAATTTCTATAAATTAAAAAAACTTCACTGATGTATATCAGTTCAGTTCAGTCACTCAGTCGTGTCCGACTCTTCCCGACCCCATGAATTGCAGCACGCCAGGCCTCCCTGTCCATTACCAACTCCCGGAGTTCACTCAAACTCACCTCCATCCACTCAGTGATGCCATCCAGCCATCTCATCCTCTGTCGTCCCCTTCTCCTCCTACCCCCAATCCCTCCCAGCATCAGAGTCTTTTCCAATGAGTCAACTCTTCGCATGAGGTGGCTAAAGTACTGGAGTTTCAGCTTTAGCATCATTCCTTCCAAAGAAATCCCAGGGCTGATCTTCAGAATGGACTGGTTGGATCTCCGTGCAGTACAAGGGAATCTCAAGAGTCTTCTCCAACACCACAGTTCAAAGGCATCAATTGTTCAGCACTCAGCCTTCTTCACAGTCCAACTCTCACATCCATACATGACCACAGGAAAAACCGTAGCCTTGTCTAGACGGACCTTTGTTGGCAAAGTAATGTCTCTGCTTTTTAAGATGCTATCTATGTTGATCATAACTTTCCTTTCAAGGAGTAAGCGTCTTTTAATTTCATGGCTTCAGTCACCATCTGCAGTGATTTTGGAGCCCCAAAAAATAAAGTCTGACACTGTTTCCACTGTTTCCCCATCTATTTCCCAGGAAGTGATGGGACCGGATGCCATGATCTTCGTTTTCTGAATGTTGAGCTTTAAGCCAACTTTTTCACTCTCCACTTTCACTTTCATCAAGAGGCTTTTTAGTTCCTCCTCACTTTCTGCCATAAGGGTGGTATCATCTGCATATCTGAGGTTACTGTTATTCGTCCATCTTGATTCCAGCTTGTGTTTCTTCCAGTCCAGCGTTTCTCATGATGTACTCAGCATATAAGTTAAATAAGCAGGGTGACAATATACAGCCTTGACGTACTCCTTTTGCTATTTGGAACCAGTCTGTTGTTCCATCCAGTTCTAACTGTTGTTTCCTGACCTGCATACAGATTTCTCAAGAGGCAGGTCAGGTGGTCTGGTATTCCCATCTCTTTCAGAATTCCCCACAGTTTATTGTGATCCACACAGTCAAAGGGTTTGGCATAGTCAATAAAGCAGAAATAGATGTGTTTTTTTTGGAACTCTCTGGCTTTTTCCATGATCCAGCGGATGTTGGTAATTTGATCTTTGGTTCCTCTGCCTTTTCTAAAACCAGCTTGAACATCGGGAAGTTCACGGTTCACATATTGTTGAAGCCTGGCTTGGAGAATTTTGAGCATTACTTTACTAGTGTGTGAGATGAGTGCAACTGTGCAGTAGTTTAAGCATTCTTTGGCATTGCCTTTCTTTGGGATAGGAATGAAAACTGACCTTTTCCAGTCCTGTGGCCACTGCTGAGTTTTCCAAATTTGCTGGCATATTGAGTGCAGCACTTCCACAGCATCATCTTTCAGGATTTGAGACAGCTCAACTGCAATTCCATCACTTCCACTAGCTTTGTTCATAGTGATGCTTTCTAAGGCCCACTTGACTTCACATTCCAGGATGTCTGGCTCTAGGTGAGTGATCACACCACCACGATTATCTGGAACGTGAAGATCTTTTTTGTACAGTTCTTCTGTGTATTCTTGCCACCTCTTCTTAGTGTCTTCTGCTTCTGTTAGGTCCATACCATTCCTGTTCTTTATCGAGCCCATCTTTGCATGAAATGTTCCTTTTGTATCTCTGATTTTCTTGAAGAGATCTCTAGTCTTTCCCATTCTGTTGTTTTCCTCTATTTCTTTGCATTGATCGCTGAAGAAGGCTTTCTTATCTCTGCTTGCTATTCTTTGGAACTATGCATTCAGATGCTTATATCTCTCCTTTGTATATATGCTCACCCAAATATATGTGTATTCTATATTCTAGCATTATATAATACATATAACACATATTTTATAAATATTTAAGTAGAACAACAAAGACAAAATATTAACAGTTATATTTCTATTTATTTCTATTGCTTCACTTAGTGGTGTCCTCAGCCAGTCCAGTCTAAAGCAGATCAGCCCTGGGTGTTCTTTGGAAGGACTGATGCTAAAGCTGAAACTCCAGTACTTTGGCCACCACATGTAAAGAGTTGACTCATTGGAAAAGACTCTGATGCTGGGTGGCATTGGGTTCAGGAGGAAAAGGGAACGACAGAGGATGAGATGGCTGGATGGCATCAATGACTCGATGGACGTGAGGCTGAGTGAACTCCAGGAGTTGGTGATGGACAGGGAGGCCTGTCGTGCTGCAATTCATGGGGTCTCAAATAGTCGGACACGACTGAGCAACTGTACTGAACTGAACTGAACTGAATTTCATTTTTATACCTTTTGAATTTCCATATTGCTTTGCCTCGGGTATATATTTTAGAAAACAAATAATGCTCTTTTGAAGCACAGTAACCCAGACATTCAGAAAAGGCAATGGCAACCCACTCCAGTAGTCTTGCCTGGAGAATCCCATGGACAGAGGAGCCTGGTAGGCTGCAGTCCATGGGGTCGCGAAGAGTTGGACACGACTGAGTGACTTCAGTTTCATTTTTCACTTTCATGCATTGGAGAAAGAAATGGAAATCCACTCCAGTATTCTTGCCTGGAGAATCCCAGGGACAGAGGAGCCTGTTGGGTGCCATCTATGGGGTCAAACAGCATTGCACACGACTGACGCAACGTAGCAGCAGCAGCAGTAACCCAGACATTAAATTAACATATGCCCAAGTATCCTTTAAAGGTCTTCTTTCTACCTCCAAGTCCATGTTTCTTTGCAATTTCCACATCATACCTTAGATTCCATTCATATTCAGTGCATGTATAACCAGCTTTCTTGGGTCTCAGTGCCTTTGCATTTTCTCCCCCACTGTCTGGGAAGCACTTGCACAACTTTTCACTTGGTGATCTATTTTGCTTCAGGTGGCTCAGGCTTCATCTCAGGTGTCTTCACTTAAAAGAACCCTTCCCTCACCTCCTTGCCATCAGACTATGACAAATGCCTCTCCTCGTTACCACCACAGCCCAGTGTGGTTTGTATACTGTGAATCAATTCATCACGCAAATGGAAATATAAGTTTAACATTACTTTCCTCCTTTTCCTGCCCTGTTCTCTCTCAACAGCAGCTCATCACTTTCTAGTCTCTTCCTACTCACCTGGTTCCACTTGCACAAGCCTCCTTGTTTTATTGGAAGGGCATAGACAATACCAATTGGGGGCTTTTGCCATGGCTATTTTCTCTGCCCAGAATTTATTCCCCAAGATAGCCACAAGGTCAGTCCCTCATGTCGTTAATTAAGTCTTTGCTCAAATGTCCTAGATTGAAAAGGCCGTACCTGCACTAACCTGTGGGGTGGAAAACTCCCCATTTCTCATAACTCATAAAGTTCTCTCTATATGGTATAATACACTATTTTGTCATTAATGTTTACCTTCCATCTTCCCTGCCTAGAATGTAAGCCCCATGAGAGAAGGGTCCTGGGTTTTGGTTACCAATGTGTGCCTTGCACCCAGAACACGACCTGAAGCACTGAAGAGGGTTCGATCAGTTCAGTTCAGTCACTCAGTCGTGTCCGACTCTTTGCGACCCCATGGACCATAGCACGCCAGGCCTCCCTGTCCATCACCATCTCCCAGGGCTTACTCAAACTCGTGTCCACTGAGTTGGTGATACAATCCAACTATCTCATCCTCTATCATCCCCTTCTCTTCCCACCTTCAGTCTTTCCCAGTATTAGGGTCTTTTCAAATGAGTCAGATCTTCTCATCAGGTAGCCAAAGTATTGGAGTTTCAGCTTCAGCATCAGTCCTTCCAATGAATAATCAGGACTGATTTCTTTTAAGATGCACTGGTTGGATCTTCTTGCAATCCAAGTGACTTTCAAGAGTCTTATCCAACACCACAGTTCAAAAGCAGGAATTCTGCAGCACTCAGTTTTCTTTATAGTACCACTCTCACATCCATACATGACCACTGGAAAAACCATGGCTTTGGCTAGACGGACCTTTGTTGGCAAAGTGATATCGCAGCTTTTTAATATGTTGTCTAGCTTGGTCATAAATTTTCTTCCAAGGAGCAAGGGTCCTTTAATTTCATGGCTGCAGCCATCATATGAAGTGGTTTTGGAGACCAAAAATAAATAAATAAATAAATAAAGTCAGTAACTGTTTCCATAGTTTCCCCATCTACTTTCCATAAAGTGATGAGACCAGATGCCAGGATCTTAGTTTTCTGAATGTTGAGTTTTCACTCTCCTCTTGAACTTTCATCAACAGAGTCTTTAGTTCTTCTTCACTTTCTACCATAAGCATGGTGTCATCTGCATATCTGAGATTATTGATATTTCTCCCAGCAATCTTGATTCCAGCTTATGCTTCATCCAGTCCAGCATTTTGCATAATGTACTCTGCATATAAGTTAAACAAGCAGGGTGACAATAAACAGCTTTGACATTCTCCTTTCCCAATTTGGAGCCAGTCTGTTGTTCCATACTGGGGGTTAATTAATACCTTTTGAGGGGGAAATAAACATTACACCTAAGAATTTATGTCTATTTTTGCAATTAAATAAAACAAATCCAGACTAATGTGAGAAGGAACTTGATTTGAAATGACAATGGTGATAGGGTCATCACCCACACTACAAAAGTAATGCTGAAAATTCTCCAAGATAGTCTTCAAGAATACATAGACCAAGAACATTCAGATGATCAAACTGCATTGAGAAAAGGCAGAGAAACAAGAGATCCAATTGCCAACATCAGTTGGTTCATAGAAAAAGCAAGAGAAATCCAGAAAAAAAAACATCTACTTCTGCTTTGCTGACTATGCCAAAGCACTTGCCTGGGTGGATCACATCAAATTGTGGACAATTCTTAAAGAGATCAGTATACCAGACCAACTTATCTGACACTTGAGAAATCTGTATGCAGGTCAAGAAGCAACAGTTAGAACTGGACATGGAACAATGGACTGGTTCCAAACTGGGAAAGGAGTACATCAAGGCTGTACATTGTAACCTTGCTTATTTAACTTATATTCAGAGTACATCATGCTAAATGTCAGATTGGATGAAGCACAAGATGGAATGAAAATTGCCAGGAGAAATATTAATAAATTCAGAAATGCAGACAACACCATGCTTAAGGCAGAAAGCATAAAGAAACTAAAGACCGTCTTGATGAGGGTGAAAGAGGATAGTGAAAAAGCTAACTTAAATCAACATTCAAAAAACCAAGGTCATGGCATCTGGTCCAATCACGTTATGGCAAATAGAGGGGGAAACAATGGAAACAGTGACAGACTTTATTTTTGTGGGCTCCAAAATCACAGCAGATGCTGACTGCAGCCATGAAATTAAAAGTTGCTTGCTCCTTGGAAGAAAAGCCATGACCGACCCAGGGAGCACATCAAAAAGCAGAGACATCACTTTGCTGACAAAGGTCCATACGCCAAAGCTAAGGTTTTTTCAGTAGCCATATATGGATGTGATTGTTAGACCATAAAGAAAGCTGAGGGCTGAAGAATTGATGCTTTTGAACTGTGGTGGTAGAGAAGATTCTTGAGAGTCCCTTGGCCTGCAAGGAAATCAAACCAGTCAATCCTGAAGGAAATCAGTCCAGATTATTGACTAGAAGGACTGAAGCTGACGCTGAAACTCCAGTACTTTGTCCACCTGATGCAAAGAACTGACTCATTGGAAAAGATCCTGATGCTGGGAAGGAATGAAGGCCAGAGGAGAAGGGGATGACAAAGGATGAGATGGTTGGATGGCACTGGGGATTCAATGGACTTGAGTTTCAGCAAGCTCTGGGAGTTGGTGATGGACAGGGAAGCCTGGTGTGCTGCAGTCCATGGGGTTGCACAGAGTCATGTTGGGAGCCGCGTTAGGTATTGCTGACAAAATGGAGGCATGGCCCCAACACCCTCTCTTTTTCCCTCAGGCACGGACTCAGGATGAAGGAGTTAGGCCTTGTGATTCTGACTTGTTTTTTCCTCTCCTTGGCTGAGTTGACAGAAAAGGAATATTAAGGTGCTGATTGTTCTTGAGAGGAGCATGAGAAGGCACAAAGCCTTCTGCAGCTGTGCTCAGAGAATAATTATAAAGTTAATCATTGACATTTGTTCAAGGACTTTTACAAAAGAGTGTTCCAGGATGAGCATATAGGCCGCAGCTTGAGGTCATGGGAGGGATTGTTATCTGAAGCCTATTTGTGAGTAAAATGTTTATGGCAAAGGAGTTGAATAAATTTAGGGCTTAGAAATAATTAAAATAGTTAGAAGTTAAAGGTCTAAGGAATATTGTAATATTAGCATAGATTACTATAGCTTATAAGAGGTTAGGAATTTTAGAGATACTAATGAAGGGATGGAGCCAAAGCAAAAAGAATACCCAGCTGCAGATGTGACTGGTGATAGAAGCAAGGTCCAATGCTGTAAAGAGCAATATTGCATAGGAACCTGGAATGTCAGGTCCATGAATCAAGGCAAATTGGAAGTGGTCAAACAAGAGATGGCAAGAGTGAATGTCGACATTCTAGGAATCAGCGAACTGAAATGGACTGGAATGGGTGGTTTTAACTCAAATGACCATTATATCTACTACTGCAGGCAGGAATCCCTCAGAAAAAAATGGAGTAGCCATCATGGTCAACAAAAGAGTCCGAAATGCAGTACTTGGATGCAATCTCAAAAACGACAGAATGATCTCTGTTTGTTTCCAAGGCAAACCATTCAATATCACAGTAATCCAGGTCTATGCCCCAACCAGTAATGCTGAAGAAGCTGAAGTTGAATGGTTCTATGAAGACCTACAAGACCTTTTAGAACTAACACCCAAAAAAGATGTCCTTTTCATTATAGGGGACTGGAATGCAAAAGTAGGAAGTAAAGAAACACCTTGAGTAACAGGCAAATTTGGCCTTGGAATATAGAATGAAGCAGGGCAAAGACTAATAGAGCTTTGCCAAGAAAATGCACTGGTCATAACAAGCACCCTCTTCCAACAACACAAGAGAAGACTCTATACATGGACATCACCAGATGGTCAACACCAAAATCAGATTGATTATATTCTTTGCAGCCAAAGATGGAGAAGCTCTATACAGTCAGCAAAAACAAGACCAGGAGCTGACTGTGGCTCAGACCATGAACTCCTTATTGCCAAATTCAGACTTAAATTGAAGAAAGTAGGGAAAACCACTAGACCATACAGGTATGACCTAAATCAAATCCCTTATGATTATACAGTTGAAGTGAGAAATAGATTTCAGGGCCTAGAACTGATAGATAGAGTGCCTGATGAACTATGGAATGAGGTTCATGACATTGTACAGGAGAAAGGAATCAAGAACATCCCCATGGAAAAGAAATGCAAAAAAGCGAAATCGTTGTCTGGGGAGGCCTTACACATAGCTGTGAAAAGAAGAGAAGTGAAAAGCAAAGGAGAAAAGGAAAGATATAAACATATGAATGCAGAGTTCCAAAGAATAGCAAGAAGAGATAAGAAAGCCTTCTTCAGCGATCAATGCAAAGAAATAGAGGAAAACAACAGAATGGGAAAGACTAGAGATCTCTTCAAGAAAATCAGAGATATGAAGACCTTTCATGCAAAGATGGGCTCGATAAAGGACAGAAATGGTATGGACCTAACAGAAGCAGAAGATATTAAGAAGAGGTGGCAAGAATACACAGAAGAACTGTACAAAAAAGAGCTTCACGACCCAGATATTCATGATGGTGTGATCACTCACCTAGAGCCAGACATCCTGGAATGTGAAATCATGTGGGCCTTAGAAAGCATCACTATGAACAAAGCTAGTGGAGGTGATGGAATTCAAGTTGAGCTATTCCAAACCTGAAAGATGATGCTGTGAAAGTGCTGCACTCAATATGCCAGCAAATTTGGAAAACTCAGCAGTGGCCACAGGACTATAAAAGGTCCATCTTCATTCCAATCCCAAAGAAAGGCAATGCCAAAGAATGCTCATACTACCGCAAAACTGCACTCATCTCACATGCTAGTAAAGTAATGCTCAAAATTCTCCAAGCCAGGCTTCAGCAATATGTGAACTGTGAACTTCCTGATGTTCAAGCTGGTTTTAGAAAAGGCAGAGGAACCAGAGATCAAATTGCCAACATCTGCTGGATCATGGGAAAAGCGAGGGAGTTCCAGAAAAACATCTATTTATGCTTTATTGACTATGCCAAACCTTTGACTGTGTGGATCACAATAAACTGTGGAAAATTCTGAAAGAGATGGGAATACCAGGCCACCTGACCTGCCTCTTGAGAAATCTGTATGCAGGTCAGGAAGCAACAGTTAGAACTGGACATGGAACAACAGACTGCTTTCAAATAGGAAAAGGAGTACGTCAAGGCTGTGTATTGTCACCGTGTTTATTCAACTTATATGCAGAGTACATCATGAGAAACGTTGGACTGGAAGAAACACAAGCTGGAGTCAAGATTGCCAGGAGAAATATCAATCACCTCAGATATGCAGATGACACCACCCTTATGGCAGAAAGTGAGGAGGAACTAAAAAACCTCTTGATGAAAGCGAAAGTGAAGAGTGAAAAAGTTGGCTTAAAGCTCAACATTCAGAAAACGAAGATCATGGCATCCGGTCCCACCACTTCATGGGAAATAGATGGGGAAACAGTGGAAACAGTGTCAGACTTTATTTTTCTGGGCTCCAAAATCAGTGCAGATCGTGACTGCAGCCATGAAATTCAAAGATGCTTACTCCTTGGAAGGAAAGTTAAGACCAATATAGATAGCATATTCAAAATCAGAGACATTACTTTGCCAACAAAGGTTCGTCTAGTCAAGGCTATGGTTTTTCCTGTGGTCATGTATGGATGTGAGAGTTGGACTGTGAAGAAGGCTGAGCGCCGAAGAACTGATGCTTTTGAACTGTGGTGTTGGAGAATACTCTTGAGAGTCCCTTGGCCTGCAAGGAGATCCAACCAGTCCATTCTGAAGGAGATCAGCCCTGGGATTTCTTTGGAAGGAATGGTGCTAAAGATGAAACTCCTGTACTTTGGCCACCTCATGCGAAGAGTTGACTCATTGGAAAAGACTCTGATGCTGGGAGGGATTGGGGGCAAGAGGAGAAGGGGACGACAGAGGATGAGATGGCTGGATGACATCACTGACTCGATGGACGTGAGTCTGAGTGAACTCTGGGAGTTGGTGATGGACAGGGAGGCCTGGCGTGCTGCGATTCATGGGGTCACAAAGAGTCGGACACGACTGAGCGACTGATATGAATAGCTAGAAGCCTTTTTAGGAGATAGTGAGCTCAGGATATTAGGGGCAATCAGGATTTAGAAAGATAAGAAATAAACTGAGCAATGTAGCGTGAGTTACAATGTAATCACAAGGTAACTATAGGACACATAAGAGGAAGTAGATAACAGATGATAAAGCTGATCCTGAGAGAATCGCTGAAGCAGGAACTCTGTTTGAAGGGCAACAATGATTTATATGGAGATGAGAAATCTGGATGAAGGGGAACTGATAATGGCAAACCTCTGACCTAATGATTTTGTAAAAGTATAAAAGAAAATCTTAAACTTGAAATAAATGCGCAGTTCAAGAAAATTGAGAGGCTGCATCATTACTCACTGACACAGTCCCTCCTTTCAGGTTGAATCCCTGGCTGCTGGAGATGGACTCTGGCAGAGTCAGACACAATTGAACGGCTGAAATGAACTGATTGCAATAGGGAGAATGCTTTGAACACAAGTTCTTAACATGTCTCAAAATGGAACAGAAAAAGATTTTTCTTTAACATGGAAGGATGAGGTGAGCAGCAACTGTGTGTGTATCTGTGTTTGTGTATTTGTGTGTGTGTGTGTGTGTGAGAGAGAGAGAGAGAGAGAGAGAAGGGGCAAGAGGTGGGGATGGATGAAGAGACAGCATGAGGGAGCAGTTTGACAGTAAGTGTTTCTTTCTGTAGTGAGCTGATTCTTAGAATGAGCTGTTAAGGGAGCCAGAAATGTCTGACTCTTAGTGTTTGCTCAAGCTTGGGGTAGAGCTGAAGTTCAGAGCAGAGAAGCTTTGCTAAAGTTTAACAAAGCCACGTCAGTGGCTATGCTATGGATGACTGTGAGCACTTGGCCAGTCTCTGCTGTTGTTTAAGAGAGGCCAAGTCAGCCTTTTGACAGTATTGTTGTTATCAAAATTGCAAGTCCAGGTGCTTGATGCAGAATGAGGCCCACCAAAACTAAATGTTAGAGTTTGGAACAGGGAAAGGTTTATTACAGATTCATACAAGGATGTGGGTGGCTCTTGCCCTAAGAACCCAATGTTACTGAAAGTTTTCAGTAAGTATGTTCAAAAGCAAATGTTAGAGAGAGTTGTGGTAAGTTGTTGCAGACTTCTTGGTGTCACACTCTTTGTGCTTAAGGTTAGATCATGGTCATGTAATGATGTTCCTATATATCTCTATCAGATGAATGTTATTTTCTGTCCTGACAAGAGAGGGCAAAGTCTCAAGGCACAATTTCACTTTGAAATGTCCCATCCCGGTTAAGCAGAAACAGATCTTAGTTGGCAGCTCCTTCAGGGCAAGGTTCCCACATTCTTCCCAGCTGTCATCCTTGATGGAGCCAGGCACCCAATCCAATAGATCCTGTCTCCTCAGGCTGTCCAAGTGAGGAGACCAGTTCTCATGGACTGAGACCCAGAAAGATGGCCACTGGTAGTAGGTTGCAGAGACAGGGATGGGGGAGAGGTTCACCACTCCTCAAGGCCTGGGTCAAGGCTAGTGGAGGGCCTTCGTGAGGGCTCTGAATCACTAAAGGATGTAGTCCCCAGCCTGTTCCCTGGGACTTCCAGCTCATCCACTAGCCCAAGGCTGGGTGATCTCCGGGCCCTCCAAAAGAATGCCTGAATCTGCCTCTTCTCTCACTTTCAAGCTGATGACCACCACACCACCCTTCCTTAATCACTTCCCCAATGGTCCCTCCTTGAAAGTAACTGGGGGCAGGGCACACTGTGGTGCTGATCAATAGCTGAGCAGGACAACGAATGGCCACTCATTGACAGTTGGCTGCTTGCGAAAGGGGCCATATGAGGCATGATGCAAGGCTGAGCAACACTTGTTGCCTAGGAATAGGGTGGGTTGAAATGAAGCACACCAATGGCTAACTGCATAGGGCTGTGCTCATTCTGCTCTGTTACACTTTGAATAGAATAAGAATCCCTGTGAGGTTAAGGTTTGTCAAAGTAGTTCTCAAGGTAGGCTGGCTGTCACATTCTTCTTGGCTTTGAAATATTAGCTATACTATATGCGGCACATGTGATCATGTGGCATCTGTTGGAGAGGCATATAGATAAGCACTGCTGACAGGCATGCCTGGGAATACAATGAAAGAATGATGTACAAAAGTTAAACCAGCATGTGAAATTAAAATCTGAGGTTTGAAAGGAGTGAGTCAAAAAGATTAAAGCACACTGGACCCAAAGTATCCTTATGTAACAGAGCAGCATGAGCACAGCCCTTAGCAGATAGCCATTGCTGTGCCTTATTACTCCACATCCTGTTACTAAGCAACAGGTCTTGCTCAGCAATTGGACAGTGCATCCCTGGGCCCCGCCCATATGCAACCAGCTATCAGTGAGGTAGCTACTGGTACTTCTCCTGCTCAGCTATTGGTCAGCTCCACTGTGGGCCCTACCTGACGATAACTGTCAATGAGGGACCACTGGGGAAGTGATTCAGTCAAGAGTCAGTGGTGCAGTGGTCATCTGACTCTTGCCTTTGGGCACCTTACTGTTTTCTGCTTTTTAATCAGGAATGTATTTCTGGTAGATGGGGCAAGTTGAGTTTCCCTACTCAATATGAGAGTTGAAGTGTCCCCGACAATATTAGTGGAGCAGGCATTTAACACTTTCTTTGCTCTGATGTGTAATCTTATGGAGACGGTGTACAGACCTTGGGGCAACAGACTGAGGATTCACCAAGTCTTGGGGTCTCTAAAGCTCATTGGAGTAGCAAAAACATCCAACCTGTTCTTAATTACCTTTTTCCATGTTAAGTGCTTGCTCTTAAGTTCCTTAAGCCCCTCAAGAACCCCCAATAGGAAGAGGGTGGGCCAAAGATGAAGTGACTAGAGGACTCTGAAGTGCTGAAATGTGATGAAAAGTGTTTGGCAGAGGTTCATACAGGGATGGAGGAGGCAGGAGTGTTGAAGGGGGACATATAAGTCAAAGAATAAAGGGCACTGAAGGAAAGTCTGAGGGTCATGAGAAGAAACACCATGCCCCTGAATCACCACTCCCCAGAATCAGACACACAGAGGTGTCAGGGGTGAGAAAGTTGTATCATGGCCTCCCTCAGCACCCACTAACCCATGTTGATGGGCACAGTGGTACATTGTGATGTCTAAGACCCCAAAGCCACCATTGGCTGGGGGAGTGCCTAGCTGACCAATCAGATTGAAGGGTGTGGCTCCTCATTGTCCTGAGAAGGTATATATAGGGAGGTCAGAGGCAGAGATTCTGGGTTAGGCCACTTCATGCTATCATCATAAGTAAGGTAACCAGGAGGCCACGGCAGCCAAGAAGAGTTGCAGTGCGGTTTGCTTCAAGGATGAAAGGACGAAAGAAGACCCTTTGTCAACAGAGATACAGAGGCAGTGTGAAGGTAAGATGATTCCATCTACACTCCCCACATTCTCCATTGACTTTGTTGCCAAAGTCCTCTACACTTCCCTTGCCTGCCACAAATGCCCTCAGCAGCCCACATTCCTTTTCATGAAATCTCCCTTCCAACTCAATTGGTATCCTCTTTCCTTAAAACTAATGCCCTTCTATTGTCTTTCAAGGCACGAAATATGACCATGAGGGTCAGAAGACCTCTGAAAGGAACCTTGAGAAAGAAAATCCTGTCATATGGCACTCAGTCGAAGAAGGTGAAGAAAACAAGAAAACCAATCTGTTTTTTCTGTTCCTGTGCACGTAAGAAACTGAATCAAAGCCGAAACGGGTACCAAACTATGAGGCGGAGTCAAAGAAGGAGGCAGAATCAAAGGAGAAGATAAGCTCAGCCACCCCAGAATCAGAGACCCTGGAGAAGTACAACCTGGGTAGCCAGTAACTGAATAGAAAACGTCACAGTTTAGAATTGTGTCTCCAGAGGTCTGCTTTCTTAGAAATGGCCAACCAGGAAAAGACTGACTCTCACACTAACATAGTAAACTGATGGCTGCGATTAAAATAAACATCAAATGGTGAAAAGATGATATTTGTGTGTGTGTGTGAATTTTCTGATGGGATGAGGGGGGAAGGAAGAAAAGTGGTGGGCACCTGAGTCGGGAGGGATGTAGGGTCCTGAGAGATTAGGGAACAGACCCTCAGGTCCCCAGTTAACCAGAGAGTAGAGGTCTGGACTGGTTCAGGAGTCTGCATTGAAGATGGATAATCCTGCTTAACAATTGATCTCAGCGGCAATGAGTAGTGGTGTGGTACAGCCATTGTTTGGGGGTGTGGAATGACATTAGGGTCTAGATTGCCAGAACCCAGATGGGAAGAGGGTTTCACATGGGGATGGTGAATGTCATACTTCGCCTGAGAGAGGCAGGCAGAAATCACATCCTGGCCACTTACGTCATAACGGGCTTTGTTGCATCACTCACCTATGCTGTCAACTAAAGGTGCTCAGGAGGCACAAAATGCTGATACAACTAAAATCCACAATTAGTACTCCCAAGGATTAAAACAATGTTTGGACGGAACAGACCAGATATCAATTAGGCCACTGTTATCCTGAGAAATTGGTAGGAGCAGTGTGTTCCCAAGTGCAGGGCAGTGAAGGTGGCCCAATCCCGGTGCAGATGAGACACAGGATCTCCACACACAGATAATTTTTTTGGGGGGTGCACCATGCAGTTTGTGGGATTTTAGTTCCCTAAACTAAACCGTGGGAAAAGGTTTTTTCCAGGGAATGCATGAAGTCGTAACCACTGGACAGCCAGAGAAGTCAAGACAGAGACTTTTGATACAAGTATTAATATCAGACTGAATAAAAGCTGGTCTTATATTTATCACCATCCCCCATTATTTCTAAATAACTACAGTCATAAAATATTCTTCCCCAATAAAGTCTTTTGTTAGTCCAAGTTCTACAAGTTTTCATAGTTTAAAAATAAGAGTACGGAATATTTAATTTGGTGTTAACTTTCATTTTGAAATGTTTAAATAGGTTCAAGGAGTAGTCAATCAAATATGGAGATATATAAGGCAGAGTCTCTACCAGAGGAATCCCGTGTGTCTTCAGAAAACATTTTAGAAACAATTAAAACAGAGTTTCACCATCAGCATCAAAAGAATTGAGTTCAGATTTTAAGTCAATGATATGGTATCCTTTATCTGGACTGAGGTCCCTAATTAAATCTTTCTGGCACTTTAACTCCTGAGAGACACAGCTGATGATTCAAAGTCAGTCACTGAATGTGATTTAAAATCATTAAGAGTGAAGGAGACCCTGGATTTGTTGTCCGTTCAAAGGAAGTGGGAGAACTATCATCCCTGCCTGCTGAAAATTAATCAGTTAAAGCAGCTACCAGGATGATGTGGACAGAGAGACCTTATGTCTACATATAGGTTAGTGCTGTGATTCAAGGTCTGTATATATTATCATCATTCAACACTATCACACTTTAATGCCCTGTTGTAGGACTTACTGAAATACTTGAAGTTAGGGGAAGGTAACAGATTGCTAGGCCTGAAGAGCTGAAAGTGAAAGTTGCTCAGTCGTTTCTGACTGTTGGTGACCCCATGGACTATACAGTCCATGGAATTCTCCAGGCCAGAATACTGGAGTACTGGAGTACTCCAGAATACTGGAGTGGGTAGCCTTTCCTTACTCCAGGGGATCTTCCCAACCCAGGGATCAAACCCAGGTTTCCCACATTGCAGGCGGATTCTTCACCAGCTGAGCCACAAGGGAAGCCAAAGAATGCTAGACTGGGTAGCTTATCCCTTCTGCAATAGATCTTCCCTACCGAGGAATTGAACTGATGTCTCCAGCATTGCAGGCAGAATCTTTCCCAACTGAGCTATCAGCAAAGTCCTGAGGTGGACCAAAAGTGGATGTTAGAGGGCCTTGTTTCCCTAAAGTAGCACTGGTATATATTTTAATATCCATGGATATACTGCCACCTTGCAGAGAGAATTGAGGATGCATAGAGTTTAAAAAGGATCCAAAGACACTTAGGGTTAAAAGAAAAAAACATCAATAATAAGTCATGAGTTGAGAAAGGGTATATCCAAGTAGATCAACAACAATGAATCAATATCAGATGCCTTTAGCTCTCCTGGAAAAGGATGGTATATTGTGATTCAGACATGTCAAGTCCTCTTGCAAAAGCTGTGTTTTAGCGGGGAGGGGTTGCTCATTAGCACTCATAAAGAGTAGTAGAAACTCTTTATACTTTCACTTCTACAGGTTCCCTATGAATAGATTCTAACTGACCCCTCTAGCTGTGTCCATAACAACCTGTACTGACTGATACAATGATTTCCCTAAGACCTTCTACTTTCCTCTATGCCTGGGTCCATTCTATCTTCTGTGACTCAGAAACTAGCAACCATCTGAGGCCAGCCTATATGGTCACCTCTCAAGGAAATTTTCTTAATCATTCTCTTGTGTATTAATTTTTTCACGTTCTCTAATGACTTGCAGTTCATTCCATGCACCTTGTATGATAGATTTTTGAGTATGTATCTTATCAGAAATGCATGCCAGAGAGGTAAACGGATTAGAAATCAACAGTGTGGTGATATAAAATATTACCAGAAGTTGGATTATCTAAGACTGAAAGGGAGAGAATCACTCTCTTCTGCCAAGTATGTCTAAGAATCTGTTTGACAATATAGTAAAACCCATAAACTAGAGAGTGGATCAGAAGTCAAAGGAACTTAAATGAGAAGCTTATTTTATCAGTAGTCAAGAGGAACTCTATGCCTTTGTATTAAGACCACCCACCAAATGCAAAAGCCAAAGCAGTGCCCATGGACTCATGATAAGAGCACAATACTGCTGGCCCAGAGGCTTCTCTTGCTTGGCAGAGGTCAAGAGCAAGTCTATGTGCCAAGAGTCAGAGCCCATCTGCCCAGGATCACATCCATGTATCAGCGGGAATCAAGTGGGAGTCCCCAAACTTTACATGCTCCTGGCCAAGTCCCTCACTCCAGTGGCTTTCCTATAGGCTTGTCACTCATTTCTGCCTTGAGATGATCGTGATTAAATTTCACCTCGCCATTTCTTCAATTAATCGCTGTGGGCATCTAGAAATCTGAATGCAAAAGATTGAAATTGGACCCTTACCTCATATCATATAAAAAACTAAATGCAGAGTTGATTAAAGATTTAAATGCAAGATCTGAAACTATAAATCAACTAGAAGACAACATCCTGGAGAAGTTGTAAACATTGGTCTTAGAAGTGATTTTATGTATGTGACACCAAAAGCATAGGCAACAAAAGCAAAGACAGAAAAGTAGGACGACTTCAAACGATTAAACTGCCTCCCTCAAAGAACATCAAAAACACATCTACATAGAAGACAAACTGATGGTTACCAAATGGGAAGTTGGAGGTGGGGGATAAATTGGGAGTTGGTGACTAACATTTATATAGACACCACTCTAAAAAAAATAGATAACCAACAAAGACCTACTACAAAACCACAGGCAACCTTGCTAGAAATTCTTTAACAACATAAATGGAAAAAGAATTTGTAAAGGAATAGATATATGTATGTGTGCCTGTGCAAGCTCAGTTGCTTCAGATGTGCCCTACTCTTTGTGACCCTATGGACTGTAGCCTGCTAGGCTCCTCTGTCCATGAGATTCTCCAGGCAAGAATACTGGAGTGGCTTGTCATGACCCTCTGAGCATATCTTCCCAAACCCAGGGATTGAACCCAAATCTCCTTCATTGCAGGGTGATTCTTTAACAACTGAGACAAGTGGGAAGCCAAAATACATGTATATATAAAGCTGAATCACTTTGCTGTACACCTGAGGGAACACTTCATGCGAAGATGGGCTCAATAAAGGACAGAAATGGTATGGACCTAACAGAAGCAGAAGATATTAAGAAAAGGTGGCAAGAATACACAGAAGAACTGTACACAAAAGGTCTTCACAACCCAGATAATCATGATGGTGTGATCACTGACCTAGAGCCAGAAATCCTGGAATGTGAAGTAAAGTGGGCCTTGGAAAGCATGACTATGAACAAAGCTAGAGGAGGTGATGGAATTCCAGTTGAGCCATTTCAAATCCTGAAAGATGATGCTGTGAAAGTGCTGCACTCAATATGCCAGCAAATTTGGAAAACTCAGCAGTGGCCACAGGACTGGAAAAGGTCAGTTTTTATTCCAATCCCAAAGAAAGGTAATGTTAAAGAATGCTCAAACTACCACACAATTGCACTCATCTCACATGCTAGTAAAATAATGCTCAAAATTCTCCAAGCCAGCATTCAGCAATACGTGAACTGTGAACTTGCAGTTGCTCAAGCTGGTTTTAGAAAAGGCAGAGGAACCAGAGACCAAATTTCCAAAATCCACTGGATCATTGAAAAAGCAAGAGAGTTCCACAAAATCATCTATTTCTGCTTTATTTACAATGCCAAAACCTTTGACTGTGTGGATCACAATAAACAGTGGCAAGTTTAGAAATAGATGGGAATAACAGACGACCTGCCCTGGCTCTTGAGAAACCTCTATGCAGGTCAGGAAGCAACAGTTAGTACTGGACATGGAACAACAGACTGGTTCCAAATAGGAAAAGGAGTACGTCAAGGCTGTATATTGTCACCCTGCTTATTTAACTTATATGCAGAGTACATCATGAGGAAGGCTGGGCTGGAGGAAGCACAAGCTGGAATCAAGATTGCCTGGAGAAATATCAGTAACCTCAGATATGCAGATGACACCATGCTTATGGCAGAAACTTAAGAACTAAAAAACCTCTTGATGAAGGCTAAAGAGGAGAGTGAAAAAATTGGCTGAAATCTCAACATTCAGCAAACAAAGATCATAGCATCCGGTCCCATCACTTCATGGGAAATAGATGGGGAAACAGTGGAAACAGTGTCAGACTTTATTTTGGGGGGCTCCAAAATCACTGCAGATGGTGACCGCAGCCATGAAATTAAAAGACGCTTACTCCTTGGAAGAAAAGTTATGACCAACCTAGATAGCATGTTGAAAAGAAGAGACATTACGTTGCCAACAAAGGTCCGTCTAGTTAAGGCTTTGGCTTTTCCAGTGGTCATGTATGGATGTGAGAATTGGACTGTGAAGAAAGCTAAGCACTGCAGAATTGATGCTTTTGAACTGTGGTGTTGGAGAAGACTCTTGAGAGTCCCTTGGACTGCAAGGAGATCCAACTTGTTCATTCCAACGCAGATCAGCCCTGGTTGTTCTTTGGAAGGAATGACGCTAAAGCTGAAACTCCAGTACTTCGGCAACCTCATGCGAAAAGTTGACTCATTAGAATACTCTGAAGCTGGGAGGGATTGGGGTCAGGAGGAGAAGGGGACGACAGAGGATGAGATGGCTGGATGTTGTCAATGACTGGATGGACGTGAGTCTGAGTGAACTCCAGGAGTTGCTGATGGACAGGGGGGCCTGGCATGCTGCGATTCATGGGTTCTCAAAAATTCGGACATGACTGATCGACTGAACTGAACTGAAACACAACATGGTAAATAAAATATACTTGAATTAAAAAAAAAAAAAGAATACATCAACATGTAGAGCAATTAGCTCAAAAAACTAATTGGAAAATGCAGAAAGATTCCCAAACCTACTCTCAAAGAAAGATCCACGGGGAATAGGGTAGGAAGGGAAAAGGATCATTCAAGTCCTGACCTGTGCCCAAGAAGAGGACTCAGAATATAAGGGAGATTACATGGTTGGAGACATGCCCTTGGTGTGAGTGGTTCAAGCCGTATATTGGAAACACAAATATTCGGGTCTGACACAGGGAAGAGAAATGCCCTTAGCTGGTTGCAGGGCCATGGGACTAACAAGAGGTCTGTGGACTCCCCCCTCCAGAAGCATGTGCTCAGGGGCTTGCTCCCAAGCCACAATGAAGAGGACAGATTGAGACCGCATTTGTGGATGCCTGTTTTCCCCACAACTGCCCCACCCCTACACACATCCTGCTTAAATCATGTGGCCAATCTGCACTGGAGCAGGGGCTGCCATGACGAGGCAGACAGCTGGGATGTGGAAACAGAGGTGCATCTGGCCTAGGGTGGCATCTGGGTGGGAGAGTCGGGGCCACGCTCATGGAGGGCACTTACATAGGCAGTGTATCAGGAGAAGTCCTGATCTCTGATGGAGGCCAGACTGCCACAGCAGATGACCCAGTATGTGCCCAGAGCCCATGAGGGCCTCACCTGCCCAATAGCACCCCTCTTCAAAAAGGCAGGGATAACAGAGGCTGGGGGAAGTGATCAGCTCTGAAGGATCAAGATGTCTCAAACAAGAAGCTATGTTTAAGCAGGGCAGGAGACGCAACTGCTGGTGCTGGCACAGATGGCAAGTTGGAGATAGCCTGGACCTCTGTAATCAGCCAGCCTGTAGATTTGCTCCTTTTTATTTTTTTTCTAACCAGAACATGCTCCTCTTGTCCCTCTGTGGGAAGGGTTGCAGTGCTGGGAGATGGGAGCGTACATACTTGAGGGAACACAGCTAGATCTGGCCTGACATTCAGGGCTTCTGTTCCAGAAACTTGGGACCCCACCCTGCCCCCAATAGGACAGTGAAAGCCACTGAGATAAAGGAAGTCTCTGCCTCACATCTGGCTTCAGACTGGGCACCACTGACCTTTGCAGGCGATAGCTGGTGGCACACCCTAAGGAAAGATGTGACTTGTGGTCCATGAAATCCAGCCCCACCCCCACCAGCTCCCCCCCCCCACCCCGCTGAATATGGTACAGACTTTACAGTGATCTTCCCCACAAGATCACCCCTTCAAGACCATAATAGATAATTTAGGCACTTAAATTCAGAGAGGCAGAGAAAAACGGGAAGACAGAAGGACTGGTCTCCATTGAAAGACCAAGAGAAAGTCAGTTCAGTTGGTCAGTCATGTCTGTTTCTTTGCGACACCATGAACCACAGCACACCAGGCCTCCCTGTCCATCACCAACTCGCGGAGTCCACCCAAACCCATGTCCACTGAGTTGGTGATGCCATCTAACCATCTCATCCTCTATCGTCTCCTTCTCCTCCTGCCCTCAATCTTTTCCAGCATCAGGATCTTTTCCAATGAGTCAGCTCTTTGCATCAGGTGGCCAAATTATTGCAGTTTCAGTTTCAACATCAGTCTTTCCAATGAACACGTAAAGGACTGATATCCTTTAGGATGGACTGGTTGGATCTCCTTGCAGTCCAAGGGACTCTCAAGAGTCTTCTCCAACACCACAGTTCAAAAGCATCAATTATTTGGCGCTCAGCTTCTTTACAGTCCAACTCTCACATCCATACATGACCACTGGAAAAACCATAGCCTTGACTAGACAGACCTTTGTTGGCAAAGTAATGTCTCTAATTTTTATTTTTAATATAAATTTATTTATTTTAATGGGAGGCTAATTACTTTACAATATTGTATTGGTTTTGCCATACATCAACATGAATCTGCCACAAGTGTACACGTGTTCCCCATCCTGAACCCCCCTCCCACCTCCCTCCCCATACCATCCCTCTGGGTCATCCCAGTGCACCAGCCCCAAGCATCCTGTATCATGCATTGAACCTGTACTGGGGCTTCGTTTAATATATGATATTATACATGTTTCAATGCCATTCTCCCAAATCATCCCACCCTTTCCCTCTCCCACAGAGTCTCTGCTTTTTAATATGCTGTCTAGGTTAGTCATAACTCTCCTTCCAAGGAGTAAGCTTCCTTTAATTTCATGGCTACAATCACCATCTGCAGTGATTTTGGAGCCCAGAAAAATAGTCAACCACTGTTTCCACTCTTTCCCCATCTATTTCCCATGAAGTGATGGGACCGGATGCCATGGTCTTCGTTTTCTGAATGTTGAGCTTTAAGCCAACTTTTTCACTCTCCATGCTCACTTTCATCAAGAGGCTTTTAGTTCCTCTTCACTTTCTGCCATAATGGTGGTGTCATCTGCATATCTGAGGTTATTGATATTTCTCCTGGCAATCTTGATTCCAGTTTGTGCTTCTTCCAGACAAGCATTTCTCATGATGTACTCTGCATATAAGTTAAATAAGCAGGGTGACAACATACAGCCTTGACGTACTCCTTTTCCTATTTGGAACCAGTGTGTTGTTCCATGTCCAGTTCTAACCGTTGCTTCCTGACCTGCATAGAGATTTCTCAAGAGGCAGGTCAGGTGGTCTGGTATTCCCATCTCTTTCAGAATTTTCCACAGTTTATTGTGATCCACATAGTCAAAGGCTTTGGCATAGTCAATAAAGCAGAAATAGATGATTTTGTGGAACTCTCTTGCTTTTTCGATGATCTAGCAGATGTTGGCAATTTAATCTCTGATTCCTCTGCCTTTTCTATAACCAGCTTGAACATCTGGAAGTTCATGATTCACATATTGCTGAAGCCTGGTTTGGAGAATTTTAAGAATTACTTTACTAGCATGTGAGATGAGTGCAATTGTGCTGTAGTTTGAACCTCTGACCAAACAACTAAATAACAGATAAATAATTAACTAGGTAAAGAGTCCAAAGAATCAGTAATAATAATGCTGACTGAACTAGAAAAAAAAACAGGCAAACACAGTGAAAATTCTAACAAGGAACTATAAAATATAAAAAAGAACCAGAAAGAGCTCAAGAATACATTAACAGAAATAAAAAACAAACAAGAATTAACAGCAGACCTGACAATAACACAGGACTGAATAATAATGGAAATCACCAATCAGAATAGCTAAAAGAAACTCCCCACCCCCCAAAAAAATGAGAACAGTTTAAGAGACCTACTAATAACATTAAGCTTATCAGCATTCATATTATAGGTGTCCCAAAAGAACAAAAGAGAGAAAAGATGGTAAGTTGTATTTGATGAAATTATGGCTGAAAACTTCCCAAACCAGAAGACAGTACAGAAATCACACAGGGTACCAAACAAAATAAACCAAAACAAACCCACACTAAGATACAGTATAATTAAAATGGCAGGAGTTAGAAATAAAGAGAAGATTCTAAAGGCAGCAAGAGAAATCACAGAATCACATAAAAGGGAAACCCCATAAGGCTATCTGCTAAATTTTGTATAGAAACCTTGCAGGCCAGAGTGAGTGGCATTATATATTGACATTTAAAATGTTGAAAGAGAAATACTTACAACCTGAATATCTACCCAGTAAGATTATCATTCAGAATTGAGAGATAAAGTGCTTCTCAGACAAGCAAAAATTAAGAGTTCGTCAATACTAAACTAACCCTGAAATAAATGTTAGAGGATCTTCTCTAAATAGAAAAGAAAGAATTTGTGGGAGAGGAATAATTTCACTAGTTAAGACACTAGCCAAGATATGAAAGCAAACCAAATGCTCAGCAACAGATAAATGAAAAAAGCAGTATTGTATATACAGCTGCATGCACACACACACACACACACACACACACAATGGAATATTAATCAGTCACAAAAAAGAATGAAAATTTGCTATTTGCAACAGTATGGATGGACTTGTGAGGAATTTTCCTTAGTAAAATAAGTCAAATTAGAGAAAGAGAAAGACAAGTACTCTGTAATATCATCTGTATGTGGAATCTAAAAATGCAACAAACTAGTGAATGTTACAAAGAAGAAGCTGGCTTAAATCTCAACAGTCAAAACATGAAGATCATGGCATCTGGTCCCATCACTTCATGGCAAATAGACGGGGAAACGATGGAAACAGTGACAGAATTTATTTTCATGGGCTCAAAATCACTGAATAGGGTGTCTGAAGCCATGCAATTAAAGGACACATGCTCCTTGGAGAAAAAATAGAACAAACCTAGACAGCATATTAAAAAGCAGAGACATTACTTTGCCAACAAAGCTCCATATAGTCAAAGTTATGGTTATTCAGTAGTCATGTATGGATGCAAGAGTTGCAGCAAAAAGAAAATGGAGCACCAAAGAATTGTTGGTTTTGAACTGTGGTGTTGAGGAAGACTCTTCAGAGTCCCTTGGACAGCAAGGAGATCCAACCAGTCCATCCTAAGGGAAATCAGTCCTGAATATTCTTTGGAAGAACCAAAGCTGAAGCTGAAACTCTAGTATTTTGGCCAACTGATGCAAAGAACTGACTGATTGGAAAAGACCCTGATGCTGGAAAGACTGAAGTCTGAGGAGAAGGGGACAACAGAGGATGAGATGGTTGATTGGTATCACGGCCTTGATGGACATGAGTTTGAGCAATCTCTGGGAGTTGGTGATGGACAGGAAAGCCTGACGTGCTGCAGTCCATGGGGTCGCAAAGAGTCCAACACAACTGAGTGACTGAACTGAACTGATAGTGATAGGGAGAACACTTTGACCACAAGTTCTTCACATGTCTCAAAATAGAACAGAAAAAGATGTTTCTTTTACATGGAAGGATAACCAGGGAAAGCAGGAACTCTGTCTGTCTCTCTCTCTCTCTCTGTGCGTGTGTGTGTGTGTGTGTGTGTGTGTGTGTGTGTGCGTGATGGGACAAGTGGTGGGAATGGATGAGCAGACAGTACAATGGAGCAGTTTAACAGGAAGTGTTTCCCTCTGTAGTGAGATGATTCTCAGAATGAGTTGTTAAGGGAGACAGAAATTTCTGAATCTCAGTTCTTGCTCAAGGTTGGGAAAAAGCCGATGTTCAGAGGAGAGAAGCTTGGCTAAAGATGAGTCAAGCCAAGTCAGTGGGTATTTTATGGATAACTGTGAGCACTTGGCCAGTCTCTTCACCATTACTTTGCACACATTATTTTACTTTTTCATTACTTTGCCAACAAAGTTTCATCTAGTCAAAGCTATGATTTTTCCAGTTCTTATGTATGCATGTGAGAGTTGGACTATAAAGAAAGCTGAGTGCCAAAGAATTGATGCTTTTGAACTGTGATGAAGGAGAAGACTCTTGAGGATCTCTTGGACTGCAAGGAGATCCAACCAGTCAATCCTAAAGGATATCAGTCCTGGGTGTTCATTGGAAAGACTGATGTTGAAACTGAAACTGCAATGATTTGGCCACCTTATGCAAAGACCTGACTCATTTCAAAAGACCCTGATGCTGGGAAATACTGAAGCCAGGAGGAGAAGCAGATGACAGAGGATGAGATGGTTGAATGGCATCACTGACTCAATGCACATGAGTTTGAGTAAGCTCTGGGAGCTGGTGATGGACAGGGAAGCCTGGAGTGCTGCAGTCCATGGTGTTGCAAAGAGTCAGAGACAACTGAGAGACTGAACTGATCTGAATTGAACTGGGCAGTCTCTGCTGTTATTTAAGAGAGACAAAGTCTGTCCTTAGACACAATTGTTGTTACTGAAATCACAAGTCCATGTGCCTGACACAGAATGAAACCCATGAAAACTGAATGGTAGAGTTTGGAACAGGAAAAGGTTTATTATAGATGCATACACGGAGCAGGGTGGCTCATGCCCTAAGAACCCAAAGTTTCAGCAAGTCTCTTTAAAAGCAAATGTGAGAGTGGGGTGTAGTTAGTTGTTGAAGACTTCTTGGGGTCAGATCCTTAGTTCTTAACGTGAGGTCATGGTCAGGTAATGATGTTCCTGTAAATCTCTACCAGATGAATGTTATTCTCTGTCTTGACAAGAAAAGGAAGTCTCAAGCCACAGCGTTCACCCAGCAATATCCCAGTCCTGGTTAAGAGGAATCAGTTCTCAGTTGGCAGCTCCTTCAGGACCACTTCCCACATTCTGCCCAGCTATCATGCCTGACGGATCCAGGTGCCCTACCCAATATGTCCTCAGTCTCCTCAGACTGTCCAAATGGGGAGATCAGTTCTCAAAGACTGAGAACCAGAAAGATGGCCACTCTTAGTAGGTTGCAGGGACAGGGATGGAGGAGAGATTCACTGCTCCTCAAGGCCTCGCCAAGACTAGTGGAGGGCCTTAGTGAGGGCTCTGGAACACTACAGGTTGTAGTCTCCAGTCTGCTCCCTGGGCCCTCCAGCTCACCCACCGGCCCAAGGTTGGGTGATCTCCAGGCCCTCCAGAAGAATGCCTGAATCTGCCTCTTTTCTCACTCTCCATCTGATGACCACCACACCACCCTTGACTTAATCACTTCCCCAATGGTCCCTCATTGACAGTAACTGGGGGCAGGGCCCACTGTGGTGCTGATCAATAGCTGAGCAGGACAACGAATGGTCACTCACTGACAATTGGCTGCTTGTGGATGGGGCTCTCTGAGGCACCAAGCAATGGTTCAGCAAGACCTGTTGCCTAGTAACAAGGTGGCAAGAAATGAGGCAAAGCAATGGCTTTCTTCTGAGGACTGTGCTCATGCTGCTCTGTTACATTGTGAAGAGAATAAGAATTACTTTGAGGTTAAAGTCTGTCAAAGTAGTTTTCAAGGTGGGCTGGCCTTCACATTCTTGTTGGCTTTGAAACATTAGCTATACTATATGCTGAGCATGTGGTCAAGTGACAGTTGTTGGAGAGGCTTAGAGATAATCACTGGTGACAGGTATGCCTGGGAATACAATGAAAAGAATGATGAGCAAAAGTTAAATAAGTGTGTGAAACCAGAATCTGAGGTTGGAAAGGAGTTAATCAAAAAGATTCCAGCACACTGGACCCAAAGAGTCCTTATGTAACAGCAGCATGAGCACAGGCCTTAGAAGTGAAGTGAAGTGAAGTGAAATCACGCAGTCGAGTCTGAGTCTTGGTGACCCCATGGACTGTAGCCTACGAGGCTCCTCCATCCATGGGATTTTTCAGGCAAGAATACTGGAGTGGGTTGCCATTTCCTTCTCCAGGGGATCTTCCCGACCCAGGGACTGAACCCAGGTCTCCCACATTGTAGGCAGACGCTTTACCGTCTGAGCCACCAGGGAAGTAGCCACTGCTGTGCCTTATTACTCCACATCCTGTTACTGGGCAACAGGTCTTTCTCAGCCATTGGTCAGTGCTTCCATGGGCCCCACCCACAAGCAACCAACTATCAATGAGGTACCTACTGGTACGTGTCTTGTTCAGCTTTTGGTCAGCACCGGAGCGGGCCCTACCTACAGATAACTGTCAATGAGGGACCATAGGGAAAGTGATTCAGTCAAGAGTCAGTCGTGTGAAGTGACTGGTGGTGAGCTGACTCTTGCCGTTGACCAACATACAATTCTTTACAATAATAAGGATACATTTCTGGTAGTGGGGCAAGTTGAAGTTTCCTACTCAGTACGAGAGTTAAAGCATCCCCAAAAATATTAGTGGTGGAGATTTTGAGACTTTCTTTGCTCTGATGAGTAATCTTATGGAGACTGTGTATTGACCTTGGGGCAACAGACTGAGGATTCACCAAGTCTGGGGGTCTCTAAAGCTCATCAGAGTAGACAAAATATCCAACCTCTTCTTCATTCGTCTTTTCCACTGTACATGCTTATTCTTAAGTGCTTTATGCCCTTCAAGAATCCTGAACAGGCAGAGGGTGGTCTAGAGATGAAGTGACTAGAGGACTCTGAAAGGCTGAAGCAGTATGGAAAGGGTTTGGCAGAGGTTCATAGAGGGATGTAGGAGGCAGTAGTGTTTTATGGTGACACATAAATCAAAGGATAAAGGGAACTGAAGGGAAATTTGAAGGTCACGAGAAGAAGGAAGGAGGAGAAGGTGCAGGGAGATGGGAAGGGGTAGGTATTTGGTAAGTTAGTAGGCAGAGAGCCCATGTTTCTGAGGCCACTGGAATTATAGATTGTCTTTAGCAAAAACTTTTGCCAGTTTTTAAAGACTGTGAACTGAATTAAGGTCCTAATGGTAGAGCATAGAAAGAAAAGGGAGCAAACTGAATAGAGTAAGGATTTACCCACAGGATTTGAGTCAGGAGGTTGATGGGCCTCTTAGGGTAAAGCAGCTGGAGATTAACTCCCTATTGAATTAACCTCCAAGAGGATAATAGGAAGACAATTAAGGGAGGAGGCTGGGCCCTGCCCAGACCACATATCTCTCATTCCTGAAGAAATCATACCTCACTTTGCCACACACACACATAAAAGACTCCTTGCAGACTGAAAGGGGAACGATGTCATGGGATGCTGTCTCTATCCAGATGCCTTTTTGGTAAAATCCACTTGGGTAAGAGATGTGTGCACACACATGAGAGGATTCTGAGATATACCAAAATGGCCTGTGAACCAGGCAAATCAGAATGATTGGCCAAAAGGAAACCCAGAAGAATTGCCTCATAAAAGTAATTCAAACTATCATGAGGGCACAAATTCAGGAGCTCTCCCTCTGTGTCTGCCTTTGTGCCTATCCATACGTACTCTATGCTTTTCCTGTTAATAGTTTACTTGTTTTACTACTTTTTGTCTTTATGGGAATTCTTTTCTTCAAAGCCTAAGGGCTCGGCACTTGTCACTGACCACTGATCGAGTGGCTAGGATCTGGTACTCTCACATCTGTGACCCAGTCTCAATCTCTAGCTGGGAACCAAAGCCCCACTTCAGGTTATTGCAGGCCCAGGCTACCAGAGATCAGATTTATTAATCAAATCAGAGATAAGAACTTAAAGGAGCCTGGAAAATATCCTGCCCCTTTATTCCTTTGCACAGTCCCTGTCTGAAGTGCCAAAAATATTTCCTCCCCCAATTCCCATTAGGTGAGTCAAGGAAAAGTACTAGTTTCTTCATACTGAAGAGTAGGGAAAGTTTCCTGCTCAAGAGTCAAGGAATGAGTCCCCACTCAAAATGCCAGAGAAAAACTTCTTTATTCAAAAGAATCAAAATAACTCCTTCTTATGCTGTAACAGACTTGACTTCCAGAGCACTGCTTGGATTCCCAAATTCATGAACAAGAGAGTTAAAAGGATCTGCAAGGTGCAGTTAGTTATCTGGACAGGAATGACAGAGTCCCATATGGAAAGCCCAATCCTGATCCAACTCCTGGCAATATGAAACTGTCAAAAAAAAAAAAAAAATCCAGACTTAAGTCAGAAAGACTTCAGTCAAAAAGACCATTGCAATAGGGAAAGTCCAGTGATCACAAAATCCACAGGCATCTCAAAATCAAACAGAAAAGCGTTTAAAAAAAAAAAAAAGAGGGATAAAGAGGGCTAGTAGGAACTTTGCTGGAGTGTAAGGGGATTCTGGGGGTGAGAAGGCAGCATGAGTAGGGCAGTTTAACAGGAAATGTCTGTCTTGTGGATAGCCAGCAGTGAGTTGCATCTCAGTGCTTGCTTAAGCTTGAGGGTGAGCCAAAATGTGGGGTTTTTGGAGAGAAGCCTGAATAACATTTGGTCAAACCTGTGGATGAAAGCTTGCCTGCCACATCAGTAAACAAAGGATGCAGCAGCCATTAAGCCAGCAGCCAACCTCTCCCAACCCTGTGCACCCTGAGGGGACTCAAGAGGCAGAAAAGCATGATTCTGGCCCTAGAGTTAAGATGCATATCAAAAGAATGATTTCAATGACTTCAGTGAGCCCAGACTCTTGCATTTTCCTATACACAGAAAAGTGCTACATTTATTAACTTGAGATGTCTGGTTTTCTTTAATCAACAGTCATCTTTTGATGTTCCAGCTCCCTAGTTTTCATTGCAAAACTCCCATATATCCTGGCTCCTCTCTTACCTCTTTGGAGCAGTCCCTTAGAGCCATCTCAGAGGATGTCTCCAGGGCTTAAATCCTCAGTTTTGTCCAGCAAATAAAACGTAATTCTCAACTTTTACATTGTGCATTTAGTAGACAAACCAGTGGGTAAGTTCTGAGTAACTAATTGTGTGAGCCATTACTGTTTTGAAAATCTTTCCAAATTCCCACTTTGCCTCTCTCTTCATGTTGGTAATGAAGAGGAAAAATGAAAATTTTACATAACCTCCTGCTTGTTCTGCCTTTGTAACTCAGCTTGCTCCTTGCAAAGCCTGGATCATGTAGGTCATGTAGTCTCAGAAAGTGGGGACTTGCAATAATAGGAACTGGAATTTATCTCACTCACCCGTGTCCTGCTCTTTGCAATTGCCCAGCCTCTGTGAACCTGCTTAATCATGCCTGTCCAGGTCAGGCATCCCCTTCCCCATCTTGACCACTGTTCCCACGCCCATGAAACCCCTTAGTTTAAACCATCCTGTTAACAGGCAGTGTTACCCACTACAGTCTGTCTATAAAAACCCTATAACCCCTTTGTTCAGGGCTCAGAGCTGGAGTGTTAACTCCTCTGGGCCTGCTGACATAATAAATCTGAGCTCTCCAACTCTCCAAGTGTGGTTCTTGGTTTCGTGATTACTGGTTTCTGAAACAGTATTGCTCAGTGAGCCCAAGAATGATAAAAACATAAACTTTTGAAAGTCAAAGCCTCAGGATAGTCAAGTTTCCAGTGCAACCATGACCTCAGCTTCTCAGGCTTCAGAGTTCCCTGGTCAAACTTCAATGAGATCCTAAGCTTTTCAAATATCACAGACATGTTTACCCAGGGCTCTTTCTGCTACTGTCTTAGAATAACTACATGATGATGATCCATAGCTTTAAATAAGCAGCTATTTCACAACCATTTTTCTGAGGTAATCTCAGTTCCCTACACAACACTGACACTGTCACTAAAATTTCAGGGGGAATTATAATCACTTTCCAGCAAGGGAATGAGATCATGGTGTCCCCAACTTTTACTCAGGGCTCAAATTGCCACTTTCCATACCTGTTGACTGTGACCAGTGCAGCCACTATCCCCACAGGAAATGGCACTTGGTAAGTCACATTTTTTTCTGAGATAGTTCTCATATTCCTAAAAAGAACTGTACCTGGATACAGCAGTATTGCTTGCTGGTGTGTGACACATTTTACAATTATACAGGGGAGATGTTATTTTTTGCTGGAAGTAGAGGCAGGAGCTGCCCTTGTCTTCCAGCTTCAGGTCTACCTGGCATGCCTCCATGGACAAACAACCTCACCTGCCAATTCAGCAAAGAAAGGATGTTTTGGCCAGCCGGTCAGCAGCCACTGAAACCATCCCTGAAGGTGCACCCTGAAGGGCCCGGGGTGGGAAACACCGTGATTCTGGCCCTAGATAGCTGAGATGAACATCAAAGGAATGATTTCCATGACCCCAGGCTTTTGAATCTTTCCATAAAAAGAAAAGCACTAAGTTACTCAACCAGGGATGTTCGTTTTGTGCTTAGTGGTAACATTTTCTTGTTCCATTACATGTTTTCTTTTTTTCGACCAAAAACTCCTATATACACTGGCTCCTCCCTTACCTCTTTGAACAGTTCCTCAGAGCCCTTTGAGAGGCTGTTCCTGGGCTCTGGTACAGTCCAAACATAACTCTCAACTTTTAGGTTGTGTGTTTTTCTTCAGTCTACACCTCCCCCATATTCACCACCACGGTCCTGTCTGAAGTCTTTTTGCGCTGACTGAAAATCCTGAACTTCACAAAACTCTCACCCTTAGGATTATGCGTATTGGTCTGTGAGCTCCAGAACAAAGGCCTCGGCCTGGCGCTGTGGGAACTACATCACCCAGAAGGGGCTGCATCTGAGCATAGTTGAACCAATGAGGAGGCGGGGGAGGGACGTTTCCGTGCCTTACAGGGGCCACTTTGGGGCTGGGCTCCTGGCTTGGACTTCCAGGTGGTTACTTTATCTGTTCTTGGCTTGGTCCCGGGGCTTAGAGGTTCCCAAGCAGTGTCACACCCAAGCGGGCAGAAGAGAAAGCATGGTCCGCACTGCACAGAGGCGGGTCTGAGGCTTGGCAGCGTCACCACCCCTGTCCCGGAATGGGAACTACAAAGCCCGGTTCGCTGCCCTTGTTGCCAGCCTCTGCTGGCTCTGGTGGTGGCCTCTGCACTGATGGGCCTACACAGGTGGGTGCTGCCATTCCCAGATCATCACCCAAATCCTAAAGTCCCTAGATGAAAGTGCCTGCTCAAGGCACTGAAGTGCAGGCGACCATGTCCAGGACAGAGGTGTGCTCGTGAGTGATGTCCCCTCCTGACAGCCAGTGAGAAAAGATGTGGGACAGCTGCAAGCAGAGGGACCAGCATGTGCAAAGGCTTGGCTGTGCGACTGAATCCGGAGCATCTGGCAAACTTAGGATCCCTGTGCCGTCCGCAAGGAACCGAGCGTGAGGGGAGGAGTCACATCTGGAACCTTCATTCCTAGGGCTTTGCAGGCCCTGGGGAGTTGTGACCAGAAAAGGGACACAATCTGGGTTAATATTTTCAAAGTTTCCCAAGGGTTGCTCAGGGAAAATAAGGAGGTGGAGGGAGCGGTGATGAAGTTGGAGGCAGGGAAGTCAAAGAGGAGGCTGCTGGCAGTTTTGCTGGGCCAGGCCAGAGTGATGGCAGGGAGGAGAGCCAAGCCTTCAGGCCTCCCTGCTGTATCAGATAATGTTAAAGAAGAAGGAAGAGAGTGAAGGACCATCCTTAGATTGTTTTCTATTTGTTTGTTTTTCTTTCTCTTCCTTTATTTTTTCCCCCTGAACTTCTGGAAGAATGGAGATGGAGAAGTTGGGTGGAGGGAGCTGGTTGTGTGTTGGAGGAATGTCAGAGGTTGACTTTTGGATGGGGTTATTCTGAGATGTTCAAAAGTGTGTGTGTCTGTGTGTGTCACATAGACATCTGGACAAGCATGTCTGCAGTTTTAGCAGGGGTCTAGGATGGAGATATTCAGAGAACTTTAGATGTGGAGCTGGGTACAGCCAGGGGATCAGATTTAGGGGAGGGAATCTTAAGGTTATTTCAAGTGGGCCTGAAGTGACAGAGGGAGGGGCTGGAGATTAGATACCTCAGGTGGGCAGCCACAAAACTGCCATGAGGAGGGAGGTGCCCTCAGTCCCAGTGCTTCTGGCTGTTACCTGAGGGAAGAGAGGCCCATGTGTATCAGGAGCCAGAGCTAGGGAATGGTCTATATTCATTGCCGTGTGGACTTAGCAAGATGTTGAATCTACTCCCTGGGAACAAGAGAAGCATCAGCCAGGCCAGACCAGTGTGTCAGATCCTCCACCACAACAAGCCCCTTGGCAAGAGGAGTGATCCAGTGTTCTGATGGAAATTTCCTTGAGCAGGCTGACCTTTGGGGATGGACATGCACAAGGCCAGCTGCAGTGCTAAGACAGCTAGCGTCCCACTGGCCTGTTGAGACCCATTCTCCAGAATTTACTTATGAAATAATTGCTTCTTTAAATATTTCTCTAAAGAAAAAACACACAAAGGATATTTAAAGCTTATGGATTTAACTCGTTAAATGTAGGCAAATTCTTACTAACAGTTGGAAAAATTACCATACCTACAAACATTTGAATAAAATCAAAAATCAAAATGAAAAATCAACAAGAGAATCCACCACAATGAGAAGTTCAAGCACAGGAACTAGAGAATAGCCCCCACTCCCTACAACCAGAGAAAAGCCTGCACAGCAATGAAGGCTCAGCACAGCCAAAAAATAAATGTTTTTGTTTGTTGTTTGTTTGTTTGTTTTTAAGTAGGATGCTGCAGCATTCTCTGCTGGTCCAGAGGTTAAGACTCTGAGCTCCGGAAACAGGGCAGGGGGTAGGTTAAATCCCTGGTCAGGGCACTAGATCCCACATGCCACAACTGAAAACCCCACATGCCACACCTAAGACCCAGCACAGCTGATTAAAGGAATGTTTAAAAGTTGGATGCTGTTAATCTCTCACCAAGAGAAAACTCCAGTAACATTTTAGTGAAATAAAATTAAAAAAAAAAAAAAACTTAAAGATCTTATTTTGCAAGTTCTCTTGGTTGATAGCAAAAATTTTCTCAAAATATGCAGTTGTTCTAAAAAAAATTGAAAATACAGAAACTAAAACCCAACCATAAATGTGTAGGGAACAGCAATTACTATAGCATCTGGCCACCACACACAGGAATGCACATGTACCCAGGTCCAGCCCCAGCTGGATCCAGGGGTTCCCTCGGGATGATGGCGTTGGCAAAAAGGATAGCAAAGGGGAGAGACAGAGGCTTGATCTAACTGGTTTTCGCAGAAAGCCAACAAAGCCTGTGACACCAGACTTGCACTGACCACGGAGGCCACAGGTGCCCTCTCGAATAGCTGAAGGTGCCCCACCTTAGGCACCTTCTTGAGTGGGTCTTAGAAGCCCGGGCAGGTAAGTGGTCTCAGAGGGCCCCCATGCTCCAATTAGTCATCCTGAAGGAAGAACAGAGAAGAATAGGAGAGAAAAGGAAACAAGAACGACATGGGGAAACCAAGCCTGATGAGCAAGGTCCGTAACTTTATTTTCAAAAGGAGCTTTTATACCCTAAGTTGTACATAGAATATAATAGGGGGTGCAAAGTCATGCAAGGTCAGCAGTCCTTGACCCTTATCAAAACCAGGCTTTCTTTCTGCAAACTTATCATATACAATCTTTAGGTGATTTACATCATCTTCTGGACAGGAGATCTGCTAACATTCTTCTTCTGATAAAGGTTAGTCAACCAGAAAACCTTATTTTCTCCAAAAGGTGATTTTTCTTAAAGTTTGGTGCCACTCCCTGAAAGCAATAGATAGAGTTGCATTCCTATAGGGCAAAAGGTGCAGTGGGGGATAACAAGGAAAGAATTTATTAACTCAAGGGTCTAAGGTTGTTAACATCAAAGCTTCTACTTATATTTTTATATACCAACTATATTAACCAATACACTTCCAGGGTCACAGTGGGTAAGGGATATGGAAACTTGGCAGCAAGCATTAGCTCAACAAAGAAATCCTCTACTAGTTCTATTTTAACAATTTCTAACTCCCCAAGAAGCTCTGCATTGTTAGAATATCTTAAGCTTCCCATGCCTCTCGTGGTTGGGAGGCTGTGAACAATCACATGCATAGCTGTAAGAGTCCAGAAACCTGTCAGGCAAGTTAGAAAGCTATCTGAGGGATTTGAATTGGAACACACCTATTATATCCTGTAGACTTATTAACTAGGGCTCTAAGTTGATTTTCTTACAGAGAAAGGTGGTCGGGGATAGCCCCCTGCCAATGTCAGAAGAGTTGGTGAAAGTCGTAAAATAGTAAAACAGACAGATTCTGGTTTTGGGGTAGATGCTCGAGCAGGTCCAGGGGGCCCCTCGAGTCCTGATTTGCCTTTGCATGTCAGGTCCTCTCCACATGACCTTTGTCATGGGTGGGAACTCCCGTGATGGCTCCCAGCATCTCCCCCTTTTTTTGTTTCTGAAAACAGCCAGATGCAATTCAGTCGCAAGCTTCTGAGTGTTCTGTCAGAGAGTTCTGAGAATACAAGGAAGAATAATTATGAGAAGCAGAATTAAAGTGGCCACAGCAGCATAGCTAAAAATAGTAGACAGAAAGTTCTTTCCTGAAACAAAGTTAGAGAATGTATGGAAAAAGTCACTTGCTACTCCTGCAGCAGTAAAATCTAATTGAGAGTGTTCCATGGTCTTTATCTGATTGTGAAGTTTCCCTAAATCTAAACTAATATCAGAGCTGTTCCAGACACCTGAAATATGATTTTTAATCTTTTCCTAGTTATAATCTGTCTCGTTTACTTTCAGGGGTGTTACACATATCCACTGGTAGTCGGCATGACAGGACAGTGCCAATTCTACTTTTAATGTCTGTAATTCAGTCCCAATATGTATTATTGCTTTTTCTAGGGCATCTATCCTCATTTCTAGCTTCCTGTGTTGCCAGTGTTAAAAAAACATTTTTGGACATAGTATCAACATATTGAGCAGTATGTACTTGTTGAGTCAATGATATTGCTGCCACAGTAACAGAAGTAATTGCAGATATCAAAGCTGCGATTCCCAAGATAAGTAGACCCACAAACCATCATGATCGCATTAAATCTTGTAGTTGTTGTAATATAGCAAGACCATAATTATCATACCAATGTGTGGTTACAGTTACAGGCACTATAAGATAGGATGGACGTTGCAACACCACAAAGGAGCAAACATTATATTGGGGCGGGGTGGGGGGGTGTCAAACAAGATGAGAGCATACATTGTTCACAAGACACTACATGAGTCTTGTATGAATGATTCATTTGTATATTAAGTCTTTGGGAGTCATTAGCAAAGAGAAAAACACAAGGCGAGGGTAGACAAGCTAAAATAGAATAAGTAGAAATATTTTCTGGCTGGGTTAAGGTAATAAGGGCAGTAGCGGTAAGGGCCCTCCAAATTTCTGGTTGCCAAAAAGTTCTGCCTTTAGCCATATAAGACAGCACAGGAGGAACAAATTGATTACAATGCCATCTAGTGGTGCGTAATGGCCAAGGAACTGGATGTTCTTTCCAATTGTCAAATCTACAGGTAAATTCATCATCAGGCACTGGATCCTGACCTGGATCCGGGTTGCTCCAGTCCTGAATGGTATAATTTCCTCCTCCTGGTATTCTGTAATCAATTCTTGAATTATAAGTACAAGGTTTCCAAATCGGATATCCTGAACGACCATCTATGGTGTTCCATATGACATCTGAAGGGGCAGCATTATCACAATTCAGATATTCTGGTGGAGATTTGAAAAGCAGGGATGTATAGGGGTCAAGGACGCCGGGCATACGAGCCAGTAATATCCAAACTGACCAGTAGTTTAAGGATGGGGAATCTGTCAGAATTGCTTTTTTAGAGGCTCCAATACATCCTTCTTTGGTAGGAGTAATAAAGCTTCCTGAATGATCAAAGGGGAAGCTAAAACAAACAGGAAGATCGTCTGTTCATACCTTAAAGGTATAACTGAAATTTATAGGGTATTTATCCTTTGTATAGGAAACATATGATTCTCCTAATAACTGAGGCTGGTTTGTGTGGACCTGTATAGGGTCACTGTTCCAAGTAACTACTTGAAAGGTCAGAGGATCTGGGAAGTATGCCCAATACTTTTCTGGAGCGGGGGAGAAGGCACTTACCTGGCAAGATAGTAAGGCAAGCATAGCAATAAACACTCTCTCAGGAGAGGCTGGAGAGCCCTTTGGGGAAGCTATCCCCTGTGCCTGATGACAGAGCATCTTAATCTGTCCCCAGGTAGGTATAGAGGCTTGTTGAGTGACCCACATAGGACACCCTGGTGATTTCCTGCAGGGTAAAGAATTAGGGGGAACAATATCTTTTATATGGAGTTGTGACATCTGTCTGGTGGGTGGTTCCACTTCTTGTTCATCCGGGATCTCTGGTGTCATTTGTCTCGAGATCAGCTGGGCTTCCCATATTGGCGGAAGGAGTGGAGGTAGAGGAGGTCCCTTCCTTTTTTGTGGTTGAGGCAATGGGGGGACCAGGTGTCTAGGGAGCTGTGACATGACGAATCAGTCTGTCCGGGATCCAAATAAGAGAATCTGCATCCTGTGGAAAAACACAAGCATATCTTTGGCCACTAGCTAATAATGGGTTGGGACCCCTCCATTGTCCAGAGAGGAGGTCCTTCCATTTTACCATCAGCTTTATATTTTGTCATTCCGGGCACCAATGACAAAGCATTGCAGTGGTTCTGGATGAATCAACATTCAGGTTATCTATTACAAAGAGAGCATGCTGCAGGATCTGATTCAGCCTCCACCCACCTTCCCACCGGCCTCTGTTCTGTTCACCAAGAAGACTGTACTTTGGCCTTGTGACCGGGAGGTTTCTGTTGAACTCAGAGGGAGGTGGAGGAGCGGGTCTGTGAGGTTGGGGGCACTGTCTGGCCTGCAGTGAGGAGAGAAGCAAGAGTTCTCCCCCTCTGGGTCCAGTAACTCCAGGGGAACCTCCTGGGAAGAAGCCTCTCAAACACCTTCCCTGCAGTTTCCACAGTTACAACATGTCCCACGTCTCAGGGTTTGGCTGTGGGTTAACAAATCCTCCCTTGTTGGACATGAAAAGTGTTTCCACAGAGTACCTGCCAGAACTTGGCCTCAGTTCGTCTTCTTCTTGGACACGAAAAGTGTATCCAGAGAGAATCTGCCTGTATCTTGGCCTCAGTTGGTTCTGTTGTTGGACATGAAACGTGTTTCCACAGAGAATCTGCCTGTATCTTGACCTCAGTTGGTCCTATTGCTGGAACAAAAAGAATTTCCACAGATAATCTTCCTGGATCTTGGCCTCAGTTGGTTCTCCTGTTGGACATGAAAAGTGTTTCCACATAGAATCTGGTTCTTGGCTTCGGTTGGTACAGATTTAACAGGCAGTATGTTCAGGGCTCAGGAAAGTTAGTTCTCAAGCTTCCTTTAAGCCTACAGCACCTCCTCACCTCCACCCCTTCCATGGTCATGGAGCCTTGTCTCCCAGAGGAAGGTGTTTGGAAATACCAGTCACAAAGTCACATACTAAAGAGGAGTAAGGCCATGGCAGGCAGGGCCGGGTGTTCTTGGGGGAGCAGAAGGGCCTTGAACACTCCATGCTGGACCCCGTGCCACATGCTTTTCCTCCTTCTCACTGGATATGCAGTTTTCTATTCCTGGGTGCCTGCCAGAGAGGGGCTCCCAAGACACCTCAAGATAGGGTTGGAGATGGGCAAGCTGGGTGCCAGGGAACCTGAGACCTTCCAGCAAGTCAGTGCACTATGGACAAGGACAAGCCTCACTGAATGGTTAGGACTTGTCCATTCAGGACACCCTCTCTGGGCTACAGGTGGCAGTGCTGCTGCCCCCAGTGCCCACCCGAGTCTCAGGAGGTTGAAGAGAGATTGAGTTGTCCTTTCCACCTCCTGCCCAGAGAATGACAAAGACCGGTACCGAAAAGTCAGATCAGGGTGGGCAGAGTGAGTGCTTCAGTCTCACAGGGTCCCTGTGCAGAGGGGTTTACTCCTAACTGGATCCTTCTTGGCTGGTTCTCTTTCTGTGTTGTCTTCACATCAAATCTCACAAGGACAAGGCAGTCAAGGTACCCACAACATCATTTGCCCAGGTGCCAACAACCGTCCTTATTTATTATGGGAGGGGAGACAGGGTGGCTGGTGTGACACTTCACTGGAACACAGGAGAACCCTCCTAGGTAGTGTCTCTTCTACCATCTGAGACCCAGGTGGGCACTGGGGGCAGAGCACCTCCACCTGGGGTCCAGAGAGGGTATCCTGAATAGACAGTTCCAAAGGGTCCAGTGTGGCTTCAGGGGGGTATGGGCAAGAGGGGCACTAACTCCTTTATAAATATTTCAGACAACCACTGAGTTCCTTTTGGTTTTTGGTTTCAGATCTTTTTGATATGGTCCATTTTCAGAGTCTTTATTGAATTTTTTACAATATTGCTTCCATTTTATGTTTTGATTTTTGACTGCAAGGCATGTGGGATTGTTATCAAGTCCAATCTCGCTCTGCTTGCCTCACAACAGGCCAATAAATCAGAGGCGAGGTGCTGAGGCCTGGAATATGCCTTTACTTGGAAAGCTAGCAGACTGAGAAGATAGCAAACTAATATCTCGAAGAAACTCTCTGGATGCTAGTGTCTTTTACAGAACACAGAGCTGGGGAGGTGAGGAAATAAAGATAAAAGGCCATTAATCTGGCAAATATCTCCTGGAATGGCCAGTCTCAGAAGGAGATGTGTTACTTTCTCCCTTCATCTAGCCATCCACAGGTGGGCAGGTCCTGAACAAAGGCAGAGGGGCAGGGTTTCCTGAGGCAGGCCATTGTGTATGGACAGTATCACTGTAGTAAACAAACCAACAAGAAACGAAGGGTAAAGTAAATCATTCAACATGGAGTCAGATTTTGTTCTTCCCTGTAACAATTCCCCAGTGTCAGTGTCCATTCCTCAGTCTTATGGAAAGAAAAGTGATAACTGTTTTCATTGCTCCATGAGTTGCATCTTTTGGGGAGTGTCCACCACTTGTGCCAGTGTTCCGAATGTTGAGATTTGTCTTCTTTTGTTGTTCTTTGAAAGTCTCTACTTCATATATGTAGACATAAAAATATTTATAACCTAGTTGTTGAGAGTTATGTTTTATTCAGTAAGAATCTTTTAGGATTTCAAACCCAGGAGGCAGCATCTAAAGTTAAGGAATTTAGCACTTTTCTATGTATGTGAAGTTGCACCAGCCATCTCACTGAAATCATTCCTTTTGATACACACCTTACCACCTGGGACTGTTAGGGGAAGCACGCTGATTGAAACTGCCCACCCTGACCAGGCACCATAGTAACCATTTACATGAGTTGTTTTATGACAGAAGATCCTGATAAGGAATATGGAACAAATAAGCCACCACCAACCGGAAGAGTCCAGGAAAGATCGAAAGGAGACACCGCGTGTCCGTCCACTTCCCAGAATCCCACTTGCTAGCATCCATCTTGGCTGAGAGATGTGTGCACCACCAGGAAAATCTCTGAATTAGAATGATTGGCCAAAGACCACCCAGAAACTAATCCCATCACCATAAAACCCGACATTGCAAGCCACGCGGCAGAGCAGTACTCCTGGGCTCCCTTACCCTACTGCTCTCCATCCGGGTGCCCTTTCCCAATAAAATTTCTTGCTTTGTCAGCACATGTGTCTCCTCGGACAATTAATTTCCGAGTGTTAGGCAAGAGCCCAGTTTTGGGTCCTAGAAGGTGTCCCCCTTCCTGCAACAGGACCAGTATCCTGTCTTCTCCTTCTCAAGATTCCTCAGGGATCACTGTGGGGAGTGGCTGCAGTCTGATGGCTGGTAGAGAGCAGGTATTCTTCTCCTTCCCGAGTTTCTTCAGGGCTCACCATGACAAGTGACTGCAGCCTGCTGGCATCTAGAAGGAAGGTATTCTCCTTCCCAAGTTTCCTCAGGGCTCACACTGGGGAGTGGTTTCAGCCTAATGGCTGCTAGAGAGCAGGTATTCTTCTACTTCTTGAGTTTCTTTAGGTCTTACACTGGGGAGTGGCTGCACTTTGATGGTTGCTAGAAAGCAGGTATTCTTTTCCTTCCCGAATTTCCTCAGGGTTTACTTTGGGGAGTGTCTGCAGTCTGATGGCTTCTAGATAGTAGGAGGGGGAAGCTGGGTCCCTCTTGAGATCATATCAGCAGAGACAGCAAGCATGTCCTGTGACTCCAGACAATCTTCCAACATTCAGGGTTAGCGTTCAGCCTGTAGGATCCACAGCCATCAGCTCAGCCACCATGCTCTGCACTTAGTTGCTATGCAGCCCTGAAACCTACAGTGCAGGAGGCCCTCTAAGTGTGGCATCCTGTCCAGCAAACTCTCGGTCACATCCTCCAAGCCCAACCAGGGCCCAGCTTTGCTGAGAGGGTCTCACTGGGGACCCAGCTTCCCCCTTCTGCTCTATCACATTCCATACCCAAGTGGGGAGAAGGCAGGGGCTAGGGGCAGAGTGCCTCCACCAAGTAGGGCAGAAGTTTTGCCATCACCCCTTGTGGTCCATCCCTAGGAGCACAGTCTAATGTCACTGTGCAGCAGAGGACATGTGTCCCCAGATCAGGCATTCTCTCCAGGGGATTGGAACTGTGAGCACTAACACAGGAAACCCCGAGTGACCTGCTTAGGCTGGAAGACTAGTTCCTGGGATGTAAGCTGAAGTCTGAAAGTAGCTTCTCCTTGGGATTAGCCTTCTCCAGACCTAGCTTGGGGGCAGCAAGAGTGAAATAAGTGGCCCCCAGCTGGGGCAGTCACACAGTGCCTCTCAACAACCCCATGGAGACTGTGAAGCTGAGTGACCATGAGCCCACATTCACCCAGCAGATGGCCAAGTGGATCGAAGTCACTGAGTCTCCAAACCCGGGAGTGCGGGTTCACGTGAGCAGGTGACAGACACTCCCCAGCTCAGATGGACTGTAGCCAGGGGCTTCCCTACTGTCCAGAAGATGTTTGGCCCGAGTCTAAGGACTTCACAGGGAGCTATCCAACCACTTCATGTGTGGGGCCTCAGGTAACGTCCTTGATTCATGGCTGGGGAGGCTGAAGATGGGGTGCACTCAGAGTTCCTGGTCCCCATAGGCATTTGTTACTTAGGCTCACTGTCCCTGCCTTCCTGGGGACCACCCTCTCCACCATATCTGTCACCATCTATTCCGTCCCCCCTTCTGAGAAAAGCTGAGATCTGGGTAACAGTGCTGGCAGGACCCATGCAAGCAGGATCTCTGCCCCGCCTCCCACTCTTTCTCAAAGGGCATGTTTCACAAGGTGATAAGGCTTTAAAGAGCAGAGCACATTATATGCTGAGAGCCTGGCCTGACTCAGAAAGGAAGCTCAGAGGGACCCCTTGTCCCCAACACAGTCAAGACAAAGTCCTGGGATCTGAGAGGGAAGGGGGAGCAAGGGCCAGACTCCAGGAGATCTCAGGAGGTGGGCCCCAGCCCTCCTCTTTCTCTGGGCCCTCCCAACAAACAGATGTGGGTTATGGAAGTTTCCCTGAGAGCCACATGCAACCACTGCAAGGACTTAACTTTGTGCAAGGACATATGGGGGTTCTCACAGCACCAGGGAGGGCCCGATGGGCAGGGAAGGCTGAGGGATTTGTTCACCAGAGAGTGAGGGCCCATGACAGCACTGCTTTAACCCGGGGCTCCAAGACACAGGACTTGTGTATGAGTCACACTTGTGGGATGTCTGCTCTCTGCAGGAAGCACTCTATCTGTGTCCCCACAAGCTAAGCTTTGATAGAGCTATGGGCTTGGCCGGGGAGCTGGGGATTCTCAGTGCAGGACAGAGACAGTACCAGGGTCAGGGCACTGTGTGGAAAGTCTCTGTGAGTGGTTGAGAAAGGCCAGAGCTCGAACTGCCACTGCTTGGAGGACATGAACATTCACCTGAGGGAGCAGAGAGGATCCTGCATACCCCCAAAACTGCCCCAGAGGCCAGGTTAGCAGCATGCTGCCAGAACAAGGGTCATCCAGGACACCAGGCAGGATGTGCACTGGGAAGTGGCAGCAGAGACTCTAGGCCACATGAAGGCCCAGTGACCCTGGGTGGGCACAGACGGCCTCAGACTGCATCAGCACCCAGAAGACCAGGGGGGTCCTGGGTGAGGGAAGGGTGGGGGCTCCCCACACCTTGCAGACCTGGGCGAGCTCATACTGCATGTCCTTGATGGTGCTGTTATTTGATTCCAGAATATCAGAGGAGAGGAAGGCGTCAGGAAAGCACAGCCTGGCTCCACTTTGGGGACATCCATAAAGGAGGGACTGCTTTGGGAAGGCCTCGGAGTAAGACCCAGGTGTGTGTCCACTCCCAGACTCCAAGGGGGCATAGCCTCGGGGCTGGCTGCCTCAAGTCACCCAACTGGCCGGGACCCTAGAGCCAGGCCTGGCCACACCAGAGACCCCTATCCACATCACCCACTCTTTCTGTGACATCTCTCAGGTCAGGGGGCAGAGGAACGAGGCCCAGCCCTGGGCAGGGTCTCTGCCAGGTGTGGTCAGGCCTTCTGGCTCCTGGGCACTGAGGCCTCATCTGTCCCTTCCTGGCAGTGCCCAGTGACCAGGACAGCCCACCCAGGGGAATGCCACAGACCACCACGGATGCACCAGGGAACAGAGGCTCAGCCTGCACCCAGAAGTGCCTCCCAGAAAAGCCTTCCCAGCATGTGCCACACAGGCCACCATGGGCCTGCCTCTCCTTCTGTGGCCTCTTCCAGCTCATCTTAGTGTCCAGGCAGATGGCAGCCATGGCCTTGCCTAAGATGCCAAGCTGCAGTGGGCAGTGCACTCTGGCTAGGGCGGCTGGAAGGCCAGGGAGGCACTGGGGAGACCTTGAAGACACTGGAGCCAGGAGACCACTGTGCACACGGGCCTGGGTGCCCTGGCCAGGAAACCACGACCACCCCTTCCCAATGCTGACTGAGGGTCTCCACTGGAGGGACAGAGCCCCACCCGGAGCCTTCAAGGCCTACCTACAGCTTGTGGGACACGAGAGTCAGGGCCGAGGGGTCCAGGTTGGAGGCCACCAGCACCTCGCTGAACTGTACCTCCTCCTTCCAAAGGGTGGCGGCCTATGCCTATACCTTGAGCTCCAGGATGAGGTTCCTGAGGCCGGCTTTCTTCTGAGCCTCCAGGATGCCCATGGTGAACTTCCAGGGACCCTTTCTTCCTTCCTTCTACATAAACACAGAAATCTGTATCTGTAACCTACATGTGTAACTCTAGGAGAGCATCCACACAAATAATCTTGCACTGTATACACAAAATCTGAATCTCACATACATAATCCAGAAGGACTTGATACTCAACCATCTGCTTTACTTCTAGGGGAAAAAAATCTAACAAAGGGTATAGATCTCCCATAGATTCATCATACCTGAATCAGGTGGCTGTATGCTGACAACAGTCACAGCATTGCAAATTGACTATACTGCAATATAGCAGAGGCATAGTATTAAAGAGAAGGAAAGAAAACCAGTGCCTGTTTTATTCCCCCCAGACTCCCTGACTGGGACTGCTACCCCATCCCTGGAGCCTAACCAGGCGTGGGTCCCACTGCTTGACTGGGGTGGGTTCAAGAGAGCCTGGCATGGTGCCCAGCATTGAACCCTTTTAAACGTTTACTTTCTGCTTTGTTCTGGCTTGGACCAGACTCCTCAGCAGGATCCAGGCCTCTAGGGACTTGGGAACAAATACGACTAAGCCTTCACATGCCCTGGTGCTGGGCATTCCAGTTCAAGCTTCCTTCCCAGCAAAGTGTTACCCCTCATTTTTGTGAAAGTGGAAAATACCTTCCATGAAGTTGTGATGCCGTGTGTTGGAAATATAACTGAAATTTCTGGGATAAACATGTTGATTATGAAACATTTAATCCAGCTTTCTATGAAACACCAGTGACAAAAATACCTCACATTTGTTTCACACTTTAGTTTGTATCAGGTTTCCGTTTGTAGTCTTTTCAGTATTGCTTCCTAATAACCAATTTCACAGGTTTCTCAAGAAATCCTCTGAGCTCTTTCTTCAGCAGCTCTGGTTTGGCCTGTAGTCCTGGGACTGATATAGGTCCCTCAGCTCCTTGGAACCAGATTAACCCCAGGTTCTTGGTCCAGCTTTCCAGTGTTGTAATGAGTCATTAAGAGCATTCCATCCTTCACAGAGACCCACAAAGAGACAGCTGTGTCTAGAGCCCAGCAAGTACCACAGTATAGACCCCAGCACTCCTGAAAAAAGTGGGGCAGGGCAGACAGATGGCAGGGAGAAGGGATGCTGGGCAGTGTCCATGGCCAGGCCTGGGAGCTGTGGTTCCTGCCCAGACCTCGGGTAAACCTGAATCTTTCTGACACTCACACCTCCTGGCAGGCCTTCCCATCCCTGTGTCTTCAGAGGTCTCTGCCCATGTGCTCTTTCCCAAAACCTGGCTTTTTTTGGGGGGAGGGGGGTGGCTGGGAAATTCCATGGATAGAGGAGTCTGGTGGGCCACAGTCCATAGGTTCGCAAAGAGGCTGACATAACTTAGCCACTACTCAACATCAATGAATAGATAAGAAAGCGAAGGAAGGTTAAAAAGAGAGAGAGAGTTTACAAAGCAATGAAATCCTGTCACTGTCTTTAGAAGGTAATTGAGGACCTTCCATCACCTGTAGAAATATTCAGATGAACACGGAGTTGGAAACTGTACTGTGTTCCTATATCCTACCATACACATTCCTGCTATAATCTTACAGCAAAACTTGTGAAATAACAATAATCATCATGATAATCAATCTCTGCTATTCATGACTATACTCTTCATTTTCAACACGTATTTGTTGAATATTTAATCAGTATGAGGCATTTTCTAGGGATTTCCCTGGGGTCTCAGACAGTAAAGAATCTGCCTGCAATGCAAGGGACCTGGCTTTGATCCCTTGGTGGGGAAGATCCCCTGGAGAAGGAAATGGCTGAAGGCTAATAACTCCAAGACTCAATCACTAGAGAGAACCCCCAGCCCCATAGAACATTAATAGGCAAGTGCCCCCTCCAAAGGCCTCCAGCTCAACACAAGACTAAGCTACACCCAAAAGCCATCAAACTGTAATGCCAAACACTCTTCGCCTATCCTTCAGCCAAATAGAGGCACAAATTTGCATGTTGAGAGACAGGCTGCCCAAAGCCATACTGAACTCACAGACACTTGAAACCACAAGACTGGGCCCAGCCACTGCCCTTCAGAATGACAAGATCTAGCTCCACCCACCAGAACACAAATACAAATCCCCCCAACCAGAAAACCTTCAGAAGTCATTGGTCCAACCCCACTCAGGGGAGGCAGACTCCATAGTTAACAGGAACTACAGCCTTTCAACCTGCAAGAAAGAGATCCCAAACACAGCATATTAAACGAAATGAAGTAACAGAGAAACATCCAGAAGATGAAGGGACATGGTTAAAACCCACAGGATTGAACAACGGAACAGTAAACAGGAAATCTACCAGAAAAATAATTCAGAAGAATAACAGTAGAGATGATCCAAACTTCTGGAAATAAAATGGAGGCATGGATAGACTAGAGACACAGATTGAGAAGATGCAAGAAATGTTCAACAAGGACCTTGAAGAATTAAAGAATAATCAACAATGACAAATGGAATAACTGAGATTAAAAATCACTGGAGAAACTCTATTTGAAAAAGACACATGTATCCTAATGTTCACTACAGCACTATTTGGAAGAGCTAGGACATGGAAGCAACCTAGATGTCCATCAACAGATGAATGGATAAAGAAGCTGTAGTACATATATACAATGGAATATTATTCAGCCATAAAAAGGAATGCATTTGAGTCAATGCTAATGAGGTAGATGAACGTACAGCCTATTAAACAGAGTGAAGCAAATTAGAAAGAGAAAAACCAATAATGTGTATTAACACATATATAGGGAACAACAGACTGGTTCCAAATAGGAAAAGGAGTACATCAAGGCAGTATATTGTCAAGCTGCTTATTTAACTTCTATGCAGAGTACATCATGAGAAACGTTGGGCTGGAAGAAGCAGAAGCTGGAATCAAGACTGCCAGGAGAAATATCAATAACCTCAGATATGCAGATGATACCACCCTTATGGCAGAAAGTGAAGAGGAACTAAAAAGCCTCTTGATGAAAGTGAAAGAGGAGAGTGAAAAATTTGGCTTAAAGCTCAACATTCGGAAAACGAAATTCGTGGCATCTGGTCCCATCACTTCATGGGAAATAGATGGGGAAACAGTGGAAACAGTGTCAGAATTTATTTATTTGGGCTCCAAAATCACTGCAGATGGTGACTGGAGCCATGAAATTAAAAGACGCTTACTCCTTGGAGGAAAAGTTATGACTAACCCAGATAGCATATTGAAAAGCAGAGACATTACTTTGCCAACAAAGGTCCATCTAGTCAAGGCTATGGTTTTTTCAGTTGTCATGTATGGATGCAAGAGTTGGACTGTGAAGAAAGCTGAGCGCCGAAGAATTGATGCTTTTGAACTGTGGTGTTGGAGAAGACTCTTGGGAGTCCCTTGGACTGCAACAAGATCCAACCAGTCCATTCTAAGGGAGATCAGCCCTGGGTGTTCTTTGGAAGGAATGATGCTAAAGCTGAAACTCCAGTATTTTTGCCACCTCATGCAAAGAGTTGACTCATTGGAAAAGACCCTGATGCTGGGAGGGATTGGGGGCAGGAGGAAAAGGGGATGACAGAGGATGAGATGGCTGGAATGGCATCACTGACTCGATGGTCATGAGTTTGAGTGAACTCCGGGGGATGGTGATGGACAGGGAGGCCTGGCGTGCTGCAGTTCATGGTGTCACAAAGAGTCGGACATGACTGAGTGACTGAACTGAACTGAATATTGCATTGGGCATATGTACCACAGCTTTCTTATCCATTCGTCTGCTGATGGACATCTAGGTTGCTTCCATGTCCTGGCTATTATAAACAGTGCTGTGATGAACATTGGGGTACATGTGTCTCTTTCGATTCTGGTTTCCTTGGTGTGTTTGACCAGCAGTGGCATTGCTGGGTCATATGGCAGTTCTATTTCCAGTTTTTTAAGGAATCTCCACACTGTTCTCCATAGTGGCTGTACTAGTTTGCATTCCCACCAGCAGTGTAAGAGGGTTCCCTTTTCTTTGCACCCTCTCCAGCATTTATTGTTTGTAGACTTTTGGATCGCAGCCATTGTGACTGGTGTGAAGTGGTACCTCAGAACTAAATAGACATTTCTCAAAAGAAGACATACAGATGGCTAACAAACACATGAAAAGATGCTCAACATCACTCATTATCAGAGAAATGCAAATCAAGGCATGACATTTTTTAACCTGAGGTAACCCTGAGTATCTGTCCCATGTGCTCTGAAAATTGGCTTCAGCATAATCGCAAAGAAGGAATTCCAAAACACCCTGACCAGTGACAGCAGCGTGAGGATAAGGCACCAATGATAACTGTGAAACCCACACACTCCTGTCTGTGTTCACCCTGGTCAGCCTCTTAAAATTGTAGTCACTTGACAGCAACACTTCATACAATCTTTTATCAGATAAAATAATGAGATTACTTCTCCATATTTGTTTCTCTAATTTAATTGTGAGTTTAACTCGGCTGTGTGTTAGATTTTCTTCTAGTTCTATTTTCAACCCTAAATGGCTGCTGAGGTGGGCTTCCAGAAGCCCCTCTACCAAGGGCTAAGGAAGTTGAGAAACACTTACTAAAGGAAAGGATTGGGACTCAACAGGGAAGCCCACACAGCTATACCATCATCTGCATTACACACGGAACATTAACAATAAGCAGACAATGGACCAGGACCAAAAGAAAGAGACAGTGCTAGGCACTCCAAACCACACTGATAATTTTGTTTTTAATCAAAGCCCTAAACAGTTTTAAGTGCTGCAAAAAAAAAAAAAAAAAAAGTGTGCTCTTTTGTCTATAGATCATTAACTCCATGGTTATAATGAAATAATTGCACAAAATACTATATTTAGTATCTGATTTCTCATAAGTTTCAAATATTTCATAAGTCAAGCCTTCAAACAAAGACATATGCTACTCAAGGGTAGAGGCAACATTTTCAAGGAATGAGGTCTTTCAATGAATGTTTGTGGAGCTGCCTTCAACTAACAATGCCTGACACTGGATGACAGTGTATGATTATAAAAGACAGATAAGGGGGAAGATGGTCTTTCCTCTCCCAACCACACCTACCCCCTGCCCTCTGTATTAGTTTCCTTTTGTTGCTGTAACATATTACCACAACATTAGTGGCTTAAAAGAATACAAACCTATTATCAAACAATTCTGTATGTCAAAAGCCCAACACAGGCATCACAGGGCTAAAACCAAGGTGTCAGCAGGGCTGTGTTCCTTTCTGAAGGCTATAAGGGAGAATCTGTTTTCTTGACTTTTCTGCCTTCTCTCAGTTGCCTGATTCTTTGGCTCATGTCCCCTTTCCTTCATCTTTAGAGCCAGCAATGGCCAGTGGAATCTATCTCACATGACATCACCCTGACATTGAGTCTTCTGCTGCTCACTTCCATTTTTAAGGATCCTTGTGATTACCCTGTTACCACCGAGACAAACCAGGATAACCTCTCTGTTTTATGATAAGCCATCTGCATCCTTGATCTTCTGTTGTAACAACTTATTCACAGGTTCCAGGGGTTAAGGCATGTGCACATCTCGGGGTCATTATTTGCCTACCATACTGTCAATAAATAACCAGTGATAAGTCTTCAAAGGCATGGTGAGAAGTCAGAAAGAAGTCACACGTGCATTTCTTGCTCCTTATTGTCTACCTCTCTTCATTCTTTGTCATTAAATATTGTAAAGAGAGCTTTCTAGAGCAAACTGAGTTGGGCTGCTGCTGCTTCATGTGCATCTTGACCAGTGCTGGCAGGCGGGAGTCTTGAGGACTCCATAGAGCAGTAACAAGAGAGATAGGAGGACTCACAGGCTGTTCATTCTCTCTTGACAGTGTCCCTGAGAGCAGCCAAAGCAAACTAAGGCCCTGGGTTTCTGGAATGTACATTCCATGAAGGAACAAAGCAATAAAAATAAGTTTGTGAATTTTAAAATCTATTAGAAAGTGTTGAGAGCCATGGAGGACAATAAAACTTGGGAGAAGGTTAGGGAAGGTGGAAAGGGGACTAACCCACTAATAGGACACTCAGTGAGGTGTTCATGTTATTTTACAGTGAGTCAGGCATGGTGAAAAGTGCTTTACAAGATAATGCTCACCTCAGCCTGAATCATTCCATCTTCTAGATGAGGAAAAAGAGGCTCACAGGTGATGTCTCATGAATGATGAGTGGCACAGGCTGGTTGCCATCCACATGTTTACCCTCCCCAAGCTATAGGGGTTTCCTAGACCAGAGTCACATTCCGGAAAGCAGAAGGTGGAGGACTAGATCCCTATGCTGACATGTACCTGTTATTCCAGGGAAGAGGAAGTTCTGACTCCTGGGAGAGACTGTCTGGACACTGAGGCCCAGGGATGGGGCTCTGTCAGGGAGAACCACATGGCCACCTGGGATAAGGGAGCCATCAGGTTTCTGTTCAGTTCTTAGCCTGGCCAATTCCTGGCTAAAAGACCACTAGAGGTTGGGTGGGAAAACGTGGGATGTATTCCTTTGTCTTACTTAACACAAATGCAGACAGTCCTTGCTATGTGTTCAGGTCTTCCCTAAGAGCTATACAAATAGGAACTGATTGTAATTTATATAATACACGACCAGGCCAGTGCTGCTATTGTCCCAGTCACAGATGAAGAAACTGAGGCCAAGACAGTTTCAGGTGTTTCCCTGGCCACGCTGCCATGGGAATTCCAATCCTAGTGGCACCAAAATGAACATTATGAGTTGCTACCACATCTCATGGACTGTGTGCTGTACCTTCAGTGCATTCATTAACCTTAGTTCCAATTGTGGACTCATCTGGAGAAGTTACATGGCTAAGACATGGAGTCTCATCATTTCAGAACGAGGTAAGAATCACTGAGTCATTGAGCCAAGACTTGCATAGGTCCTTCTTGCTGTAGGCCCTTTATGAAATGATTTTCCTGGTTTTTCTTAGGAAACAGGTGCTGGGATAGGCACCATTTCATGAATGAAGGCACAGAGGCTCAGGGACATGAACTGATTTGTCAACAAGGCATGTCCAGAAATGATGAGTGGCCGAGTCCAGATGTGAGCCCAGGTATGGCTGTGGCTGGCCTCTGTGATGTTGATCCACACAACTACACAATGTGGCTTTGGAAGGTACCAAGTCCAGGCATGATGACAACAGCAACCATAGTTGATGACTATTGCAATAGGGATCAGAACTGTCCATCTGCAGTCAGTGAACATCAGGCTGTGTTCTAAGCCTTTTCATACATTAATTTATTAGCCTTGGCAACAGCCATGTGAAGTAGATAACATATTACCCCATTTTACCAATGAGGTAACTAAGGCACAGGGAGGTTAAGTCACTTGTCCAAAGTCACAGAGTTCATGAATGGCAGAGCTGGGATTGGGCACCAGGCAGCGTGGCTGCAAAGCCCAGGCTCCTAAATGCTATCCAAGGAAGAAACAGCTCAGAGCCTGGCATGAGGCCAGCAGCTATGGAGAAAGTAGGCCATAGAGATGAAGGACTGTGAGTGGGAGGATTTACTCCTGGGAAAATAGGGGCCAGTGCGAGTGGCTAATACGGTGACTGCCAGAGCTCATGGACATTTCATGAACTAGTGAAAAAGTGGAGGCAAGAAATCCAGGGGCTTCAGAGTTAGAACTTGGATAACCAAATCCTGCCTCAAATTCACTGCAGGAGAAATAACCACCCACCTAAGAGTACCACGAGTGACCCAGAGAGAAGCCCTAGTGATAGACCTCAAGGCCAAGGCAGATCACTGTTCCATTCAGTTCTTGGTTTCAGTCTTTCCCGGGCCCAGTTAGACATTTGGCCCTTGCTTTCTGGAATATACTGCACTGTACCCTATTCCCTTCTACTAGTAATAAATCCTGCCTTTGTTTTGAATCATTTTGAAGGGGACTTGATTCTAGCTCCACCAGTCTGTGGTAGAGACACAGGAAGACCAGGCAGGATGTGAGAGCCAAACAGGCCAGGAACTATAGGGAGGAAGGAGGGCCAACCCACCTGGAGCATGAGGCAGAGTGGAGGAGGCTGCGGGTTCCTTCATGAGGTGTGGAGGAGGACCTACCCAGTCAAAGCAGGTCCTCCAGATCTGCAGTATCACCCCCTGCTATGGGGTCCTTGGGGCTAGGTCTTCTAGGCCAGGAACTTGAAATGAAGGACATGGCCATATCCTCAAAGGTCACTGATCCCTAGAAAGTCAAAGAGAGGCAGGGATGTCACCCTTGTGGCTAACAGAATGAAGCTAGAGTCTGTCACTCAGTCACTGGAACAATCTAGAAGGACCCTAGCTCTGAATTCCACGGTGGTGTGTACCTCTTAGGGGCCTGGCTCCGTGCTGAGCACTTTCTGTGCAACATCCAACTGATGACATGTCCCTAGCACTGGAGCCAGACTCCTAAGTCTGAACACAGCTTCTTCAACCTGACCCTTGCCAGCTGTGAGGCCCTGGGGACATCACTTCATTTCTCTGAGCAGTGATTTCTGCATCAATACCCTAATCGTTCCCACTGCCAGGTTGCTGTGAGTGTGAAAGAGACAACGGTTATCAAGTGAACACTGGGATGCCCAGTACAAGTCTGTCGGTGCTTCGTGTGTGTTTTTGTACTTGGATTGCCCATGAGGCCAACACTGTCAGCATGTCAATGTCACAGTCGGTGTCCTGAGGCTCAGGGACAGTCAACCAGAAGTCAAACAGAGTCAGGTGTCAAATAAGCAGTGATCTGAACTCAGACAGGTCTCTCTGGTTCAGAGCCAGTGTGTGTAACCCCCATCCTCTGCTAGCACCAAAGGGTGGGATGAATATCCAGGACACCATCTCACAATCCACCTTCAGAGACACATCTCAGCAGATAGAGGGAGCAGTTAAACTCCATTCAGCAACGTGCACAGGCCCACTTCTGCCTCCTCAAAGAATACATATCCCTGCCTTTCCCCATGTAGTACTCTCTGCCTGGAAGGCCCCCTATACCATCCTCATACCTAAGCCCAAACCCGGCCTGCAAAGTTGACTTTAAGTGTTGCCATGAGGCCTCTGCAGCCCACAGTGGGTATTATCATGGTTAGAGTGGAGGCTCTGTTGACTGACATGATTCTGTATTTCTGCCAATGAAGAGCCGTGTCACCTTCAACAGGTAACTTTTCTAAGACTCAAAGTTTCTGTTCTGTAAAGTAAGGATGATAAGAAAAACTAATCCTAAGGAGATGAGAGTTAAGCAAGGAAGTCATTGTACCTTGGTGCATAATACGCTCACTTCAGTCATTCAGTCATGTCCGACTCTTTGTGACCCCATGGATTGCAGCGCGACAGGCTTCCTGTCCATCACCAACTCCCAAATTTACTCAAATTTGAGTAAATTTGAGTCCATTGAGACGCTGATGCCATCCAACCATCTTATCCTCTATCATCCCCTTCTCCTCCTGCTTTCAATCTTTCCCAGAGTGTGGGTATTTTTAAAGGAGTCAGTTCTTCATATCAGATGACCAAAGTATTGGAATTTCAGCTTCAACATCAGTCCTTCCAATGAATATTCAGGACTGATTTCCTTTACAATGGACTTCTTGGGGTCTTCTTGCTTCCAAGGGACTCTCAAGAGTCTTCTCCAACACCACAGTTAAAAAGAATCAATTCTTCCGTGCTCAGCTTTCTTTATAGTCCAACTCTCACATCCATACATGATAACTGGAAAACATAACTCTGATTAGATGGACTTTGTTGGCACTGTAATGTCCCTGCTTTTAGATATGCTGTCTAGGTTTGCCATAGCTTTTCTTCCAGGGAGCAAGTATCTTTTAATTTCATGGCTGCAGTCACCATATGCAGTGATTTTGGAGCCCCCGAAAATAAAGTCAGCCACTGTTTCCCCATCTATATGCCATGAAGTAATGGGACCCGATACCATGATTTTAGTTTTCTGAATGTTGAGCTTTAAGTCAACTTTTTCACTCTTTTCTTTCACTTTCATCAAGAGGCTATTTAGTTCTTCTTCAATTTCTGCCATAAGTGTGGTGTCATCTACATATCTGAGGTTATTGATATTTCTCCAAGAAAACTTGATTCCAGCTTGTGCTTCATCCAGTCCAGGATTTCTCATGATGTACTCTGCATATAAGTTAAATAAGCAGGGTGACAATATACAACCTTGATGTATTCCTTTCCAGATTTGGAACCAGTCTGTTGTTCCATGTCTAATTCTAACTGTTGCTTCCTGACCTGCATACAGATTTCTCAGGAGGCAGGTCAGGTGGTCTGGTATTCCCATCTCTTGAAGAATTTCCCACAGTTTGTTATGATCCACACAGCCAAAGGCTTTGGAATATTGAATTAAGCAGAAGTTCATCGCTTTCTTGAACTCTCTTGCTTTTTTGATGATCCAACGGATGTTGGCAATTTGATCTCTGGTTCCTTTGCCTTTTCTAAATCCATTTGGAGCATCTGGAAGTTTACGGTTCATGTACTGTTGAAGCCTGGCTTGGAGAATTTTGAGCATCACTTTGCTATCACGTGAGACGAGTGCAATTGTGTGGTAGTTTGAGCATTCTTTGGCATTGTCTTCCTTAGGGATTGAAATGAAAACTGACCTTTTCCAGTCCTGTGGCCACTGCTGAGTTTTCCAAATTTGCTAGCATATTGAGTGTAGCACTTCCACAGCATCATCCTTTAGGATTTGAAATAGCTCAACTGGGATTCCATCAATTCCACTAGCTTTGCTTGTAGTGATGCTTCCTAAGGCCCACTTGACTTCACATTCCAGAATGTCTGGCTTTAGGTGAGGGATCACACCATCGTGATTATATGGTTTGTGAATATCCTTTTTTGTATAGTTCTTCTGAATATTCTTGCACCTCTCCTTAATATCTTGTGCTTCTGTTCAGATCAGATTAGATCAGATCAGTCGCTCAGTCATGTCCGACTCTTTGCGACCCCATGAATCGCAGCACGCCAGGCTTCCCTGTCCATCACCAACTCTTGGAGGTCACTGAGACTTACGTCCATCGAGTCAGGGATGCCATCCAGCCATCTCATCCTCTGTCATCCCCTTCTCCTCTTGCCCCCAATCCCTCCCAGCAACAGGGTCTTTTCCAATGAGTCAACTCTTCGCATGAGGTGGCCAAAGTACTGGAGTTTCAGCTTTAGCATCATTCCTTCCAAAGAACACCCAGGGCTGATCTCCTTCAGAATGGACTGGTTGGATCTCTTTGCAGTCCAAGGGACTCTCAAGAGTCTTCTCTAACACCACAGTCCAAAAGCATCAATTCTTCGGCACTCAGCCTTCTTCACAGTCCAACTCTCACATCCATACATGACTACAGGAAAAACCATAGCCTTGACTTGACGAATCATTGTTGGCAAAGTAATGTCTCTGCTTTTGAATATGCTATCTAGGTTGGTCATAACTTTCCTTCCAAGGAGGAAGCATCTTTTAATTTCTTGGCTGCAGTCACCATCTGCAGTGATTTTGGAGCCCAGAAAAATAAAGTCTGACACTGTTTCCACTGTTTCCCCATCTATTTCCCATGAAGTGGTGGGACCGGATGCCATGATCTTCGTTTTCTGAATGTTGAGCTTTAAGCCAACTTTTTCACTCTCCACTTTCACTTTCATCAAGAGGCTTTTTAGTTCTTGAGTTTCTGCCATAAGGGTAGTGTCATCTGCATATTTGAGGTCCATTCTATTTCTGTCCCTTATTGTGCCCATCTTTGCATGAAAAGTTCCCTGACAATCGTAATTTTCTTGAAGAGATCTCTAGTTGTTCACATTATTGATTTTGTCCATTTGCACTGATCATTGAAGAATGCTTTCTTATCTCTCCTTGCTGTTCTTTGGAACTCTGCATTCAAATAGGTGTATCTTTCCTTTTCTCCTTTGCCTTTCACTTCTCTTTTTTTCATTGCTATTTGTAAGCCCTCTCAGACAATCATTTTGCCTTTTTGCATTTCTTTTCTTGGAGATGGTCTTGATCCCTCTCTCCTGTACAATGTCATGAACCTCAGTCTGTAGTTCTTCAGGTACTCTATCAGATCTAATCCCTTGAATCTATTTGTCACTTCCACTGTATAATCGTAAGGAATTTGATTTAGGTCACATCTGAATGGTCTAGTGGTTTTCCCTACTTTCTTCAATTTAAGTCTGAATTTGGCTATAAGGAGTTCATGATCTGAGCCACTGTCAGCTCCCAGTCTTGTTTTTGCTGACTGTATAGAGCTTATCCATCTTTGACTGCAAAGAGTGTAATCAGTCTGATTCCAGTATTGACATCTGGTGATGTCCATGTGTAGAGGCATCTCTTGTGTTGTTGGAAGACGGTGTTTGCTATGACCAGTATATTCTCTCAGCAAAACTCTATTAGCCTTTGCCCTGCTTCATTCTGTACTCCATGGCCAAATTTGCCCATTATTCCAGGTATTTCTTGACTTCCAACCTTTGCATTCCTTCCCCTATAATGAAAAGGACATCTTTTTTGGGTATCAGTTCTAGAAGGTCTCATAGGTCTTCATGGAACCATTCAACTTCAAGTTTTTCAGCATACCAGTCAGGGCATAGACTTGGATTACTGTGACACTGAATGGTTTGCCTTGGAAATGAACAGAGATCATTCTGTCATTTTTGAGATTGCATCCAAGTACTGCATTTCAGACTATTTTGTTGACTATGATGGCTATTCCATTTCTTCTAAGGGATTCTTCCCCACAATAGTAGATATAATTGTCATCTGAGGTAAATTCACCTGTTCCAATCCATTTTAGTTCACTGATTCCTAAAAGGTCGATGTTCAGTCTTGCCATCTTTTTGACCACTTCCAGTTTGCCTTGATTCATGCACCTAACATTCCAGGTTCCCATGCAATATTGTTCTTTACAGCATCGGATTTTACTTCCATCATCAGTCACATCCACAACTGGGTGTAGTTTTTCCTTTGGCTCCATCTCTTCATTATTTCTGGGGTTATTTCTCCACTGATCTCCAGTAGCATATTGGGCACCTATCGACCTGGGGAGTTCATCTTTCAGTATCTATCTTTTTGCCTTTTCATACTGTTGATGGGGTTCTCAAGGCAAGTATACTGAAGTAGTTTGCCATTCTCTTCTCCAGTGGATCACGTTTTTTCAGAATTCTCCACCATGACCCATTCATCTTGGGTGGCCCTTCACCACATGGCTCATAGTTTCATTGAGTTAGACAAGCCTGTGGTCTATGTGATCAGATTAGTTGTTTTTCTGTGATTGTGGTTAAGCACAATGAAGGCCAACTCTTAAGGTTGTTTAATTATTAATATTTTCCCTATTTACGCCCTCAGCAACCTGAACAAGCACAACTAAACCTGCATTTTTGCTTTTGTCATGCCAAATTTCTGCACACACACACACACATTCACACACACAAAATTCCAAAATGAGGGCAGGTGGAACAGTGGCTATTTTAGCTAGAACTCTCTTCAAAGAGGTGATATTTGAACAGAGCCTGGAAGAATGTGAGACGATTCCAGTATGAGATCTGGTGATGGTGTCCCAAGTAAAGAAAACTCCAATGGCAAAAGCTGGGATGAGGGGAAGAGCTTGGCACAGTCATCTCTGTATGCCTGGGAGGCAGAGGGCAAGGGGAGAAGAGAAGGAGACATGGTCAGAAGTGGTCCCCCAGGACACAGCATCAATTACTGACTGAGCACCTGGTTCAGACCATGCTCTTCCTGAATAGGAGCTCACACTCCAGAGTCAGCGACAGATCACCCATAGGAACTAAGCAAATGACCTAGAGAATCCTGATGACAACAGAATAAGAGTAAGGCAGGAAAGACTGGGGGCAATTTTCTGCAGGGTAATCATGAATGCAGGGCTGGGTAAAGCACAAGCTGGAATCAAGACTGCCAGAAGAAATATCAATAACCTGAGATATGCAGATGACACCACCCTTATGGCGGAAAGCGAAGAAGAACTAAAGAACCCCTTGATGAAAGTGAAAGAGGAGAATGAAAAAGTTGGCTTAAAACTCAACATTGAGAAAACTAAGATCATGGCATCTGGTCCCATCACTTCATGGAAAATAGATGGGGGAACAGTGGAAACAATGACAGACTGTATTTTCTTGGGCTCCAAAATCACTGCATATGGTAACTGCAGCCATGAAATTAAAAGGCACTTGCTCCTTGGAAGAACAACCTAGATAGCATATTAAAAAGCAGAGACGTTACTTTGCCGACAAAGATCTGTCTAGTCAAAGCTATGTTTTTTTTCAGTAGTCGTGTATGGATGTGAGAGTCGGACTATAAAGAAAGCTGAGCACCGAAGAACTGATGCTTTTGAACTGTGGTGTTGAAGAAGACTCTTGAGAGTCCCTGGGACTGTAAGGAGATCCAACCAGTCAATACTAAAGGATATCAGTCCTAAATATTCATTTTAAGGGCAGATGCTGAAGCTGAAACTCCAATACTTTGGCCACCTTATGTGAAGACCTGACTCATTTGAAAAGACCCTTATGCTGGGAAAGATTGAAGGCAGGAGGAAAGGGGATGACAGAGAATGAGATGGTTGGATGGCATCACCGACTCAATGGATGTGAGTTTGAGTAAGCTCTGGGAGATGGTGAAGGACAGGGAAGCCTGGCGTGCTGCTGTCCATGGGGTCGAAAAGAATCAAACATGACTGAGCAACTGAACTGAACCAAGGAAGGCTTCTCCAAGGAGGGGACATTGGAGTGAGTCTGGAACAAAGTGAAGGATGAAGCCATGTGGACAACTAATGAAAAAAAAAGTAGGGAGGGGTAAATCCTGATGGCCATCAGGGCTGTGGTGAGAGTAAACGAGATGACTGAGACTGGTGTATATTTACATCCAAAGGGACACTTGGCTTCTGATTACAGCTGCATGAACTTGCATAAGGACTCAACCTCTCAATCCTCTTTGAGGACTGTGCCTCACAGTCCTCCTCTGTCTAATGGGTATAAAAATAGTACCCATTTTACAGACCTGTTGTTGGTTTGAAACACGTACATGGCAAGTGCTAAATATGAGCTTTTATTTTCCACAGGATTAGCACTTTGGTGAATGTTTTTGGTGTAAATAAGGTAATGAACTTTTGAAAACGTGGGTGGCTTTCTTGCTTTTTAAGCATTTAAATGAATGTGGTATTTCAGACTTTTGATTTTATTTAAATGTTTATAGGTACGGTAACTTTTCCAACTGTTAGTAAGAATTTTAGCATTGCAGCTGGCCTTGTGCATGTCCATCACCAAAGGTCAGCCTGCTCAAGGAAATTTCCTTCAGAACACTGGATCACTCCTCTTGCCAAGGGGCTTGTTGTGGTGGAGGAGCTGACACACTGGTCTGGTCTGGCTGATGCTTCTCTTGTTCCCAGGGAGTAGATGCAATGTCTTGTTGAGCCCACGCGGCAAAGAACATAGGCCATTCCCTATGGGCCTCTCTTCCCTCAGGAAACATCCAGAAGCACTGGGACTGAGGGCACCTCCCTCCTCATGGCAGTTTTGTGGCTGCCCACCTGAGGTATCTAATCTCCAGCCCCTCCCTCTGTCACTTCAGGCCCACTTGAAATAACCTTAAGATTCCCTTCCCTAAATCTGATCCCCTGGCTGTGCCCAGGGCTACATCTAAAGTTCTTTGAATATCTCCAACCTAGACCCCTGCCAAAACTGCAGACATGCTTGTCCAGATGTCTATGTGACACACACAGACACACACACTTTTGAACATCTCAGAATCACCCCAACCAAAAGACAACCTCTGTCCTTCCTCCAACACACAACCAGCTCCCTCCACCCAACTTCTCCATCTCCATTCTCCCAGAAGTTCAGGGGGGGAAATAAAGGGAGAAAGAAAAAGAAACAAATAGAAAACAATCTTAGGATGGTCCTTCACTCCCTTCCTTCTTCTTTCACAGTATCCAATACAGCAGGGAACCCTGAAGGCTTGGCTCTCCTCCCTGCCATCACTCTGGCCTGGCCCAGCAAAACTGCCAGCAGCCTCCTCTTTGGTTTCCCTGCCTCCAACTTCATCACTGCTCCCTCCACCTCCCTATCTTCCCTGAGCAACCCTTGGGAAACTTTGAAAATATTAACCCAGATTGTGTCCCTTTTCTGGTCACAACTCCCCAGGGCCTGCAAAGCCCTAGGAATGAAGGTTCCAGATGTGACTCCTCCACTCACTCTCAGTTCCTTGCAGATGGCACAGGGATCCTAGGTTTGCCAGATGCTCCGGATTCAGTCGCACAGCCAAGCCTTTGACATGCTAGTCCCTCTGCTTGCAGCTGTCCCACATCTTTTCTCACTGGCTGTCAGGAGGGGACATCACTCATGAGCACCCCTCTGTCCTGGACATGGTAGCCTGCACTTCAGTGCCCTGAGCAGGCACTTTCATCTAGGGGCTTAAGGATTTGGGTGATGATCTGGGAATGGCAGCACCCACTTGTGCAGGTCCATCAGCACAGAGGCTGCCACCAGACCTGACAGAAGCAGGCGACAGGGCAGTGAACCGGGCTTTGTAGTTCCCAGTTCAGGACACGGGCAGCAACGCTGCCAAGCCTCAGACCTTCCTCTGTGCAGTTCGGACCATGCTTTCTCTTCTGCCCGCTTGGGTGTGACACTGCTTGGGAACCTCTAAGCCCTGGGACCAAGCCAAGAACAGATAAAGTAACTGCCTGGAAGACCTGGCCAGAAGCCCAGTCCCGAAGTGGCCCCTGTAAGGCATGGAAACATCCCTCCCCCGCCTCCTCATTGGTTCAACTATGCTCAGGTGCAGCCCCTTCTGGGTGTAGTTCCCATAGCGCCAGGCTGAGGCCTTTGGTCTGGAGGTCACAGACCAATATGCATAATCCTAAGGGTGAGAGTTTTGTGAAGTTCAGGATTTTCAGTCAGCGCAAAAAGACTTTAGACAGGACCGTGGTGGTGAATATGGAGGAGGTGTAGACTGAAGAAAAACACGTAACCTAAAAGTTGAGAGTTATGTTTGGATTGTACCAGAGCCCAGCAAACAGCCTCTCAGAGGGCTCTGAGAAACTGTTCAAAGAGGTAAGGGAGGAGCCAGTGTATATAGGAGTTTTTGGTGGAAAAACAGAAAACATGTATTGGAATAAGAAAATGTTACCGCTAAGCACAAAATGAACATCGCTAGTTGAGTAATTTAGCACTTTTCTTTCTATGGAAAGTTTCAAAAGCCTGGGGTCATGGAAATCATTCCTTTGATGTTCATCTCAGCTATCTAGGGCCAGAATCTCGGTGTTTCCCACCCCAGGCCATTCAGGGTGCACATTCAGGGATGGTTTCAGTGGCTGCTGACCGGCTGGCCAAAACATCCTTTCTTTGCTGAATTGGCAGGTGAGGTTGTTTGTCCATGGAGGCATGCCAGGTCATGAAGCTAGTAGACAAGGGCAGCTGCTGCCTCTGGTTCCATCAAAAAATAAAATCTCCCCTGTATAGTTGTAAACTGTGTCACACACCAGCGAGTGATACTGTTGTATCCAGGTACAGTTTTTTTTAGGAATATGAGAACTATCTCAGAAAAAAAATGTGACTTACCAAGTGCCATTTCCTGTGGGGATAGTGGCTGCACTGGTCACAGTCAACAGGTATGGAAAGCGGCCATTTGAGCCCTGAGTAAAAGTTAGGGACGCCATGATCTCATTCCCTTGCTGGAAAGTGATTATAATTTCCCGTGAAACTTTAGTGACAGTGTCAGTGTTGTGTAGGGAACTGAGATTACCTCAGAAAAACGGTTGTGAAATAGCTGCTTATTTAAAGCTATGGATCATCATCATGTAGTAGCAGAAAGAGCTCTGGGTAAACATGTCTGTGATATTTGAAAAGCTTAGGATCTCATTGAAGTTTGACCAGGGAACTCTGAAGCCTGAGAAGCTGAGGTCATGGTTGCACTGGAAACTTGACTATCCTGAGGCTTTGACTTTCAAAAGTTTATGTTTTTATCATTCTTGAGCTCACTGAGCAATACTGTTTCAGAAACCAGTAATCATGAAACCAAGAACCACACTTGGAGAGTTGGAGAACTCAGATTTATTATGCCAGCGGGCCCAGAGGAGTTAACACTCCAGCTCTGAGCCCTGAACAAAGGGGTTATAGGGTTTTTATAGACAGACTGTAGTGGGCAACACTGCCTGTTAACAGGATGGTTTAAACTAAGGGGTTTCATGGGCGTGGGAACAGTGGTCAAGATGGGGAAGGGGATGCCTGACCCGGACAGGCATGATTAAGCAGGTTCACAGAGGCTGGGCAATTGCAAAGAGCAGGACAAGAGTGAGTGAGATAAATTCCAGTTTCTAGTATTGCAAGTCCCCACTTTCTGAGACTACATGACCTACATGATCCAGGCTTTGCAAGGAGCAAGCTGAGTTACAGAGGCAGAACAAGCAGGAGGCTATGTAAAATTTTCATTTTTCCTCTTCATTACCAACACGAAGAGAGAGGCAAAATGGGAATTTGGAAAGATTTTTCAAACAGTAATGGCTCACACGGTTAGTTACTCAGAACTTACCCATTGGTTTGTCTACTAAAAAAATGCACAACGTAAAAGTTGAGAATTACGTTTTATTTGCTGGACAAAACTGAGGATTTAAGCCCTGGAGACATCCTCTGAGATGGCTCTAAGGGACTACTCCAAAGAGGTAAGGGAAGAGCCAGGATATATGGGAGTTGTGCAATGAAAACTAGGTAGCCAGAACATCAAAAGATGACTGTTGATTACAGAAAACCAGACATGTCAAGTTAATAAATGTAGCACTTTTCTGTGTATAGGAAGATGCAAGAGTCTGGGCTCACTGAAGTCACTGAAATCATTCTTTTGATATGCATCTTAACTATCTAGGGTCAGAATCATGCTTTTCTCCCTCTTGAATCCCCTCAGGGTGCACAGGGTTGGGAGAGGTTGGCTGCTGGCTTAATGGCTGCTGCATCCTTTGTTTACTGATACAGCAGGCAAGTTTTCATCCACGGGTTTGACCAAATGTTATTCAGGCTTCTCTCCACAAACCCCACATTTTGGCTCACCCTCAAACTTAAGCAAGCACTAAGAGGCAACTCACTGCTGGCTGTCCACAAGACAAACATTTCCTGTTAAACTGCTCTACTCATGCTGCCTTCTCACCCCCACAATCCCCTCACACTTCAGCAAAGTTCCTGCTAGCCCTACTTATCCCTCTATTTTTTTAAATGCTTTTCTGTTTGATTTTGAGATGCCTGTGGATTTTGTGATCACTGGACTTTCCCTATTGCAATGGTCTTTTTGACTGAAGTCTTTCTGACTTAAGTCTGGATTTCTTTTTTTTTTTTATTTGACAGTTTCATATGGCCAGGAGTTGGATCAGGTTTGCACTTTCCATATGGGACTCTGTAATTCCTGTCCAGATAACTAACTGCACCTTGCAGATCCTTTGAACTCTCTTGTTCATGAATTTGGGAATCCAAGCAGTGCTCTGGAAGTCAAGTCTGTTACAGCATAAGAAGGAGTTATTTTGATTCTTTTGAATAAAGAAGTTTTTCTCTGGCATTTTGAGTGGGGACTCATTCCTTGACTCTTGAGCAGGAAACTTTCCCTACTCTTCAGTATGAAGACTCTAGTAGTTTTCCTTGACTCACCTAATGGGAATTGGGGGAGGAAATATTTTTGGCACTTCAGACAGGGACTGTACAAAGGAATAAAGGGGCAGGATATTTTCCAGGCTCCTTTAAGTTCTTATCTCTGATTTGATTAATAAATCTGATCTCTGGTAGCCTGGGCCTGCAATAACCTGAAGTGGGGCTTTGGTTCCCAGCTAGAGATTGAGACTGGGTCACAGATGTGAGAGTACCAGATCCTAGCCACTCGATCAGTGGTCAGTGACAAGTGCCGAGCCCTTAGGCTTTGAAGAAAAGAATTCCCATAAAGACAAAAAGTAGTAAAACAAGTAAACTATTAACAGAAAAAGCATAGAGTACGTATGGATAGGCACAAAGGCAGACACAGAGGGAGAGCTCCTGAATTTGTGCCCTCATGATAGTTTGAATTACTTTTAAGAGGTATTTCTTCTGGGTTTCCTTTGGGCCAATCATTCTGGTGTGGGTGGTTCACAGTCCCTTTTGGTATATCTCAGGATCCTCTCATGTGTGTGCACACACCTCTTAAACCAAGTGGATTTTACCAGAAAGGCATCTGGGTAGAGACAGCATCCCTTGACATTGTTCCCCTTTCAGCCTGCAAGGAGTCTTTTCTGTGCATGTGTGGCAAAGGGCCACTGCTGAGTTTTCCAAATTTGCTGGCAAAGGGAGGTCTCCTGATTTCTTCAGGAATGACAGATATGTGGTCTGGGCAGGGCCCAGCCTCCTCTGTTAATTGTCTTCCTATTATCCTCTTGGAGTTTAATTCAATAGGGAATTAATCTCCAATTGCTTTACCCTAGGAGGCCCATCAACCTCCTGACTCAAATCCTGTGGGTAAATCCTTACTCTATTCTGTTTGCTTCCTTTTCTTTCTCTACTCTACCATTATGACCTTAATTCAGTTCACAATCTTTAAAAACTGGCAAAAGTTTTTGCTAAAGATAATTTAGAATTCCAGTGGCCTCAGAAACATGGGCTCTCTGCCTACTAACTTACCAAATACATAACCCTTCCCATCTCCCTGCACCTTCCCCTCCTTCCCTCTTCTCATGACCTTCAAATTTCCCTTCAGTTCCCTTTATCCTTTGATTTATGTGTCACCATAAAACACTACTGCCTCCTACATCCCTCTATGAACCTCTGCCAAACCCTTTCCATTATACTTCAGCCTTTCAGAGTCCTCTAGTCACTTCATCTCTAGACCACCCTCTGCCTGTTCAGGATTCTTGAAGGGCATAAGGCACTTAAGAACAAGCATGCGCAGTGGAAGAAACGAATGAAGAAGAGGTTGGATGTTTTATCTACTCTGATGAGCTTTAGAGACCCCCAGACTTGGTGAATCCTCAGTCTGTTGCCCCAAGGTCAATGCACAGTCTCCATAAGATTACTCATCAGAGCAAAGAAAGTCTCAAAAGTCTCCACCACTAATATTTTTGGGGATGCTTTAACTCTCGTACTGAGTAGGAAACTTCAACTTACTGCACTACTAGAAACGTATCCTTATTATTGTAAAGAATTGTAAGTTGGTCAACGGCAAGAGTCAGCTCACCACCAGTCACTTCACATGACTGACTCTTGACTGAATCATTTTCCCTATGGTACCTCATTGACAGTTATCCGGAGGTAGGGCCCCCTGCAGTTCTGACCAACAGCTGAACAAGACAAGTACCAGTAGGTACCTCATTGATAGTTGGTTGCTTGTGGGTGGGGCCCATGGAAGCACTGACCAATGGCTGAGAAAGACCTGTTGCCCAGTAACAGGATGTGGAGTAATAAGGCACAGCAGTGGCTACTTCCCTGGTGGCTCAGACGGTAAAGCGTCTGCCTACAATGTGGGAGACCTGGGTTCAGTCCCTGGGTCAGGAAGATCCCCTGGAGAAGGAAATGGCAACCCACTCCAGTATTCTTGCCTGAAAAATCCCATGGATGGAGGAGCCTCGTAGGCTACAGTCCATGGGGTCACCAAGACTCAGACTCGACTGCGTGATTTCACTTCACTTCACTTCACTTCTAAGGCCTGTGCTCATGCTGCTGTTACATAAGGACTCTTTGGGTCCGGTGTGCTGGAATCTTTTTGATTAACTCCTTTCCAACCTCAGATTCTGGTTTCACACACTTATTTAACTTTTGCTCATCATTCTTTTCATTGTATTCCCAGGCATACCTGTCACCAGTGATTATCTCTAAGCCTCTCCAACAACTGTCACTTGACCACATGCTCAGCATATAGTATAGCTAATGTTTCAAAGCCAACAAGAATGTGAAGGCCAGCCCACCTTGAAAACTACTTTGACAGACTTTAACCTCAAAGTAATTCTTATTCTCTTCACAATGTAACAGAGCAGCATGAGCACAGTCCTCAGAAGAAAGCCATTGCTTTGCCTCATTTCTTGCCACCTTGTTACTAGGCAACAGGTCTTGCTGAACCATTGCTTGGTGCCTCAGAGAGCCCCATCCACAAGCAGCCAATTGTCAGTGAGTGACCATTCGTTGTCCTGCTCAGCTACTGATCAGCACCACAGTGGGCCCTGCCCCCAGTTACTGTCAATGAGGGACCACTGGGGAAGTGATTAAGTCAAGGGTGGTGTGGTGGTCATCAGATGGAGAGTGAGAAAAGAGGCAGATTCAGGCATTCTTCTGGAGGGCCTGGAGATCACCCAACCTTGGGCCGGTGGGTGAGCTGGAGGGCCCAGGGAACAGACTGGAGACTACAACCTGTAGTGTTCCAGAGCCCTCACTAAGGCCCTCCACTAGTCTTGGCAAGGCCTTGAGGAGCAGCGAATCTCTCCCCCATCCCTGTCTCTGCAACCTACAAAGAGTGGCCATCTTTCTGGTTCTCAGTCTTTGAGAACTGATCTCCCCATTTGGACGGTCTGAGGAGACTGAGGACCTATTGGGTAGGGCACCTGGATCCGTCAGGCATAATAGCTGTGCAGAATGTGGGAAGTGGCCCTGAAGGAGCTGCCAACTGAGATCTTATTCCTCTTAACCACGACTGGGATATTGCTGGGTGAAAACTGTGACTTAAGACTTCCCTTTCTTGTCAAGACAGAGAATAACATTCCTCTGGTAGAGATTTACAGGAACATCATTACCTGACCATGACCTTGAGAGAGTCATTTCCTAGGCAGGTTGATAGGAAATCTAGGGGTCCCCAAGGAGAGAGGGGTCTGGAATTCTCAAGGAGGAAGAAAGGATAAACTTTTTTTTCTTTCTCCACATTCCTTAGGATTATATAACAATAATGTATCCTGCCTAAGGACAGTCTTTGGATTCAACCTTCTGTTATCTTAAAATGTAAATTATGGGAGTAGGTCTGATGAGGTTTTTACAACCTCCAGACATTCTTTGGATTATATAACTTTGTTGTTAACACTAGCAAGTAGGTACTCTTTCTGCCCCCTTCTGATGGCTATGTCAGAAGCTTTCTCTATCTCCTTTATACTTTAATAAAACTTTATTACACAAAAGCTCTGAGCGATCAAGCCTCGTCTCTGGCCCCAGATTGAATTCTTCTCCTCTGGGGGCCAAGAATCCCAGTGTTCACGTGATTCAACAACAACCTTTCATCTTGGGGGCTCATCTGGCATCCTTCAGGAAAAGGTAAGGATGCTTGGAGCTTTAGTTTTTTGTTCTCTTAGCAGACACGTTTTATGCTGTGCTTTACTAACTCTACAGCATGCTTGTGTGAATGAATGACATGCCCTGAGTGAAACAAGTAAGGAGCCCTGCTCTGCGGTTCCACGGTGATCTCATACGGCTTATGGCAATGCCAAGAAGGGGCACCCAATGTCTCCTTCAGGAACCGACCGGAAATGGGCAAAGCATGTGGACCGAACTCTCCTTTCTCAGTCAAACTTTTCGGTCTCTTTGACCATTTCATAACTCCTTGGGAATTAGAATTACTAACCTAATCTATCAGATCATAGACTTTCAAGGGACTTGTGATCTATACCGTTACTGTGTACTGTGGCTTAGGTCCCAAACTTGGATTGGTAGTCAAGAAAGCACCTAGCCTCGCTAGGAATCGAAAGTTCGGAAGCTAGATGGAGCTCTAGCTCCCAGAACATCTCTGAGGTTAAAGGTTACTCAGATTGGGACTGCGATGGGTTTTTTTTTTTTTTTTCCTTTGGTAATGCCGGCTCTTAGTGGATCAGAGGAGGCTGTTATACTGGTGTGGTGATGCTTGGAAAGAACATCTCAGTTTTATGTTCGTGTCGGTCTTATTGTGGTCAGGAAATACTCAGGGTCATGCACAGGCACTCAGGTGACTCAATGTTTCCCCCAGTAGTCTTAGCTTGGGAGGCATTCCGGAAGGTTACTCTGATTCACCCCGGGTGACATCAGAGGCAAGCAAGGTTAAAGGTGAAGAGCTGGACGTCAAGTAGGGATGCTATCAAGTCTACCCCTGGTACATCCCCACCCCATCTCAGTGGTGGAACCGGGAGGGACGTGGACTGCACCTGCGTCGGTAAGGGACAGACTAAGTCCGACCAGGAAGGAAAAGCTTTTGGTATAACGTCTGTTTATACCCCCATCTAGAGCAGGGAGGGATGCCTCCGGTAGAAAAATGGCACTGATCGCTTTTTTTCTCTCTTACAGATGGGAGCTAACAATTCCAGCCTAACTCCTTTGAACTGTATCCTGAAAAACTGGGATAGATTTGATCCCCAGGGCTTAAAGAAGACACACCTGGTCTTCCTATGTGATACTGCATGGCCACGGTATCCATTGGAGGACGGCGAATGGTGGCCAGTTGGAGGGTCTCTTAAGTATAATACTGTTCTACAATTAGACCAGTTCTGTAAGGAACAAGGAAAATGGGTAGAAGTAGCATATGTGTTGCCCTTTTTATCTCTGCAAAATATGCCAGACTTATGTCCTAAGGGTATAGATTTGGGCATGAAACCTTCAGCTCCCCCATACCTGGGACTCCAAACTGGGATTCAAACTGCCCACATGGAGGTCCAAACAACTCCTGTCTCAGTACGACTTCAGACTACTCTGGTTTCAGTAGAAACTCAGACCATCAAAGTAAGAGATGAGATGGAGGACAGGAGACAAAGAGAAGAGGAAAAACAGGTTTCTCCAATCTATCCCTGGGATCATATGCATAGAGCAGCCAAAGAGACTGAGGAACAGCCACACAAGCTGTCGCCTCTTTATGAAACACCCACCAGGAGAAATAATCAGTCTGTGAGAGTTAATAAGCCTTTTTCTTATCAAGAAATACAAAGAATCAAGGAGGATCTGGGAGACTATTTAGAGGACCCAGAAAAATACATTAGAGCTTTTAAAGGTGTTATTCTGCTTTATGACCTCACTTGGAAGGATGTGATGTATATCTTGGGACAAACGCTGACTCCCGAGTCAAAGACTTGAGTTTGGGGAAAAGCGGTTGCTTATGGAGATGAATGGCTTGGTAATGAATCAGTAGGGAAGAGGGAGAACGAGATAGTGGCCCTCCCCACTGGGAATCAGGCGACCCCAACTATAGAACCAGATTGGGACTACAACACAACTAAAGGAAGATGGGATCAGAGTCATTTTGTTAGATGTATTCTTGAAGGACTTAGGCAGGCGCGTTCTAAGCCTTTAAACTATGGCAAATTGGCAGACATAGAACAGGAGAAGGAAGCTCCTGGTAAATTCCTAGATAGACTGAGAGAAGCCCTTCGCAGATTCACTGAGATTGATCCTGAAAGTGAAGAGGGAAAAGTGATCTTAAAGGATAGATTTCTCACTCAGTCGGCTCCAGATATGCGCTGTAAGCTATTAAAACAGGCGAATGGACCAAATCAGTCTTTAGAGACTCTGTTACAACTGGCTCAGACAGTCTATTATGGTAGGGAATATGAGGACAAGAAAGAAAGGCAAAAAAAGACAAAGGAAAAGGAGGAAGCCTTCGCCATGGCTATGAAAAACATTCTTAAACAGCCTGAGAAAAATGCCCAGAGGGACCCAGGTGAAAAGGGATGGGCTTGCTATTACTGTGGAAAGGAGGGGCACCTCAAGCGGGATTGCCCTCAGGCATCTAAGCTGCCCCCCCCCCCCAGGACCACACTGGAAGAGAGACTGCCCCCAGAGGCGTAGGTCTCCGGGGTCAGACTCTCAAGACAATCAGGACTGAAGGTGCCCGGGGGTTCCCACACAAGCTCCCGTCCTAATTACACCTGAGGAACCCCGGGTATTAATAACTGTGGGGGTCCAATCCATCGATTTCCTTTTAGATACTGGGGCAACTTACTCTGTGCTTACTGAAGCTCCTGGCCCACTTTCTTCCCGATCCGTTTCCATAATGGGACTGTCTGGACGAGCCAAAGGTATTATTTCAGTTATTCTTTATCTTGCAACTGGGATTCTGTGCTGTTTTCACACGAGTTTCTGATCGTGCCAGAATCTCCCTCACCCCTTTTGGGAAGGGATATACTGAGCAAGGTCCATGCCTCTGTTTTCATGAATATGGAGCCCTTCCTTTCTCTCCCTTTAGTTGAACAAAATGTAAATCCTAGAGTATGGGCTGATGGAAAATCTGGGTGGAGCACAAAATGCTATTCCTGTAGTTGTTAAGCTCAAAGACCCACATGTGTATCCACATAAGAAGCAGTATCCACTGAAACCTGAAGTTAAGGAAGGGTTAAAACCCATCATGGAAAATTTAAAGGAGCAGGGATTATTAATTCCCTGTAACAGTCCTTGCAACACTCCTATTTTGGGTATAAAGAAATCGAATGGTAAATGGAGACTAGTTCAAGATTTACAAATAATAAATGAGGCTGTAGTTCCTTTACACCCCGTGGTGCCTAATCCTTATACTCTATTGTTTGAAATTCCTGAATGGGCCAAATATTTCTCAGTAATTGATTTAAAGGATGCCTTCTATTCAGTGCCTTTGGTGGAAGAAAGTCAATTTCTATTTGCCTTTGAAGACCCTACACAGCCAGCTTCTCAGTTAACCTGGACAGTTTTGCCCCAGGGATTTCATGACAGTCCTCACTTATTTGATAAAGTTTGTCATGGGATCTACAAAATTTTAACAGCTCTGAAGCAGTGGTGTTACAACATGTAGATGATATTTTGCTCTGTGATGAGACAGAGGAAGCTTGTTTGTGAGCCTCAGAAGATTTCTTAAACTTTCTGGCAGGCTGTGGTTACAAGGCATCAAGAGAAAAGGCTCAGCTTTGTCAACAATCGGTTAGATATCTGGGCCTAAGAATATCAGAAGGGACTAGGGCCATAGGCCCTGAGAGAATTAAACCTATACTAAATCATCCCCTACCTATGACTTTAAGACAACTGAGAGGATTTTTGGGAATCACAGGATACTGTCACATTTGGATTCCGGGTTACGGGGAACTTGCCCGGCCCTTATATAAACTTATAGCTGAAACTCAGCAGGCCCAAACTGACAAACTGGTTTGGTCTCCAGAAACTCAAAAGGCTTTTAAGCTCCAGCTCTGAGCTTGCCCACAGGGCCAGAATTTAATTTGTTTGTCACTAAAAGAAAAGGTGTGGCATTGGGAGTTTTGACACAACCCCGAGGGCCTCACCAGCAACCTATTGCTTATCTAAGCAGAGAATTAGATGTAGTTTCACGTGGGTGGCCCCACTGCCTAAGAGTAATTGGGGCAGTGGCTTTATTAGCACCTGAAGCTTTAAAAATAATTAATGGATGAAACCTTACTGTACTGACTTCTCATGATGTGAGTGGAATATTAAATTCTAAGGTTAATATTTGGATGACAGACAGTAGGCTTCTTAAGTATCAGTCATTGTTGTTAGAAGAACCAGTAACTAAGCTTAAAGTTTGTGGAAATTTAAATCCTGCCACTTTCCCTCCTGAGAAGGAAAATGAAACACCTGATCACGATTGTTCTCAATTCCTAACTTTAAACTATGCAGCTCTGGAGGATCTAAAGGATACCCCATTAGACAATCCTGACATGGAAATATTTACAGATGGCAGTTCTTTTGTTTGGGACGGAAAGCGTAAAGCAGGTTACGCCGTGGTGACTGCTGAATAGGTTTTGGAAGCAAAATCTCTCCCCCAGGGAACCAGTGCTCAGTTAGCGGAGCTTGTGGCTCTGACCCAAGCTCTAGAGTTAAGCAAAGGGCAGCGGATGGGTCTGATAATCTACGTGAGTCTATTTCTGCTGACTCCAAAAATTCTGAGTCTGCCGTTGGATCCTCAAGACAATGTCTTCCTGTCCTGGGCTCACTCCTATGCTACATTCCACAATCGGTCTAACTGCTGGGTCTGCGGAGCACTCCCCTCTTCATCAGTGGAAGGCTTCTTGTGGTGGACATCCCCACTTCAAGGAAAAGACTTTCTCCAAGTCTGTGAATACCTTCGACAACAATCACATGCGATGCCTCTTCTTCATCTGATGACATTTACCAACCCTAAAATGGACTGGTGCAACACTTTGTACTTTAACTATGGACATAATGTGACTTTTAATTTTGATTATACATTGTCTCGGTTTAATGACTATTTTGCTACATATAAGGCAAATAGGTCTAGATCTAATGGTTTTTTACCTGACGTTTATCAAATATGGGACGAGGTTATATGGCTAACTCCTGAAAAAGGACGTTTAATATCTACTGCCTCTATATGCTGGGAACAAACAGAGCCATCCCCAAAAGTTAGCCAACAACTTAATTACAATGATTGGAAACAATTGGGATTTTTGTCTCAGGAAACATGCAATGTAATCATTCCCCTGTTTTCCAATCCCAGTTCAGGTTCTCCCTTTGTCTGGCCAGGCACAAATTGGGACTGGATATCTCAGTCGTGCTGGCTTGCTCCAAATGGGACTTATTGGATATGTGGCTCTTACCTATGGGCATGGCTTCCCCCTGGTTGGATAGGGAGATGCATCCTGGGTCTAGCTTTTACTCACGGCTTTACATTTTCAGAGCTTCCAGAAAAGCCTGCTAATTTACCCCACCTTAAAACTCGGTGGGCAAGGTCTGTATTTCATTGGTATGATTATTTGGCTGCAGAGTTTGTTCCTTCTTTGGGAACTACAGATGTTATGTTATGAGTGGATGCTTTGATTAGTTTTACTCAACAGGCATTACAAGATTCTCAAAAGGCTATTTCAGCTCTTAATGCTGAACAAGCACAAATTAGAAAGGTGGTTTTACAAAACAGATTGGCTCTAGATATTCTGACAGCTGCACAAGGAGGAACTCGTGCCATTATTCATACCCAATGCTGTACATATATACCTGATATGAGCACGAATGTTACTCATTTTACTAACCACATGAACAAGATGATTAGGGCCATGGATACTGCTGAAGCCTCAATTGCCTCACTTTGGGAGACGTTAACTAGTCTTTGGATTCAACCTTCTGTTATCTTAAAATGTAGATTATGGGAGTAGGTCTGATGAGGCCTTTACAACCTCCAGACATTCTTTGGATTATATAACTTCGTTGTTAACACTAGCAAGCGGGTACTCTTTCTGCCCCTTTCTGATGCCTATGTCAGAAGCTTTCTCTATCTCCTTTATACTTTAATAAAACTTTATTACACAAAAGCTCTGAGCGATCAAGCCTCGTCTCTGGCCCCGGATTGAATTCTTCTCCTCCGGGGGCCAAGAATCCCAGTGTATTCACGTGATTCAACAACAACCTTTCAACCTGACCTTAAGAACTAAGGATCTGACCCCAAGAAGTCTTCAACAACTAACTACACCCCACTCTCACATTTGCTTTTAAAGGCACTTGCTGAAACTTTGGGTTCTTAGGGCATGAGCCACCCTGCTCCACGTATGCATCTGTAATAAACCTTTCCCTGTTCCAAACTCTACTGTTTAGTTTACATGGGTCTCATTCTGTGTCAGGCACATGGACTTGTTGATTTCAGTAACAACAATTGTGTCTAAGGACAGACTTTGCCTCTCTTAAATAACAGCAGAGACTGCCCAGTTCAATTCAGATCAGTTCAGTCTCTCAGTTGTCTCTGACTCTTTGCAACACCATGGACTACAACACGCCAGGCTTCCCTGTCCATCACCAGCTCCCAGAGCTTACTCAAACTCATGTGCATTGAGTCAGTGATGCCATTCAACCATCTCATCCTCTGTCATCTGCTTCTCCTCCTGGCTTCAGTATTTCCCAGCATCAGGGTCTTTTGAAATGAGTCAGGTCTTTGCATAAGGTGGCCAAATTATTGCAGTTTCAGTTTCAACATCAGTCTTTCCAATGAACACCCAGGACTGATATCCTTTAGGATTGACTGGTTGGATCTCCTTGCAGTCCAAGAGATCCTCAAGAGTCTTCTCCTTCATCACAGTTCAAAAGCATCAATTCTTTGGCACTCAGCTTTCTTTATAGTCCAACTCTCACATGCATACATAAGAACTGGAAAAATCATAGCTTTGACTAGATGAAACTTTGTTGGCAAAGTAATGAAATGTAAAGTAACGTGTGCAAAGTAATGGCGAAGTGACTGGCCAAGTGCTCACAGTTATCCATAAAATACCCACTGACTTGGCTTGACTCATCTTTAGCCAAGCTTCTCTCCTGTGAACGTCAGCTTTTCCCCAATCTTGAGCAAGCATTAAGATTCAGAAATTTCTGTCTCCCTTAACAACTCATTCTGAGAATCATCTCACTACAGAGGGAAACACTTCCTGTTAAACTGCTCCATCGTACTGTCTGCTCATCCATTCCCACCACTTGTCCCATCACACACACACACAGAGAGAGAGAGAGAGAGAGAGAGAGTTCCTGCTTTCCCTGGTTATCCTTCCATGTAAAAGAAACATCTTTTTCTGTTCTATTTTGAGACATGTGAAGAACTTGTGGTCAAAGTGTTCTCCCTATCACTATCAGTTCAGTTCAGTCACTCAGTTGTGTTGGACTCTTTGCGACCCCATGGACTGCAGCACGTCAGGCTTTCCTGTCCATCACCAACTCCCAGAGATTGCTCAAACTCATGTTCATCAAGGCCGTGATGCCAATCAACCATCTCATCCTCTGCTATCCCCTTCTCTTCGGACTTCAGTCTTTCCAGCATCAGGGTCTTTTCCAAACAGTCAGTTCTTTCCATCAATTGGCCAAAGTACTAGAGTTTCAGCTTCAGCTTTGGTCCTTCCAAAGAATATTCAGGACTGATTTCCCTTAGGATGGATTGGTTGGATCTCCTTGCTGTCCAAGGGACTCTGAAGAGTCTTCCTCAACACCACAGTTCAAAACCATAAATTCTTTGGTGCTCCGCTTTCTTTATGCTGCAACTCTTGCATCTATACATTACTACTGGAAGAACCACAACTTTGACTATATGGAGCTTTGTTGGCAAAGTAATGTCTCTGCTTTTTAATATGCTGTCTAGGTTTGTTCTGTTTTTTCTTCCAAGGAGCATGTGTCCTTTAATTGCATGGCTTCAGACACCCTATTCAGTGATTTTGAGCCCATGAAAATAAATTCTGTCACTGTTTCCATTGTTTCCCCATCTATTTGCCATGAAGTGATGGGACCAGATGCCATGATCTTCATGTTTTGACTGTTGAGATTTAAGCCAGCTTCTTCTTTGTAACATTCACTAGTTTGTTGCATTTTTAGATTCCACATACAGATGATATTACAGAGTACTTGTCTTTCTCTTTCTCTAATTTGACTTATTTTACTAAGGAAAATTCCTCACAAGTCCATCCATACTGTTGCAAATAGCAAATTTTCATTCTTTTTTGTGACTGAGTAATATTCCATTGTGTGTGTGTGTGTGTGTGTGTGTGTGTGCGTGTGCATGCAGCTGTATATACAATACTGCTTTTTTCATTTATCTGTTGCTGAGCATTTGGTTTGCTTTCATATCTTGGCTAGGGTCTTAACTAGTAAAATTCTTCCTCTCCCACAAAATTTTTCTTCTTTTCTATTTAGAGAAGATCCTCTAACATTTATTTCAGGGTTAGTTTAGTATTGACGAACTCTTAATTTTTGCTTGTCTGAGAAGCACTTTATCTCTCAATTCTGAATGATAATCTTACTGGGTAGATATTCAGGTTGTAAGTATTTCTCTTTCAACATTTTAAATGTCAATATATAATGCCACTCACTCTGGCCTGCAAGGTTTCTATGCAGAATTTAGCAGATATCCTTATGGAGTTTCCCTTTTATGTGATTCTGTGATTTCTCTTGCTGCCTTTAGAATCTTCTCTTTATTTCTAACTCTTGCCATTTTAATTATACTGTATCTTAGTGTGGGTTTGTTTTGGTTTATTTTGTTTGGTACCCTGTGTGATTTCTGTACTGTCTTCTGGTTTGGGAAGTTTTCAGCCATAATTTCATCAAATACAACTTACCATCTTTTCTCTCTTTTGTTCTTTTGAGACACCTATAATATGAATGCTGATAAGATTAATGTTATCAGTAGGTCTCTTAAACTGTTCTCATTTTTTTGGGGGGTGGGGAGTTTCTTTTAGCTATTCTGATTGGTGATTTCCATTATTATTCAGTCCTGTGTTATTGTCAGGTCTGCTGTTAATTCTTGTTTGTTTTTTATTTCTGTTAATGTATTCTTCAGCTCTGTCTCTTTTTAATATTTTCTGGTTCCTTGTTAGAATGTTCACTGTGTTTGCCTGTTTTTTTTTTTCTAGTTCAGTCAGCATTATTATTACTGATTCTTTGGACTCTTTACCTAGTTAATTATTTATCTGTTATTTAGTTGTTTGGTCAGAGGTTCAAACTACAGCACAATTGCACTCATCTCACATGCTAGTAAAGTAATTCTTAAAATTCTCCAAACCAGGCTTCAGCAATATGTGAATCATGAACTTCCAGATGTTCAAGCTGGTTATAGAAAAGGCAGAGGAATCAGAGATCAAATTGCCAACATCTGCTGGATCATTGTAAAAGCAAGAGAGTTCCAGAAAAACAACTATTTCTGCTTTATTGACTATGCCAAAGCCTTTGACTGTGTGGATCACAATAAACTGTGGAAAATTCTGAAAGAGATGGGAATACCAGACGACCTGACCTGCCTCTTGAGAAATCTCTACGCAGGTCCGGAAGCAACAGTTAGAACTGGATGTGAAACAACAGACTGGTTCCAAATGGGAAAAGGAGTACGTCAAGGCTGGATATTGTCACCCTGCTTATTTAACTTATATGCAGAGTACATCATGAGAAACACTGGGCTGGAAGAAACACAAGCTGGAATCAAGATTGCCGGGAGAAATATCAATAACCTCAAATGCGCAAATGACACCACACTTATGGGAGAAAGTGAAGAGGAACTACAGAACCTCTTGATGAAAGTGAAAGTGGAGAGTGAAAAATCTGGCTTAAAGCTCAACATTCAGCAAACGAAGATCATGGCATCCGGTCCCATCACTTCATGGGAAATAGATGGGGAAACAGTGGAAACAGTGTCAGACTTTATTTTTCTGAGCTGCAAAATCACTGCAGATGGTGACTGCAGCCATGAAATTAAAGGAAGCTTACTCCTTGGAAGTAGAGTTATGACTAACCTAGACAGCATATTAAAAAGCAGAGACTCTGTGGGAGAGGGTGGGGGTGATTTGGGAGAATGGCATTGAAACATGTATAATATCATATATCAAAGGAATCACCAGTCCAGGTTCAATGCATGATACAGGATGCTTGGCGCTGTTGCACGGGGATGACCAGAGATATGGTACGGGGAGGAAGGTGGGAGGGGGTACAGGATGGGGAACACATGTACACTTGTGGCAGGTTCATGTTGATGTATGTCAAAACCAATACCATATGTAAAGTAATTAACCTTCCATTAAAATAAAAAAATTTATATTAAAAATAAAAACTAAAAAGCAGAGACATTAGTTTGGCAACAAAGGTCTGTCTAGTCAAGGCTATGGTTTTTCCAGTGGTCAGCTATGGATTGAGAGTTGGACTATAAAAAAGCTGAGCGCCAAAGAATTGATGCTTTTGAACTGTGGTGTTGGAGAAGACTCTTGAGAGTCCCTTGCACTGCAAGGAGATCCAACCAGTCCATCCTAACGGATATCAGTCCTGAGTGTTCATTGGAAAGACTGATGTTGAAACTGAAACTCCAATATTTTGGCCACCTGATGCGAAGAGCTGATTCATTGGTAAAGACCCTGATGCTGGGAAATATTGAAGGCAGGAGGAGAAGGGGACGACAGAGGAAGAGATGGTTAGATGGCATCACCAACTCAATGGACATGGGTTTGGGTGGACTCCGCGAGTTGGTGATGGACAGGGAGGCCTGGTGTGCTGTGGTTCATGGTGTTGCAAAGAATCAGACACGACTGACCAACTGAACTGACTTTCTCTTGGTCTTTCAATGGAGACCAGTCCTTCTTTCTTCCCGTTTTTCTCTGCCTCTCTGAATTTCAGTGCATCAATTATCTATTATGGTCTTGAAGGGGTGATCTTGTGGGGGAGCATCTCTGTACAGTCTGTACCATATTCAACGGGGGGTGGGGGTGGGGCTGGATTTGATGAATCACAAGTCACATCTTTCCTTAGGGTGTGCCAGCACCTATGGCTGGGAAGTTCAGTGGTGCCAGGTCTGAAGCCAGATGTGAGGCAGAGACTTCCTTTTCCTCAGTGGCTTTCACTATCCTATTGGGGGCAGGGTGGGGTCCCAAGTTTCTGGAGCGGAAGCCCTGAATATCAGGCCAGATCTGGCTGTGTTCCCTCAAGTATGTACGCTCCCGTCTCCCAGCACTGCAACCCTTCCCACAGAGGGACAAGAGGAGAATGTTCTGGTTAGGAAAAAATAAAAAGGAGCAAATCTACAGGCTGGCTGATTACAGAGGTCCAGGCTACCTCCAACTTGCCATCTGTGCCAGCACCAGCAGTAGCGTCTCCTGCCCTGCTTAAACATAGCTTCTGGTTTGAGACATCTTGATCCTTCAGAGCTGATCACTTCCCCCAGCCTCTGTTATCCCTGCCCTTTTGAAGAGGGGTGCTATTGGGCAGGTGAGGCCCTCATGGGCTCTGGGAACATACTGGGTCATCTGCTGTGGCAGTCTGGCCTCCATCAGAGATCAGGACTTCTCCTGATACACTGGCTATGTAAGTGCCCTCCATGAGCATGGGCCCGGCTCTCCCACCCAGATGCCGCCCTGGGCCAGATGCACCGCTCTTTCCCACATTCCAGCTCTCTGCCTCATTATGGCAGCCCCTGCTCCAGTGCAGATCGGCCACATGAAGTAAGCAGGGTGTGTGTAGGGGTGGGGCAGTTGTGGGGAAAACAGGCATCCACAAATGCGGTCTCAATCTGTCCTCTTCATTGTGGCTTGGGAGCAAGCCCCAGAGCACATGCTTCTGGAGGGGGGAGTCCAGGCTTCCCACAGACCTCTTGTTAGTCCACATGGCTCTGCAACCAGCTAAGGGCGTTTCTTTTCCCTGTGTCAGACCCCAATATTTGTGTTTCCAATATGTAGCTTGAACCACTCACACCTAGGGCATATCTCCAACCGTGTAATCTCCCTTATATTCTAAGCCCTCTCCCTTGGGCACAGGTCAGGACTTGAATGATTCTTTTCCCTTCCTACCCTATTCCCCGTGGATCTTTCTTTGAGAGTAGGTTTGGGAATTTTTCTGCATTTTCCGATTAGTTTTTTGAGCTAATTGCTCTACATGTTGATGTATTCATTTTTTTTAAATTCAAGTATATTTTATTTACCATGTTGTGTTTCAGTTCAGTTCAGTTTAGTTCAGTCGCTCAGTCGTGTCCGACTCTTTGAGACCCCATGAATCGTAGCATGCCAGGCCTCCCTGTCCATCACCAACTCCCAGAGTTCACTCAGACTCACGTCCATCGAGTCAGTGCTGCCATCCAGCCATCTCATCCTCTGTCGTCACCTTCTCCTCCTGACCCCAATCCCTCCCAGCATCAGAGTCTATTCAAATGAGTCAACTTTTCGCATGAGGTTGCCAAAGTAGTGGAGTTTCAGCTTTAGCATCATTCCTTCCAAAGAACACCCAGGGCTGATCTTCTTCAGAATGGACTGGTTGGAACTCATTGCAGTCCAAGGGACTCTCAAGAGTCTTCTCCAACACCACAGTTCAAAAGCATCAATTCTTCGGCACTTAGCCTTCTTCACAGTCCAACTCTCACATCCATACATGACCACTGGAAAAGACATAGCCTTAACTAGATGGACCTTTGTTGGAAAAGTAATGTCTCTGCTTTTCAATATGCTATCTAGGTTGGTCATAACTTTCCTTCCAAGGAGTAAGCATCTTTTAATTTCATGGCTGCAGTCACCATCTTGATTTTGGAGCCCCCAAAAATAAAGTCTGACACTGTTTCCACTCTTTCCCCATCTATTTCCCATGAAGTGATGGGACCGGATGCTATGATCTTCGTTTGCTGAATGTTGAGATTTCAGCCAATTTTTTCACTCTCCTCTTTAGCCTTCATCAAGAGGTTTTTTAGTTCTTAAGTTTCTGCCATAAGCATGGTGTCATCTGCATATCTGAGGTTACTGATATTTCTTCAGGCAATCTTGATTCCAGCTTGTGCTTCCTCCAGCCCAGCCTTCCTCATGATGTACTCTGCATATAAGTTAAATAAGCAGGGTGACAATATACAGCCTTGACGTGCTCCTTTTCCTATTTGGAACCAGTCTGTTGTTTCATGTCCAGTACTAACTGTTGCTTCCTGACCTGCATAGAGATTTCTCAAGAGGCAGGTCAGGTCGTCTGTTATTCCCATCTATTTCTGAACTTGCCACTGTTTATTGTGATCCACACAGTCAAAGGTTTTGGCATAGTAAATAAAGCAGGAATAGATGTTTTTCTGGAACTCTCTTGCTTTTTCAATGATCCAGTGGATGTTGGCAATTTGGTCTCTGGTTCCTCTGCCTTTTCTAAAACCAGCTTGAACAACTGGAAGTTCACAGTTCATGTATTGCTGAATGCTGGCTTGGAGAATTTTGAGCATTATTTTACTAGCGTGTGAGATGAGTGCAATTGTGTGGTAGTTTGAGCATTCTTTTGCATTACCTTTCTTTGGGATTGGAATGAAAACTGACCTTTTCCAGTCCTGTGGCCACTGCTGAGTTTTCCAAATTGCTGGCATATTGAGTGCAGCACTTTCACAGCATCATCTTTCAGGATTTGAAATGGCTCAACTGGAATTCCATCACCTCCACTAGCTTTGTTCATAGTGATGCTTTCTAAGCCCCACTTGACTTCACATTCCAGGATTTCTGGCTCTAAGTCAGTGATCACACCATCGTGATTATCTGGGTCACGAAGACCTTTTGTGTACAGTTCTTCTGTGTATTCTTGCCACCTCTTCTTAATCTCTTCTGCTTCTGTTAGGTCCATACCATTTCTATCCTTTATTGAGTCCATCTTTGCATGAAGTGTTCCCTCAGGTGTACAGCAAAGTGATTCAGCTTTATATATACATGTATTTTGGCTTCCCACTTGTCTCAGTTGTTAAAGAATCACCCTGCAATGAAGGAGATTTGGGTTCAATCCCTGGGTTTGGGAAGATATGCTCAGAGGGTCATGACAAGCCACTCCAGTATTCTTGCCTGGAGAATCTCATGGACAGAGGAGCCTAGCAGGCTACAGTCCATAGGGTCACAAAGAGTGGGGCACATCTGAAGCAACTGAGCTTGCACAGGCACACGTGCATATATCTATTCCTTTACAAATTCTTTTTCCATTTATGTTGTTAAAGAATTTCTAGCAAGGTTGCCTGTGGTTTTGTAGTAGGTCTTTGTTGGTTGTCTATTTTATATATAGCGGTGTCTATATATATGTTAGTCCCCAACTCCCAACTTATCGCGCCCCCCCCCACAACTTCCCATTTGGTAACTGTCAGATTGTCTTCTATGTAGATGTGTTTTTGATGTTCTTTGAGGGAGGCAGTTTAATCATTTGAAGTAGTCCTACTTTTCTGTCTTTGCTTTTGTTGCCTATGCTTTTGGTGTCACATACATAAAATTACTTCTAAGACCAATGTTTACAACTTCTCCAGGATGTTGTCTTCTAGTTGATTTATAGTTTCAGATCTTGCATTTAAATCTTTAATCAACTCTGCATTTAGTTTTTTATATGATATAAGGTAAGGGTCCAATTTCATTCTTTTGCATTCAGATTTCTAGATGCCCATGGCGATTAATTGAAGAGATGGCGAGGTGAAATTTAATCACGATCATCTCAAGGAAGAAATGAGTGACAAGCCTATAGGAAAGGCACTGGAGTGAGGGACTTGGCCAGGAGCATGTAAAGTTTGGGGACTCCCATTTGATTCCCGCTGATACGTGAATGTGATCCTGGGAAGATGGGCTCTGACTCTTGGCACATAGACTTGCTCTTGACCTCTTCCAAGCAAGAGAAGCCTCTGGGCCAGCAGTATTGTGCTCTTATCATGAATCCATGGGCACTGCTTTGGCTTTTGCATTTGGTGTCATGCAAATGCGTGATCTTAATACAAAGGCATAGAGTTCCTCTTGCCTACTGATAAAATAAGCTTCTCATTTAAGTTCCTTTGACTTCTGATCCACTCTCTAGTTTATGGGTTTTACTATATTGTCAAACAGATTCTTAGACATACTTGGCAGAAGAGAGTGATTCTTTCCCTTTCAGTCTTAGATAATCCAACTTCTGGTAATATTTTATATCACCACACTGTTGATTTCTAATCCGTTTACCTCTCTGGCATGCATTTCTGATAAGATACGTACTCAAAAATCTATCATACAAGGTGCATGTAATGAACTGCAAGTCATTAGAGAACGTGAAAAAATTAATACTCAAGAGAATGATTAAGAAAATTTCCTTGGGAGCTGACCATATAGGCTGGCCTCAGATGGTTGCTAGTTTCTGAGTCACAGAAGATAGGGTGGACACAGGCATAGAGAAAAGTAGAAGGTCTTAGGGAAATCATTGTATCAGTCAATAGAGGTTGTTATGGACACAGCTAGAGGGGTCAGTTGAAATCTATTCATAGGGAACCTGTAGAAGTGGAAGTATAAGGAGTTTCTACTACTCTTTGTGAGTGCTAATGAGCAACCCCTCCCCCCTAAAGCACAGCTTTTGCAATAGGACTTGACATGTCTGAATCACAATATACCGTCCTTTTCCAGGAGAGCTACAGACATCTGATATTGATTTATTGTTGATCTACTTGGATATACCCTTTCTCAACTCATGACTTATTATTGATGTTTTTCTCTTTTAACCCTAAGTGTCTTTGGATCCTTTTTAAACTCTATGCATCCTCAATTCTCTCTACAAGGTGGCAGTATATCCATGGATATTAAAATATATACCAGTGCTACTTTAGGGAAACAAGGCCCTCTAACATCCACTTTTGGTCGACCTCAGGACTTTGCTGATAGCTCAGTTGGAAAGATTCTGCCTGCGATGCTGGAGACATCAGTTCAATTCCTCGGTAGAGAAGATCTGTTGCAGAAGGGATAAGCTACCCAGTCTAGCATTCTTTGGCTTCCCTTGTGGCTCAGCTGGTGAAGAATCCGCCTGCAATGTGGGAGACCTGGGTTTGATCCCTGGGTTGGGAAGATCCCCTGGAGTAAGGAAAGGCTACCCACTCCAGTATTCTGGAATACTCCAGTACTCCAGTATTCTGACCTGGAGAATTCCATGGACTGTATAGCCCATGGGGTCACCAACAGTCAGAAACGACTGAGCAACTTTCACTTTCAGCTCTTCAGGCCTAGCAATCTGTTACCTTCCCCTAACAGCAAGTATTTCAGTAAGTCCTACAACAGGGCATTAAAGTGTGATAGTGTTAAAGGGTGATAATATATACAGACCTGGAATCACAGCACTGACCTATATGTAGACATAAGGTCTCTCTGTCCATATCATCCTGGTAGCTGCTTTAACTGATTAATTTTCAGTAGGCAGGGATGATAGTTCTCCCTCTTCCTTTGAAAGGACAACAAATCCAGGGTCTCCTTCACTCTTAATGATTTTAAATCACATTCAGTGACTGACTTTGAATCATCAGCTGTGTCTCTCAGGAGTTAAAGTGCCAGAAGGATTTAATTAGGGAGCTGCAGTCCAGATAAAGGATACCATATCATTGACTTACAATCTGAACTCAATTCTTTTGATGCTGATGGTTAAACTCTGTGTTTTAACTGTTTCTAAAATGTTTTCTGAAGACACACGGGATTGCTCTGGTAGAAACTATGCTTTATATATCTCCATATTTGATTGACTACTCCTTGAACCTATTTAAACATTTCAAAATGAAAGTTAACACCAAATTAAATATTCCATACTCTTCTTTTTAAACCACGAAAACTTGTAGAACTTGGACTAACAAAAGACTTTATTGGGTAAGAATATTTTATGACTGTAGTTATTTAGAAATACTAGGGGATGGTGATAAATATAAGACCAGCTTTTACTCAGTCTTATAATAATACTTGTATCAAAAGTCTCTACCCTGACTTCTCTGGCTGTCCAGTGGTTAGGACTCTGTGCTTTCCCTAGAAAAAATCTTTTCCCACAGTTCAATCCGTGGTCAGAGAACTAAGATCCCACAAACGGCATGGTGCAACCCCCCCAAAAAAAATTATCTGTGTATGGTGATCCTGTGTCTCATCTGCACCGGGATTGGGCCACCTTCACTGCCCTGCACTTGCGAATACACTGCTCCCACCAATTTCTCAGGATAACAGTGGCCTAATTGATATCTGGTCTGTTCCGTCCAAACATTGTTTTAATCCTTGGGAGTACTAATTGTGGGTTTTAGTTGTATCAGCATTTTGTGCCTCCTGAGAACCTTTAGTTGACAGCATAGGTGAGTGATGCAACAAAGCCCGTTATGACGTAAGTGGCCAGGATGTGATTTCTGCCTGCCTCTCTCAGGCGAAGTATGACATTCACCATCCCCATGTGAAACCCTCTTCCCATCTGGGTTCTGGCAATCTAGACCCTAATGTCATTCCACACCCCAAACAATGGCTGTACCACACCACTACTCATTGCCGCTGAGATCAATTGTTAAGCAGGATTATCCATCTTCAATGCAGACTCCTGAACCAGTCCAGACCTCTACTCTCTGGTTAACTGGGGACCTGAGGGTCTGTTCCCTAATCTCTCAGGACCCCACATCCCTCCCCACCCAGGTGCCCACCTCTTTTCTTCCTTCCTCCCCATCCCATCAGAAAATTCACACACACACAAATATCATCTTTTCACCATTTGATGTTTATTTTAATCGCAGCCATCAGTTTACTATGTTAGTGTGAGAGTCAGTCTTTTCCTGGTTGTCCTTTTCTAAGAAAGCAGACCTCTGGAGACACAATTCTAAACTGTCTGACGTTTTCTATTCAGTTACCGGCTGCCCAGGTTGTACTTCTCCAGGGTCTCTGATTCTGGGGTGGCTGAGCTTATCTTCTCCTTTGATTCTGCCTCCTTCTTTGACTCCGCCTCATAGTTTGGTACCCATTTCGGCTTTGATTCAGTTTCTTACGTGCACAGGAACAGAAAAAACAGATTGGTTTTCTTGTTTTCTTCACCTTCTTCGACTGAGTGCCATATGACAGGATTTTCTTTCTCAAGGTTCCTTTTAGAGGTCTTCTGACCCTCATGGTCATATTTCCTGCCTTGAAAGATGAGAGAAGGGCATTAGTTTTGAGGAAAGAGGATACCAATTGAGTTGGAAGGGAGATTTCATGAAAAGGAATGTGGGCTGCTGGGGGCATTTGTGGCAGACAAGGGCAGTGTAGAGGACTTTGGCAACAAAGTCAATGGAGAACGTGGGGAGTGTAGATGGAATCATCTTACCTTCACACTGCCTCTGTATCTCTGTTGACAAAGGGTCTTCTTTCGTCCTTTCATCCTTGAAGCAAACCGCACTGCAACTCTTCTTGGCTGCCGTGGCCTCCTGGTTACCTTACTTATGATGATAGCATGAAGTGGCCTAACCCAGAATCTCTGCCTCTGACCTCCCTATATATACCTTCTCAGGACAATGAGGAGCCACACCCTTCAATCTGATTGGTCAGCTAGGCACTCCCCCAGCCAATGGTGGCTTTGGGCTCTTAGACATCACAATGTACCACTGTGCCCATCAGCATGGGTTAGTGGGTGCTGAGGGCGGCCATGATATAGCTTTCCCACCGGTGACACCTCTGTGTGTCTGATTCTGGGGAGTGGTGATTCAGGGGCATGGTGTTTCTTCTTATGACCCTCAGACTTTCCTTCAGTGCCCTTTATTCTTTGACTTATATGTCCCCCTTCAACACTCCTGCCTCCTCCATCCCTGTATGAACCTCTGCCAAACACTTTTCATCACATTTCAGCACTTCAGAGTCCTCTAGTCACTTCATCTTTGGCCCACCCTCTTCCTATTGGGGGTTCTTGAGGGGCTTAAGGAACTTAAGAGCAAGCACTTAACATGGAAAAAGGTAATTAAGAACAGGTTGGATGTTTTTGCTACTCCAATGAGCTTTAGAGACCCCAAGACTTGGTGAATCCTCAGTCTGTTGCCCCAAGGTCTGTACACCATCTCCATAAGATTACACATCAGAGCAAAGAAAGTGTTAAATGCCTGCTCCACTAATATTGTTGGGGACACTTCAACTCTCATATTGAGTAGGGAAACTCAACTTGCCACATCTACCAGAAATACATTCCTGATTAAAAAGCAGAAAACAGTAAGGTGCCCAAAGGCAAGAGTCAGATGACCACTGCACCACTGACTCTTGACTGAATCACTTCCGCAGTGGTCCCTCATTGACAGTTATCGTCAGGTAGGGCCCACAGTGGAGCTGACCAATAGCTGAGCGGGAGAAGTACCAGTAGCTACCTCACTGACAGATGGTTGCATATGGGCGGGGCCCAGGGATGCACTGTCCAATTGCTGAGCAAGACCTGTTGCTTAGTAACAGGATGTGGAGTAATAAGGCACAGCAATGGCTACCTGCTAAGGGCTGTGCTCATGCTGCTCTGTTACATAAGGATACTTTGGGTCCAGTGTGCTTTAATCTTTTTGACTGACCCCTTTCAAACCTCAGATTTTAATTTCACATGCTGGTTTAACTTTTGTACATCATTCTTTCATTGTATTCCCAGGCATGCCTGTCAGCAGTGCTTATCTATATGCCTCTCCAACAGATGCCACATGATCACATGTGCCGCATATAGTATAGCTAATATTTCAAAGCCAACAAGAATGTGACAGCCAGCCTACCTTGAGAACTACTTTGACAAACCTTAACCTCACAGGGATTCTTATTCTATTCAAAGTGTAACAGAGCAGAATGAGCACAGCCCTATGCAGTTAGCCATTGGTGTGCTTCATTTCAACCCACCCTATTCCTAGGCAACAGGTGTTGCTCAGCCTTGCATGGTGCCTCAGATGGCCCCTTTCGCAAGCAGCCAACTGTCAATGAGTGACCATTCGTTGTCCTGCTCAGCTATTGATCAGCACCACAGTGTGCCCTGCCCCCAGTTACTTTCAAGGAGGGACCATTGGGGAAGTGATTAAGGAAGGGTGGTGTGGTGGTCATCAGCTTGAAAGTGAGAGAAGAGGCAGATTCAGGCATTCTTTTGGAGGGCCCGGAGATCACCCAGCCTTGGGCTAGTGGATGAGCTGGAAGTCCCAGGGAACAGGCTGGGGACTACATCCTTTAGTGATTCAGAGCCCTCACGAAGGCCCTCCACTAGCCTTGGCCCAGGCCTTGAGGAATGGTGAACCTCTCCCCCATCCCTGTCTCTGCAACCTACTAGCAGTGGCCATCTTTCTGGGTCTCAGTCTGTGAGAACTGGTCTCCTTACTTGGACAGCCTGAGAAGACAGGACATATTGGTTTGGGTGCCTGGTTGCATCAAGGATGAGAGCTGGGCAGAATGTGGGAACCTTGCCCTGAAGGAGCTGCCAACTAAGATCTGTTTCTGCTTAACCGGGATGGGACATTTCAAAGTGAAATTGTGCCTTGAGACTTTGCCCTCTCTTGTCAGGACAGAAAATAACATTCATCTGATAGAGATATATAGGAACATCATTACATGACCATGATCTAACCTTAAGCACAAAGAGTGTGACACCAAGAAGTCTGCAACAACTTACCACAACTCTCTCTAACATTTGCTTTTGAACATACTTACTGAAAACTTTCAGTAACATTGGGTTCTTAGGGCAAGAGCCACCCATATCCCTGTATGAATCTGTAATAAACCTTTCCCTGTTCCAAACTCTAACATTTAGTTTTGGTGGGCCTCATTCTGCATCAAGCACCTGGACTTGCAATTTTGATAACAACAATACTGTCAAAAGGCTGACTTGGCCTCTCTTAAACAACAGCAGAGACTGGGCAAGTGCTCAGAGTCATCCATAACATACCCACTGACTAGGCTTGTATTCTTGCCACCTCTTCTTAATATCTTCTGCCTCTGTTAGGTCCATACCATTTCTGTCCTTTATTGAGCCCATCTTTGCATGAAATATTCCTTTCGTATCTCTGATTTTCTTGAAGAGATCTCTGGTCTTTCCCATTCTGTTGTTTTCCTCTATTTCTTTGCATTGATCGCTGAAGAAGGCTTTCTTATCTCTTCTTGCTATTCTTTGGAATTCTGCATTCAGATGTTTATATCTTTCCTTTTCTCCTTTGCTTTTCACTTCTCTTCTTCTCACAGCTATTTGTAAGGCCTCCCCAGACAATGATTTTGCTTTTTTGCATTTCTTTTCCATGGGGATGTTCTTGATTCCTTTCTCCTGTACAATGTCATGAACCTCATTCCATAGTTCATCAGGCACTCTATCTATCAGTTCTAGGCCCTGAAATCTATTTCTCACTTCAACTGTATAATCATAAGGGATTTGATTTAGGTCATACCTGTACGGTCTAGTGGTTTTCCCTACTTTCTTCAATTTAAGTCTGAATTTGGCAATAAGGAGTTCATGGTCTGAGCCACAGTCAGCTCCTGGTCTTGTTTTTGCTGACTGTATAGAGCTCCCCCATCTTTGGCTGCAAAGAATATAATCAATCTGATTTCGGTGCTGACCATCCGGTGATGTCCATGTATAGAGTCTTCTCTTGTGTTGTTGAAAGAGGGTGCTTGTTATGACCAGTGCATTTTCTTGGCAAGACTCTCTTAGTCTTTGCCCTGCTTCATTCCGTATTCCAAGGCCAAATTTGCCTGTTACTCCAGGTGTTTCTTGACTTCCTACTTTTGCATTCCAGTCCCCTATAATGAAAAGGACATCTTTTTTTGGTATTAGTTCTAAAAGGTCTTGTAGGTCTTCATAGAACCGTTCAACTTCAGCTTCTTCAGCATTACTGGTTGGCGCATAGACTTGGATTACTGTGATATTGAATGATTTGCCTTGTAAACGAAGAGAGACCATTCTGTCGTTTTTGAGATTGCATCCAAGTCCTACATTTCGGACTCTTTTGTTGACCATGATGGCTACTCCATTTTTTCTGAGGGATTCCTGCCTGCAGTAGTAGATATAATGGCCATCTGAGTTAAATTCACCCATTCCAGTCCATTTCAGTTCGCTGATTCCTAGAATGTCGACATTCACTCTTGCCATCTCTTGTTTGACCACTTCCAATTTGCCTTGATTCATGGACCTGACATTCCAGGTTCCTATGCAATATTGCTCTTTACAGCATTGGGCCTTGCTTCTATCACCAGTCACATTCACAGCTGGGTATTCTTTTTGCTTTGGCTCCATCCCTTCATTATTATCTCTAAAATTCCTAACCTCTATAAGCTATAGTAAAATATGCTAACGTTACAATATTCCTTAAATCTTTAACTTCTAACTATTTTAATTATTTCTAAGCCCTAAATTTATTCAACTCCTTTGCCATAAACATTTTCCTCACAAATAGGCTTCAGATAACAATCCCTCCCATGGCCTCAAGCTGCAGCCTATATGCTCATCCTGGAACACTCTTTTGTAAAAGTCCTTGAACAAATGTCAATGATTAACTTTATTAATTGTTCTCTGAGCACAGCTGCAGAAGGCTTTGTGCCTTCTCATGCTCCTCTCAAGAACAATCAGCACCTTAATATTCCTTTTCTGTCAACTCAGCCAAGGAGAGGAAAAAACAAGTCAGAATCACAAGGCCTAACTCCTTCATCCTGAGTCTGTGCCTGAGGGAAAAAGAGAGGGTGTTGGGGCCATGCCTCAATTTTGTCAGCAATGCCTAACGCGGCTCCCAACATGACTCTGTGCAACCCCATGGTTTGCAGCACACAAGGCTTCTCTGTCCATCACCAACTCCCAGAGCTTGCTGAAATTGAAGTCCATCGAATCCCCAATGCCATCCAACCATCTCATCCTTTGTCATCCCCTTCTCCTCTGGCCTTCATTCCTTCCCAGCATCAGCATCTTTCCCAATGAGTCAGTTCTTTGCATCACGTGGACAAAGTACTGGAGTTTCAGCTTCAGCGTCAGTCCTTCTAGTCAATAATCTGGACTGATTTCCTTCAGGGTTGACTGGTTTGATTTCCTTGCAGGCCAAGGGACTCTCAAGAATCTTCTCTACCACCACAGTTCAAAAGCATCAATTCTTCAGCCCTCAGCTTTCTTTATGGTCTAACAATCACATCCATATATGGCTACTGAAAAAACCTTAGCTTTGGCGTATGGACCTTTGTCAGCAAAGTGATGTCTCTGCTTTTTGATATGCTCCCTGGGTCGGTCATGGCTTTTCTTCCAAGGAGCAAGCAACTTTTAATTTCATGGCTGCAGTCAGCATCTGCTGTGATTTTGGAGCCCACAAAAATAAAGTCTGTCACTGTTTCCATTGTTTCCCCCTCTATTTGCCATAACATGATTGGACCGGATGCCATGACCTTGGTTTTTTGAATGTTGATTTAAGTTAGCTTTTTCACTATCCTCTTTCACCCTCATCAAGACGGTCTTTAGTTTCTTTATGCTTTCTGCCTTAAGCATGGTGTTGTCTGCATTTCTGAATTTATTAATATTTCTCCTGGCAATCTTCATTCCATCTTGTGCTTCATCCAATCTGACATTTAGCATGATGTACTCTGAATATAAGTTAAATAAGCAAGGTTACAATCTACAGCCTTGATGTACTTCTTTCCCAGTTTGGAACCAGTCCATTGTTCCATATCCAGTTCTAACTGTTGCTTCGTGACCTGCATACAGATTTCTCAAGAGTCAGATAAGTTGGTCTGGTATACTGATCTCTTTAAGAATTGTCCACAATTTCATGTGATCCACCCAGGCAAATGCTTTGGCATAGTCAGCAAAGCATTTGTAGATGTTTTTTTCTGGATTTCCCTTGCTTTTTCTATGAACCAACTGATGTTGGCAATTGGATCTCTTGTTTCTCTGCCTTTTCTCAATGCAGCTTGAACATCTGAATGTTCTTGGTCTATGTATTGTTGAAGCCTATCTTGGAGAATTTTCAGCATTACTTTTGTTGTGTGGGTGATGACCCTATCACCATTGTCATTTCAAATCAAGTTCCTTCTCACATTAGTCTGGATTTGTTTTATTTAATTACAAAAATAGACATAAATTCTTTGGTGTATTTTTTATTTCCCTCTTAAAAGGTATTAATTAACCCCCAGTTTGGAACAACAGACTGGCTCCAAATTGGGAAAGGAGAATATTAAAGCTGTTTATTGTCACCCTGCTTGTTTAACTTATATGCAGAGTACATTATGCAAAATGCTGGACTGGATGAAGCATAAGCTGGAATCAAGATTGCTGGGAGAAATATCAATAATCTCAGATATGCAGATGACACCATGCTTATGGTAGAAAGTGAAGAAGAACTAGACTCTGTTGATGAAAGTTCAAGAGGAGAGTGAAAACTGAACATTCAGAAAACTAAGATCCTGGCATCTGGTCTCATCACTTTATGGAAAGTAGATGGGGAAACTATGGAAACAGTTACTGACTTTATTTATTTATTTTTGGTCTCCAAAACCACTTCATATGATGGCTGCAGCCATGAAATTAAAGGACCCTTGCTCCTTGGAAGAAAATTTATCACCAACCTAGACAGCATATTAAAAAGCTGCGATATCACTTTGCCAACAAAGGTCCATCTAGCCAAAGCCATGGTTTTTCCAGTGGTCATGTATGGATGTGAGAGTGGTACTATAAAGAAAACTGAGTGCTGCAGAATTCCTGCTTTTGAACTGTGGTGTTGGATAAGACTCTTGAAAGTCACTTGGATTGCAAGAAGATCCAACCAGTGCATCCTAAAGGAAATCAGTTCTGATTATTCATTGGAAGGACTGATGCTGAAGCTGAAACTCCAATACTTTGGCTACCTGATGAGAAGATCTGACTCATTTGAAAAGACCCTAATACTGGGAAAGACTGAAGGTGGGAAGAGAAGGGGATGATAGAGGATGAGATAGTTGGATTGTATCACCAACTCAGTGGACACGAGTTTGAGTAAGCCCTGGGAGATGGTGATGGACAGGAAGGCCTGGCGTGCTATGGTCCATGGGGTCGCAAAGAGTCGGACACGACTGAGTGACTGAACTGAACTGATCGAACCCTCTTCAGTGCTTCAGGTCGTGTTCTGGGTGCAAGGCACACATTGGTAACCAAAACCCAGGACCCTTCTCTCATGGGGCTTACATTCTAGGCAGGGAAGATGGAAGGTAAACATTAATGACAAAATAGTGAATTATACAGTATAGAGAGAACGTTATGAGTTATGAGAAATGGGGAGTTTTCCACCCCAGAGGTTAGTGCGGGTACGGCCTTTTCAATCTAGGGCTTTTGAGCAAAGACTTAATTAATGACATGAGGGACTGACCTTGTGGCTATCTTGGGGAATAAATTCTGGGCAGAGGAAATAGCCATGGCAAAAGCCCCCAATTGGTATGGTCTATGCCCTTCCAATAAAACAAGGAGGCTTGTGCAAGTGGGACCAGGTGAGTAGGAAGAGACTAGAAAGTGATGAGCTGCTGTTGAGAGAGAACAGGGCAGGAAAAGGAGGAAAGTAATGTTAAACTTATATTTCCATTTGCGTGATGAATTGATTCACAGTATACAAACCACACTGGGCTGTGGTGGTAATGAGGAGAGGCATTTGTCATAGTCTGATGGCAAGGAGGTGGGGGAAGGGTTCTTTTAAGTAAAGACACCTGAGATGAAGCCCGAGCCACCTGAAATAAATAGATCACCAAGTGAAAAGTTGTGCAAGTGCTTCCCAGACAGTGGGGGAGAAAATGCAAAGGCACTGAGACCCAAGAAAGCTGGTTATACATGCATTGAATATGAATGGAATCTAAGGTATGATGTGGAAATTGCAAAGAAACATGGACTTGGAGGTAGAAAGAAGACCTTTAAAGGACACTTGGGCATATGTTAATTTAATGTCTGGATTACTGCTGCTGCTGCTACATCGCGTCAGTCATGTGCGATGCTGTGTGACCCCATAGACGGCACCCAACAAGCTCCTCTGTCCCTGGGACTCTCCAGGCAAGAATACTGGAGTGGGTCGCCATTTCCTTCTCCAATGCATGAAAGTGAAAAGTGAAAGTGAAGTCACTCAGTCGTGTCCAACTCTTAGCGACCCCATGGACTGCAGCCTACCAGGCTCCTGTCCATGGGATTCTCCAGGCAAGTACTTACTGGAGTGGGTTGCCATTGCCTTTTCTGAATGTCTGGGTTACTGTGCTTCAAAAGAGCATTATTTGTTTTCTAAAATATATACCTGAGGCAAAGCAATATGGAAATTTAAAAGGTATAAAAATGAAATTCAGTTCAGTTCAGTTGAGTACAGTCGCTCAGTCATGTCCGACTGTTTGCAACCCCATGAATCGCAGCACACCAGCTCCCTGTCCATCACCAACTCCTGGAGTTCACTCAAACTCACTTCCATCGAGTCGTTGATGCCATCCATCCATCTCATCCTCTGTCAG